>NC_142340.1:16541875-17162500 GCF_054954075.1 Amborella trichopoda
CTACGTGAAGGGTTTAACACTTAATGTTTCTACAACATCCTGGTTTATTTACCACTAAGCCCGTTCAGATGCAAACCACCAGGTCCTTTTACCACTTGGCCAGTTCGAAAAAGAAAAACTGGCCGGTTTTTGTTGTCTGATCAAGTGGGGAGAGGGGGGGCTCCAACCCCTCCTAGGTGGACCCTCAGAGCCGATACTAACCGAGCTCGGTCCGTGGCTGAATTCGAGTTAACTAGCCAGTTTTAGTTATGACCGGTCGATTTGTCGAACATTGGGGCTCGCCACCTTGGTGACCACGGGTATCCCTGAGTTGGGTGTCCAACTTAATGATTTTAAATTTTTTTGAAAGCATTATAAAAAATTCAGAAAATTAAAAAACCTATTTGTATCATTTTTTTATGTGTTCTATCATTTTGGCAAAGACTGAAAAATATTTTGGCTATGAAAACTTATTTTTTACATTATTCCAATCTTTTCTTTTATTATTTCAACAATACCCCATTCACAAATTGATTTTTCAAAATCTATTTTTTTAGTAATTTTTTAACATCGTTTAGATGTGTTTTGTTTAATCTTTCTTTGAACATAGGGTGCGGTTTGTATAGAGCTGAGGCTCTAAACAATCAAAGTAGAGTGCACCTTCAAATGGTATCGAGAAATGTGGGTTCAATACTGAAAATATTTGTTATAACCTTAAAATATATTTTCATATCTAATTATAACATTTAAAGATTAAAAAATAATGTTGATCCAGCAGATCTTTGAAAACTTACAAATCTTGACAATTTGACTGTCAAAAAAAGCATTACAAGATATACTATTTCCAAAACTTGAAATCCATTTTTTTTTTTCATGTCCATGCATCTTGGTGTAGAGATGATCCATTTGAGGAAATTTGAGTATCAAAACAACCTCTTCTAGTGAAATTTTTGAGGTGTGCTCTAATTTGATTGTTTAGAGACTCGGCTCTGTATAAACTTTTACCTTTCCAATTAGCCTAGTTTACGAAGTTCCAGCTAAACCAAAAAAACTTTGCACACAAAACCAAATGCTATAATTTGTAGGTTTTAGGATTGCAAATATCCAAATCCTATTTCCTACTTCGAGTTGCCAAATGAACCCATGGTATTTTCTATTTTATTAGCTCACACATAGATTATCCAATGCATAGCATTACCGTCAGGTCCACTCTTAGATGGTGATAAAGGCATGTATTAAAAATAAGCTTGATTATGTTTAAGGGTATTTTGAGTATTAGATTTAAATGTAAAAGATATTTTGGAAAAGTTATGTTAAGAGTAATTTTGGAATGATGTAAAAGAATTGTGTAGAGTTCCAAGGTCACAATTCCAAGTTTGAGAGAGGAGTCCAAAGTATGCAATGCATGCAAATTTTGATTAGGAATGAGTGAAGTCTAGAATTTTCTTGAATGATCTTGTAATTTCGTAGAAGCATATAGGTTTTAACTTATGAGAGGGAAAACTTCACTAAAATGGTGTAGAAAGAGTCTCGAAAGCTTCTAAGTGGTTTATATATACATGTATTATGTTTTTATATAAGTGGAGTGAAGAAATTGAGTTGATTTGGTCTTTTTGTGTGCATATTACAAATTCTAAACGCAAGCCTTTTTCTCCCTATTTCTAAAAAGTGGTATCAGAGCCAAAATGCTTAAGAATGACCCCTTTGATCCAACCACAAATTTCTCTTCTCACCAAAGATAAGTATGAGAATTGGAGTATTCAAATGAATGCACTTGTTGGGGTCTCAAGATGCTTGGGATGTTGTTGAAAAGGGGTATGTAGAACCGGCAACCCCGCAAGAAAAAGCTGCTTTGGATCAAAATCAAAGAAGTGTGCTAAAGAAGTCAAGAAGGTTGGATAAGAAAGCTCTCTATCTTACCAAGGAATTGATGAGAGCACTTTTGAGAAAATTTCTTCCGCTGCAAATTTAAAGAAGGTATAGGAGATTCTTTAAAATTCTTTTAAAGGAGTTAAAAAGGTGAAAAAAGTGCCTTTTCAAACTTTTAGGGCCGAGTTTGAGGCATTGCATATGAATGAATCCAAAAATATTTCAGAATACTTCTCAAGGGTCTTGGTTGTTGTAAACCAATTGAGAAGAAATGGAGAAAACATAGATGACGTAAGAGTAATGAAAAAAATACTTAAGATCACTAGATCGTAAGTATGAGCACATTGTTGTAGCCATTGAAGAATCAAAAGATTTAGAGGCTATGACTATTGATCAACTCATGGGTTCCTTGCAAGCCCACGAACAAAGATTGCTAAAAAGGGTTCAAAACTCTTTGGAGCATGCACTATAAACAAAGCTTACAATGAAGGGAGAGAATGAAGAATCTCGTGGAGGAAGAGGCCAAAGAGGTGTGGCAATGGAAAGAGATGATGTGGAAGATGCAAATTTAACTATGGAGGTGTGAGAGATCAAAACTACCCATAAGCTCAAAGAGGACGGGGGCCATACAATCATTCAAGGTATGGAAAATCTACTATTCAATGTTATAATTGCTCAAAATATGACCATTATAGTTCTGAGTGTAGATACCGTTCCCAAAATAATGTATTTGAAAAAGCCAATTTTGTTGAAAAGAAAATTGATGAAGAAGAACCAACTATGTTATTAGCTTATAATGATAATAATGATAATCAAATGGATACTTGATATCTTGACACAGATGCAAGCAATCACATGTGTGCTAGAAATGAATTATTTATGGAATTGAATGAATTAAGTCATGGGCATGTAACATTTGGAGACTCATCAAAAAGACCCTTAAAAGGCAAAGGTAAAATTTTGATTGAAATGAAAAATGGTGGTCATCAATTTATTTCTGATGTATATTATGTGCTAGACATGAAAAATAACATTTTGAGTGTGGGGCAATTATTAGAAAAAGGCTATAATATTTTTATAAAAAATGGTAACCTTTACTTGAGGGACCAAAGACACAATTTGATTGCCAAAGCGATTATCACTAAGAATAGAATGTTTCCAATGAATATAAAAAGTGAGAAAGTGAAATGCTTCAAATCTATTTTGAATGATGATTCATGATTATAGCATTTTCGTTTTAGGCATCTTAATTTTGGTGGTTTGAAATTGTTGCCAAAAGCAAAAATGGTGAATGGTTTGCCATGGATAAAGCATCCCGATAGAGTATGTGAAGGGTGCATTTTAGGAAAGCAACATCCAGAAAGCTTCAAGAGTGGAAAATCAAGGAAAGCACAAAAGCCTCTCCAACTCATGCATGCGGATATGTGTGGACCACTTGAGACCATCTCACATGGAAAAGTCGGTACCTTCTAACCTTTATTGATGATTATAGTAGCAAAACATGGGTTTATTTTCTTAAAAAAAAATCGAAAGCTTTTGAGGTGTTTAAGGAATTCAAAGCTTTTGTAGAGAAACAAAGTAGTTTTCAAATTAAAGTGATGAGATCAGATAGAGGTGGAGAATACAATTCTAATGCTTTCCAAAAATTTTGTAAAGAAAATGGAATTTTCCACAAAATGACTACATCCTACACACCACAACAAAATAGTGTGGCGGAAAGAAAAAATAGAATTATTTTGAATATGGCAAGATGCATGTTAAAAGAAAAAAAACTGCCAAAGGAATTTTAGGCCGAGGCCATTGCTTGTGCGATATATTTGTTGAATAGGTGTCCCATAAAAAGTTTACGGTATAAGACACCCAAAGAAACTTGGAGCTCCTACAAGCCAAATGTAGAGCATTTAAGAATATTTGAATGTGTGGCTTTTGCTAAAATTCCCGAAGAGAAAATGGTAAAGCTTGATGACAAAGGAGAAAAGTGTGTATTCATTGGCTATGGAGAAAATACAAAGGGTTACAAGCTATACAATCCCATCACTAAAAAGGTATTCTTGAGTAGAGATGTGATCTTTGATGAAGGGGAAGATAAGGTTGATGAAGGGGAAGATAAGGGACAAGTTGAGCATCAAGAAGGCTCTTTGAGTCCTATTCATGATGCTTCTTGTAGTGGCCAATCCACTTTAACTAGGAGTTCATCTCATAGGCCAATGAAAACAAAAAGCCTTCAAGAAATTTATTCGGTTACTCGTGGTATTGATGTTGAAAATGAAGATCTCACATTGCTTTGTCTTGATGCGGATTTGGAACCTATTTATTTTGATGAAGAATGTAAAAGTAAAGTGTGGAAAAAGGCTATGGATGAAGAGATTGAAGCAATTGAGATGAATGACACATGGGCGCTTAAAACACTTCCTAAGGGCCACAAAGCAATTGGTGTGAAATGGGTTTACAAGACAAAGAGAAATGCTAACGGGGATATCGAAAGGTATAAAGTAAGGTTAGTTGCTAAAGGGTACAAGCAAAGACCCGGAGTTGTCTATGATGAGGTATTTGCCATCGTTGCCCATTTAAAAACTATTAGATTAATCATTTCTCTTGCAGCCCAAATGAAATGGAAAACTTTTCAAAATGATGTGAAATCGGCATTTTTTAATGGTGTTCTTGAAGACGATGTGTATATTGAACAATCAATTGGTTATTTAAAAAGAGGGCAAGAAACTAAAGTTTACAAATTGGAAAGGCTTTGTATAATTTAAAACCAGCACCTAGGACATGGGATAGTAGATTTGATAAATATTTTCTTGAAAATGGTTTTTCTAGGTGCCTATATGAACATGCCCTATACATAAAGAAAAATGAAAATGGAGATATTTTTCTTGCTTGTTTATATGTTGATGACTTGATCTATACGGGAAATAATCTGGGCATGTTTAAAGAATTCAAATAATCCATGATTAAGGAGTTTGAAATGGCCGACATTGGGCTCATGTCTTATTTTCTTAGCATTGAAGTTAAGCAAATGGATGATGGAATTTTTATGTCACAAAAATCTTATGCACAATAAATTCTCAAGAAATTTAAATTGGAGAATTGTAATCCGGTATACACACCGGTAGAAAGTGGTCTAAAATTGAGAAAATAAGGTGCTGGAGAAAAGTTGATCCTACATTTTTCAAAATTTTAGTGGGAAACCTCTGATACCTAGCAATTACAAAACCGGCTATTCTCTATGGAGTTGGTTTGGTAATTCGGTACGTGGAGACTTCAAATACCTCTCACTTGAAAGCGGCAAAAAAGATTCTCCGATATATCGAAGGCACATTTAATCCGGGTTTATTTTATTCATGTTCTAATGTTTGTGATCTTGTAGGTTTTGTTGATAGCGATTGGGCCGGAGACTTGGATGATAGGAAAAGGACTTCCGAGTACGTGTTCTACATGAGGAGTATGACATTTACATGGTCATCGAAGAAGCAACCGATCGTGACACTATCAACTTGTGAGGCCGAATATATAGCCGCCACATCAAGTACTTGTCATGCATTATGGCTACAAAATCTTCTTAAAGAGTTTTTAAAGCCTTAAGAGACTCCCACCAAAATCTATATAGATAACAAGTCGGCAATTGCATTGGCAAAGGACCCGGTGTTTTATAAGAGAAGCAAGCACATTGATACACGGTTCCATTTCATTCGGGACCAATGAAAGAGAAGAAGGTTGAACTTGTTTGTACAAAGATGCAAGATCAAGTTGACATTTTTACAAAACCTCTCAAACATGAAATGTTTAAAAAATTGAAATTTATATTAGGAGTAACCAAGTTGAAAAATCAAGCTTAAAGGGGGATGTTAAAAATAAGCTTGATTATGTTCAAAAGTATTTTGGGTATTAGATTTAAATGATTAAGCTGACGCGCTCTTCTCTCACTTCTCTCTCTTCTTCAATAATGGAGGACATCTGCATATACACAAGCACGTCAATCGGTTCTTGGGTCTTTAAATTGCTCTCCCTCTCTCTCTCTCTCTCTCTCCTATGTGTGCTTCACACAATTTCCCTCTACTGGGATCCCTCTCTCTCTCTCTCTCACTCTCACTCTCACTCCTATCTTTCTATGTTAGTTTCACTCAGGTTCTCTCTCCTACTCTCTTTCTACGTTTGTTTCACTCAGATATCTCTCTCTCTCTCTTCCCTTCTGCTTATCATGCATAAAGCCTCATCTGAACTGCTTTCCCTCTTTTTTCTTGCTCTCCTAGATTTATCACACAGAGAATCATCTACAAATGATTCCCCACTTCCACCCCTTTCTTCTATCCATTATAAAAAACATAAGAAAAATATGTTTTCTTGTTGATAAAAAAGATACCTATATTCCTAAATCTATGAATCATCACTTCAAGAATATATATTGGGGGTCTGTAGTAGGCTTTTACATAAGGGACTTTGGCGAGTTGAGGCAGAAAGATGCCTCTTAGCTCAGGCCCACCTGAATTAATGCATTCACTGATTTTTACTTCCAGGTCTCTCGGTTGAGGACCCACATAAATATTTTATATAGTGATTTTTTTTTTTTTCTAAGTTTCTGAATTCAGGACCCACATAGTTTAACGCATATGCGCAGTTGTCCTTGAGCCAAAAATATCATCTCTTACCTTTTCAAGTCTTGGAGAAAATTTTCTCAACTGCTTACCTCAATGGGTTGCTAACATTAAAAACGATTAAGGCTCCAATTTTATAGTGAATTTTCAAGCTTACTTTCTTACCATTTTCTAAGATTCCTTTGTGGTTTGTTGTGAGTAACGAGATTATTGGATTTTTCAAAAATAAAAATAAAAATCAATCTGTAAATATATTCAAATCCATTGATTTTTAAGAAAAGTTTTATGATGCAAGTAAATATTTAGTCAAGTTTCATTATTTACTTGTAGTTTTGTCTACTCAGTTTGTAATTGGAAAGGCACAAATTAAGTTTAAGGAGAGAGAAATGAGCAGTGTAGATTGTAGAATATTAAGAGAAAGCAATGAACATGTTGAGAGAGAGATAGTAAATGTAAGCAAACATGTTAGAGAGTTTAAAGATACATGTGTAGTCACAAAATACTCTCTCTATCATGACTAAAATACAATCCTTGTGGGTACCATAATGAGTTGAAATATTGAGCACCTATCATTTTTATTGCGTTTGGCATTACAACACAAATGGTCCATGGATTTGGATGTGCATACAACCCTTTCCATAATTAACTTGGAATTGCCTTTCTGAGTAAGTATGTCAAATGAGCATTTTACTGTCAAATGAGCATTTTCCATACACGTATGAGAGAAAGAGATGATGATGATTAGACATATTACAACATTTTTTATTCAATAAATAAAAGCAACATATTATTTATGGGAATAAAGAAGCATAAGAAATAAAATAGTGCAAACCATAAAACAAGATGCAGGTAGATTACTTCAATTGAACTTAGTACACTCCACACCGGATATCCACCTCTAATGGTGCCCAAGATCAATGGTCTATCTCGGATCTACCAAATATGGAAAAGCTAGGGCTGAACTCTCAACAAAGTATGAGAGCATGAAACAATATGGATCAAACCCTCAATGCCTTAGAAGCTATGTGAATGAGGCATGCCCCTCTTTATTTCCTAGGTGGAGCATGCCCCCCTTTCTCTTCTTAAACTATAGAGGGATGAGAGAGAGAGAGAGAGATCATATATGAGAGAGTGAAGAGAAATACCCTAGGGGTGGCACGTCACCCTAGGAGAGAGAGAGAAGAGAGAGAGATAAGAGGAATAAAGATTTCAAGATGGGAGAGCCCCTATTTATAGATTTCACAGGGGTTAGGGTTTATTTAGGGATAACCATCTTTATACAGTTTAAAAATAGATTAATGATCATAGAAGTGTGGGGTAAAAGATTTGAGTCATCAATTTCTTAGATCGGTCATCATGATCCAAAGCAATATGCTAGAACCTTGTCCGTCACAGCTTCCTAAACTTTGTACCATCAAATATAGAAGAAATGAAAAATTTTAGGTAATGTCCTATCACTTGTATAAATCTCTTTATTCATACATATCTTTTTAAATATTCAAACTTCTTATATATCAAAAGTTTGCATAATACATATCTTTTGAATATTCAAAACGTCTTATATATCAAAAGTTTGCATAATACATATCTTTTGAATATTCAAAACTTCTTATATATCAAAAGTTTCCATAATACATACCTTTTGAATATTCAAAACTTCTTATATATCATAAGTTTCCATAATACATATCTTGGTAATCGCTTTGGTTAGCAAGATATAGACAACAGGAAAAGATATAGCCACTAAGGGTGGCGTGATATCCATGAGGCTCCCAAGTGGGCGGCACATATATATCCTATGTCGTCCTCTGGTGAGCCCCCATATTACATATAATTTATGAAAATACAAAATTGAATTTTAAAAGATGGGAAATAAATTTTATTTTTCTCTGAATATTTAAATACTAAAAAACAATATCTAGTAATTTAAAAATCCTTTATGCAAAAATAAAATGTTCAGAGATTCAAAAAAATTCAAATAATCAATCTAAAAATCATTAATCTTCAAAATAATTAAAATTTAAATAATTCTGATGGGAATCAGATCCGTTTAGGCCTAGGAATTATAATATCACCGAGGCACAACATCTTCTACTGTGGATTATAGTCCACACTTAATTTTTCAAACTGATCCAATCGATCCCATGACCCACAGACCACTGCAAAGGTTCATGATGGGGCTATCAAAGTAAAGAAATAACCAAATGAGCATAATCTCTGTCTATAGATTATTGGTTCTCACCTAGAGATGAGTCCAATATCACACAGACCTGATGCAACTACAGCTCTATAAAGCATTGGGGTAGTTTATCACACATGTGCATGCTTCATCTTTAATGATCACTTTCCCGATACGGCTATCATATGCACATGTAATATAATGGTTTAGTAATGACGCTTTGATCCTCGTCTCTAAAAGCCTACTATCACACATAAGAGTCACACAGTCCCTTAACTCACTCTCCTAGGCAACTACGACCTCATCAAGGGAGGACCCCAAACCCTCGTCGGTTTTGTTCCATTCCCAGGCAATAGGGGTTTTCCAAATCTAATTATCAGCATATAGCATTTGTTTATCTTGGTCCCGCAAGACCATACTCCCATAGAGTTTATGTTTCACCATATCAAATATTTGAATATAAGCTCTTATAAAGCCTTAAATGGCCACATAAACCCAACAACTAGTTTTTTATCTTTTCCAAGTAATGCCTTGTGTTTCACTTAATGTAGCAATAAATCTTTTTTTGTTTCCAATTTTCAAAATCATCCTTTTGATTAAGGGTGTGTTTCTATAAGGTTACAACCTTAAACAATCCAATTAAGGCGCACCTCCAAATTTTATCATAACATGTAATTTTATTGTAAAACATTATTAGGATTATCTTAAAATCTATTTTCATATCTAACTAGAAAATTTTAAATTCCAAAAATGGTTAAAATCAAGCAGATCTATAAATATAAGAAAATCTTGAAAATGAAATGTCTAGATACTGTGTTGCAAGATGCACTATTTCTGGGACTCAAATTTTTTTGTTTTTCATATTCATACATATTATTGTCGAGATGATCAATTAGAGGGTTTTTTTAACATTAAAACAATATTTCTAATAGATTTTTGAGGTGCATTTGTGATTCTACATTTTAATATTATAACCAAAAATATTGATATAAACACTTGTTTACTTTCTTATGTTTTCTTTCTCTACAATGAACGTCATGGGCCATTATAAAAAGTCACTTTTTTTATGTGATGAAAATACCCTCAACGAATGCCAAGTGGGAGTTGATTTTGCATCTCTGTCCCAGTAATATTTCTATAGCTTATAGCCGTGTCCTTTTGCATAAATCTTTTATTTTTTTCAAACCATTGATCCCATTTGTTTCTTTTCTTTTCTTTTTTCTTTTTTTCATTGTTTTTTTAATAGACGAGAGAAAACTTCAAAATTTGAGTTCTAAGCCGACTTTTTTTCGTAAATATAGTTTTGAAGTTTCAAACTAGGCCACTTACCGTTTTTTTAAAGCAAAGAAGTAGTGCCGAACTTCAAGTTTCAAATGAGTTTTATGGATTGGAAAAGAGTTAGTATATTCACTACTAAAGACTCGCATTGTAAAATTAATCCCTCAAATAAAATAGCTAATTATATTGAATTTGCATACTTTTTATTTTTTAAAATGATCATCCCATGATTCCAAAATGAATCTTAAAAAAAATAAATAATAATATTAATAACGCATTTTATCCCAAAGACCTGAAGATAATTGGGTCGTCGTTGTGACGAAATGGTTTTAAGTTTCCATATACCCGTGAAAATGTAGTTTCATGATAATGTAGTTTCAATAAGGCGTACGCTTTATGCTTTATGAAAATAAAGTAAAGCTTCATCGTAAATGCTTTATGCATTTTGGGCATTGGAAATTTATATGATGCCTCTGATTTTCATCACCCACTAGTAAATTTGAAGCTCAAAGAAATTGTAAAAGTAATGCAGATACGTGAAAACTTATTTTTAAGGCGAAATAGATAGTTTAGAAAATGTTTCACAACAAACTAATTTTAGGAATCTTAATTTTTTTTCACAACTATAATGATCAAGGCCGAGATGATCAATTAATTTTTTGATGGCACAACTAAAACTTTTTGTTCATTTTGAGGCAAGGCTTCACTTCTTTTGATAGAATTGCAGCTAGGGATGCTAATGGGGACCAAGCCGGGCCTGGTTCCGGGTTGTTTTCGGGCCGGACCGAGGCTTTAACAGACCGGCCTAGAAAAGCCTATAGTCTTGCTAAGTGGGCCATGCTAGTTTTGGGAGCTTGGAAATGAAGGCCTGACCCAAATGATTTAGCAAGTTGTTTTTAGACCTTTTGTTTAAGTAAACCTTCACTGTTCAAACTTTTTTATCTAAAAATCCATTCTTTCAAGGGAAAATATCTCCATAGATCCTAATTTTAAGTTTCGCTTCTCGGTAAACCCAAGGTTTCAAAACCTATCTAGCTGTATAAAGACTATATTTATTATATCTTCAAACCCCCGAGACCAACTTTATCATATTTTTTAGCCCAAACAAATTTTACAAAAATAACTTTTTTAAACCCCTCTCTCCCCATATTTTTCTCTTTCATTCTCCCATCTCCGAAACCCCTATCTACTTCTATTCCCCCAACTCTCTCTCCCTGTTCTCCCAACTCTCTCTCTCTCCCCGTGAGAGAAGCACGTGAAGATAGAGAAAAAGAGAGAAAGCTAGGTTTTTTTTTTTCAAATTTGTTTGGGCTAAAAAGTTAAAGTAAAATTAAGTAAACTTAGTTTAGGGGATTAGAAGAAGTAAAAGATGAAATCTCTATATTGTAACATAGGTTTGGAAAGTTTGGATATATGAAGAAATAAAATTTAAAATTTGAGTCTACAGATATATTTTCCCTTTCTATTCAATCTAGAAATCCAATTTTTATATCTCTATCTAATTTATTTCTCTATTTAAAACTTCTCTCTCTATCTAGAAATCCAACTTCTCTTTCTCTTTAAAACCCAATATCTATCGCAAACCCGATCTCTCTCCCTAAGGTTGTTGTAAGAGACATCTAGTTCACGCAACATTGAAAGGTTTCCCATGTTTTCTGGGAGCGTTCCATTCAATTGGTTGCCGGAGACATTAAGTGCACGCAACATAGAAAGGTTTCCAAGAGTGTTCCATTCAATTGGTTATTGGAGAGGTCCAACTCTCTTAGGTTTGCAAGGCAATTTGGAAACAAATGTTGCAAATCATTCCCACTGAGATCAAGGTGTTCAAGGCTACCAATATGAGCCACCCAGTGGGGAACTCTTGGGAATTGATTACCCAGAAGGGTAAGTAGACGAAGTGAAGTAGAGTTTGGTATATGAAAGATTGGGAGGGAGTCCAAGAGTTTGCAGTTAGAAGAGGAAGCCCAAGGATCAACTTGGGCTTACCATTGAAAGGTTTACTTGATTCAGTTTAAGGAATTGTAATGAGGAGGGATTAGCAAGCCATTCAAGGTTGTCCACTCTCAAATCTTCATAAGCATAAGAAAGATCCAGATGTTGGAGTTTGGTGAGATTCCCCTTGCCCACAAATGCCGCAAAAGATAGGTCTAGAGTTTTGAGTTCAGTCAAAGAACCCAAGAACTCTGGTATAGATTATAAGAAAAGTCATTATGGCTTAAGCTGAGGAAAGACGAACTTTTTAGCTCTACCAAGGATGGGTCTATATATGCCCACTCAATTGGTAATGAGCAGCATGGAGGTCGAGTTTGGTGACATGGGTATGGTTGCCACACTCAACTACTTCCCATTTGCAGCAGTCTCCACATTTCCGTGATGACTAGATATTCCATGGATCGTGAAAGTCATCTCTTAGCTTGAGAAGAGCTCACCGTTTAGATTCTAGGCAATACTCCCCGCTGCACCAGTGCATATGCATGAACAGAGATAGAAAAATAGCAATACCGAAACCATTTGTAGGTCTTTCCATCAGCGGTTGAGAGAATCAAAGGCAATGCTTAGAAAATTACATAGCTTAGATTGCATAAACAAAAAGTGTGAAACCATATCTTCCATCTATCTCACAAATTTTCCATCACATATATCTTGACCGCTATTCAATGACACAAACCCTTTCTCTCTTCCGCTTCTTTACTCTCCAACCAATGTGTCCATTAATTGCTTTTGCGGTGCCTCTCTATTTTATTTACAAAAAAGATTTTAAGTGATTGTGGGTGTGCAATGCATGGAAGCTAAAGGCCTATATAGCCTTTCATCAGACCCGTCCACTTAAGACTAAAATCCCCTCAAGTGGTTATATTAGTTTATTACTAAAAAACGGCTCAAGTGAATTTCGACAATTTTATTTTCAAACAATTGACCGATTCTGCCCAAACTGAAAGATGCAATAAGGATGGAAAAATTGCAAAATAGTGTAAATAAAATGAACACTATTTAAAATTTTGGCGGGCATTGTGTGCAGTTGCACAATCATATTATGCACATGCTCCATCAAGCATGAGGCATACTTGAAAAGGATTTTTTCATTTGAAACTCGGATACACGGGGTTTTCAAAAAAGATCTTGCTATTTTAAAAATAGGATGGTAGCAACTTGAACTTCATAATATTATTTTTTACAAGAAAATGAAAGTCATAAACATTACTACCATTTTATTTGTAATATCATAAAGCAAAACCTTATTAAAAAAGAATTAAAAAAAAAAAAAAACTTGAAAGGTCACTGACAATCATAGTTTTTTTTCTCTTATTAAATGAAAAGGTCCAAAACTAATGTACGCTTCTTGTTTTCTTCACTTTAAAAAATTGAGTTAGAAAGATCCGTCTTATTGCAATGAGTTACATTTTAAACTTTGTTTTGATTATAAAATGAATATAATGGATAATAAACAGTAAAAACATGAGACAAGCTCTCAGTATTTATGTACTTTTAAGTAAAATAATGAAAACTATAATGCAATACTGTTATTTTTTGGGAGCCTTCAAAACTATTTTTTAAAGAAATTTTAGAAATTCTTAGAAATTTTTTTAACTCAGTTCTTGCCGACCTGTCCAATTCTCCGATCTAGACCAGTTTTCTAGATGGGTGATCTAGGTAATCTATCCGTTTTTCCAGTTTTCTAGATGGGTGATCTAGGTAATCTATCCGTTTTTTTATCACTGCTCCTAACAGTATATAGCTAATCTAAATGCTATGATTTTTGTTAAATGTGGTTTTTTATGTTAATATTAAACAAACTATTTCGGAGGGCATTGCAATATCCAATGTTTGTCGTAGTATTATGTTGTGCAGCTCGCTCCACTTGTGTTACGAGTTTCGGTGTCAATTCCATGTGGCTCAAAACTAAAAGGGAAAAGTTTATATAAGGTTGCAACCTTAAAATGTAGAATCACATATGCACCTCAAAAATCTATCAGAAATGTTGTTTTAATGTTTAAAAAACCTTCTAATTGATCATCTCGACATCGAGATGCATGAATGTGAAAAAAAAAGTTTTTGAGTACCGAAAATAGTACATCTTGCAACACATTGTCTAGACCGTCTATTTTCAAGATTTTTATATATTTATAGATCTACTTGATTTTAACTATTTTTGGAATTTAAAATTTTCTAATTAGGTACGAAAATAGATTTTAAGATAATGCTAAGTATTTTTTACAACAAAATTACATGTTATAATAAAAGTTTAAGGTACGCCTGAATTGGATTGTTTAAGGTTGCAACCTTATAGAAACCGCACCCAAACTAAAATCTTATAATTCAATTGATAAGTCGATATTATACTTACAAAGTCATAAAAAGTTAATTAAGATTCAAAAACTTATCTATTAATTTGATTACCAAAGCGTCAAGTAAATAAATAACAACGTGAGCGATCTTAAATAGACCATTCATTAAAAAAGAATATTTTATTTATGATTTAAGTTGTATTTAAACTTATAGTTAAATTAGACTTGATAGTTATCCTTTTAAACTCATTTATGAATTAGTTTTTTAAATTAGATATTTATATATTATTCTGATAAAAAATTGAAACTGTTTTGCTCAAGGTGGCACACTATGGTCACGAAGGATTTTTTCTGATTTTTACTTCCAGGTCTCTCAGTTCAAGGCCCACATGAATTCATATATATACTTATTTTTACTTCCAAGTCTCTCGATTGAGGACCCACATAAATTAGTTCAAATACTGGTCTTTCTTTTTTCTTTCAAAGTCCCTTAATTGATGACCCACATAGTTTAATGTACATGCTTATTTCTCCTTGAGCCTAAGATATCCTCTGTCACCTTGCCAAGTCTTGGAGAAATAACTGTTTACCTCAGTGGGGTTACTACCATTAACAAAGAATGAGGTTCCAAGTTTGTAGTGAATTTTCAAGCGTCCTTTCTTACAAGTTTCTAAGATTCCTATGTAATTTGTTGTGTATTAAAAAGATCATTTGATTTGTCAAAAGAATAAATAAATAAGTTGTTGTAAATATTTAAAAATATTTAGTCAAGTTTCATTATTTACGTGTAATTTGGTCTAATGGGTTTGTAATTGGAAAGGCACAAATTAAGGTTAAGTTGAGAGAAAAAGCAGTGTGAATTTGAGAATGTTAAAAGAGTAATGAAAATGTAGAGAGTGAATGTTAGCAGACATGTTAGAGAGTTTAAAAATATATGTGCATTCCCATAATACTCTCTATCACGACATTATGGGAAATTGAGCACCTGTCACCTTTCTTGAGTTTGGCATTACAATATAAGTGGATTATAGAGTTGAAAAATTTTGTAGATACGATAATGAGTTTGAAAATTGAGCACCTGTCACCCTTCTTGAGTTTGACATTACAACACAAATGGATCAAAGAGATGGAAAATTAGTTGAAAAATTGAGCACGCGTCATCTTTCTTGAGTTTATCATTACAACACAAGTGGACCATAGAGTTGGAAAATTCAATGCATACGACCCTTTTCATACTTGACTTGGCTTGGAATTGTCTTTGGGAGTAAATAGGTCAAGTGAACATATTTCATATACATAAGAGAGAGAAAGACAGAGAGAGAAGGTCAAGTAAAACAGGCCATGGACCGGTTTTGCGTAACCCAGAAGTGGTCTGGGTAACTAGCTTGAATCGGACAAGTACGAACTAGGCAAAAAAATGTATTGAAATTTTTTTTAAAAATCTAAAAAACAGTAAATATATGTTTAAAGTTCGATTAAAAAAAACTGATCTAAATGAGGTCAAAAAATATTTTTTTAAAAAAAGAGATTTTGAAAATTTAAGTACAGGCACAATTTTCGAAAATGTGCATAACACCGAATATGTGCACTGGTGTCGAAAACATATTGGCAGGTTCATATTTCCAAAGTCTTTAAAAGCAAGCGCACTAAGAAACGGATGGACATTAATGGTGTTGTGGTCAAAAAACATGAAAGCCACAAAACGGTTTTCATCAAAAGTCAACCAAACAAGATAAAATTTGGCAATGAGAACAAGGGAAGCGAGAGATTCTATCCATCAAATGGACAAAGACGAGAGATGTTATAGAATCCATCAAATGGCAAAAAGACAAGAGAGATGTTATAGATTAGTGTAAATTGCACGCCAACATGGACCTCATGATGCATCAGTCAGGTATTCGGAATGGACCAGTGGGTCACTCCCCACGCAAGCCCCCAAAAGGTTTTTTTTTTTTTTTTGACTTGGAGTCTCCTGTATTTTTATAACCATCCGATTTTATATATATTAAATAAAATTGAATATGGTCTTCTTATATAAAAAATAAATGGTTTATATATATATATATATATATATATATATATATATATATATATATATAAAATGCTAGAATTTTATGCAATGGAGCACTTATATACTATAAGCCACCTCATATTTAGCAGCGAGTTGAGATGATATTTCGGTATTCTATTTTATACTTTTAATGTAAATTAGATGAAACGAAAATTTTGGACATTCACATTTAAAAGTAGGGCCCACTTTATAAAAATGTTAAAATTATATTTTTAATAATTTAAAATGATCAACATACCCATTAGAAGTATTTTGGTTATTTTAAATTATTGAAAAAGACCAACACACCCTCATCACCACGTTGTGGTTTTCAATCCCATTGACACCACCCCACTAACATCATTCAGAAAAACTAATTTCTAAATTATTAAAAAAAACAGCTAGGAGCTTGTCTTCCACACTAAATTACCCAAAAAAAAAAAAAAAATTCCGAACCCTACCACAAACCTGCCCATTTAGAAAAAGAGCTTGAGTTTAATTGGTTAGTGCTAAACATTACATCCTAGGCTCAATTCTTACAAAAGGTAGGGGACTTCTCTCCATTGACTCACCCAAAAAAAATAAAATCTCCATATCTTTTGTTTGCTACGAGATGCATCAAGATATCGATAAATGACTTTTTATGATTGGTACAAAAGATTTCGGGGAAAGAGCTCCGGTTGTGGTGGTACCATCCCCACACCCTAGTCACCACATGGTGGTTTCCATTCTTACGAACACTTTCCAAAGACTAACTCTTAAACTATTTGGAAAAATAGGTAGAAGACTGTCTTTCCCACTGAATTACTCCAAAAAAAAAAAAATCATCTAAGAGCCAAAAAATAATTATTTACCCAAAAATTATTGGAAAATCTTTTTTAGAGTTTCTATTAGATGCGCCATGTTTTTGAAGGATGGATGCCCAAACTTTCAGCTCTTTTATATTTGTGAAAAACAATTGAAATTCAAACAAAGGGTGCCCTCTTAACCATCTAACTAAAATCGGACGACTAAGACTAATAGTGGTTCACTGGAGGAAAAACGCTATAGTTTCTTTAGCGTGTGGAAAAAGTATAAATAAGGGGTTCATATTTACATTATGAAAGTAAGGAAAAAGTTTATATAAGGACGCTACTTTATAATGTAGAACTACAAATGCCCTTCAAAAATCCATCGGAAAAGGTTGTTTTAATGTTCAAAAACCCTTTGATTGATCATCTCGACATCGAGATGTATGACGATGAAAAATAAAAAGATTTTAAGTCTAAGAAATAGTGCATTTTACAACATATTAACTACACCGTCTATTTTTAAGATTTTCATATGTTTATAGATCTACTTGATTTTAACCATTTTTGAAATTTAAAATTTTATAATTAGATATAAAAATAGATTTTGAGAAAATCCAAATAATATTTTACATCGAAATTTTATACCATGATAAAATTTGAAGGGCACCGTACCTCTACTCCATCGGAGGCGTCCATATGCAAACTGCACTCTAAAAGTAATGTCACGAGAAAGGTTGTTCCAATGCTAGAAAACCTTCAAATTAATCATCTTGATCTCGATGTATATGGATAAAAAAAAAAAGGAGACCTCAAGTCCTAAAATAATGCATCTTGAAACACATTATCTCCCATCCATTTTCTAGTTTTTAAAGTGATTATAACATTGCAGGATTTGCACCATTTTTAGAACTCTAAATTTCATAATTAGGAGTAGAAATAGAGTTTCTAAAACAAAATTGCATATTTTGATAGGATTTGACGGTGTATCTTAATTTGATCATTTAAAGTTGATGCCTTATAGAAACCATACCCTATTTGTGTGCGTGTGTGTGACAAAGCATTTGGAAAATCACTAATTCCAAAACAATTCCCTGATCTGAACGATAACAATTGGGTGGTTGATTTAGATATGGACATGGTTTCCATACGGCCAGCCCGCATATTGTAAAAATGCAGGCTTGGCAATAAATATATTTTTAAATATAATTTGATCTTAATTTTTAGAGAATATATAGTCTTTAACATAGAGATCATGAATATGAAAAAAAAAAAAAAAAAATAGAAATAATAATTCTATTAAAAATAATTTGGACAGTCAGTTTTAATTGTTTTTAGATGGACCACCTATTTGCATTCATCTTTAAGATGGATGCTTTATACCTCTAGACCGCATATTGTAGAAATGCGGTCCAGCCCGTATGAAACAATTTTCCTCTAGATATAGGCAACTCTGAAATCACTTGTCTCCCTAGTTTTTGAGATAGTTTTTTTTATTTTTTATATCTGTCC
Source organism: Amborella trichopoda (assembly GCF_054954075.1). Classification (NCBI taxonomy): domain Eukaryota; kingdom Viridiplantae; phylum Streptophyta; class Magnoliopsida; order Amborellales; family Amborellaceae; genus Amborella; species Amborella trichopoda. Next base: position 16,560,412 of record NC_142340.1, read on the forward strand.
ACTGATCTGAATCGAGAATCGCATGCTTTGAACTTGGTGAACCTAAATAGGAGTTTTGTTTTATGAAACACTGAATGATGTTGTGCTCATGGTACCCAACAGCAACTACAACAGTCATTCCAACAGGTAATGAAAGATGAACATGTACTACAGTAACAATATATTGCCTCGGTGTTTTCAGGCAAAATGGCATTGTAAAACTAATAAAATCAAGGAAAAATCATGTATATTTTGGGCAATTTTACATGAAAGCCCATCTTTTTTGCAATTTTTTATTTCAATTTTACACCGGCTTAATATTGTTAACAACGGATGAATTTTTTTTATTTTAAAATTTTTTGGAGTTTTTAGCGTGAACAAGATATCAGATGGACCACTTTTCCAATATTAAAACATCTAACTGCGTCATGGTTGAAATTTTTAATGAATAAACCTATTGGATGTCTCTAACATTTGATCACATTAAAAATAAAGAAAAATTGAACAATCTGATATCTCTAACGTCAGACTGGCATGTATTTTATTTTTTCAGACATCGCAATGATGATATACGGGTTGTTATGGGTCATGTTGTTTGATGCCGGTTATGATGAGCATGTTATTGTGCGTCATGTTGCTGTTACATATTGGAAACACGCTCTTTATTTAGTTGATGCAGCCATTGGTTATTAGACGATGGTTATTAAGATCTGTCCAGTGTTTGAGATATTAGATTGATTTTTTATTTTTCATCCGATGTTGGAGAATGGAAATAGTCCATATGTAAAATAATTTTAAATATTGGTGCTTGATGTTTCTAATATCGGATCACCACTGAAATATGTCAATCCAAAATTTAGGGGATCAGACTATCAAGAAGCTATAAAAATAAAAATAATATTTGTAACATCATATATAAGCAATTGAAATATTAAAAAATAAGAACAAGGGGGACCTCCATGTAAAATTGTTCAAAATATAAAATCAAGCCATTGCAAATCAAATTCATGCAACTCTACCTATTCTTCCAATGCGAATCGGGAGCATCGAAATGTAAAGTCCCAAAGAACCCATAAAAGTACGCGCACAATCCTATGAATCTATGGAACCAATGCATTGATTTGGGAATGCAAAAACCAGAACTATCAAAATCAGTATTTGTGCTCCTACTCTTGAATGATGGAATAAAAAATATAAAAAAGAACGTATCTCCCCTATGTGTGGTTTTTGGAAATCACATTGTAGAATTAGGAACTTGAAAAGACTGCCCCCAACAAGGCGATGCTTCCTCTTAAGACTTATCTCCCTCTTTGATATCATTATGTTGACCCAATTCCTTTCTTGCTCATCAAGAAAGCTTCTTTTTTTTTTTTTTTCTTTTTACCTCATAAGAAAATACCTTTAATTCTTTGAAAGAGCATGGTTCTAGTGTTTAAAATTTCATCTATACAAATTGTTTAAAAAAAACAAAGAAGCACCCCTTTCTATATGAAACTAAATAGGAAATGAAATATTGTAACGGTCAAGATTTGAAAACCACTAGAGACGAATAACAGTTGATACCAAATTTCAGAAACCGAGAAATGGCAGACAACATAAAAAATGGACAAGGAGAAAGGTCAGAGAATAATAAAAAATCAATTCAGTTGTGAAATGTATTCTTATGGTGAAGGTAGTTTGCTATCTCGAGGAAAGTAAAATAATATTTCTTGATAAAATAGGAACCTAATATATCAACTTGTAAATAAAAATAAGATAAAAACAAATTGCAGTTGGTACATGTGAGAGTCAAAGTAAACCCAGAAGAAGACACCTCCCCTGGATTCCCCCCATAAAATTCTTATACTCGTACTTCATTATCTAATACAAAGTAGGATGCCTCTTCCACTAATATCTTACATGGAATCTTTACATCATTGAAGTTTGAAAGTATATTAATTGCCCGCTAGGAGAGAGAGAAATTTGTAAGGGGTGAGGTTTGTATAAAGTGCCCATTTTATGTTGTGCAAAATAAGATGCACCTCTAAATTTTGTCAAGACCCGGACCCAATAAGTTTAAATTGAACGTACCCATACCGGTACCCGACAGATAATTTTCGACCTGGGACCCATACCCGTACCAAGCCCCAAATCATCTCTCTCTCCCCCAATGCAGCCATTTTCCTCTCTCTCTCTTGTTCCAACTACTTCCTCTCTCTTTGTTCAGCCACTTTCATCTCTCTCTCTCATTTGTTCATTCTCTCTCTCTCTCCCCTCATCTCACTCTTCGAGGCATCTCATGCGACTAAACACCATGAAGGTTTTGCGATCGGGAACCATTACAGAAGCCGCTATAAAAGAACCTAAGAACCCTAAGATTGAACCAATGATGCCTGCCCAACCTGATGAGAAGCTCCGACCCCATGCCACATCCCCTTTTTCTATTTTTGAATCAGTGTTAAGGCTTGGTATTAGTCCTATCAAAAATTGTGCAATGAGTGGCCCTTTCTTGCAGAGTTCAAGGAGGAACTTAGGGTCAGGGTTTGGTTCAAATGTTGGCCCTGATGAAGAGAAAGGTGATACGAGCTTCAAATAGAGAGAGGGACTCTCATGTTGTGAAACCCCTTTTTGTTTTGAAACCTTAGGTCTTTTTCCTGGCTTTGAAACTATTGATATATCTCTCTCAGGACCCTCACGTCCTCTATCTCTCATCTTTTTTCTTAAAATGACAGGGAAAACTAATGGGTTTGGGTAAAATACAAATACTAAAACAAAATTTCGAACTCACAGGTCTCGGATTGGGTACGGGGCGGATCTATTAGTACCCAGACCCGTACCCGAAACCTAGACCCGACCAACAGGTCCAAATGTTGGACCCATACCCAGAACCATATTGGTTATACCCATTGGGTCCCAGGTTGGGTCCGGATTCATTGCCACCCTTAGCCCTAACTGTGCTAGGCCAAGGCTTGTTTAGGGCTAGGGCAGGCTAGGGCAGCCGCATGCTAGGGATGGGGTAAGGGTAAGGCTAGCTTGGGCGAGACCCGGTGCTAGCCTTAAATGAGACAGAGAGAGGGAATTTTGTGAAAATCTTGAGGGATGTGAAGTTAGCTAAGGGAAATGAGGAAATTTCCCAAAGTCCATGTGAAGGGAGGAAGAGGAGCACGTGTAATGTGCAGGCCCCCGGTACTCAAAAATATAATATGTCCCAATCTCGGTCCACCATCTCAATCTGTCCCTTTCCCCCCTGCACTCAATTTGTCCCAATCTCGGTCCCTTTCCACTTTGATTTTCTATGTTTGGGCTCTTATTTTTTCAATGCCTGTCCGGGTTTTGTCAATGACTCATTTAAATAACGTGTACTTCGTCCTCACCAACTTCCACGATTTTTTGTTCTCATCTCATATTTAATGCCCTTCCAAAGAAGGAGCGTTTGTAGAATAGTCCCAATGCACCATACTGTACAATAATCTCTTCGGTGAAAGAGCTACTCAATATATAAAATTTGGAGATAAACTTAAAATTCACTAGTTGATGTTTTCAAAGGAAAATTTTTGTTATCTATTAGTTGAATCTAGAGCCAGAATCTTTAATACAAGGAGATCAAAATCAATCCTCATCACATGTGAAATTTGACAACTTAAGGATATGTGATGGGCCTCTAAAAATTTTCTTTTGATCATTGAGCTTAGTCAATGACACACTCTTAGACATCCCAATTGACATCCAATGACCGGTAGTTACTAGGACCTCTTTATACCAAAAATAAATAGTAGTATTCTAAACTTTTCAATTTAAATATTGACGCCATTCCTTGAGAAGAAAAAAAAGTGAATATATACCCTTTCCACCAAAACATAAAATGGTACTATCTCTAAAGGACATAGTTCCTATAAGGCTTAGGTTTGATGAAAATAAAGTAAAGCCTCACCTCGAGTCCTGTTAAGAAAGTATTTTGGGGATCACAAATCTCTATTGATGGATTTAAAATCAAATTTGAATGTCGATTATGAGATTTGAAGGTCAAAAAATGATGCCGATCTTGTTGATCCATGAATAACTATTTTAGGATTAGGTTTTGAAATCCCAATTTATTTTCACAACCAGCCAAGGCCATTTTGAAGTGGGACTTTACTTATTTTAAAAGGGCTGCAGCCCTATAAAAAAGATCTTTCCCTCTCTAAAAGTGGGTCATCAATTTTAATTTAAAAAGTGCTTCTCTCTTGCTTGTACTTTTCTACAATGAATGAAAAGAGGGCTACCAAGGCTCACGTTTTGTGATTGCATTCCAGATAAATATTACCCGTCTATGACGACTTGGAGCGTACGAAAGATAATTTTTTGTGTTAAATAGGAAAATATAGAAATAGAATATTTTTTTTAGTATAAGGCGGTCACAATTTATTTTGGTCGTTGAATGTGAAATTGGGTGGTTACATTCATTCCATTAATCAAGCTCTACCTACAAAAAGAAATTTTTTCTAATATCAAGGATATGCTGAAGTTATCAAATGTAGATGATTGTAAATAATTGTGACCTTTTTGTATTAATGATAAATAGTATCAAGGCCGTTAGAAATCTAATAGCTCTAATGTATCATAACATCCAAAAACTTTTTGCTTTTTGTAGTTTGAGCTTGAGTAATAGAGTAAATGCATCTATTTTTAGCTGCTTCACATCCAACAGTGCATATTATTTAGGACCACTTTATGCAAAAAATTCTTAAATTTAATTGATTATTTCACAAGGCACGAACGATCTTACTCGGCTGGCTTTTGAATGCCATTGCCGCGGGTCCGTCAACCTCTACTTTTTTTTTTTTTGTTCAGTGCTACATTTTATTTCTCCTTTTTTTTCCTAGTCTCTCTGCCATAGCCAGGACTTCTATGGATTTGAGTCAGCAGAAAGTGGGGTGCATCTTTCCCTCTCTAAGCTTCAAGGTTTTTTCATTGAATTCAGGTATTTGGGTTCTCTGATGTAGTGAGAGAAACAAACCTCTTATTAGTTGCAGGCGAGTTGAGGCATGAGATCTTCGAACTTGGGTTTTGTTGGGTGCTTCAAAATGGGATTCAAATGCTGGTGCAGATGGAGAGGGGATCGCCCTTTCTTTGTTTCCTTTGCGTTTTTGTTTTTTCTTTCATCTTTATTTGTCTGTGTAGCACTGGGGTCTCTGTTTGCCTGGTTAACCCTGCCTCCCTTTGAGAGGCTTTCTTCGAGTTCCTCGGGTTGTCGCATGGACGACGAAGGCTTGTGGTCGATTGGTATTTTTTATGGAAAGACTCCTTTCTCTCTCCAACCAATTGAATTGGTATTAACACTAATCCATTTCTCCATTTGATTGTGTTTGTCTCCCCCACTTGTGAATTTTCTTGGTTTCTTAGCATGTTTCTGTTCGAAACTTGAGCAGAGTAATGTTCAGAAGGATGGAAGCTCGGCATGGCCTGTTGCGAACCCTGTTGTTACCTGTGCCTTGCCCTCTGATGCTGGCTTTCCTGTCAACTTTGTTGCGGATCCTTTTCTTTTTATTCAGGTTTCTTTCTCAGTTATTCGTTTTCTTTCCCTGGGTTGCTTTGTACGTATATGCGATTTTTTTTGCACTTTGTATATTTTGAATCTTGTCTCTTTTTCTTCATCCTCTTTTTGTTTTTTCATTCTTGCATGTTTGGTTCTCCTTAGATGCTGTCAACGGCTTCTTCACACTTTGCATTATCAGTTTTGATTAGGATTGGTTTAACGCATTTTATTTACTGCATGAGAGATTCTGAATCTATCGCAGTTCTTAGCTTGGCTTTTCTGGGATCTGTTCTGTATGGCCTTTTGGTCTTTCGTTCCCGATTATGGCTCGCTCTGTGCTTATGTACTCCTCTCGTTGGGTGTTAGTTTGGCTTCCCCTTCGTTGCATCTCAACTAGTTTGAATCTGTTGTATCCGACACCTCTGTCCTGTACTCTGAAATATGGTCCTATTACACACACTAGTGATTTTGTTTGCTCATTGCTCTTTATTTGACATGCAGTCCTCAAATTGCCAATATGATGACATGATGGTAAATAAAAATTAAATGTGAAACAGATAGGTATAATTTATTTTCACCTTGTATATGGGTGCGGTTTGTGTAAGGTTGCAACTGTTTCCTTAATATATACAACAGAGATGTATTATGATTAGTAAAAATGTATTACTACTAAAATTGTTTGTTGTTATAAATAATTAGTTTTAAGAAAATTGTATATATTATGTAGTGTGATTTATCTTTTAAGTTTTGAAATGATGCCATCTTTTGGATTTTAGTCTGTCCTCTTCAATAGAGTGAGGGTTGTGCAGAAATTAGTGAGGGTTACACATATTTCATCTGGAAGTGCTCATAACTTTAAGATATCCTGCAGTTGCATCATTGAACCCCTATATCCTAGTCATTTATGAAGAGTCCAGCAAATGTGCATAAACATGGTAATTAAATCCAAATCCAAAAATGAGAACTAAATATCTAGCCAGATTAAGACCATGAACATCACTTGATATACCTTTTTGAAACTTGATTTATGGAGATTCATGATTCTAGGACTGAAGAAGGCTTTTGGGAACTAAGGACAGGAATTACAAGATTTAAGTTCCACTGGAAAATGCATGGGTGAAAAGCTGAAGGATGCGGGCTAATTTTTAAATTAATAATTGGTAAATGTAGGGATCAGTTGGATGGTCTTGTGTTTCTAAAGCCATGGGGTGCATCTGGGGGTCATGGGCCTAAACGTTGGGTTGTTAGAAGTGGCGCTTTAGCCTCTGGATTGGGAGAATTCTACTTTGGACTGCAGGGTTCCTCTTGTATTGATTATTTATCTTGGTGTCTTGCATATCTTGCAAAAAAGCATCGGAGAATAAGAGACTAGGATCAAGGAGAAATGGGCCTTTCTTGACATTTCTAATCCTTTGGGGGTAATCTTATTTTGTGCCCTAAGTTGTGAATAAACAAGTGGGAATGCAAATTGCAAAAACAGGTCCGGAATGAAACTTGGGATGACTTTGGTATGCTGGATGCAATGGTGAAGAAGAAAGGGCTGTCATGAGATCTCTATGGGCTAGAGTTTCAGGATGCAATTGTGAGGAAGAAAGGGCTGTCATGAGATCTCTATTGGATAGAGCTTCAAGAGGATGGTCGACTGTGACAGAGGGAACAGCGGAGGTGGTGTGGGTGAAGCATCACTATCAGGAAGTGGTGACTGGACTTTGGTTTCCATTCCTTCCCATAAATAGGATCTTCCTATCTGGAAAAACAATGTGGGATAGTTTTTTGATTGTTAAATATTGTGGGATATTTCTGTCAGCATGGGGATGTTGTTATCAATGCCAATTCTCTGAATGCAAAGCATGCTTGTGTTTTGTCAAGGGAAACACATTAGGGTGTATATTGTTTGAATAATGGGGTTGTTTAGTATGGGATTAGATATGTTCAATCATAAGGGTATGGCAGGTTGACTTGCTCTTGCTAGACGGGATGTATTGGGTTTATAGAGGGGTTTTTTGAGAAAGCTTTTATATGGAACACAATCGTGTAATTCCTGTCTATGTCCTTGGGAGGATGTGAAATTAAGGACTATCATGGGACAGGGTATAATGGGGGTTCTCAAGGAAGCTTTTTTTGGGGAGCATACCCTGTTCACACATTATGGGATGGGTACAATGGCTTCGACAATTTCTTATTTTACATGCATTAGAGAGGTGTGTGGGTGATAAATTAAATTGCACCTCCTAATGGTCTCCATTGGAGTTACCCAAAACAAATGGTCTCCATTGCCAATGAAGGAAAGAAAAAAAAGTTAAAGAACACAAGTAGAAGTATCAAAGATAACTTTATTTCATTGTAGAATCCTCTTTGTGGAACGAGCATTGATGATTTTATTTGGGTCCTCAGTGCATTCTGTTCTAGTAATCTGTTTGGGAGACCCAATTCAGGGTGTTTATTTCGTCCAAAAGAAAGTGGAAACCTCTTGATTCAGTCCTAATAATTCCTTACATGGTAGCATCAGAAGTTGGGAGAGTCTGCAGTCTAGTAGATAGCTGATAACCTATAAAAATAAGAGCTGCTTATTATTTCTGTGGGTTCCATGGGCTAGAATCTTTGAACTTGAGAGATTCCATTTGCTTGAACTAGTTGAAGAAACTTAGCCTTTGAAGCTAGAAGCATTCTTTGTGTTGAACATGTGATTCCACTATAATATTCACATCTTTATACAAGTGGATAAATGTGATCTGTTTTGTTTTTTTGGTCGCCAAGTGGTAAATTTGATATCCTATTCATGGTATTTTCTCTTAACCATTGACACACAAGTAGAGGATTGTTGTTATACCAGGCGATCTCCCTTGCATATCGGGTGCTATGGGTGCTGGTCTTGTGACTTGTGTTGAAAGGTTCTGTAATGATGCAAGCATTCATGGAAGTGGTGTAATGTTGCCTCCATTAGAAATCCACATGGAGAGTTAGCTACATCGGAGGAATGTTAGTTCTGTCATTATTCTTATGTTTGTTAAGAAAGACTAGTTCCATTGAAGCATCTCTTCTCACTTAAAAAGAATTCTTTGTTTCGTGTTGGGACGCTTCATAGGAGACACTTTTATGTTCTTTAGTGTTAGTGTTGTGGAAGAGGTTCTGCATGGCTTGATAGGTGATGTCGTGGTACTTTGATATTTGTGATATAGAAGTACTAGAGTGTCAACTGGGCATGTTTGCAATGTTGCCTTCAATGATATTGCTGTTCTTGTGTGCAGTGGCACCCCACTTAGAAGGCTATTCTTATTGCGATTGGTATGGGTCCTTTGAAGTGACCGAATTGTGCCATTGTATTAAGGATACTTTTGTAAGGTAGTTAAAACATACAACAACAACATATGGGAGAGAGGAGAGAGAATGACGGCAAAAAAATCTAAGTAGAAAAAGTAGGAGGTTTAGAAGGAGAGGGAGAGTCACATTGAGAGAAGGACGGGAGAGAGGTTGTCACGTTGGGTTCATCTGATCCACATGCCCCTCTCTTCGATAATATCATCATCATTTTAGCCTTTTCCCATTTAATTGGGTTCTGCTACATTAATCCTGGTTTTCCATTTTTCTTTATTAAAGGGCATGTCCTTAGTGAGGCCATAAATCCCTATATCTTTTTAGACTATTTCAAACCACGTTCTTTTTGGCCTACCCCTTGCCCTTTTCAGTTCTTCCACTTGAACTAACTCGCACCTCCTAACAGGTGCTGTACTTAGCCAACGCCACATATGGCCACCCCACCTAAGTTTACTGTCTCTCATTATCTTGCCTATTGGTGCCATGCCTAAATTCTCTCGAATAGATTCATTTCAAATTCTATCCCTTCTTGTCTTGCTACTCATTCATCTCAACATCCTCATCTCCGCTACATTCATTCTGTGGGTATATTGTTTTTTGTTCGCCTGACATTCCGCCCTATAAGCAAAGCTGGTCTTACCGCTGTCTTATAGAATTTTCCCTTCAGCCTCTTTGGTATGTGGCGATCACATAAAATTCCAGTTGCACATCTCCACTTCGCGCACCTAGCTCATTTTGTGTGTGACATCTTTGATCTCTCTATTTTCCTGAATTATCGACTCAAGATTTCGAAAATGCGGTCTTTTTTGTACTTCCTGGCCTTCAATCTTTACTACTTCCATATCTCTACTCCTATTATTATTAAATTTGCACTCCATAAAACCTTTGAATTCTAGAGCATCCCTCCAAAGTTCTAACTTTGTGCTGACGCCGTTTCGGGTTTCATTAATCAAAACTGTCATCTGCGAACAACATGCACCACGGTACCTCATCTTGTAGATGCTTAGTTAAGTTGTCCATAACTAAGACAAAGAGGTACAGGCTCAATGCTGACCCTTGATGTAGACCTATTGTCACTGAAAACTCACTCGTCTCTCCACAAGTTGTTCGTACACTAGTTACTGCTCTATTGTACATATCTCTCACCAACTCGATGTAGTGCCTAGAGACGCTTTTTTTTTCCAACACCCGCCAAATCAAATCTCGAGGTACTCTATCATAAGCTTTCTCTAGTGTGGAGGTCTTTTCCCTTCGCCCTAAACTTCTCAATCAGTTGCCTAAGTAGGAAAATCGCCTCAGTTGTTGACCTTCCTGGCATAAATCCAAATTGGTTTTCATAGACACTTGTTTCATGCCTTAGTCGTTGCTCAATGATTCTCTCCCAGAGCGTCATAGTATGGCTCATAAGCTTGATCCCTCGATAGTTTGCACAATTCTGTATGTCTCCGTTGTTCTTGTAAATATGTACCACAATACTTTCCTCTCTTCCATAATATATATTACTAAATTCTATTATTGTACAATAATGCCTTTAAGTAAGGAAAAAACAAATAAATCCTCTAGGATTTGAATACAGTAGAATAAAGGGCATAGATATCAATCATTCCCAGCTTGCTTAAGATCTTTTGAAGTCGAGGTTTTCTAATGACCTTGGTAAGAATGTCTGCTAGTTGGTCCACTGTTTTGACATATGGAAGGTAAAAATTTCTCTGTCAGCAACTCTTTCTCGAATGAAATGGGCCCCATTCAAAGGAAAACCAAGCTTTCCTAATAGGTTTTTTAGCCAAAGAAATTCACATGCAACCTGGGGGATGGATCAGTATGCTGGTTTTACACTTGAATACAACTGACTTTTTTTTTACTACTCCAACTCATAAGGTTGAGTAGAGTAGAGTAGCCGGATGTAGCTCTTCGGTCCATGATAAAACCAGCCAACTCTGCATCTTATAAGCTTTAACTAGCAAGTGCCATGATTATCAAACAACAGTCCTCTATCATATCTAAGAACTCTATAAGCTGCTTCAAGATGAGTGGTTCGTGGAGCATGCATGAGCAGATTAACCATGTTCACAGCATATCCAACTTCTAGACATGTAGATGAAAATATGTCAATCTACCTCCACATCATTGAGAGCTTCACCCCTTTGGTTTATGGTTTTGTTGCTTTGGAGTGTCAGCTAGTTTGGACCCAATCTTTCTTGTTTCCTTAAGGATGTCCAGTACATACTTCCTTTGGGAGACAAAGATTCCCCTCTTAGATCTGACTCTCCTATTTCAAGAAAATATTCCAATGGACCTAGTTCTTTAATGTCAAATTCCAGAAAGCTCTTGAGTTGTGGAATTCCCCTAGGGCAATTACTTTTTGCAACAATATCATCCACATACAGTCATAAAAAATGCTGCTTCCTGGCTGCCTAGGCAGCGAAGGAGCCCTAGGTGGGGCCTTAGGCAGGCATGTAGCTAGATGTGACTTAAAAAGCAAGGAAAAAGAAAAAAAAAGAAGAAAGAAAAACAATGACAAAGAGAAAGCCATGGCTTTTATTGCACTGTCTCTCCATTGCATTTAATGCACTCTTCATTGCACTCTCTTGTGGCACTCTCTCTCTTTCCACATTTATGGTACTCTCTCTATCCCTCTCTTTGTCACTCTCTCCCACACACACATGCTTCTCTCTTTCCACATTTGTTTTAATTGCATCTCCCTCTAGCTCCCCCACATCGCATCTATGACACTTTCTTTCTCCATCACACTTATGAGACTCTCTCTAATATGTGTCCTCTTTGCCCCCACATACTTCTCTGCCCTCTCCCCTATACACACTTCTCTTTATTGCATTTATTGTGTTCCCTCTCTTCACAATTGTTGCACACTCTCTGTCCCTCCATTGCATTTTATGATTCTCTCTTTTCTTTTATATATGGCTTCTTTCTCTCTCTTTGTGTTCCCTCCCCCCCTGGCCAAAAATAGGGAATAAAAAAGAAACCACTATAGGGTCACCTAGGTATCTGTATGCCAGCCTAGGCGGCTAATTCTGCTTTTTTTACCCTTGTCCACATATACAATTAGAACAGTGGTAGTGACCTTGGTATGTTTAACTGACAAACAAGGTATGGTCTGCATCAAGTATACCCAATTTTTTGAATAACACCACCAAACCTCTCAAACTAAGCTTGGGGAGATTGCTTTAGTCTATGGATGGCCTCCTTAACTTTCTAACTTTTCCCTTATATTTGGGAGCCATAAATCCAAGTGGAGGTAACCATGTACCCTTCTTAATGTAGTTCCCCATGAAGGAATCATTGTTGATATCCAGTTGGCGAAAACGACCACTCCAAGTTAGTTGCTAGAGACTAAAGGGCATGAATAGAGTTCATCTTAGGCACATGATTTCGTTAATAGGCATAGTTTCAAAAAGTGGTTCGCCTAGTGCCTAGGTAGGCCTGGGCGCATTGCCTAGACCTAGGTAGTAGCCCTTTTGGACGTTGGGTCCTTGGGCGGGTCGCCTTGGCCTAGGTGATGCTCCCACGCTCCCTAGCTCACCTAGGTTCTAGGTGGGTTTCTAACACTAGCCCTAGGTAGGCACCCAGCACCTTGCCTTGGGCAGGTGCTTAGGGATTGTGCTACCCTGGGGAAAAAATGCTCCTGGTGGAGCAACATTTTAGTCCTTTTTCCTATTAATGGAAGAGCCCTTATGGAAGATCCCTTATTAGGTGGGCGAAGTAGAGATGTACAAACGGAATTTTATGTGATCACTATATATCAATGAAGCTGAAGGGCAAGTTTTATAGGACAACTATGAGACCAGCTTTGCTCTATGGGGTGGAAAGTTGGGTGGTCAAGAAACAATATTCCCTTATAATGAGTGTAGCGGAGATGAGGATGCTGAGATGGATGAGTGGCAAGACAAGAAGGGATGAAATGAATACATTTGAGAAATTTAAGTGTTACACCAATAGGTGATAAGATGAGAGAGAGTAGACTTAGGTGGCTTGACCATAGGTGGTGCAAACCCAATACAACACCTGTTAGGAGGTGCGAGTCAGTTCAAGTGAAAGGCTCAAAAAAGAAAAGGAATAGGCCCAAAAGGACATGGTTGGAAGAGTGAGAAAAGATATGGGGACTTATGCCTCACTGAGGGTATGACCCTTAAAAGTGCAGAATGGCGGACCAGAATTCATGTAGCCGACCGCAATTAGTTGGGAAAAGGCTTTGACAATGATGATGATGATGATGGGGACAAGAGCTTGGAGGGGGGGGGGTTAAGTTTTAGTATTACCTAAACCCCTTTTTTACCTGGTTTTTACCTTTTTGAGTCCTCAAGTCTATTTTTCTTTTCTTTTTATTTTCCGGCTCTTTTGTATGTACCATGGAGTACAGAGTGTGTAAATTATGGACTGTGTTATGTTTAGTATGAAATTTGAATGTTGGATTATATTTTCCTATTTTTCTTAATGTGTTATGAACTAGTTGTCCAAATCTTAAATATATGGACCATTGTCCGTCTAGGCGGCTTTGCCAAAGCTGCCTAGACGGGGCATAAGAGGCCTCCCTTGGTGTGTTGCTCCTAGGTGCCTACCTATGCGGTCGCTCCAAGCGGGCGCTTAGCCTGCGCCTTGGAAGAAGTGACCAAGGTTACGTTCAAACATGTATATCTATTTCTCTCTAACTTTTGAGAGAAGACGTGTAACCATCTCATGAGTGACCCAAAGCCACATGTACAATCACATCTCTCTCTCTCAATCTCTCTAACTTTTGAGTGAAAGACATATGTCCATCTCATGTGCCTGCGGCCCCCTTTAAAAAGACAAAAACTGTTGACATGATACAAACCCGCAATGACATGTCTCTCTCTCATGCTGTCCAAAAAAATGAGTCACTTAAAGTTGGTTTTTCTCTCTCGTTGTCCTTACAAAAGAATAAGTTAAGTTGTTCTCTCTTTCTCTCTCTTACTTTTGGGGTGTCCTTAATTATTTTGTGGAAAAGTCAAGAGCATGAGGGTATTCAATATAGAAATGACAGATAAACTCATCACGTTCGCAGAAATGACATTGAAAAAGAAAACGAGACTGATCAAAATGAACTAACACCCATATCAAATCTACCTCTCAAATATTTAAAGGACAATAATAAAAGTGATGGGCATAATCGTTATGGTCATTTCAGTTGAATATGATTATGAAGAATCATTACAGAGAGAGAAAGAGGTGACCAAAGGGAGGGCAAGTTGCGCCTCGCCACCTAGGCGGCCAGGCCCCCAAAACGCTTAGGCGCCTACGCCTTTTTGAACATTGCTTGGACCTCAATATGAATTTTTTGTTGTGTATGGCGTATGGACTGATGGTATGGAGTGTATGGACTATGGATGGACTGTGTTATGCGTCACATTAAGAATGCATTTTTTACACATAATTTCGACCTAAAACAGTTGGATCAGACACCTCCTACCCCTATTCTTCCACTTGAGCTGCCCAGAAAATTGGGCGGCCTGCCCTGGCGGCCAATTAGGCGTTGGGCTGCCAAAACCCCCCTAACCGCCTAGGCACTGCCCGGCATTTTCTGGAACATTGGTAATAGTCTATTCTATAATTTTGAGTTAACCCCCTTGGTAACTAATTATGCCTTGTATCAATCAAATATACCATCAACTTATGCTTTACAGTCGAAACCCATTTAAAACCAACCAACTTCTTATTTTTAGGAGGGCATACAAGTTCTCAAGTACCATTCTCGATTAATGCCCTCATCTCCTCGCACATAGCCTCTTTCCACTTCGGATGAGCTAAAGCTTCGTCAACATTGGATGGAATACAAATAGAAAACTAGACATAGAAGCATGATAGAGAGAGGACAATTACTCATAAGAAACAAAATCACTAATTAGGTGTGCAGTGCAACTTTGTTTACCTTTTTGTGCAGCAATGGGCAGGTCATAATAATCACATTGAGATCTGGACGTATTTACCTAGATTAGAAGCGAGCAATTGGCTTGGTGGCCTGTCAGCTTTGGTCGTCTCGACTCCTTTTTGTTTCTGGCGAATGGACTTATAAGTGCCAGTTTGGATGTGTGCCAAAATTTGAATTTTTTTTTGGATTTCAAGAAAAAAAGATTGGGATAGGAGGTGGGAATTATTTGGGTAACCTTAGAAAATTTTCTATCTCATCCAAAAAACTTACTTTACCCTTAAAACCGCAAGCCAAAAAATTTGAGTCCCACTCAAATATTTTGGGCTTAAATGAATTTGTACTTGTAACATTGGGCCCACCTGCTCCTGCCCTTGCCTTCCAACACAAAATCCATCCAAACAACTCGGGACACACCTGATCGTCGTCCACTGCCTGCCACCCACCACCCTCCACCCTCCACCCTCCACATCAGATGATCCACCCTTGAATCTACATCCTTGAGCTTGTGGACGCCCTTGATGTTCTCATTTGACTTTGTAATAGAGAGATCATTGCACCATGGGCACCTCGGTCTACCACACTTTCTGGTAAATCTTAACTGGTTTATGGGCTTTCTTGGCACCTTTCGGACCGGTCAGGCATCTATAATACCGGATTTCAGATAGTTGCCATAGTGGTTCCTTACAAACCCATGTTGTCTGCCCTCTCTCATTCTCTCGCTAACTTTTGGGTTCTCTCTCACTCTCTCTCAAACTTCTGTACAATGGGATCCCGCTCTCTCTAATTCTTGGGCAATTGGTGTCTCTTACGTATAGGTGATTGGGTTTCTCTCACTAACTTTGTGCAATGGGTTTCTTTCTCTCCAACTTTTGCGTAACAGGTTTTCTCTCACTGACTTTTGTGCCCTTGGGGCTCTGAAAAGATGAATTTTGGCATTGGTTTTTATACAGAGACTTGTAGAGAGGGAAAGAGGGAGAGAGAATTAAAGAGAGAGAGAGAGAGTGGGAGACTTGGGGAGAAAGAAACTGAAGAGTTTGAGAGCAAAGGGATCATAAAGGCAATTTTGAGGGAGAATTTTTTGACTTGGGGTGTTACTTTAGTCTTATTCACTCGCTCTTTCTCTTTAAACTGTAATTCTTTTTCTTGAAATGTAGTCTTGATTAAATAAGAGTATGGATTACACAATGATTGCTTTTTCTTTACATGTGTTTGAAATGGGTGTTGATTCTGTGTATGCTATGCGTTTGATGATATTCCACTGTAAAGTATCCATACAAACATATCTAGCAAATTCTATTATTTTCACTGACATCAAAACAATCGACCAACACAATAAAATAAGATGAGAGTATTTCTCAATTGAGGATAAAAAAACTTATATTTTTTTTAGTTTGAAGGGTTTATTATTGGACATTCAAATTGGCCCCAAGTCTTTCTCTTTACCATCATGAGATTGCCTCCACTATCCTCCTGAGCTCTAGATCAAGACAAATAGCGATAGGAAGAGGAACGTGAGACCTCTCTTCCACATTATGCTACCCTTGAAGAGAGTTGGAACAAAAAAAGGAGTCGGCGCGAAAAGTTTACGTACTTCGAGGCAAATTTCATTCCAAACACTGAATCATAACATTTGCAACCGATTTGAGAAGACCAGTGGTTTAAAAAGCGAACCGCCCAATGCCTGGGTGGTCCAGAAGGCATGGGCGCATTGCCCAGGCCTAGGCAGCCAAAGTAGGTGGATATCCCTAGGCGTTTGCCTAGGTGCCTGGGAACTCGCCTAGGCAGGCGCCCAGCCTTGGGCAGCAATGCT
The DNA here is from genome assembly GCF_054954075.1 of Amborella trichopoda. NCBI lineage: Eukaryota > Viridiplantae > Streptophyta > Magnoliopsida > Amborellales > Amborellaceae > Amborella > Amborella trichopoda. The sequence goes on from NC_142340.1 coordinate 16,576,915, forward strand.
ACTTGTTGAGGGCACTTTTTAGTCATTTTTTTAATACTAAAGGGGCAAAATTATGGGTTTATGTTTATTTGAAACCTCAAACCCTTTAGAGCCTATTTTAGAGAGGGAAAAACCCAAAAAAAATAGTTTTTGGTGATTTCCATAGGATCGAAGGATTTCTCAAAGTTATGAGAAATTGATCTAAGCATCACCCATTGATATTAGATTTCATTTTGGATGTTTTATAAATCTATTAGAGAGTTTTTTAGAGGATTTTGAGTCCGTAGAAACTGGCCGCTCAGGTTTTGGGCACTCGCATAGGTGTTGGGCGGCCTGGACCGCCCCGGCAACCTAGGCTTTGCCTAGCACTTTTTGAACACTGGAGGAGACAGAAAATCAAGAAAGATCCATTTCACAGATTTATTATCCAACTTTATACAACACTGATCAAGAACATGAACAATGCAAACACAAACAAAGACTTTAGGGTGAACACTAAACCATAACTATTGGAAATGATTCCGAATCCGAATTGTTTTAGGATTCAGAATCGTGGAATCTCGGCCGGCTAGAAGATTCCTACTTTCAGAATCTACATCCGTATAAGTGGAATTGTGGGAAACGAGATTTCTATTGTAGAGGAATCGAGATTCAACCAAAATGGAATTTAGATCCTTCCATAGATGAAATTGAGATTCCTAGCTCTATGGAATCGAGTTTCTGATCTATTTAGAATCGATCAATATGGAAGAAAGATTCTGAGGTATTTGAAATCAAGATTCTTAGGCATTTTGGATCGAGATTCATGCTAGTTTGAAATCGAGATTTGACCCAGATTGGAAACAAGGTTCATATCAGTTCAAATTCGAGTTTCGACCCAATTGGCAATTGAGATTTGTGCCCCCCTATAATGAAGCATCAAGCAGACGCATGGATAGTTAGTTTTGATTCTTTGTTCTACTTGGCAAGGAAGTATTACCAAACCGTTTATAACTTACTACCAAAATAGTAGTCCAATAATGCCATACAAAATTAATTATGCAACAAAGAGTTTCAAGGCTATTCTTTGATTAACTTGGCACACAATATGTGTACATTATTTTTAAATTTCTCGACTTACAATCTCTCTAATGGATCATTACAGTACATGATTAATGAAATCAGCCTATAAAGAACGTAGGCCACTTGATTTTTATTGGTTATTTGCTGTCAAAAAATATGACATAAAAATGATTGCATCTTGTAACTTGAGATTGGGTGTCAATAATTTGATGCTTTAATATCGTAAGCATCAATTGTCGAAAACAAAGCGAGGTTTGACAAAGGAAACATCGCTTCTCCAAAAAAAAGAAAAGACGAGTGCAAACCCCAAAGATATTGAGGGCTTTGTGCTTTGTGATAATGAGGGTGAAGATGTGAAGGATTTGTATTTTTATATTCAAAGGACCAAGTTCCCTTGACTTTAATGCTTCAATGCTCTAATTATACCTACCTTTGTTACCTGCAAAAGGCATTAGAATTATACATGTCGAGTATCTCTTAGCTCTAAACATCTGAATTTGAAAGTTGTTGAACTAAAAATACTTTAGCACTGCGTTCATTAGATTACTATTTGGAGCACCTATAAACTATAGGAAACAATGTCCTCCAATTGGGATTCCAAATAATTGAATTAGAATCCATCAATGTTTGAGGTGAGATTGCAAGTACACGAATCATAGATTTCTGCACCTATGAACAACAATACTTGATTGCATGGAATCAAGACTCTAAAATAGTTAGCATCAAGATTCTATGGAGGTCGAAACAATATTTCATGTTGATTGAATCACAGTTCCCTGCTCTTATAAATCGAGGTACTTGATGCTGTAGATTTTGGATGCAAAACGAGATTTATTACATGTGGAATCGGGATCAATAGATGTGGAATCAAGACTCAATAAATTTTGGAATTGAGATTCGAAAAAGTTAGTACCGAGATTCCCTAAATAATGGGATTGAGATTCCCAAAAGGTTTAAAACGAGATTGTTAACTTAAGGAATCAAGATTCTTGGGTTCTAGGGAACGGGGTTCCATGAAGATTCCTTGTCAGAATTGCCGAATCGTGGTCTGAACATGAATCGCACCCTTGGCAGAGAGATTCTAGTAACTATGCACTAAACAGTGGACAATTAGGATGGAGAAATTTAGAACATGAGATGACATTCGATTGATAAGATAAGATGTGGTGTGCATAGGTTTGGACCAGAATCTCGTGGATATATTAATCCTCACGAGAAGAGCATGACTGACCTCTAAGTGCTCTCTAGCTTTCTTTTAGCCAGACCATTTTATTGTGTAGTGTATGAGCAAGAATTTTGATGTTCTATACCATATTCTTCCAAAAGGACAACAACACTCCAAGTGCCTTAGTTTTAGTATCAAACTGAGTGTTAATCATCTTATAAAATGCCTTGAAGATATTAGGAACTTCATATTTGGTCTTCAAAGGTAGATCTAAGCACATCAAGAGAATCATGCATAAAGGAAACAAAATATTGATAAACAAAAATAGATGTAACAGGAGAGTGACCCAAACATCAGAATGAAAAATAGCCAAAGGAGTGGTGCTTTTATTATTATTGGGTAAAAAAGAGTTTCTAGAATGTTTGGACAGCTCAAAGACCTGACATTGAAACTCTGACACGCTAGTTGAAATAAACACAACTGGTGAAACAGAACTTTCAAACACTAAATAGATAAAATGACCAAGTTGAAGATTGCTCTGCCAAATCCAATTTTTATTATGACTGGTCTTGGATTGAAGGACTTTGCTGAGTCTAGAACATAGAAACCAATAACTTCATTACCACTGCCAATTCTCTTCCTCGTATCTAGGTCCTGAAAACACAGTGGGAAGGAAAGAAGGTTACACTATAATTTAGGCTCTTGGGTAATATTACTGGAGATATTTTGTATGTTACTGAAGATATTTTGTAGTAGACCTTGGAACCAGAACTGATGACAATGGCATTTGAGGAGAATAGAAGGGAATGTCAGGCAGATACCCTGCCATCCAATTACCTGGGTGGCTGGAAGGGCCGCATCCTCTCTTTGTGGCTTGAGGGAACACAATATAGCTGCACTGGGTAAATGGTGGTGGCGTATGGCCACCCAAGCCAACTAATTTTGAATTCAGGCCCTTTGGCAAAAATACTGTCTTGGTTTTCTCCAGATGGGTACCTGATTGTAGGGCCAACAGCAGGTCTTTTGGGGCTTGGAAATCTATCCTCATCTCCTTCAGCCTCTTCAAAACCAACAACCGCTTCCATCACTGGGAGGGTCATCGAGTTAGGTCTTCTAGTTTGACCTCTGGATTGGGCATGCCCCTCTTAAAGACCTCTTCCCTTCCCTCTTTCTCGTAAAACAAAATCTCCTTGCCACTGTGGTTGACAAATTGGTCACCATGGGACCCTCTAGAGTATGGAAACCCACCATTAGGAGACCTCTTTCTGACTTTAAGGTCACGGAATTCCTTATCCTATCATCTCTTCTCCATACCACCTTCCTTTTCCCCCTTGGCATGGACCAAGTCATCTGTTGCCCCTTTCCTTTGAGGGTCTTCTCAGTCTCCTCTTTCTACCACAGACTTTTACAATCCCCACTTTTCCCCTCTCCCCTACCTACATCGTTGCTTAGGCCTAGTCCTCCATTGCACCCCCTTAGATCCAAGTTTTCAATTGGATAGCTCTTTCAGAAAGCCCTCATGGTAGCTCAGCTTCAAAGAAGGGGCTTGCCCATACCTAACAGATTTATGATGTGTACAGTTGATGAAGAATGCAATGCCCACCTCTTCATCCACTGCCCCCAGGCTCTGGACCTCTGGGGTGCCCTCCTTCAACTGTTCAGTTGGCAATGGGTAACCCCTAAGTCGATCCTCTCCTCTTCAGTTCCCTACAACCCTTCCCCTGGCTGAAATCTGGCATTCTCTTGTGGAATGCGTCCGTAGCAGCAACTCTCTGAGTCATCTGGACCGAGAGAAACAGTAAGATCTTATGTGGTGAAAGGTCCACCCGGCAGCCCTTTTGACAAAATCAAATCCTTGGTCATCTTTTAGGTGGGCAATCACAAACTTTTCAAGGGCTTCCCCCATTCTGCCTTCGTCCAGGATTGGCAAGCATTGCTATGCTCAAGGCAGTATCACATTCCCTGCGCTTCTTTGTGGAGACCACCTGAACCAGGCTTGTCCAAATTGAATTTCAACGGTTGCTCTCTTGGCAATGCTGGATACACAGGCATTGGTGGATCAATCTGAGATCATGAGGATCGGACCTTTGCCTCATTCTCCAAACACATAGGCTACATTGATTCGCAGTCAGTAGAGGCCCTAGCCCTTCTTGAGGGGCTCAAAACCTTCAACCCCCAGTGGAGCCCAATTTTAATTGTCAAGAAAGACTCCAAGAATATTATTTCCTGGGCCTCAGGCTGCTCCACCTGCCCTTGGACACAGAATGACTTTCGTTGAATTCTCTCCCAGATACGCTTTTTGTAGCACTGTAGAAGGGACTCTCACTTTTGGACCTACCATTAATCTACTCATCCTCTTGGTGGTTTTTTTTACAGTGCTACTTGTCTGTGGGTAGCCTTTCTTCATTTTGTAAAGAGCTCTCACTCAGAGGAAGGCTATTTTTTGTATAGAACTCCCCGCATGTAAGAAGCCTATTTTTTGGTGACCTGTCATCCCTTCTCCTACTCCATAGAAAAGTTAACATATTAAAGGAAAAAAGGGTTCCACTCCTACTCGTTAACATATATAAAATAAAGTCCTGGCAGTATAGCCTTTCACCTTCGAAGTCACTTTTGGACGTTGCTGTTGACTTTTAAGTGGAAGTTCTGAGTGTACACATGTAAGTATTAAAAAAAAAAAAAAAGAAAGAAAAGAAACTTTAGTAATCACTTCTCTGAGAGTGAACGACTGAAATTGCAATTATGAACCTAGAAAAGTTATGGTGGCTTCTAGAAAACTTCTAATAATGTGGAATAAAAGCTTTAATACTGTTGAACCAAACTACGCACACCTATCATACATTTGGACAGGTTTCACTCTTATGAGATGGGGAAAGTACAGAAAAATTACAGAATACTAAGGTTTCTGATTTCTCTGATTCGGATACCATGGAAAAGTGGTTGAAAGAATCGTTGAAAGAATGAATCATTGAAAGAATGTAATCCTTCCTCAAGACGGTTCTATATGCATACAATTTGTCTCCTCCTGGTTGATAATTAAGTACATGCATCTAGATGAAATGAACAATACATTTGTAAGGTATAAAAAGACCTAAAATAAGAAGCACCATGGAAACACAAAAAATTGGCAGAACTCGACCACTCGACATCCACAAAATGAGGAGTTCAAAGAAAAAGTATGCTCACTATGCAGATGGTCAATGCTCGATCTTGCATGTTCCTTGCTTTTTCTGGTTGATGCAGCATTGATTGTCAATTTGCTTCTATGATAGATTTCATAATTTTGCATTGAAGTGATAGTCTTTCCAAAAGGACTTTGCAGGAATTTATTAACATTAGAACATTCTTTGAATATATGGAGCTTTCTTCTCCGACCTTCCACTTTGAGCGTTCAAGGAAGGTTACACAAATTCGTTGCTTTTCTACAGCCCTAAATATTTCTGAATGTCATGTCTGAGGTTCTCATTGTATTGTTGAAACTTCTTGTTTTTGTTTTTTGCTATAGAATTCCCTATCTTCCTTATTCGTTTTTGTTTTAATTTATAATTGGTGATTCACAGGGATACACTCTGTATTTATTTTTTGAGGCTAAGAATACTCTTACAATGCAAGGAGATATAGCAGTCGCAAGAAGTGTTGATAATGGTGCCACGTGGGAGTATTTGGGTGTTTCTTTGGATGAGGAATGGCATCTTTCATACCCATATGTTTTCAGCTATCGTGACCAGGTGAGAAAAAGATTTCGAGCACCTACTTTGGATTCTTTTGAGGTTTGCACCTGTTGTGAAGTGTGCAGTGTTAATGGTTACTTGGTGTCTATTTTATCCTTATCATGATTTCCAAATGTCTCAGGACCATGAAATGTCGTAGATGCTTCATCAACTTGTAGACTTTGAAAACTAACAGAAACATTTCATCTGGGATGATGTGGACATACATTTATTTATGGCTCCTTAATCAGGGTAAAATGGTAGGTGACTAGGAAATTATCGAATAATTCATAGGTTCGTTGCCAAACATTTGATATGCTTAGAAGGAAATTAATTCGATTGAGCCTGCCACCAGCAGATAGATAATCCAACATCATGCATAGCGCAAGTGTGTCAGAAATAAATTAGGAGGAGAAAATAGAACTGTGTTAGGAATAGTTTTGGGGAGAAGATTTGGCCACTCAGTTTTTCAACAATCCACCCACTGTGTGACCCAAAGCATGCGTGGTGGTATCAATGCCTATGTCCCGTTTTGGTCACCCAATCTATTAGATGGATTATTAAAAGAGCAACTAGACATTGTTTTTCCCCCTCAATGTTCGTCGCTTTCACTCTCTCTCTCTCTCTCTCTCTCTCTCTCTATCTTTTCTGAGCTTAATCTCTCAACCTGTTTGTCCCTCGTATCAACTTTTTCCCTTTCCCTTTTTCTATTTCACCTGGTACACGTTTGTGTGTCTCTGTACTTTGTGCACCTTGATGTACACTAATTGAAGTTCAATTAAAAGCTAATTATCAAAATAATAAAACGTGAGTGGCATATTCTGGACCCATGGATTCTTTGATGGTCTAAAAAATATATCAAGGGCTATGGTGTGGCTTCTTGGTGCAAGGTGTAAAGGGCAGTAGTCTTAGAAATAGATAGCAAAAAAGGTGTGGCTTCTTGGTGCAAGGTGTAAAGGGCAGTAGTCTTAGAAATAGATAGCAAAAAAGAAAATCATAACCTTAGGTTGAAAGATAAAGTGAAAAAAAAAAAAGTAACAGAAAAATTTGGGGAAAGTATTACTATCTCATATGTACCACTGGTCTTCTCACAACGTGATTTGCTCCTCCTATGATTCTTCTCTAACTATTGAACATGTATTTCTATTTTCTAGGTTAGCATCTTCTCTTGTCCACAACTTCTCATCCCCAAATCTTATATTTTAGACGGGCATATTATTTTATCTCAAGTATTTCTGAAGGGCTATTAGAGAACTACCTACTGGCCATTGGAGAAACACCTACAGGATATTGGAGAGCTACTTACTGGCCTTTTCTCTCACCACTTCCTCTTGCGTGGTTTACAGAGGAATCTTGCATGGGGCTTCAAACCATCCATGAAATGTAAAGCTACATGAACCTTGAGTTCAATGACCTATGCTAGATCAACTTTCAATAAGCAATAACAAAATATGATGCCTATTATGGTCCATTAATCATCGGAACTGGATGCAGGTGTACATGATGCCTGAGGGCAATAAAAAAGGGGATCTTCGGCTCTACCGAGCACTTCATTTTCCTCTCCAATGGAAATTGGAGAGGGTATTGTTGAAGAAACCGCTGATCGATGCTTCTATGATTCAATATGAAGGTTATTACTGGCTCTTCGGCTCAGATTTCAGTCGGTTTGGTGCCCAGAAGAATGCGGAGTTGGAAATATGGTATAGTAGCTCTCCTCTTGGCCCTTGGAAACAGCATAAACACAACCCTGTACTTAATGGAAATCGAACCCTAGGTGCCCGTAATGCTGGACGCCCTTTTATATATGAAGGGTACATTTATCGTCCTGGTCAGGACTGTGGGGAGACCTATGGCCATCGTGTTCGCCTCTTTAAAGTGGAATTACTAAGCCCTGATAAATTTCAAGAAGTTGAAGTTCTTCTTGGTATTGAAGAGTCAAAGAAAGGACGCAATGCTTGGAATGGCCTACGCTACCATCACTTGGATGTTCAGCAATTACCGTCTGGCGATTACATAGCTGTAATGGATGGGGACCGGGTTCCTTCTGGGGATTCCACAAGAAGGCTTGTTCTTGGTTTCACTGGTCTTCTAATTTTGTTTACCCTTGTTATGGTCATGGGTTTCTTGGTTGGTGCTGTTAATTTTCCTCCCTTGAGCTGGTGCACATGTTATGTTAGGAAAAGCTACCCTTTGTGGTTTTGGGCACACCCCCAATTTGGTTCGAAGCTTCGAAGGGCCTTTACATCCTTGAATAGAACAAGCTCTTCCATCAGAGGCAGGATGAAGCCGAGGTCATGTTTTGGTATCTCAATTCTGTGCAGTCTCTCAGTTCTAGCTGTGGTAGTGATATGCATATCTGTTGGGTATTTGTTTGGAGGCAATGGCTCTGAAGAGGCATATCCACTGAAAGGGGACTATTCTCAGTTCACACTTGTCACGATGACTTATGAGGCTAGGCTGTGGAACCTGAAACTCTATGTAAAGCACTACTCTCGTTGCTCATCAGTGAGAGAGATAGTCGTGGTTTGGAACAAGGGCACCCCTCCAGAAACCAATGAGTTCGACTCTTCGGTCCCTGTTCGTATACGTGTCGAACCCAAAAACTCTTTGAACAATCGTTTCAAGGTGGACCCACTTATTAAGACAAGGGCAGTGCTTGAGCTCGATGATGATATAATGATGACGTGTGATGATGTAGAGAGAGGTTTTAGGGTTTGGCGTGAGCACCCAGAGAGGATTGTGGGATTCTATCCTCGGTTCATTGAGGGGTCTCCTTTGGAGTATAGAGACGAACGATATGCACGACGAAGAAATGGATATAATATTATATTGACTGGTGCTGCATTTTTGGATGCTAGTTTTGCATTTGAGAGATATTGGAGTGTGGATGCGAAAGAAGGGAGAGGAGTTGTTGACCAGTATTTCAACTGTGAGGATATGCTTATGAATTTCCTTTATGCAAACTCTAGCATGCACCGGACTGTAGAGTATGTTCATCCAGCTTGGGCCATAGACACATCAAAGATATCAGGTGTTGCCATAAGTAGGGATACTCAAATGCACTATAGGATAAGGACCAATTGCTTGCTCAAGTTCTCTAAAATGTATGGGTATCTTCCTTCGAGGAAATGGGAGTTTGGAAGCAGGAAAGATGGGTGGGATGTGTAGGTTGGGCTACACTAAGAAATGCAATTTAGATATCCCTTTCATGGTGCGCTGCTCCGACAACTGGCTTGCTTAAGAGTCTCATATATGTTCTGTGTGTTAAATAGAGAATTGGGCAAAAATGACCATGGATGGTGTCCTGTGAATGTGAGGATGGGTATGCTTTATTGGTCAATGTTTTGCATGTTGCTTGGAAAGTGCTTTGCAGTAGTTCTTAGAGGCTCCTTAGAACACAGGCTTGTTGAGTTGTAAACTACCAGAAAAAAAAAAAAAGAAATAGAAAAAATACCAGATTTTTTTTTTTATTCCTTTTTGTTTTTTTGAATTGTAAATTCTCCGTGCTTATTGGTTGGTAGACAAAATTACGGTTCAACGTTCGGAGCTCGTGGTGGTTAACGCTATTGCTTTTGTATAAATTGAAATTTTGTCATGTTTCAAATAACACTTGATAAAAAAAAAATGAATCTTGTTTGTTAGGGTAGGTCAAGTTATTGAAATATCCTTATTTAGAGTTCAGAAATATCCTTATTTAGGGTTCCCAAATGTAAATAGAGGCAATTTGGGTATATTAAAAATATTTTTGATGAAGCATTTGAGTGAAATCAAACTGTAAATGTAAACCCTCGTATCTTAGTTAGGATCTTTTGAGCCACCCCTTAAGCAATTTTGTAAGTGGTTTCGACCCCTGAAATGATATTTTCCCAATCTTTTATGTTGGCACTTTCGGGCAAGGAATTTAAATTCAAGAAGCATCAATATAGGGATTTTGAAAATTTACAAAATGCCCTATAAAATATGGAATTTTTAAAAAATTCCTACATAAGTGGTGTTTTACATTCAAGTCCTACCTTTTTCTTATTTTTTATTTCTCATTTTACCACCAGTTTGTACATATAATGTTTTTTTTTTTTAAGAGTTAAAAAGCATTTGAGACATTGGGCATTTGAATATCTCACTTTTGTAATTGAGGTAGTTCCGACATTGGATGCCCAACTACTCTGATTAAAGAAAGGGCAAATGTGGACGATTTAGTCATCTAATGCCGGAAATTTGCCCATAAGAGTACTTTGGACATCAAATATTTGTATAGCTCTCACTCAAAAAAAAAAAAAAAAAAGGCAAATATGGGCGCGCTTCGAACATCCTATGTCTAAACTGGCCACATTTGTCTTCTATCATTTAGTCCAAAAGAGTCGTTCAGTCATCCAGTTTGGATATTGGATGCCCTAATCGTTTCTTTCAGTGAAAGATATATTTTAGCTTTTAGATCTTGGTCAAATGATTAAGAGCGCATATTATTAAGCTCAAATTTTAAATATCCATGCTTATCACCACCAGGCACTCATAAAAATATAGAAACAATTCAATAAAAATAAAATGAGTAAAATATTGGGGGTATCGAGGTTATTTCTATTTTCTACATTTTACATGTGCTTGATGGTGATTACTGTGGATGCCCAAAATATGGGCTTAATCTAAATTTTAAAATCTAATAGGCACCCTCAAACTTTCATTACGGATTGGCAAGGTTAACTCTCTCTCTCTTATTTGTTTTTAATTTTTTGAGTGAATGCCCAAACTACTCATTTGGGCAAGAAGAAGAAAGACGAGTGTGGGTTTTTTAGACTTTTTTTTTTTTTTTGGTTTTTTTTTTAGTGTTAACTAAGAGATTTTGTGATTTTGTTAAAAGAGTTATGCAATGAGAAATGTACAAGAAAGAGGAGAAAAAGAAGAGGTGGACAAAACAAAATCATATAGCTATTGAAAAGGAAAGAAAGGCCCAAAAAAAGGAGCCCGGAGAAAGAGGGAAGAAGGTTGTCAAGGGATCCAAGAAGGCCTGTGTTGCCAATTGAACTATTACCTTCAGAATTTTACCTTTAGCTTTTAGATCTTGGTCAAATGATTAAGAGCGCATATTATTAAGCTCAAATTTTAAATATCCATGCTTATCACCACCATGCACTCATAAAAATATAGAAACAATTCAATAAAAATAAAATGAGTAAAATATTGGGGGTATCGAGGTTATTTCTATTTTCTACATTTTACATGTGCTTGATGGTGATTACTGTGGATGCCCAAAATATGGGCTTAATCTAAATTTTAAAATCTAATAGGCACCCTCAAACTTTCATTACGGATTGGCAAGGTTAACTCTCTCTCTCTTATTTGTTTTTAATTTTTTGAGTGAATGCCCAAACTACTCATTTGGGCAAGAAGAAGAAAGACGAGTGTGGGTTTTTTAGACTTTTTTTTTTTTTTTGGTTTTTTTAGTGTTAACTAAGAGATTTTGTGATTTTGTTAAAAGAGTTATGCAATGAGAAATGTACAAGAAAGAGGAGAAAAAGAAGAGGTGGACAAAACAAAATCATATAGCTATTGAAAAGGAAAGAAAGGCCCAAAAAAAGGAGCCCGGAGAAAGAGGGAAGAAGGTTGTCAAGGGATCCAAGAAGGCCTGTGTTGCCAATTGAACTATTACCTTCAGAATTTTACCCATTTAATTGGTGTGATCTAGTTGGTAGGCTTGGGATGTTTCTTGACTACCACATTCTCCCCTTACTCCTTGTTATACATGAGTTATTCTTCAAGACCCCTCAGAAATCTCACCTTTCTCTTGCCTGTTAGACAACCACTATCCTGATCTTTGATTTGAGTGAACCTAAGTATGGTTAGATCGGCCAGTTCCAGTTTTAGATGGTTTTAGTAATCGACTGGTATTTAAAATAAAAAAAAAAAAAAAAAAAATGTATATAAAATCTCAAAAATAAAGAATTTGGTTTGTATTTTGATCATTAATACTCACTTTTACGTTTTTCCATCTTTTTCAGAAAATTTTAAAATACCTCTAGGCACAAATCAATTTCATTCATTTCAATCTTCATTTGAATGTGTTTTATTTTAATCACTCTTTATATATATATATATATATATATATGGGAAATGACCTTGTGAGACCCACACACCCATGTGTGTAGGACCCTAAAGAATCACTATTAAATTTGGTACAGATCTCCAGAAAAGTCAAGTCCCACACCCATGTGATAACTTTTCTAGAAATCTGTGTCAAATTTAATGGTGATCTATATATATATATATTTATTTATTATTATTATTTTTCAACACTTTTTCGACCGCCCAAAACTAGTTCTGTTAAGACGGTTTGATTTTGGAGATACTGATTGGAATACATTGCAATCCTAGCTCTTTCCACAGTTACCAAATGAGTACTGCAACTGTATAGCCTGACCTCTAATTCAGGCAATGGTGGAGAAGCATATTGCAGAAATAAGCTCCTCACAGATTATGGCACCACCCAATAGAAGTTAGAAAGCTTTAAGCAGCTAGTGCCATAATGCTGGTGTGAAGGGGCAATGTAGGAAGTGATCGTCATAAGTATCTTTCTCCGCTTTACGGAGAGAGGACAAGAGTTGGTTAGGATCAATGCTTTTCTTATTAGATAATCAATAATCAAGGCCCTGTTTCTAATGGTGAGCCAGATGAAAGCCTTGGTTTTATGGGTTGTTGGAAACAACCATGCCTTATTTGTTGTACGCATGGGCCAATATATCAATATGCTTGTATTTGATTGTACAGTGACTTCATTGAGAAGTTCCGATTATGAATTAGCTCGTAAATTACTTTATAAGGTCTGTTGAGGGCCGTAGAAGAGACCTCACAACAACTATAATAGCACTATATGTCGATCCCATTTAGTAACATGATGCTAAGGTTTATATTCTAGATATCTACTGACCCTATTACATTCACCATATTTTCACTGTCTCACTAGTTCTAGTAGCATTACTATGTAAATAAGGGAATTGGATTCAAAGTGGCACTTCACATATCCACTTGGAGAGCTAGAATTTGGTCCTTGATTCCCAAACCAGGACACTGTTGTATCTAGCAAATAGGGGTCTGCAAAAGTTAATACTTTTTCCTACAAAAGAATGCTAACTTGCAGGTAGATAGCCATTTGATAGAATCCCCTCCTTGTCAGCCATACTTGTTTTCTACCAAAAAGTTCTATAGTGTTGACTTGTTTTCTACCACCCCTCCACCACCATGTTGTCAGAAGATTTTCATTCATAGGTTTAGCCTTCGCATTCATTGATCCCCTGAACCATTCCAAATGAGACCCCTCATCATACTTCCAATCTATTGATAACAACAATGGGGGCTCGGGGCCCCTAGCAAAAAAAAATAATACATTGGCAAGTTAGATGATGGAGCTGCCTTAATGAGTGTGTTCCTTCTCCCAAATGATAGGTACTTCGATTTTCATAAGTCCAACTTATGTTGGAAGCTCTCAATAACTAGGTGCCATATTGCTGGAGACGACCTACCTTCTACTAGTTGCTTCCCTAGATACCTGGTTGGGAGAGAGTCTTTAAGCATAACTAAACCAGGCTGCGTTGGAATAGACATCTTCTGACAAATAATTGATCCCTATGGATTTCATCTTCTTCATATTGAACTTTTTGCCCAAGATTAGTTCATGGTATTTGAGAAAGAGCTATAGATTCTTCACTTCGTATTGTAGGTGCGAGGTGATTGGACAATTTACCGAGGTAGAGAATCCTCCAAGGAGACCATTGGTGTTCATTGAATGTGTCCTTAAGTTGAAGGACACTACCAGGATAAAGAGGAAGAGTGTGTTAATCGTTTGGTACCTTTGAACAAGCCAAAATATCTCTATTCCAAAAGGATTTGAGTAAAATCTCGATAAGAAAGATCCACCGATCAATAGTTTGCATATAAGGCTGACATCTCTTGATGTACATATCGAATAGATAGTCTCTTGAACAATCAAAATATTGTCTATGATTTGTCGGTCCTTCACAAATATTGATTGAAGTTATGAGACGAGGCATTAGAGCACCTATTTTAATCTATTGGCCAAAACTTTCGCAATAATTTTATAAAAACTTACTAAGAAGGAGATAGGTCTACTGTTGTTTAGTGATTGGATGCATTTATTCTAGGGACCAATGTATATGAAGGCTGACTTCATGTTTTTGTTAATTGTTCCCTCATTAAGAAATTTTTAAAAAGCAATGTTATATAATCTCCAACTGTATTCCAATCCGTATGGAAAATGACAAGTGGGAAGCCTGTTAGCATATATATATATATATATATCTCTTGATTATATGGGTATATATCTCTTGATAAGATTAAGTGTCTAGAACTATGATAAGATTAGTTAGTAATTATCAATAGCTGATAAGATTAGGTGTTAGTTAGTAATTATCAATAACTGTTAGTGTCTATCTAGAACTGTTACTAGCAGTATATTTATACGAGGTATTGTATATTCTTTATTCATTAATAAAGAGAGAGAGTTCTTTGTAGTATTCTGATTTTCTGACATGGTATCAGAGCCATAGGCTCCTCAACCTTAGATCTGAACTCTCACCTCAGATCTGAGGTTACCGGATATGAGCTCAACTTCAGATCGTTCTGACTCTGTCAAACAGCCTTCTCCCTCTCTGACCCTACGCTCATCACCACCCTCTCACTCTAACCCCACATCCACCACAACCTTCTTTCTCTCTTTCCTCATTGCCATCCTCATCCTCTCTCTCTTCTCCCCCAAGCCCTTCAAAGGCGTCTCTCTTCTATCTCCAACCAACACATTGTTTCTCCCATTCTACATCATCTTTCTCTTCACCTATTCTCTCTCTCATCAAAGTTAGAGAAATATTCTTCACCCACTCTTTCTCTCTCATCAAACTTCGAGAAATATGAACAAAATCACCCATGTCCTCTCTCTTTATTAATTTGCAAAAACTTCTTCAAAAAGAATTGCATTTGTTAATAGCTGTTAATACATGCCTTTGCAAACCTTTGTTAATATCTTTGCTTTGCAAATTGGTAACGGATTCTCAAATAGCGCTACTCTATGTATGTTTGCAAAAAGTGATACGGGAAATAAGATCTTATGGATTGTGAAGGCTCGCTGTCATACTCAAGAGATCCCATTGGATTTTTACCATCTCTTTGAGAAAGCGGTGGCCTCAGGAGACACCTTGAGAGAGATCAGAAAATTAAGGACTCCAAAATCAGAGTTTTGTATTGCTTCCAATTCCGCAGCAGCAGTCAGTCAAAGCTTCATTAGTTTTCGAGAAAATTTATTTTAGACTTCATGCTCAATTTGTCACACATCAACATAACAGTGGCCTAGATTTGTGTAGCTGACCCCAACTATTTAGGAGAAGTTCAACATGGAGAGGAAGAGGAGAAGAAATGAAGACTCCCCACCATGTGAGCAAAGAGGGGTGGACCTCTCCCTCTCTCTCTATCTTCCTTAGCCCCCTAATCCCTCTCTCTCTATCTTCCTAAGCCCCCTAATCCCTCTCTCTCTCTACCCCAATATCCATTATAGTCTTCTCCTATTCGAATAATTTGCTTTGGTCTGCAACTTTGTGAAACTGATGTGAACCCCTTTGCGAGCCTGCAATTCGAATTTTCTTATTGCACTTTAAAAGATCCAGCACAAAGGAAAATCTGACCCTTGATCTCAGCAACTTTGCACAAAAACTTCAACTCTCCTCTTCGTCCGTGGTTGAATCAAACAACACTAGCAGTTTAGTGAGAGAAACTCATAGACTAAGGAAGCATTGCCAAAGGCCTCAAATTCACTTTCGACTCATCTACTCTCTGCCGAGTCGTGTTTCGACTCTCTGTAAAAACAACCTTTGTCTCTGTTCTGGCATGTATTTTGGATTGCGAATTGCTGAATCTGTCTTGAATTACGAGTTTTTGACTCTGCCTTGGATCAACACCGAGTTCTATTGGCTCTTCCAAGTACCATTTTGTTTTCTCAACTGTCTCAATTGTTTTTCTGTCTCCAGTGAAGATGGCTCAAATTTGTTGTTTCTGAGGCCCTTTGTTGTTCCTGAGGCTTATTAATTCATCACTGCTTTCTGTTGTTGTTCAAGCAATCTAAGCATGAAGACCACTGCTTCTATTGATTAATCTACTGATCCAACTCGTTCATTTATGCAAGTTCTTGTTCAAACTCCAGCTACTGTGTCAAAGCCTCTTGAGTATGAGGGGGAGTGTTAGCGTATATATATCTCTTGATTGTATGGGTATATATCTCTTGATAAGATTAGGTGTCTAGGATTATGATAAGATTAGTTAGTAATTATCAATAACTGATAAGATTAGGTGTTAGTTAGTAATTATCAATAATTGTTGGTGTTTATCCAAAACTGTTACTAGATGTATATTTATAGGGTCTTGTATATTCTTTATTAATAAATAAAGAAAGAGTTCTCCGCAGTACTTTGAGTTTTTGAGAAAGCCGTTTGAACCATAATGTCTCTTGGGAATATGGTTGCTACCTTTCTTACATGAAAATAGGCATTCTACAGTTGTTGCTTCAGCTTCTTAAAGTATCTTAAATGGCAGACCACTGAGGCCCAACTTGGGTTTGCATGGGAACTTGAAATGATAAGGACAAATGTAAAACGAGTCATCCGATATTGTAATGACCACAATAATAGTCCTTAGAGTTGACAAAGGAAAGAATCCAACATTTCTCCATGGGTACTAGTCTTAGCAGCTTGTCAAAGTTGGTCAATAGTCTCCAAAGGACCTAAATTATAGTGCAGTTTCTTCTAAAGATAAAAATGGAGGAAGGCCTAAAGGTTGGCCGTTGAAAGGTAGGAAAATGTGCTAGGGGGTGCAAGATATCTTCCATGACATGTTAGAAGCAGTAATGATATAGCTTCCCAAGCTTAAGATGACATGTTGGAAGCAGCAATGGCAGAGCTTCTCAAGCTCAAGAAGCCCAAAGATGTTAGATAAGAGGATCAGTCCAATTATTGCATAGAAAAGAGGATCAATCCAACTATTGCATCTATCATAGGGTGCTTAGGCATGTGGTTGAGGATTTCTTTCCACTCAAAGACATGATTGAAGCTCTCATTAAAGATATGAAGCTTGTGGTGGAAGATACACCTTCGAATAGCCCAATAGAGGATATGACATCTGCCAACCTGACCTTTATAACATTCACAATGCCAATAGCCGAGGGCTAATCTTCTCAGCAACTTCATGTCCGTTGTCTTAGATATGATCCTAAAGAACAAAAAGATGATCATCAATGTCCATTTGGAAGCAACTCTTGCCTCATGACTCAAGTCTCATGTGACCTATGCCTCATGGCCCATGTCTAAAAGTACTAATACATTATGGCACATATACCATGTGACTTATGCCTTGTGGCTCATGTCTTATAGGACTCATATCTCATGGTTTCACATGACATGCCTTATGGCTCATGTCCTATATGACTTGTGCCTCATGGACCTGGTCCTATATGACTTGTGCCTAATGGCTTATGTTCTATGAAATTCATAGGCTCAAAAATGCAAGACCCAACTATGGTAAGGAGGGTCTACTTGAATGATACCTATTTTCCTATAAATAATGGTGAAGATGCTATGCCTCCTAATTATGCATGCTTCCTAAAGAAGTATTATGTCCAATCCCCTCTCATAAGCCCCTACATGGAGCATATTAAATTCTTCAAGTATCCATATAGGCATGATTGGCTCAGCCCCATATTGGTCCACATTGCATGACCCTAAACTATTCGATATTATAGTCACATGACCCTAAATTTCTTGTTATTATAGTTCTTATCTTAAGGGTTGAATTCTTATATAGTGTTCATTCTCTAGTACGTCATGTTGTCTATACACAGCCCACACTATGTGACCCTAAATTGCTTAGTATTATTGGATGTATATTATTGGTGCAACGTACAACCTCATTCATGGTCCATGCCACATGACCTTATGTTGCTTGATGCAGCTCAGGCACATGCGCCTTGGTCTGCTCCATGTTATGATCTCTTAAGGTGAATGAGCATAGCAAGAAGCCCCTAGATCTTACCATCATATGATTTATTGTCCCATAAACCACAAAAAAATATTCCCAATTAAAGGTTCGGGTCATTTATGTTAATTTTTTTCTTGTTATGTACCGTCCTTACAATACGACGTTAAATTGCATGGTTGATCTCAAGCTCCAAATTAAAGTATAGGCCACCCTTCTCTAGCATTATATAAGAGAAGTAGGAGGGCCAAAGCATCTTCATCCAATGGAGAAGCGTATTGTGGAAATAGGCTTCTCATGGATTATGGCATCACCCAATGGAAGTCAGAAAGCTTTAAGTAGCTAGTGCCATAATGTTGGTGTGAAGGGGCAATATAGGAAGTGATCGTTATGAGTCTCTTTATCCGCTTTACGGAGAGAGGACAAGAGTTGGTTAGGATCAATGCTTTTTTTCTTAGATAATCAATGATCAAGGCCCTGTTTCTAATGGTGAGCCAAATGAAAGCCTTGGTTTTATGGGTTGTCGGCAACAACCATGCCTTATTTGCTGTGTGCATGGGCCAATATATCTATTTGCTTGTATTTGATTGTAAAGTAACTTCATTGAGAAGTTCCGATTATGGATTAGCTTGTAAATTGCTTTGTAAGGTCTGTTGAGGGCTGTAGAAGAGACCTCGTAACAACTCTAATAGCACTACCTATCGATCCCATTTAGTATTATGATGCTAAGGTTTATGTTCTAGATATCTTTTGATCTTGTTACATTCATTATATTTTCAGTTTCTCACTAGTTTGGGCAGCATTGCTATGTAAATAAGGGAATTGGATTCGAAGTGGCACTTCACATATCCACTTGGAGAGCTAAAATTTGGTCCTTGATTCCCAATATCTAGCAAATAGGGGTCTGCAAAAGTTAATACTCTTCCAAGCAAAAGAATGCTAACTTGCAGGTAGATAGCCATTTGATAGAATCCCTCCTTGTCAGCCATGCTTGTTTTTTAGTAGAAAGTTCCATAGTATTGACTTGTTTGCTACCACCCTCCACCACCACCTTGTCAGAAGATTTTCATTCATAGGTTTAGCCTTCACATTCCTCAATCCCCTTACTTCTTTGGAGCCAAATTGGGTTCTAGGGAACTAAGTGATATTTTTTTTTATCCCCTGAATCATTCCAAATGAGACCCCTCATCATACTTCCATTCTATTGATAACAACAGTGGGGGCCCCTAGCAAAGTAAAATAATACATTGGCAGGTTAGATAATGTAACTGCCTTAATGAGTTCAATCCTTCTCCCAAATGATAGGTACTTCGATTTTCATGAGTCCAACTTATGTTGGAAGCTCTCAATAACTAGGTCCCATATTGCTGGAGACGACCTAACTTCCACTAGTTGCTTCCCTAGATACCTGGTTGGGAGAGAGTTTGTAATCATCGCTAAACCAGGCAAAGTTGGAATAGACATCTTCTGACAGGTAATTGATCCCTATGAATTTCATCTTCTTCATATTAAGCTTTTTTGCCCAAGATTAGTTCATAGCATTTTATAAAGCTATAGATTCTTCACTTGGGCCATTTTGGCATCAACGAACAATGAAATGTGATTAGTGTATTGTAGGTGCGAGGTGATTGGACCATTTGCTGAGGTTGAGAGTCCTCCAAGGAGACTGTTGTTGTTCATTGAATGTGTCCTTAGGATGAAGGATTCTACTACTAGAATAAAGAGGAAGGGTGTGTTAATCATCTCGTACCTTTGAACAAGCCAAAATATCTCAATTCTAAAAGGATTTGAGTAATATCCCAAGGAGAAAGATCCACTGATCCATTTTCTCTATCTATCTCCAAAATCTATCAACTTTTTAATTTCAAATAGATAGTTCCACTCACCTTTATCATAATCCTTCTCAAAGGCTAGTTTGCGTAAAAGGCTTGCATCTCTTGATGTACATATCGAATAGATAGTTTCTTGAGCAATCAAAATATTGCCCATGATTTGTCGTTCCTTCACAAATGTCGATTGAAGTTCTGAGATGAGGCATTAGAGAACCTATTTTAATCTATTGGCCAAAACTTTTGCAATAATTTTATAAAAACTTATTAAGAAGATGATAGGTCTATTGTCGTTTAGTGATTGGATGCACTTATTCTTAGGGACCAATGTATATGATGGCTGACTTCATGTTTTTGTTAATTGTTCCCTCATTAAGAAATTTTTAAAAAGCAATGTTATATAATCACCAATTGTATTCCAATATATGTGGAAAATGACGAGTGAGAAGCCATCTGAATGATAATGTCTCTTGGGAATAAGGTTGCTGCCTTTCTTACCTAAAAATGGGCATTCTACAGTTGTTGCTTCAGCTTAAAGTTTCTTAAATGGCAGACCACTGAGGGCCAACTAAGCTTGTATAGGAATTTGAAATGATAAGGGCAAATGTAAAAAAAGTCCTCTGATATTGCGATGATCACAACAATAGTCCTTAGGGATGACAAAGGAAAGAATCCAGCATTTCTCTATAGGCATTAGGTCTAAGCAATGTGTCAAAGTTAATAAATAGTCTCCAAAGGATCTAGATTATAGTGCAATCTCTTCTAAAGATCAAAATGGAGGAAGGCCTAAAGGTTGGCCATTGAAAAAAAGGTAGAAGAATGCGCGAGGGGGTGCAAGACATTTTCCATGACATGTTTGAAGCAATAATGACATAGCTTTCCAAGCTTAAGAAGACATGTTCGAAGCAACAATGGCATAGCTTCCCAAGCTTAAGAAGCCCAAAGATGTTAGAAAAGAGGATCAATCCAACTATTGCATCTATCATAAGGTGCTTAGGCTTGTGGTTGAGGACTTCTTTCCACTCAACAACATATGATTGAAGCTCTCGTTAAAAATATGAAGCTTGTGGTGGAAGATGCATCTTCGAATAGCCCAATAGAGGATATGACATCTGCCAACCTGACCTTTCTAGCATTCAAAATGCCAACAGTCGAGGGCTAATCTTCTCATCAACTTCATTCCCATTGTCTTAGATATGATCGTAAAGAACAAAAGGACGATCATCGACATCCATTTTGAAGCAACTTATGCATCATGACTCATGTCTCATGTGACCTACGCCTCATGGCCCATGTTTAAAAGTACTAATACATTATGACACATATACCATGTGACTTATGCCTTATGACTCATGTCTTATAGGACTCATATCTCATGTTTCACATGGCATGCCTTATGGCTCATGTGCTATATGACTTGTGCCTCATGGACCTGGTCTTATATGACTTGTCCTTGATGGCTTATGTTCTATGAAATTCATAGGTTAAAAACTGCAAGGCCCAACCATGGTAAGGAGGGTTTGCTTGAGATACCTATTCTCTTATAAATAATGGTGAATATGCTATGCCTCCTAATTATGCATGCTTTTTAAAGAAGTACTATATCCAATCCCCTCTTATAAGGCCCCATACATGGAGCATATTAAATTGTTTAGGTATCCATATAGGCATGATTAGCTCAGCCCCATATTGGTCCACATTGCATGATCCTAAACGATTCGATATTATAGGCACATGACCCTAAATTTCTTGTTATTATTGTTCTTATCTTAAGGGTTAAATTCTTATATAGTGTTCATTCTCCAGTACGTCATGTTGTTTATACACAACCCACACTGTGTGACCTTAAATATCTTAGTATTCTTGGTGTATATTATCTGGTGCAGTGTACAACCTCATTCATTGTCCATGCCACATGACCTTATGTTGCTTGATGTAGCTTAGGCACATGCGCCTAGGTCTGCTCCATGTTATGATCTCTTAAGGTGAATGAGCATAGCAAGAAAACCTCGGATCTTGCCATCTTATGATTTATTGTCCCATAAACCACAAATGGATATACCCAATTAAATTCGTGTCATTTATGTTATTTTTTTTCATTCTTATATGTCCATTGTAAATGGTCTGTAGACCATGTTAAGTCCCTTTTTATTTATACAATTTTCTGTACCGTCCTTACGGTACGACGTTAAACTGCATGATTGATCTCAAGTTTCGAATTAAAGTATAGGCCACCTATCTCTAGCTTTATGTAAGAGAAGGAGAAAGCCCAAAACATCTTCATCCAGTATCGTCATAACGCTAGACTGTGGATAATTGTCCTAGTTGCATTACCTTAAAAGACATCAGGACTGGCTCTAAATGCATGATTCCAAACTGTTAAGGAGAGAGAAGATGATAAACCATGAACTTATAACTTATGGTAGAAGCTGGTAGAATGGATCATCGACGTATTGGGATGGCATTGATGTGATATTACAAGATCGATTCAGTGAGATACCTTCCCTTGGAAAGTACAAGTTTTGGCATCAAATACTCAATAGCCATAATCTGTATGAAAATATCAAAATATTAATGTCTCATGGCTAATGCCCCATGAACAATAATATCTTATATGACCAATGCCCAATGGCTCATGTCCCAGAACGAAATCCTAAGGTGGGTTAATCACCTTGATAGATTAAAGCTTAGTAGTTTTTTTTTTGGGGTAAATCAGTGGGGGAGAAGGCCCCCTACCCATTTTTCATTAATAAAAATTCAAGAAGAGATATTTCATTATGTTACAACCCTATAATAAGACAGTTGCATCCAATCATGAAATAAAAAAAAGGAAAGAAAGTCCAGCTGTTGGACGTGCCAAATAGTAGCTCCAGAACTAAAAGAGACCTTCTTAGCAAGGGCATCGACCACCATATTCGTCTCATGAAAACTATGGGAAATTGACCATGTACTACTTGAAAGTCTGCGTCAATAATTTGTGGCAACCGCATGCAATCTTCATGGGGCATGACAACGATCGTGAATTATATTCACTAGCAAGGATGACACTTTCTATTTGGAGAGGAAAGCAATCCCTCTTGATGGCCAGATGAATACCTTCTTCAAGTGCAAGAAACTCTGCATAATTGTTAGAGACATATCCAAATGGCTTAGAAATGGCAACAACAAAAACAACATTACTATCTCTGATAACACCTCCGCCACCTAAACTTGGGCTCTGTAAAGAAGCACGATCGATAGTTAACTTGAAATGCTGGGGCTCAGGGAATGACTACGCCACCGGAATAATGGATCGAGGTTTCTGCTGACACCATGTGATCTGAAAATTATCAATGATTGCTCTCTTTGACAAATGAAAAGCCCAATTTTTTGCATTTACCAACTCCTTAATATGGGACAAAATTCAGTTAATAATATGTTGCTCCAGAACTTGGCTAAAGCTTAGTAGTTAGTGTAATAACTTAACCCAACTGAGGTATCTTGCAAATCGAGCCGAATCCTATAGGAGGCCATACCCAGAATGAAGGGTTTCAATAAATGATATATGCCGAGTCACTCCTGAGAAGTTTTGCTTGCATATATGCACTTAGTTACTCTAGTGGTTCATACAAACATGGGAATTTTGGTGATACATGCATGTTATGAGGTCAGATCGTCACGAGAATACTCAAAAGCATGTCATGCGTTTATGTTGAGAAATAAATTCCAGTTGCATAAGAGGGATGCTTGTGTATGCTTTCATACAATATTACGAAATTGGGTTTAAATTCACGTACCACCTTGGATGGGTTTGAATTAGAAGACCCAATCTGTAGTTTGTTGTTGTTATCACTACTTTTCTTTTATATTGATCTCATCCCTCAATCAAGCCTACCTTTTTGGTAGGCATCGAGCATGTGACGTAGCGTTGCTCTGATACCATATTCGGTAATTGGTTTTGAATTCACGTACCGACTTGGATTGGTCTGAATTCAAGTTTTGAATTCACGACCACCTTGGATGTGTTTGAATTAGAAGACACAATATGTAGTTTGTTATTATTATCATTACTTTCTCTTTATACTAATCTCATCCCTCTCTCTTCTTATTACCGATCCTTGTCGATGTGTTGGTAACATGATCTTTATTCTTCCATGACATCTGGGGATCGAGTTGGTAAAAAAAGCGACGGATGAGATCAATATAAAAGGAAAATAGTCATAACAATAACAAATTACAGATTTGGTCTTCTAATTCAAACCCATCCAAGGTGGTTCGTGAATTCAAACCCATCCAATGTGGTACTGAATTCAAAACTTGAATTCAAACCCATTCAAGATGGTACGTGAATTCAAATCCAATTTCCTAATATATAGTCATATCGAGCCATTTGCAAGTTGGAACTGATGCAAGGTTACATATATGTATGCATGTTGAGGCTTTTACAAAAGATAGCATTTCCATGGACTTTGGTCCTGTGTTAGGCGGATATCTTAAATTAAACCGGTAATGCTAGGTACTCATATAAGTCCTATAGGCACATGGATTAAGCTAATCCCATTTTTTATTTTGAGTATGAGTCCATATTGGCTCATAACTCAGGAATATGAGGAGAACTGGATGAATATCACACTTAGTGATGAGCCAATGCAACCTTTGGGGGGCATTTGTTTAGGGATGTTTCATGATGCATTCAAACATACTAAAAAATTAACACATAGCCCTTGTTGAAGAAACCATGATAATTTTCTCTAATTGATCTAGAAGCCATTGAGATGGCCAAGAAAGTTGTATATGGAAAATCAGTTGATTGGGATGAGAAAATAAGGCTTTGGACGGGTCAGCCGCACGATGAATAATATTCTGCGGCAGACTTGACAAATTGGGCCAAATTATTCCCGAATGAGACCAAAGTTGGTGGTGGGAGTTGGGATGATATTTTAGAAGGTTTCTAAAATCTTGGGCAATTTAGAGATCATAGATCATTAAGGAGGTAAAAAAAAAAAAAATTGGAGAAATCCACATCTGTTACAGTTTGCAGCAAATACTGAAATGGTGTTCATCTTGATTTCGAATTGGTTACTTGATGACTTTCAATCAAGCCAATTTTTTTTTGTGAATAGAAGAATGTCTTGGCATATTCCATATAAAAGTTTATGCTAATTTGGTGTCCCAAATGGAGTTAAATAAATCCAAAAGAAAGAAGGTCTCCTCCATTGCAGTTTGGAGTGGACGGCTGAGACAAAGCTCACCGCAAGCTCAAATCTTTTCGTTAATGAGATTCAATTGAGTCAAGTTTTTTTTGGTTAGAGCTTCTTGGGGACCTTCATTACAAATTTTGCTCATGTATAGGGCGTCAAAAGAAATAGAGATTAGAAAGTAGACAATATCGGATTGCAGAATGCAATCTGTGGAGAGCAAGTTCATGATTAATTTAATTTAGCCATGAGTTTGATGCTGAAAAAGGCTGATATTTTTTATGAAGGTGCATAAATTTCTAAAGATGTTTTTATAAAATTTTTATGAATTTTTGAGATCCTTAAGAGGTCCAAATAAATTACTCTCCTAACACTGCTTGCTGTTTATGGCAAACTCTATTTGCACAAAGTAGGGTTGCGGCAGACTTTATTTAACTCTGAAAGACATCACAAATGAGGCTGATATTTTGTGACAATATGGATCAAGTTATTGGAAAAATGCAATAAAAACCTTATGATTTGTGGATATCTCTAGATAATTGGACTTTTATTCATTCTTAGGTAGTATTGTGCAGCATAAAACAACATGGAAAATAAGTTCTGCCTTGAGAATTATTTGGGGGACCGAATGACTTTGTTTTTAAGATGAAATTTTGTTAAGAAGTTGGGGATTGTGTTGGAATCTCCATTTAAAATTTCATAATTTTTGGACACGAAGAAGGGGGTCATTCCAATTAATCTTCACCCAATGTCAGATTAAATATGACATGTTATTTCTGCCTTTGCAATATAATTATTTTTAGATGCTCTTCTCAATTCTTAACTCCAACTTGATCTTAGTTTATTTTTCAACAATTTTGGAACTTTGGATAATGTTTTTAAGTGGATTTTGAGCAAGATATCCTGAAATCAGAAGATGTCAAAAAATTTGGAGAGTATTCCTATGGTGCTTGATTTAAGATTTATTTTAAAAACATAAAAAAGGGTTTGTATTGATTTTGGTTCTAGATATCATGGGATAATATTAGTAAATGATACTACATAGAAGAAATCTTTAAACTATGGTAAAAAAATCAAGTATTAGATAAAGGGAAAAGTTTATATAAGGTTGCAACCTTAAAATGTAGACCTACGGATACACCTAAAAAATCCATCCGTAAAGGTTGTTTTAATGTTGAAAAACCCTCTAATTGACCATCTCGACATTGAGATGTATGACTGAAAAAAAAAAGGATTTTGATTCCTAGAAATGGTGCATCTTACAACACATTATCTAGACCGTCTATTTTCAAGATTTTCATATTTTTATAGATCTACTTGATTGTAATCATTTTTGGAGTTCGAAATTTTATAAATTTGAAAATATTTTTTGAGATAATCTTAAAAATACTTTACATCAAAATTATATGTTATGATAAAATTTGAAAGAGCGTCTTAAATGGATTGTTTAAGATTGCAACCTTCTAGAAACCACACCCTTAGATAAAAGTAACTTTGATAAAATTTGATTACTTTTGGGAAAGTAACTTGATCTTCAAATATCTTGAAATTAATAGTACATTTTTGGGTGCAACCAACAACTATGAGAAATATGTTTTTATGGATAATAAAGTTAGGTCCATGTTAGAGACTAGGTCGATTTGATGGATTTTAGTGGTTATTTATGAGTTAATCTGCCTCCATTGCTGACTTTCTAAAATCCCCTAGACCATGGGATTTCAAGCCTAAATGAGTAGCTTGTGACATGATTCTTGGATATTTCTAAAGAAAATACTTCAAAAACATCAATTCGAAAATTTATATTTTTCAGAGGTTGAAAATTATACTTGAATATCATATTTCACCCATTACATAAGGATACGCTCTAACATGAAATGACCCTTTTTGGACCATTCAAGAGAGAGTTCCAGAGAAAATTTGGCACCATAACTCAGAGGATAATTGCTGGAATTCACATAAAAGCTTCAGATACAAAGGACTGCCGTATTCCTTCGCGAGAAAATACAGAAAACTAAGAAATTCTAGAGCAAAGTTAGAAGAGTTCTAGAAAGAGTCATAGTTTTGATCCCCTCTCATCGATAAGCAAGATATATGAGATACATATTAGTCCTAGAATTATCATGACTCTAGTTTTTCTTCTTTCTTGAGTTCTTTAATGTCCTTGCAACTAATGGACCAAAGGTGTTTCGTTCTTTGTATGAAAGTTGGATGTATATGAAAGAAGTTGGCCTCAGGTGCATGGAGCTCTTCGTCAATTTTTGTTTTAATGAAAAAGCTCTTGATTTTGATGTAATCTTGAGTGAATTAGTCCATTGATTTAAGTGCAATATCTGATCTACATGTTTGGAGTCTTATTTCTTCTTGAATTTTTCTGTAGTACCCAATTTAGTGAAACTAGTGTACATAGTAAATAACAACACAGAAAAGAAGGATGTGAGCACTAGTTGCATCGTCACTGCATTCTAGTTCGCCTTGAGTCTATTGTGAATCAATCAATGGTGCGGTTATGGTGGGGTGCCTTAGGGATGCCAAAAGGCCGTAAATTAGGTTATTTTTTTCTTTAAAAAAAAAAGCGGAGTTTTTTTTTTCTTTAGCTGTTTTTTGTTGAAGCTACTACTAAGAATTGTTTACTTTTTAATTTTTTTTTTAATAAAAAGACCTAAATCCAACACATATAATGATCGAAAATGCAGGTAGGGTGTTCCAGGAAAAAATTCAGGCAGAAGGGGGGTATAATGGCTTTAGTGACCCTATGTGCATCTTCAGCTACACACATTATGTCGTTGAAGGCATGTAACCTTATTTTGCCTTCTCTTTCTATGTAAAGCAATTCCCATTATCTTCCTCCCCATTTTCATTCAAATCCTTCAAAAAAAGGATTATACAATCCTTCTTCTTCTCCCTCTCTTTTCTGTCCATGCTAATAAAGGCTCTATACTAACATTTGCTAATGCTGTTGAATATGCATCTGTGGAATGCTAAAGATATGGCATAGTTGGTTTAGAGTGGAAACAGTTTTTCCCTTTCTTGAGGCAATCCTGTCTATCAATATCTTGAATATTATCCAATACAATAAATAACTTATTGTCATCAAAACTCAAAGAAGCTCCTTATTGGGAAAGTAATTTTATCTGTGAACCAATACATCTTGCTATCATGTGAAACAGGTTGTCAAGCGTAATAAGCTTTTTAGACACATTAACCCATATCAAATCATCAAAATGGTCTCTTACCCTATGATGTTTCATGGCTTTGAGACCCAGGGTGGATTTGCCAATGCTCTCAACTCTTTTTATAAAGAGTATAGTGGTTTCATCTCTTCTTCGCTCATCTAGTAACCAAGGAACCAATGTGTCCAGTTCATGTTCCCAGTCTAACAACCCGGAACACTTGGCCTAGTCCTGCACCTAAAATCGGGGTCTCTAACTCTGCAACATTTTTTTCGACTGGCTTATTTGGGTAGGCAATTTAGCATTTGGGTTGAAATCCAATCGAGCATTTCAATGATCTTCTTGATCCTCTCGCTTATTTGTTGATGAAATTCAGTGTTAGAGAAGGAATGTCAGACGGGTGTTCTTGCTTGCTTGCTCCTTGGCTTCTCTAACGAACTCCATCAAAATGTAAGTGATTTTGTGCATTGCCTCACTCACTTTTTCAACCAGGCTTTTGAGGCATCTCCATCAAAATGTGCTCTCTGCATTACTTTGAGATTGTTTCGGATTGCTTCTAACTTGATCTTGAGATTCTTCAGCTCTTTTTCCAAACTGTGCAAGTCTTTGGGCTCTTCTAATGTCAAGGAGCTTAGGCATTTTAGCTTTGATTTTACAGTGGCTAGTGCCATGTTTCCTCTTGCCTAGCTGAGCCTTATGTGAGCCATCAAAACCATTTTCCTGCATATAATGATTTGGGGCCTGTGGACACCAAGGAACTCGTGAGTCCGCACATGCCTTGTAGCACACATTTCACATATTCTAAGAATATTTGGTTTGCTATCAACATTAAGAAATGCATTAGAATATAAACACCCATGCATCATCTCAATAGTGTATTGCCCAAGGAACTTAGCGTATTAGTTATGGTGATGCAATTTGATTCTATAGGTTGACTTCTAATTTTTTATAAGCAATAAGGTTGGCAATGGGCGAGGCAGCCAGGCCTGCCCCTAAATAGCTGACCATTAAATTTTACCCGAGCACTGGCTTGAGTATGACATCTAGGCCCAATGTTCTGTCGTGGCCATGCATGGGCTAAGGGCCTCTCCTAGTCTCCTGCCTGAACCTTTTTCTGTTTTTGATTGAATTTCTTTTATTAAAAGTTAGATCTATACTGACCTAGCATGCCCTGACCTTTCAAAAGGGCCAAGCCTTCACCTAGCCTAAGAATAGAGCTGGGCATGGTCAGGTCTCCCTTGGCCCAGCGCCAAACCAATTGGTGCAACCCAAAATAGGAAAAGTATACAATGAGACCATTTACCTTTGATACAAGGTGGTCGAAATTAATGTTGACCATTAGATGTGAAATTGAATGGCTGCATTTATTTCATTGAACAAGCTCAAAGTTCAAAACGAATTTTCTCTAACTTTGTATACACATAGGCTATCAAATTTCACATTAGATGGTTATAAGTAATTGTGACCCCTTGTACCAAAAGCAAATGGTCTCAAACTGACCCCTTCCAAAAATTCGCAAAACATGGATTATATGGGATATATATTATTAGTTATTTTAATCGATATCAAATTAGTAGAATCAAATGGTCAAGGGTCCAAAACAATGAGGATACTATATTGTACACAATACAGTGATTTACTTTTTAGACACCTGTCGCACCATCCTTAGCCATCAAATGTCAGCCAGGGCAGCATGTCGTCCCTAGTGTTTATCACCATCCATAAAGAATAGGATGATAAAGATTGGACGGTGGGTGTAGATCCTGCATACAGTTTTCGAGGAACTAATCACGTCTTTCTAGATTTAAATCTCGACCACCCAATCTTTGTTGCACGGTAGCTGTACACCGTCTTTAACATTTTTCTTAAGTGCTCCCTAGAGACCACAATGTGTTTACCTTGGACCACAATGTGTTTACCTAGAGACCACAATGTGTTTACCTTAAATAAAAGTTTTGGCGCAATCCTAGCTCAAAGAACGAGATCGAAACAGAAGATCAGGGTAGAAATTAGGGGGAGAGTTTCGTTTTTTTAAAATAAAAGGTGATTCATTAAGATAATGAAGGGTGACAACAAAAGGAAAAAGAAAAACAAAGAAGAGGAAACATAAATATGAAAAAAAGGAAAAGCAAGAAAAGAAAAAAAAAAGGAAAAGGCAAGACTAAGCAAAGGCTAAGATGAAGTGGCCTGCTTTGCTAAACAGTCCTCATTTGTGTTGGCTCCACGATGAACATGTAGAAAAGAAAGTTCACGGTGCTTTTGCTAGGAGAATTTCATTCAAAACCATACTAAGCCTCCACGGAACGAAGATAGGCTGCATGCACTACAAGAAGGATTACAACTATCTTCATATAGCTCTTGTCCAAATAGCCGTAAAACCCTTAACAAGAACATGATTAAACAATTCTGTACTACTTTGTTTAAGAGATAATAGACATAGACGATTTATCGATTCTTTATTAGGAATCGTAGAATCTACTCTATGTAATGGACCCATATACTTCAACTACTTTCCAAATTTCTCGGTAGCTTTATCTGATCCTAATTTGTTAAAAGTTTTAACTCTTAATATTAAAACTCAAGGTTTTGATATGGATCCAGGATCACAAATCTAGCCTTTGTTTACGGGATCTATTATAAGGTTATGAATACTCTTTGCCCTAATGCTAGGCAAATGTATACTAAAAGGCAAATTATTTTCTTTCAAACTAATATGGATAAATCCAATCTAGTAATACCAAGGTCTGTATCTTGGATACAGGTAAAATTACTAGAAAATGGTCACTCCAGTCTGAAACCCAAACTAACATCCCTGAAAATAGAGAACCTGAAGAAATAGTTGAATATCCTGATGGAGAAATAGAAATACAGTTCCCATCCTCTAAGAGAACTAGGCTGAGTATTTATAATACACATCCCAAAGTTCTACTTAGAACTTTAACCTCCTTTATTCGTCAAACTGATCATGAAAAAACTCATAATGAGAGAATAGTTATTGGAGGACTAAGAAAAATATCTAACCAAGTACAACACCCTATTTATAAGATTGATACCCAAAGTTCTTCTCAGACTGAACATGGAGAGCTAACTCTTTTTGAATCCGATTACAAAATTCTCACCATCCAAAAAATCCGATGAATTTATTATTGATAAAGAGTGGATTCGAAAAGATTTTCTCTCAGAAGAAAACAAACAAATAAGAGAATGGTTTTTTCAAGAGTGTAATGAAAAATTGAAAAATGCTTTTCATATAAAATTTAATAAATTTATGATATAGGACAAAAAAATGTCAAATTCTTTAAATGACTCAGATATATTCTAAAGAAAGAAGGGATTAGGTATCCGGAATTTAAAATAAATACAGTTCAAAATACCTTTCAAATTTTTCATACAATTAAAGGTGAAAAAATAGAATCTATTCACCCCCCCTGAAACAAGTTACATTTAAGAAGGGAAAAACATGAAGTGAGAGCTTCCCCTTTTAAGTTAGGGCCCAAAGAATCTGATAATCCTATGGCCAAACTGGAATACATCATATAATAGAACAAAATAACTATAAAAATCTCTTTCTACAAACTATAGAAAAGCAAACCAGTAGTATAGAAAATGCACTAAATAAAATAAAATCTCAAGAGAAAAAAGAGGAAAAGAAAAAAGGAGCAGTCTTATTTGAACCACCACCAAGTATAACAGTAGGAAAATTTAGCTTGTAAGGAATTAAGAAAAAAGTGGACAATAAAGAATTGGTGAATGCGCTGGTCAAAAGACTTGAAAAACTAAACATAGATGGTAAAGGAAAAACAATTAGTGAGGTACAAGTTCTTCAGGAAGATGCTAGTTTTTCAAACCAAAAGATATCTGAGATAGAAAAGGATTTTAAACCCGAAAGCTTAGATGTTAATCGAATAAACTATAGAAGAAAAACTAGACCTGCAGCCCCAATTAGGATGTATTATCCTAGACCTACTCCGGTAGATCTCCAAATAGTAGATGACCTTATTGCTAGTTCTGTGTTATATTCAGGGATGTCTATTGTAAATTGAAATAATCAAAAAACCAAATCCTTGACCTTATGAAACATATGATGATCTATGCCACCGCTTGTAAAGCAAACAAAAATAAAGATCATGAGATTGCCAAAGCCCTTATATGTGTTTTACAGCATGACTTAGAGGTTGGTGAGATTTTCATATGGATGAAGAAGCCAAAGATTAAATTTTAAATGCCACTAAGCATTGGGTTGTTAAAACAAAAATTGGACCTGGACAGGTACAAGAAACCTTTATAAACGAGGGAGACGCAGTTAATACCCTAATCTATACTATTGCACTTCATTTTGTAGTGAGTACGGCTCTTTTATCTATTAGGTTTGAGGACTTACTGTCAAATTTGCGTTGTCTAACCCTCTCACACTTTAAATGACATAAAGACGTTTTTTACTCCAAATTTTTATCTAGAGAGGATAGTAAAACAGATCAATGGAAAGAAAAATTTATAGCTGGTCTTCCCTACCTGTACGCCAAAAAGGTTAAGATAAGGCTTAAAAATAAGCATGGAGGAATTATTCCTTACTCCGTCTATACCCTTGTAGAACTCTCAGCAGAAATCAATGCTGAAGGTCCTGCGTTATGCACAGACCTGAAACTGAGAAGACAACTAGAAAAGCAAAGAATGACTGGGAAAGAGGAATTAGGAGATTTTTGCGAACAATTTGGGTATAACACCTTACCTACTTTCAATCCTACAAACAAACAAAAATATAAAGACTTTACGTAAAACAAAGTCAAAATATTCAAAAGAGAAGAAAAATACTTTTCCTAAAATTTTTTTACAAGACGATTCTTTTTAACAAAGGGGAAAAAGAAAAATACCAATTTGCTACAACTGTGGGAAAGTAGGACATTATAAAAATAAATGCAGAGTAAAAAAAATAATTAATGCACTAGAAATAGATTTAAATATTAAAAAACAATTATTTGACATCCTTTTAATAAAAAGAGATGACTCTGATGAGTCTTCTAACTCTGATAGTGAAATACTTATTGGTGAAATAAATGATGAAGATTTGATCTTTACAAGCACGGACTCTGATTCAGAATTCGAGGATATGCTTGATAATAACTGCCAGTATAATTTTTTAAAGGCTACTATTGATATGAATGGTTTAAACTTAAACATACTAACAAAAGAAGAAAATTTAATCATAAACTTAATTGATAAAATAAGTAACCCAGAGGCTAAAAAAGAAGCCTTGATGCAATATATAAATATGGCCAAAGAACCTTCCAGTACGACTACTCATAAACCATCTCTCATCCATACTAGGGAAGATTATAGCTTTACTGATATTCTAAAAAGAGTCCAAAACAAAACACAAATTCAAAGGGAACCTTCATTCCCTGGGTTAAAGAGTGAGACAAATGGAGTACGCAATGAACTTATAACTCTAAAAACTAGAGTTCAAACCCTAGAAATGGCAAATACCTTTTTCAAATTGGAAGATAATCATAATGAAAATATTGAAAAGGAATTCAGTAACCTGATAACTGATTACAACCATAATCTCCTACCTCTTGAAGCTGAAAATACTTTGCCTAGAGTTCTAGAAAATGATATTCCTAACACTTCAACTAAATGTAATATGTTAGAAAACTGTGAATATGTGAATATGTTAGATAAAGCCATAACGCAGAGATGATTCATCATTGTTAAAATAGTTGTCAAAAAAGAATATATTTTCCAAACCACTGCTCTCATAGATTCAGGGGCAGATTTAAATTGTATAAATGAAGGCCCAGTTCCAACAAAATACGTTAGCAAAACGACACAGGTCTTAAACACCGCTGACGGAAGCAAGTTGTTGATAAATTATAAACTATCTGATGCTATGGTCTGTAATAACGGAGCATGCTTTAAATTTTCATTTGTCATGGTTAAAGGTGTAAGCCAACCGGTTATTCTTGGAACTCCTTTCCTAAATATGCTTTATCCTATAAAGATTGATAACACTGAAATAAAAGTTGATATTGATGGACATGAGGTAAAATTTGATTTTATAGATAAACCTAGAATCCATGAGATAAATAATATTAAAAATAAAATATCCACAAAGGAAAATTTCCCTTTTCATTTAAAAGAAGAAGTCAAATATAAGACCATTGATGAAAAGCTTATGTCATCTTAGATGCAAAGTAAAATCAACAGTTTTAAAATAACGTTGGAAAAAGAAATATGTGCTTATATTCCTAACGTTTTTTGGAGTAAGAAACAACATATTGTTGAGCTTCCTTATGAAGCAGATTTTAATGAACAAAAAATTCCTACTAAAGCTAGACCTATTCAAATGAATAGTAGGCTTTTGGAAATTTATAAAACTAAAATACAAGAATTACTTGATAAGAAACTTATCAGAAAAAGTTCCTCACTATGGAGTTGTGCAGCTTTCTATGTTGAAAAAGCTTCCGAAATTGAAAGGGGAGCTCCTCGATTGGTTCTAAATTACAAACCATTAAACAAAGCGCTGAGAT
The DNA here is from genome assembly GCF_054954075.1 of Amborella trichopoda. Classification (NCBI taxonomy): domain Eukaryota; kingdom Viridiplantae; phylum Streptophyta; class Magnoliopsida; order Amborellales; family Amborellaceae; genus Amborella; species Amborella trichopoda. The sequence goes on from NC_142340.1 coordinate 16,611,552, forward strand.
GGATTCGATATTCCATACCCAATAAAAGAGATCTCTTAGATAGATTAATCAATGCCTATATTTTCTCAAAATTTGATCTAAAATCAGGAATGTTCCTTTCGGGCATTATGAGTGGAATGTCATGCCTTTTGGTTTGAAAAATGCTCCTTCTGAATTCCAAAATATCATGAACAACATTTTTAATACCTATACTAAATTCATGTTTGTTTACATTGATGACGTGCTTGTTTATTCAGAAACCATTGATCAACATTCGAAACATCTAAAAATATTTTTGAAGGCCATAAAGAATGCTGGATTAGTTGTTTCAGCAAAAAAGATAAACCTTTTTAAAGCCAAAATAAGGTTTATTGGGCATAATATTTACCAAGGAAGGATTATTCCTATCCACAGGGCAATTGAATTTGCATCAAAATTCCCGGATATTATTAAAGACAAACCTGAATTACAAAGATTCTTTGGTTGTTTAAATTATATATCTAAATTTTACAAAGATTTGACTTTAGATGCCAAACCTTTATTTCAATGGTTAAAAAATAACCCTCATGAATGGACAAATGAACATACAATGGCTGTTAAAAAACTAAAATTAAAAGCTAAAGAATTACTCTGCTTAGTATTATCGGATCTTACAACTTTTAAAATTGTTGAAATTGACGCTTCTGGACTAGGATTAGGGGGAATACTTAAACAGAAATCCCAAAAGCATGAACAGTTGGTACGGTTTATTTCCAAAACTTGGAATCCTGCTCAACAAAACTTTTCCACTGTCAAAAAAGAATTCTTAGTCAAAGTGATCTACTTAATAAAAAATTTCTCATTCGAACTAATTGCAAATCTGCTAATATATTCTTGAGAAAGATGTTAAAAATCTTGTTGCAAAACAAATTTTTTCCCAATGGCAAGGTATTCATTCCTCGTTTGATTTTGATGTTGAGCATATTAATGATAAACATAACCATCTTCCTGACTTTTTGACTTGAAAATTTTTACAGGGAGGGAAGGAGAAGTATATATATATATATATATATATATATGTATCTTGGTTTGGAGGGGGGGGGGGGGGGGGAGGAATTTGAACCCCAATCCAGTTGGAAGGCTTTCTAAAGGCTACCAGGTACTCAAACATAAGTAATTAAAAATTGCCACATTATATATATAAGAGACATTTATATAGAGTCGAGGCTGTAAACAATCAAATTAGAGGCCACTAAAAAATGTCACTACAAGAAGTTGTTTTGATGTCCAAATGTCTTCAAATTGATCATCTCAACATCATGATGTATGGACGTGAGAAATAAATGGATTTCAACTTATGGAAATAGCAATGTTCCAAAAAGCAGACCACGCAACGCCTGGCAGATCTGGGGCTTGAGTGTATCGCCCAGGCCTAGGTGCTCAAAAAAAGCGGTGGTCCCTATGCGCCCACCTAGGCGACCAGAAAACCACCTAGGCGGCCGCCAAGGTCTAGTGCCCCGCCTAAAGGTGAAAATTGCTGAGGGCATTTTTTGTCCTTTTTTTATACTAAAGGGACAAAAATGGGAATTTTAGGTCCATTTGAAACCTAAAACTTATTGGAACCTATTTTAAATGGTGAAAGCCCCCCCAAAAAACTAGTTATTTGGTGATTTCTTTGGGATCAAAGGGTTTCTCAAAGTGATGAGAAATTAATCAAAATATCACCCATTGATATTAAGATTTAATTTTGGATGTTTTATAAATCTATTGGGGGATTTTATAGAAGATTTTGAGTCATTAGAAACATCTTTGAGGTGGTTAGAGATTGAGCAATCAAACTTAAAGAAAGTGATTTTTTTTTATTGCTTGTATATGGATTATGGATCGACTTATGGTTATGCTTATGGAGTGTGTGCTAATGTGTAATATACTTTGAATTCTGATGTACCTTAAATACCTAATTCTTATATTTTACACTATATATAACTGTAGAATCATTTTTGGATTCAACTGGGCCGCCCAAGCTCTAGGCGTGAGCGGCCTGAACCCCCAAGCCAACTAGGACCCGCCTAGCACTTTTTGAAGCACTGGGAAATAGTGTATCTTGTAACGTGCTTTTGGATCGTCAATTTTCAATATTTTCAGTTTTTCATAGATCTGCTTGATCTACACTATTTTTGAGGATTCAAATTTTATAATTAGAGATGAAAGTATATTTTAAAGCTATCACAAAGATTTTCAATGTTGAAACCACATTTCTCGATACTCTTTAAAGGTGGGCTCTACTTTGATTGTTTAGAGCCTCGGCTCTATGCAAATCGCACCCTATAAATAAACGTTTCAAATTTTATTGTACACCTAACTCGCCCAAAACTCGTCTCGCCCATGGGCCGAGGCCGAGTTACTCGGTAGAGTCCGAGTTGCCTTGGCCGAGATTTAGAACATTGTGTGTGATAATCACTCTCTCTAAACTTTTAAGATAGTTTCTCTCTCTAAAATTTTTAGGTAGTTTCTTTATCTAAAATTATATATATAGTTTTTCTCTCTCAAATATTAATATACTTGTTCCGTAAAATTTAAAATTTGAGATAATTTCTCTCTCAAAAAATTTTGGATTATTTGTCTCTCTAAAAACTTCAAGTACTTTTTCTCTAAAATTTGCTATAGTCTCTCTCTCTCTCTCTCTCTAAAATTTTAAAACATTCTCTCTATAAAAATTAAATTTTGAGACAATTTCTATTTCTAAAATTTTTCAAGTAGTTTTTCTATCTAAATATTTATATACTTTCCCTCTCTAAACCTAAAATTTGACATAAGTTCTCTTTTTTCTCTTAACATTAAAATTTAAGATAAGTTCTCTCTATAAAAATTTTGAGATCATTTATCCCTCTAAAAGTTTTCAAATACTTTCTCTCTAAAATTTATATAGTATCTTTCAAAAATTTTAAGGTACTTTCTCTCTCTAAAACATAAAATTTAAGATAATTCCTCTCTCTAAAAAATTTGAGATATTTTTCTTTTTAAAATTTTCATATACTTTATCTCTCTACAATTTTTTATAGTTTCTCTCTCTCTCTATAATTTTAAAGTATTTTCTCTCTTTAAATCTTAAAATTTGTGTTAGTTTATCTCTCAACAATTTTTTTGATTGTTTCACTCTAAAAAAATTTAAGAACTTTCTCTATCTAAAATTTGATATAGTCTCAGTGTCTCTCTTTAAAAATTTGTTAGTACTTTCTTGCACTAATATTTGTTATAGTTTGTGTCTCTGAAATTTTAAGATGCTTTCTCTCTCTAAAACTTAAAATTTGATATAGTTTCTCTTTAAAAGTTTTTTAGGTACTCTATCTTTAACATTTTAATATAGTGTCTCTCTCTAAATTAAAATTTGAAATAGTTTTTTTCTCTAAAAATTGAGATAGTTTCTCTCTAAAAAATTTCAAAGACTTCCTCTCTCTAAAATTTTATTTAATTTCTCTCTAAAATTTTAATATTCTTTTTTTCTCTAAAACTTAAAGTTTGAGATAATTTCTTTCTCTAAATATTTTGAGATAGTTTCTCTTTTCTTTCTCTAAATATTTTGAGATAGTTCCTCTTTCTAAATATTTTAAGGTAGTTTTTCTCTTTATATTTTGATATAGTTTTTCGTATTTGTCGTGAATCAAACATGCCTAGAGTAATTTTCACATGAAAATATTTTCATAGCTATCAAATGCGCCCTAAGTTTGTTGTTGAGGGCCCGACAAGTGGAATCCTAAGGCCTTAAAAATTCAAAAAAACAAGTTTTGGTGTAGAAATGAAATCACAAAAAGGTTAGGTAATTTTTTAAGATTTAATTTTTATAGAATTTTAATGTCCTTACTATTGAGCAAACCAAACAGTGGATTTTAGAACTATCCAAGACATAAAAATCTATACCCCAAAATCCATGTGCCCAAACTGTGAAAATTGTTGACCAACATTTTTTTAATGTCAACAAGATGAAAATCTTATGACCAATAAATCAACACTTACGCAGTTGATTTCTCCCTTACTAGGCAGATGAATGCACCAATAAAATCTCGTTAGAGAAAATCAGTATATGGACTCCGCAATGGGACTCAGCCCTTGCTTGAGCCAAGTAACTCGGATTAGTCCTCAAGACTCAATTGAGTCATGCATATGGCTGTAAAGCCCTCAATGAAGTGGAAAAAAATAAAAAAGAAATTTCAAAAATACGGAAAATACATTAAAAGTAAAATAAAAATAAAAACAACTTTAAGGAGTCCAAATAAGCTTAAAAAATATTGAAAAATAGACTTAAAACAATAGATTTATATTTTAGGCATTTTAAGAATCCAAAACAGGGTAAAATACAAAAATAAGGATTTATGGAAAAACATTTCACCAATCTTTATCAAAACATTTTAATAAAACCAAAAAAATACCACACTTTTTTTTATTGTGTTGTACTTTTAAATATTTTTAGTATCCTTGAGTTGTACACACAACCAAGGGAAACATGGCCTCACTCATAAGGGAGAGGCCAATGGACTTAGTTGAGTCTTAGCATAATGGAGATAGTTTATCAAAAAATTTGAAAAATAGAAATACTGAATTATACGTACAAACGAATAAATGGTTGTCAATACAACACATAAGATTATAAAATAAAATAAAAATTGCACCAAAGAGAAATATCGTAAAAGGAATTCGGTGTAATACACAAAAAAATAATCAAAGAACTCGAAATTTAATTTATGATTGACCACATTCAATAGCTTATGTTAACTAAGAAGACATGTAAGTGATCAATGTGCTTGAACTCATAAAAAATTATACTTAAAGGATTCCATTTATCTAATGAAATCAAAGAGGTTTCTCCCTTTTCATTTATTTGAAGAAAGCATCGCGGTTCGTCTCTTGAGTTATTGGAAAAAATCAATGAGGCTCTTCTCTTTATATAGTGAACAATAATTTAGGAATTTCAAGTGAAATTTATAAGAGAGGGTTCTAAGAGTTTCACTTTTGTTGTTTACAAATCTCATTATCTATAATGTATATCCCTCGCATCGTCCGGAAAGGTCTTTTTTTCATATTGCCCTGATTAGCCCTTCCCCTAAAGTCTCCTCTAGGAGGCGGTCGAGTCTTCCTCCCAAAACTTCCAGACTGTGCGGACCTTACTTTCCCTTCCTTCCTCAATCGAAACTCCTCACAATCCTTCTTGATCTTCATAGTTAGGTCCACCAATGGGGAGAACACCTTAAGGTTGTCTGACATTACTCTTCCTCGGATATCGGGCCTGAGGTCCTTCTCAAACTTGCTTGCCTTACACACCTCTGTGTTGATGATATGGAGCGCACACCGAGAGAGCTAGGAAAATTTGGTTGCATACTATTCTACTGACAGTCTCCCTTATTGTAGCTCAATAAATTCAACTTCCTTCATTTCTCGGACAGAATCAGGGAAATATTTCTCATCAAACGCCACTAGGAAGTTCTCTCAGGTGGCCGCAGTCCATGTCTCCACCCAAGTCTGCTTCATTGAGCTTCACCAATGCTCCGCGTCCCCTTTGAGCATAAAGGTTCCCAACCTGACTTTCTGCTCATCAGAGTAATGCAAAACTTCAAAAATCTTATCTACGTGCCTCCTCCATCTTTCATCCCTTTCTAATTCTCCATGTCTCAAGAATGTTGGGCGTGAAAGTCTCCTGAACCTCTCAATCAATCCACTATCTGTCTAGTTTGGGGCATAAGCAGGGGGGGTCGGCATACAGTCCTCCATAATTTGAGTCATGGCCCCGAGCGTCTTGAAGAATTCTTCGAAGGCCTCAGTGTTCCCATTACTAGAGCTCGAATCGTTGGCACGAGTCCTCGTCATCTTTGACCTAAAACATGAACACCCAGTTACTAGCCTATCCAAAAACCACCATAAGGACATTTTTAAGACTCTCTAGGCCAAGAATCCTATCCTAGCTACTATGATACTATAAATTGTCATGACCCCACCCCTTACCGTCCTACCGTACTTGCACGACCAAAGGTAGCGAATGCCACTCAGGTGGGAGTGCGCTCAACACTTTAAGAAGAAGAAATCAAAGCAACACGAAAGAAAAACAAAACTCCAATCACACAACTACAAAAAAAAACTAGACTGTTTTGAACCATATAAATATATATATATATATATATATATATATATATATATATATATATATATATATATATATATATATATATATATATATATATCAGAGATCTAAAGGTATTATAAATATGTCCAACACTTCTAGGCCCAATAACATTTACATGACTTCAAAATAGACAAAAACTATATGGCCACTGCATCCAAAACGTACAATTGAACAAGACTTCCACAAAAAGCACAGAGCTTCAACCGCCCGCCGCGATCACCAAACCCCCGTCCTCTACCCCCAACTATCGCTCTACATAGATGAAAATAAAAGAATGAGTTGTAAAGCCCAGTAAATAGATCAAGTTGCCATGCCTTCCTGCCTATGAACATTGTGTCATAACAATACTCAGGGTGTTATACACTTTTTATAAAACATGAGCCATGTATCAAAATCATATCTACTAGTGTGTAGTGCATAATTCATAGTAAAGCAACGACAAATCAGATCAATCATATATGATACGAAGCAGAGGTCAATTTAGTCATTCAACTGTATAAGTCTTAACAGATCGACGTATTTAGGCAAGTAACAACAATTGTCAACTAACTCACTCCTTAATTCCCCCACTCTCGAAGAAGAAGCACTATCTATCAGACCAAGTTAATCCCATTGTTTAAGACTTCTACTATTACTTAGGAGGGAAAACAATGACAAATGGATGACCCATTTCGTAATACTTTCATACGCACACAGACAGTCCTCAGCGCACTTTGAGGCTTCTGATAGGCGGAGGCCTTGCAAGATATAACCCTCAATTGTTCTCCAGCTGGAGGGCGTTATACTACTAATGTATGACCCATTGCGTATTGCCCTTCCATGTGATTTACATCCTAGGGGGTGCGACCCTCCCATGTGATTTACATCCTAACTCACTTCCCGTCATCGGGAGTCAGAGAAAGATCTCAATTGTCGGTACGACTTTCTCATTATATCATATTACACTAGCAAGGGATGATCCGTTGTGCAATGCCACATACATTTCTTATCATATCATATCACACTACCAATGAATGACCCATTCCATAGTGCTTCATATCACATATGTGGCATGTCTGATTACAACCATGTACATTCCTCATTTCATAGCAAAGCAGAAGTTCATTTCATGAATTTATTTCATAACAGAGCATGTCTTATCATTCCAGAACATATCACAACATAGCATAACTTAGGCACACATATCATTGCGCTCATTAGCTCAAAAGACATCATCATGTTATTTTTTTGGCGTCTCACAGTGAAGATAGTCCACCTTTAAAGGCGTAACATGAAATTCATAAGCTATTTAAACCTAAGACTACTTTCATAATAATCTCGGCTCATGAAAACACAATTTTCATGGAGGGGTGACCCCAAATTTTAGCTTTAAGCTTTCTTTGAGTAAAATTCCTATCTTCAACACAGAAATTCCAATCTGATATCCCTAAAGAAAAATGGGCATAACTTCTAATCCACATGAAATTTTATCATGGTTCCAAAACTAGTTTTAGAATGGACTCATTTATCTTTCATTTAGAAATAGTTTGACCTCATTCTGATACATTTGGTTAGTGAATAGTTCCACATTAAAACACATAAAGTTCTTGGAAATTCATTTCACAATCCTGGCATACTTTCGAAAATGGCTCATAACTTTCAAACCAAAAGAGATATTGACAAGAGGTATTTTCCATCTTAAAATAGATTCAAAGAGATACTTTCGCACAATAGTTTATGATCAACATAAATGTTTTCAATACTCAATCGATCACGCAAATAAGAGTCGCTGTTCTGGAAAATTCCTTTCTTCATAGCAAAACTTTTAGTGTGACATCCCCATAGGAAACTAGGCATAACTTCCAATCCACAAGAAAATTTATCATAGTTCCAAAGCTATTTTTAGAATAGACTTATTTATATTTCATTTTGAAGTGGTTTGACCTTATTCTAATATATTTTGGTCAATGAAACATTCCACACAAAAACACAAAACAGCTCTAGAAATTCATTTCACAATTATGGCATACTTCAGAAAAGGACTAATAACTTTCAAACCAAAAGAGATATTAACAAGATGTCTTTTCCATCTTAAATAGATTCATAGGGGTACTTTCCAATAAAATTTCGTGATCAACAGAGATGTTTTTTATTCTCAAATTATCACACAAATGAGAGTCACAGTTCTGGAAAACCAGGCACATTTTGGTAGGATTTCAATAGCATCCATCGACACCCATATTCCCAATCACATTCATATTCATACATGAATTTCACACTTGATGAACTAAGTAAACATGCATCAAATAAAATCATAGAAATATGGAAGCTAGATCTACTTACATGTACTAAAAGAGACTCCAAGGTTCCCCACACAGGTTCCCTTCAAAAGGCTAGGCTCCAAGAATGGGTTCAGGCTTAAGGCTTTAAGTCTAGAGAGGGAGGACTTGGGTGAGAGGGGGGAAAACTCATGGAGGGGTATGAAGGAGGGGTATAAATAAGCAAAAGAAAGGGGGTGACAACATGTAGCTAATAATTGGCACACAAGGGGCATGCATGTGTCACATGGTACATAAGAGGCATGCAAGCAATCAGGAGAGAGAGAAGAAGTTCCCCTTGGATTGTCGTGCTCGGTAGCATCGCGCTCGACAATATCGCGCTCGGCGGCTTCCATGCTAGGCAGCGTCGAGCTCAACAGCATCACGCTCGATAGCATCGCGCTCGATAGTGTCCTCGTGCCGATAACTCGGTGACGTACCACAAAATTCTAGAAAAGTGTTCTAAAAGAAGACTTCTTCCCAGACAAAAGAAATACACTCTTGAGATTATTCAAGATATGAGTCTTTTGGCTTTGGAATCCGTCTCTTTTCTAATGGAGAAAAATATAAAATTGAATGACAAAGATGAACCTCTTTTGGATGACTCCATACCTTACCGACGGTTAATTGGTATACTTCTACATCTCACAATTACCAGGAAAGACATTGTCTACCCTGTCCACATCTTCAGTCAATTCTTGAAAACCACACTTAGATGTTGCTATTTGACTTCTTTATTATATAAAAGGCAACCTAGCCAAGGAATTATACCATCTACTAATAGTAATATATGACTCTCTGTCTATTGTAACTTTGATTAGGCTAGTTGCCCAATGACCAAACGCTCGACTACTGGTTACTGCACTATGTTAAAAGACAACCCCATATGGTTTTCAATGAGTCGATATATTCACAAAACCTCTTTGGAAAGATAAATTTCAATTTCTCATAGGAAAGTTGGGAGTTCTCAATATTTACGATCCAACTTGAGGGGAGTATTGGTACCAGATATTTTAATTGAAAATCAAATATTGAATTTCAAAATTTTGTATTATTGTACACTTTCTAATCTAGTTGGATAAGCATGTACATTTTCATTTTTGTTAGATAGATCCCTACAATCAAGGGATTGCAACCTCTTATATCTTCTACAAATACCATACGATTGTGTAATATTATTCTTGTAAAATAGTTCTAGCAGAAAGTGCTCCAAATTTTCACAGGATTGCTGCATATAGATACATACTGAACTGAATTATTTGATCGATTGAAATAGCCCAACAACAAGTCGATTCAAAGCTAAATCGATGGTGAAATTTCAAGGGCACAGAAAATTTGAAATTTCAACAAAAAATATGAAATAAGCTTGGCGTGAGGATCTCAACTTAAGGGGCTTTGAGACCAAGTGATTTAGAAAATGAGAGTGCTTTGATTGAAGGGGTAATATTCTAGAAGAAAGAGCACTTCATGGTGAGATTCTCAACCTAATGGGGATTGAAATCGAGTGATCAAGACTTTTGTAAGGGCTCTTGAAGCTTAGATCCTAGAGAATCTAGAGAGTGGATACCTCAGAGAGAGAGCCATTCAAGAGAGAGAGAGAGAGAAAGAGAGAGAGAGAGAGAGAGAGAGAGAGAGAGAGAGAGAGAGAGAGAGAGAGAGAGAGAGAGAAAGAGAGAGAGAGCACTTAGGTGGACAAAGAACATCAACCTTCAAACCTTGGATGTGAAGTTTTTAGATCAAAGGGGTGAGATTGAACAATCACATCAAAGGACAAGGATACTTAGAAACCCTAGGATAAAATCAACCATGGAGTATAGAGGTCCTGAATAAAAAAGAGCGGATACCCTATAATTTTGAGCATAAAGTTTTAACTGGATAAGAAAAGATCCAGAGAGCCTAAGATCAAGAGATTTGAGAAACTTTGAGAGGTTAGAGAAAGGTCTAGCTTTGGAGTATGTCAAAGGTGAAGAATGGGTGAAGGAGAGGTTTGGTCTAAGAGAGTCATAATAATTTGAAAAGTTCTAAAAAATATCCATATATTTTTTAAGAATATAAAAAATACTTTTTTTTTTAAATTACATTCGTACCTTTTGTCTACTCTAAATGCCCGTCACTGCCTTAATAGGGTTGTGAAGGCGAAGGGACCTCCTGCTATGCTTCTTGGGCATTACAACCCTATTAGAGCCTTGATAATGCACCATAAGGGCCTTGATGCCCAAGGCAACCCCCTGGGTTCCTTGGATGCTTTTGATGTACGCTAGGGTACACAGATGGGAGTGCATTAGGCATCACTGCCCTATTAGAGCCCTAATGCACATGGTGCATTGGGCTTCATAGCCCTAATAAGGCCTTAATAGTGCATCACAGCTCAAATAACGTTGTGATGCCCAAGAGAAGACCCTAAGGCAAGTCCGGGCTGTGAAGGGCATTCTAGGTTTTTTTGTAAAAAAAGAAAAGTTGGGTATGAAATTAATTCTTAAAAAATATGACATTTTTAAAAGAAAATGATTTGATAGAGTTGTAGCCCTATTAAAATAAGTAAATCCTCACTTCATAAATCATAAAAAATTGTAAGTCAAGTATTGAAAGACCTTTACCTCGATCATCTGGACTTTAACAGTATACTTGTGAAAAAAAATTAGGAATTCAAGCTCTAAAAATAGTCTATATTGTAACAAATTATTTAGACTGTCCATTTTGCTTTTAAAATAAGTGTTCGCAAATCCGCAAGATCTATACCATTTGTTTAGGATCAAATTTTATTGTCGGTATTGGAAATTGTATTATAGAGATTTACATAGCATAAAGTGCTTTCCGGACAAAAATTAGAGATGAGGCCTTATTTTGGTTTCATGAAGCCTAGACCTTATAGAAACCTCAACCATTTTTAGATTTCTGGACAATATAAGCATAGTTTGATCATTTCTTTAATAATTTTCCTCTAATTTAAGGAAGTTGGCCAACTGCTTTATTATAAACAGAGAAGGTTCCATGAAGCGGTTGTTGCTTGTGAGATTCTCCTCCTTGAAGTTACATATTTCATCCCCTCATACTAGTTATTCCTTATTTTCTTTATTATTACTATTTTTTTTTCCCTCTATCTATTATTTGGGACATTAAGTTTTTTGTTTTCCTTGTTGTTTCTATTATTTAGGACATTAACTTTCTAGCTTTGGAAATAGGGTTGAGGTCATGGTGGTAGCATTATTAGAGCCTCAGCTACCGGTCTAGGTTTTCAATTCCATTGACTATTCAAAAACCACTAACTATTTTTAAAATAGGTAAAGCTTATATTCCCTATCGATCTACCCAAAAAGAAAAGGCTTTCTAGCTTTGTATTGTTTTGCTTGCTTTTATTGGAATGTTTATAAAGACAAACCACAATCTTATTCATATCAAGCCCAAAAATAACTACAAATTCGTGGACACCATATTGGATGACTTCGAAATGAGAAGAGAAGCAATATGTTCTCGTAGTGCCATGGCTATCATTCAACTTGGAGCTCGAGTGAGTTGCTGGTCCCATTCTTCTTGAGCAATAGGACAATGAAGGCAGGGAAGAGTATGTCATCATAGCATTTAAAGTAGGGCAAGGTCGCGCAAGGTATCACACTTGTGGCGAAGGATTTGTTGTTGCACACAATTGCAAACTGAACGAGAACATTTGATCAATTCAAATCTCCCAACATATGAGACGTTTTCTAATGGGAAAGTATATCGAGTGACTATTTACTCTTAATACAAGGAGGTCATAATCACTTCTGTCTATGATATTTCAAACTGAATGGTTTTGTGTGCATACGTGACTGGACTCCAAGCTCAAATATTATTTTTTAAAAACTTTGTGACACAACCCAAGCCATTCAATTTGATGATATTTAACGGCTAGTACCATTTGTGACATCCTTGAACCAAAATAAGTGGTCTCCTAGTAGACACTCCCTTTTTAATAGGGTTTGAACCGTATGAATTTTAATTCAATTATACGCCAACAAAGAAATCTGACCAAGAACCACATTAAATAGGCCACATAAGCCCAATAATATGTTGATTCAAAGCCAAATCGATGGTGGAATAAACACCCAAAGTTCAAGGGCATAAATTTGAAATTTCAGCCAAAAAATTGAAACAAACTTGGCCCTAAAAACTTTAATTTCACCCCCTAAAAGCTATAAATGACCATGCCTTGGTCATTTGGGGTATACTTAGGTGCTCTTGTGCAATGGATATCTTGCCATGAGTGCTTGAGACACTTCTAGGCTGAGAGAGAGAGAGAGAGAGAGAGAGTGCTCTTGTGCAATGGATATCCTGCCGTGAGTGCTTGAGACACTTCTAAGCTGAGAGAGAGAGAGAGAGAGAGAGAGAGAGAGAGAGAGAGAGAGAGAGAGAGAGAGAGAGAGAGAGAGAGAGAGAGAGAGAGAGAGAGCTCTTGTGCAATGGATATATTGCCATGAGTGCTTGAGATACTTCTAGGCTGAGAGAGAGAGAGAGTGCTCTTGTGCAATGGATATCCTGCCATGAGTGCTTGAGACAGTTCTAAGCTGAGAGAGAGAGAGAGAGAGAGAGAGAGCGCTCTTGTGCAATGGATATCCAGCATGAGTGCGAGAGAGAGAGAGAGAGAGAGAGAGAGAGCTCTTGTGCAATGGATATCCTGCCATGAGTGCTTGAGACACTTCTAAGCTGAGAGAGAGAGAGAGAGAGAGAGAGAGAGAGAGAGAGAGAGAGAGAGAGAGAGAGAGAGAGAGAGAGAGAGAGAGAGAGAGAGAGAGAGAGAGAGAGAGAGAGAGAGAGAGAAGGGCTTTAGTTCCAAATCTTGGTGTGAGGATCTCAACTTTAAGGAACTTTGAGACTAAGTAATTAAGAAAAAGAGAGCTCTAAAGTGAGAGTGCTTTGATTCAAGGGGCACTATCCAAGAATAAAAGAGCAATTGATTGTGAGATTCTCAATATAATGGAGATTGAGATCAAGTATTGAAAATTTTTTAAAGGGCTCTTGAAGCTTAGATCCTAGATATCTAAAGAGAGTGGATACCTCAAAGAGAGCCCTTGGGGAGAGAGAGAGAGAGAGAGAGAGAGAGAACTTAGGTGAAAAAAGAGCATCAACCTACAAACCTTGGATGTGAAGTATTTAGACCAAGGGGGTGAGATTGAACAATCACATCGAAGGACAAGGACCATTAGAAACCATAAGATAATCTCAACTATAGAGTATAGATCTCCTAAATAAGAAAGGGAGGATGCTCTATAATTTTGAGCATAAAGTTTTAACTGCATAAGACAAGATCCAGAGAGCCTAAGATCAAGAGTTTTGAGAAACTTTGAGAGGTAAGAGAAAAGTCTTGCTTTGGGTACGCCAAAGGTGAAGAATAGGCAATCTAAGAGAATCCTAGTAGTTTGAAAAATTATAAAAAAAAATATTTGGCCATTTTTCAATAATAAATTTTATTTATTTTTAATTACATCCATACCTTTTGTCTACTCAAAATATCCTTCACAGCCTTAATAGCTATGATTCTTCGGCATCACGGCCCTATTAGAGTAGTGATGATGCACCATCTAGGCCCTTGGTGCCTTGGATGCTTTTGATGCATGCAAGGGTACATAGTTGATAGTGCGTTAAGCATCACTGCCCTATTAGAGCATTGATACACCGGGTGCATTGGGCATCAGTACCCTATTAGAGCCTTGATGCATAGAGTGCATTGGGCGTTACAGCCTTAATAGGATCGTAATAGTGCATCACAGTTCAAATAGGGTTGTGGCCGAAGAGAAACCACTAAGGCAAGTCCGGGCCGTAAAGAACATTCTAGGTTTTATACAAAAAAGAATGTTGGGTATGAACACTTCTTAAAAAAATTTGATATTTTTAAAATTTTGACAATGTAAGAATATTTTTGCTATTTTCCTTAATAATTTTCCTTTATTTTGAGGAGGTTGCCTAATTGCTTTATTATAAAACTAGAGGGTTCCCATGAAGTGGTTGTTGCTTGCTAGCTTCTCCTCCTTGAAGTTAATTATTTCATCCCCTCATAGTTGTTATTCCTTATTTTTCTTCAGTGCTATGTTCATAGATATTTTTTTTATTTGGGACAGTAAGTTTCTTTCTATTTTTCTTCTTGTTTCTATTAATTGGGAAATTAATTTCCTAGCTTTGCATTGGTTTTGCTTGCTTTTATTACAATTTTTGTAAAGACAAACCACAATCTTATTCATATCAAGCCCAAAAATAACTACAAATTCTGGGACACCATACTGGATGAGCTTGAAATGAGAAGAGAAGCAACATGTTCTCTTAGTGCCATGGCCATCATTCAACTTGGAGATTGAGTGAGTTGCTGGTCACATTCTTCTCAAGCATTTGGATATTGAAGGTAGGGAAGTGTATCTCATCCGAGCATTTAAAGTTGGGCAACCTCGTGCAAGGTATCACATTTGTGGCATTGAGTTTGTCGATGCAGACATAAACTTCATAGTGTCAAAAATCTCCCTCTAAGTTGGTACTGCATCGGATCCCAACCTCCTCCTCTAACTCAAGCTTCAGTACGTTTTTAATGTCTGCAAGTTGGTATAGTTGACCATCCGGCACAATGCTTGCAATGCTCCGCACATTCTCAACAAAATCATTAACTATTAAAACCCGTAAGAGATCTACACTACCCTCACCTGAAGATCCAATCTAAACTATTTGTTATCATGTTCTTGCCAAAATATGAACCCAAGAAATAACTACAGATGGGAATTTTACATTGATTTATTTACGAAGATGAAAACTTCAAGCACAAAAAAATTAAATATGCATTCTATTGGATCTTACTCCATTAAGTGATGTAAATTATAGTGGAATATTACTTTATATTTCCTTTTATGTTTTTCCCTTTTGATTGTTTGAGCATGTGATCTATTATCGAAGAACTACCACTTATTGTGTGTGGTGCATGAAAGATATTCTTATTACTCAATTAGAAGGATTAGGATAACAAAACCGAGGTTTAGGAGTAACTGACCGTGGATTCTGAGGGCTTTAATGAGGTTGATTTTGATGATTATGCCTTGCACAAAGTACTCGAATAGGCCAAGGTTTGAGCAGTCCCCATTGTTCTTCCACAAGGACTTCCACTTTGATTGTCCATTGTTGCTTGGGCACTTGACGCTAGACCGCACATCGGACATACTCTTCTCTTGGTCCTCCAACTTATCGCATTCAATTTAATCACAACCAAACAAATTTTAATCAACCTCTAGTTTAGTCAAGCTAAAGCAGTGTTCAGTAATTGACTTGGCCAATGTACTCGAACCTTGGCCAAGGCGAGTTATTTGTCGAGTACCAGTAACTCGGCCGAGTTCCTGTCATGGTACAAAAAAAAAAGAATAACAAAAGAAATTAAGATATATATATATATATATATATATATATATATATGTATATATATATATATATATATATATATATATATATATATATATATATATATATATATATATATGGAATATACTACAAAACGCCTATAGGCGAAAATAAACAGTGATTTCGCCTACCCTCGTCACCATCCAAACTTTATCGCACAGTTGCAGTTGTCCAGTAGTGTTTTAATTTTTATTTTTTTATTAATTAGAATGATCTGAAATTTGGAACATATGTACAACTTAGAGAGGCACACCTAATAAAAATATGAAAGAAATAATTTGTGGAATAAAAATTGATCAAAATACCCCTGTAAATTTTTGGGGGTATTTTGATCAATTTATATTTACAAATTATTTTTTTATATTTTTATTAGGTGCACCTCACTAAGATATACACATACTCCAAATTTCAAGTAATTTGGATTTTTAGAAAAACAATGAAAATTAAAATACTACCAAACAATTGTGACTTTACGATGAAGTTTGGATGATAATGAGGGCAGGCAATATCACTGTTCATTTTGGCTTATAGGTGTTGGGAAGAGTTTTCATATATATATATATATATATATATATATATATATCACTGTTCATTTTGGCTTATAGGTGTTGGGAAGAGTTTTCATATATATATTTATTGAAAGAGCATATCTCATGGATATTACAATAGATTACCACCATAATAGTATGGATCCTATCAAACTTGTTCCATTATATCTTATAAACTATTTGAATCCAACCAATGGAGTCAAAACTCGTGAATATTATGAAGCCATTCTTATGGAAACAGGGTCCATCTCTGTTGTCCATTACTACCAGCAAAATACCAGAATAATTGCATATTAAAAAATACAGATCAAGAAATTGCTTTCTTATGAGGAGTGGGGTTGTAATCCTGCTCAGGCCAAAAAAATTACATAATCTTGATTTTTCGTACAAATATTACAAGTATGCCGAGTACATAGAAGCCTGGCATAAAATGTTTTATTACCAAAATCCAAATAACACTTATAACTGGTATATTCAATTTCAATTACCCATTTTCGAACGGTTCTCCAATTGGTTTAAAAATTGGTTTTTAGTTTGGGGATCAACTACTGCAATTTTACCTCCTGCTTTCCAAAAAGTGCAGGAACAATTTGTTATATTCAATAATAGTGATAATAATACAGACAATCACCTGTACTTTGTTGCACTATACCAACTCCCATAGATTATGAAGTGGGAATACTCAATCTCTGTCAATAATATAACTGACCATACCTATATCCCACGCCTTAGAAAAACCATCTCAGTAAAATGGTGGGATATCTTCAATCTGGACGATCAAGGGTCCAGCGTGTTTCCCTAAGCGGCTCTTCCTGGCTTTAGCGGGTACTTTGCCTAGAATTTTCCTTTCGTCTCTTGCCTTAACTCTCAGACCAACTTTCTTATATGTAAATTTAGTTAGGTTTCTACAGTAATACAACAACTCAATCTCAAACCTTAAGAGTTAAAAATAAGGAAGAGATCATCATAAATGATATTGAACATCATATACAAAATTGGAATATTCCTAAAGTATCGATAAAAGATATTTATAAAAAAGGAACATTCAAATTCAAATTAGGTTATGCTATAAAAACAGTAGAAGAGAGTCTATCAGTAACTCAAAATCAAGAAGACTTTCAACTATTATCAAGAAAATTATTGAAAAACATAAAGAAAATAATTATAAATATTTACACATTGGATTAATACAAATAGCCATTAAACCATTAACTCGTCTAGGGTTAAACACCTCAGTGCTTGTATGCCTAAGAGATACAGGACACAATAAGCTTTCGGACTCACTCCTAGGCATGGTTGAATCCAGTCTATGTAGTGGACCCATTTATTTTAATTGTTTTCCAAATTTTTCTGTTTCATTAACAGACCCAAATATATTATATATATTAACTATAAATTTGAAAACTCATGGATTCAATATGACGCATGGTTCTCAAAATTTAGCAATAGTATATAGAATTTATTATAAAGTAATAAATACTCTCTGTCCTAATATTATACAAACCGATAAGAAGGATCAAACTATATTATTCCAAACTAATATAGAAAAATCAAATACGATTATACCTAAAACCATTACTTGGTCCGACATTATTCTACCTCAATCATGGGCATTGCAAAATGCAAACCAGCCCAGAAAAGTACTTGTGAATAATATTCCCAATCAAATAATAGAACATCAGAATGGAAATATTGAAATAAAATTTCAACAGCCTATAGTACAAGACGATATAGATATTAATAGGAAAAGAAATAAAAAATCATTAGTACCTGCTAGAAAATCTTGTCATACCACTCCCGATGTTATAATACTTCCTTTTCCATCAATACCTACAACATCTTCAGACTTCCAATTACAAGGAGTCAAACGAACAGCTGATCACGTAGTCATTCCCATGTATACATCTGAAGCTGACATAGCTGAATTTCAAATACTTACATTACAAGTGGAAGATGATATAAATATTGATGCATATATGGAAGAATATTTAGCTTCTAAATTGGCAAGAAAAAAGAGAAAAATAGATATTGCCTATATACAACAAGATTATCTTGCTTCAGAAAATCAAGGTATTAGAGAATGGTATCTTAAAACATTCCAACCTAGGTTAGTAGAATTATTCCATAAAAAATATAATAAATTCTTGAAAAAGGAAAGAAAAACAAAAGGATTTTTTATATGGTTACAAGAAGTATGTACTCAATATAAGATTAACATTCCTCAATTCAATACTATTCAAACAATAGAAGAGAAAACATATATCAGTACGGATGGTACTACTACTGCTAGTACACACCCTTCTGAGAAAAGTATAATACTAAAGAGTGTAATAACCCCATTAAGTAAAAGAGAACCACCACAATCCCTATATGATATTATTGCAACACCATATAAAGTTCTACCAAAAGAAATAGGTAAAAAGCAAGAACTAATACATCACATAGTAGAACAAAACAATTATACTAATTTATATATGCAATCTTTAGAAAAACAAGCAGAACGTATAGAAAGATTAGTTACTCCCCAAACTAAGGGAATAACTCCTTCTATTCCTAAAGCGGTTTTGTTCAAACCTCTTCCAAAACTGAATAAAACTAAATTTCATATAGGAGAAGATAATAAAACATTAATGAACCAGTTAATATCTAAATTAGCCCAATTAGATATCAAAGGAATCCCTTCTCCCAAACTTAGTATTCCTATACCAATACCCAGTATTTCTGTACCTTTACCTACTATCCCAAAATCTTCAGATAGAGGAAAAACAAAGATTCCAGAGCATGAGACTATGATGCTCCAAGAAGAGGAACCGGTTATAGAAGATACCATACAAAACTAAGAATCTGCTTTTATGGATACTTCACCCATTGATTTAAATAGGATAGCATATGATAAAATATGGAAACCAATCACAGCTTTACCATACTATAAGAGACCTACACCTGTTGACATACAACTCGAAGAGGATGCCATACAACAGGCTGTTTCCTATTCAGAAAGATCAATAGTCAACTGGACAATAGATGGTTTATCAGAACTAAAAATATTAAATGTCATGAGACATATGACAATGTTTGCTTCATCAAACAAAATGGCAGGCAATCCAGACCAAGAGGTTGCCAAAGCAATAGTGAATGGATTTACTGGCTGGTTATGAGGCTGGTGGGATTTCTATGTTGATGATGAAACCAAAAACAGAATCCACACCAATACAAGACAATGGACCGCCAGAAATGAACAAAATCAAGAAATAATTTATACTGAAAGTGATGCAGTAAACACCTTAATATACTATTACGCTACATTTCGTAGGAAGTACAGCCCTATTAGCAGCAAGATCAGAAGATCTGCTGTCCAACCTTCGCTGTTCTACTTTATCCCATTATAAATGCTATAAGGATGTCTTTTTCTCAAGATTACTTATACGAGAAGATCGTCAGTTAAACCATTGGAAAGAAAAATTTATTGCTGGTCTACCATACCTAATTGCAGAAAAAGTTAAAGAAAGACTAAAAAAGAAACATAATGGAGTTATCATATACTCTGCATATGCACTTGGGGAATTATCAGTAGAAATATGTGCTGAAGGATTAGCCTTATGTACTGATCTTAAACTCAAAAGACAACTTGATAAACAACAAATTACCAAGCATAAAGAACTTGGTGATTTTTGTGAACAATTTGGCTATCATTTAGATAAAAAAAATAATAAACCTGAAAAGTTATATAAGAAAAAGAAAAAATACAAGAAAGAAAAATATAGATCAGATAAAATACATAAATATAAAAAATCTAAACAAAAATTTATAAAAACGTTTTCTCCAAATACTAAACATGAAAAGAAACTTCCAGTATGTTATAAATGTGAAAAAGTTGGCCATTACAAACACCAATGCAAATTAAAAAAGAAAATAGAAGCATTACACCTAGATGAATTAATCAAATCAAAATTATATAATATAATCAATTATGATACAACCTCCTTAGATTCTACGAATCACTAATAGGAAATATCCAAGATGACGACCTAATATAGACAGAGTCATCTGATTCTTCAGATTCTTCTACTAATACAGAATCATCTCATCAAATGGAAGAATCCACTTGCACTTGTCTTATACCCTCACATAATCTTCATATGCTTAGCCAAGAAGATAATTTAATCTTAGATCTCATAGAAAAAATTACCGATCCAGAAGATAAAACATTTGTGATTACCAAATTTATTAATTTAGCCAAAACAAAAGCAAAAACACCTCCAATTAGTAAAACACCTGATGAATATAATTTTGTCTCTATTATGAAAAGTGTTAGTGAACAACATCTCACTAAACAAAAAAAACCTTCTATTTCCGAACTTAAACATGAAATCAACAAAGTTAAAAAAGAAGTTCATCAATTAAAAAATAGAATTAAAATACTAGAATTACAAAATTTATCTCATCAAAATTCAGATACAGATGAAATTGACTTCAATCATCTAGTCACAACATATAGTCCTGATCCACCAGAAGATATACCAGAAACCTCAGAAGCTAAACCACTTCTGATCACATAACAAACTTCTTCTGTGAATCTGATAGATAAAATTATGATTCAAAAATGGTTTGTTCAAGTCACTATTATAGTTGCTGAAGATTATCGATTTCAAACATCAGCTTTAATAGATTCAGGTGCTGATCTTAATTGCATCAATGAAGGATTAGTACCAACAAAATATTTTGACAAAACAACTCAAATCCTAAATACTGCAGATGGCAGTAGACTCTTTATCAATTATAAATTATCTAATGCTTCTGTTTGTAATAATCATCAATGTATCAACACACCATTCATCATGGTCAAAGGACTAAGCCAAGCTGTTATTCTTGGAGTCCCATTTCTTACATTATTATATCCCTTATCAATAGATCAGACAGGAATATCTTTTAATTATCAACATGTACCAATACATTTTGATTTTATTCATAAACCAAAATTAAAAGAAATCAATAGTATCAAAAATCCATTTCAAAATAAAGAAAAATTTCTTTGTACTTTAAAATAAGAAATTAAATATAAATATGTGGAAGAACAAATACAGAATCCTTTGATCCAACAAAAGATTCAATACATTCAACAACAGATAGAAACCTCTATCTGTAGTGAGCATCCCAATGCTTTTTGGGAAAAGAAAAAACATAGTATTAGTCTACCATATGAACCTGGATTTGATGAAAAACAAATCCTACTAAAGCTCGACCAATACAAATGAATACTACTTTATTAGATATATATATATATATGAGTAATGATCCTATGAGACCCTCCCATACCCATGTGTAGGATCCCAAAGGATCACTATTAAATTTAGCACAGATCTCTAAAAAAGTCAAGTCTTATACATATGTGATAAATTTTCTAGATATTTGTACCAAATTTAATGTTGATCCTTTGGGATCTTACACACATGGGTGTGAGAGGGTCTCATAGGATCACATATATATATATATATATATATATATATATATATATATATATATATATATATATATATATATATATATATATATATATATATATATATATATATATAACAATGATTTCATGCAACCATTGTATAGTAATATGATGCAACAGCCTTAAAAAACCATCTTATAGCCATTTGTTTGATCCAAAATTTGAAATATACACTCTTTTCATTTTAATAACAATCACAACAACAAAAAAATTTGTAAACACAATCAAGAAACTATTTTTTTAGCCCAATTAACATAGGTTGTTCATTTTGGTGAGATGCTTAGATCGAGGCCATAGAAAGATTTTTTTCATTTCCAATATTTTTGGATGGCTCATTAGATGAACAATGTTAAAAAAAGAAAAAAATGATTTTGAGTTTATAAATGCTAAGAACTTGAAATTCACAAAGTGAATGGTCTTGATTCATTTTTGAAGAGGACTCATTTTGAACATATCTGGGGTTCAAATTGAACTTTGTTTTTGGGGGGGATTAATTATTGAGATTAAGAGAGTGTGTGTGCAAAATTTGGGGCCACAAAAATACCTCAAACATGATTTTTTAGAAGTGTCGTTGCATTATACTATGATACAACCGTTGCATTAGATCATTGTATTGCTTATATATATATATATATATATATATGCGCAATGATTTCAACCAACGGTTGTATCATAGTATAATGCATTGACACTCCTAGAAAACCATATTTGTGGTATTTGTATGACCCAAAATTTTACACACACACTCTCTTTATATCAATAATTAATCCCAAGAAAAAAATGTTCAATTTGAAGCCTAAATATGGTTAAAATGAGTCCCCTCTAACAACAAATCTAGACTACTCATTTGCTGAATTTTAAAGATTTTAGCTTTTACAAACTCAAAATCATTTTTATCTTTTTTGACATTGTTCATCTAATCATAATAAAGCCATGTAAAAACTTGGTAAAAAAAAAATCCCTCCAAGGCCTAGATCTAAGTATCTCATAAAAATGGACGGTTTATGTTAATTAGGCTAAAAAAAATACTTTCTAGGTTGCGTTTTCACTTCCTTTTTTTTTTATTGTTCATTAGAATGAAAATAGTGTATATTCAAAATTTGGATCAAACAAATAGCCCTAACATGGTTTTTAAGGTTGTGGCATCATATTATTATACAACTGTTGCAAAAAATTACTGCCTATATTTATATAGGAAAAACTTAAAAAACTTCTATAGGCGAAATGTTATAGTGTTTTGCTTCCGTCACAGGCTTACTATGTCTATGGAAGTTTATTGAATGGATCCGCAACGGACGGCGTCATCCGTTGCAGTTCCGCATGAATTTTTGGACCATCACAGACCTAGTATGTCTGTGACGGTAGCTGCCACGGATATGCTAGGTCCATGGAGGTCGAAAAATATACGCCATCCTGTTTTGAATAACGATTGACCTATGGGCAAAATCACTGTAGCATTTCGCCCATAGGCGTTGCGTAGATGCTTCCATCAAGCATTTCCTTTCCTATATGTGTTAAGTCAATTGCCATACAGGTGATATCATATCTACAAATCTCTAAAAAAAGGTTTCAAGTTTCTATACGACTGAGATTGTAGTCTGGTGATTATAACTGCACCTAAAATATCAATCGAATGTTGTATCAAACAGTTTCATCAAGATCCTGAAATATATGGTCTAGATTAGATGTTGGGAGAATAGTCAAGATGAACCATTTAAATGCTCCAAAGACATTTTTTTTCAAGATCTTTATCTTGGAGTTCTGGAGGATGGATTTATAGAGTTTAGTTCCTCAATCCCTAAAAAACATAGGCTTTTTGAGGTGCAGTTAGCATGGACTACAATTGCAATAAGGAATCGGACTTGGGCTTGAGTTTGTTAGCTGTAGGCGTTAGCAACGCTCCATTTCAAGTTTGAATCCTACCATGAAACTACCCTACAAACAAAAAATACAATTGCTATTGTACATTAACATTTTCCTCTAGCAAATATTACCATTTGATGCAAATTGCATCCAAGATATTTATTTTTATTTTTAGTTTTATTTATTGTTGGTATTGAACTTTAGGTATATTCGTAGGGGTTAAAAATAGATTTTATTTTATTTAGTGTAGATTTTCTAGTTTGTAGGATTTCATGATACTATTTTTGATATGATTGTTAGATAATTAGAAAGAGAATGATAGGAGAGGGTTGATCACGTAAGGGTAGAGAAATTAAGTGGAAAAGGTAATCTATGAGAGAAAATATGAAAGTTTAGAAAGGGATATTTAATTAGGATTTAATTAGGATTTAATTAGTTGCTATTTTATTGGGTTTGTACCAAGATTATGGGTGAGTTGTGGAGGAGTTGAGAAGGTAAAAGAAAGTTTCATATTTTTATGGGAATTAAGATTTGAGATGAAGATATGGTCAAAATAGAAAGAGATGAACGTGTGGGAGAGAGAGAGAGTCTATTTTTTAGTTTTCTTATTATTACTTTTTGGCTTGTATTTAAGGTGAAACTTTCTCAAGGAACTTGGATATTTTGTAGAGATCTTTTTTATGAATGAAGAAATAGAGTTTCTTCTTCCTATAATTGATTTACAGCCATATTATTCCTTCATTATTGTTGAATTTTTGCTTGTGTAATATCAAAGAAAGCCGGATTTAATTTCCCGGACTCTTTTTGCATACCACTTTTCCCATAACTTTCTATGTTTTCCTTTTGGGAGTTAGATAGTTTCTTTGTTTAGTTTTAAAAAGTCGTGATCTTTTTCTTGTTTCCAGGATGGGGGAGGGAATTCGTGCCTAAGATGAAACTATGAAGAAATAAAATAAAATCTAAAAACTGTTGAAATGGAGTCCAAGATCCGGATTATAGAGAAGAACCTGTTAACCAACAGTAGGCGTGTCTAGTCACAACCAATTCTGCCTAACCTTTTAAGGGCCTTAGGTTAAAAATCACACTTGTTAACAAACCAAATCTGGTTAATTGTTTTAAGGAATTGGATTGAAAATCACAATAGCGAATCGAAGTTCGCTGTTAGGTTTAAAAAACAAAGACCTCAATAGAATGGGCCTAGTCCATGTCTATTTCATTGTAGTAGTTTTATAACAATATTGACCAATGTTTTAAAACTCTAATTAGTGGGGCAAGTCATTGACCCACATATCCATATCAGATCGTTGGATAGATGATCCAGGTTGGGTTTAAATCGGTCTAAATCGTAGATTCATAAAATATTAAAAATAAATAAAATAAGATAAAAATTTAAAATTGAGATTAATGGGGAGGGGAATTAAAGACGTCCTAAAAAAACATAAGATAAACTTAAAAAAAAAAAAAATTTATATTTTTTGGGGTGAGGGTGGGGATCAAGTCCCATCTAGATTGGTGATCTAGAACGAAAATAACTAAGTTTTAAAACACCACTAGCGACTATTATAATTTGAAATCGGTATTTAAACATAAATTCAAAATTAGAGGAGAAAACGGTAGAATAGGAAAGTAACAAAAAAAAAAAAGCATTGACAAGCATGGAGAAATGTCTTAAAGTCGTAACATTTTATTTCAAAAAATGACCTTTTTTTTCCTTAATAGTAACCCTTTCTTTTTTTTGAAGATAAGAGTGGCTATTTTCAGTATTTGTGAAAGTAATTGTTTTTATTTCTGATAACTAGCATAATTTAATTACATGAACTATATGGCCCTTATTTATGTAGTGTTAATCATTTTCTATGCCATGGTTAGGGGAGTAGTACCTTTGATAAGTCAAACGATTGTTCGTTTGGCCACTTTCTGAGCATGGCCCCGGCGGAGGTGGTGGCATACGGGCCGCCAACGGTGACGTCTTCGTCAGGCTCACAAGTCAGCAACCTTTGTTCGATTGTGCACAATATGATCCTGGCCACTGCAACCACCAAATATATATATATATATATATATATATATATATATATATATATATATATGAGCAATGATTTCATGCAACCGTTGTATCATAATATAATGCAACCACATTAAAAAACCATGTTAGAGTTATTTGTTTGACGTAATTTTTTAGATGTATACTATTTTCATTCTAAAAAATAATCACAAAAAATAAAATTTAGAAGAAAACTCCCCAAAAGGTGTTTTTCTAGCCTAATTAATAGAAGCTGTCCATTTTAGTTAGAAGGTAAGATATAGGTCTCAAAAGGATTTTTTTATTTCCAAAATTTTTATATAGTGTTATCATTATTAGATTAATAATGCTAAAAAAGGAAAAAATTATTTTGAATTTATCAAGGCCTAGATCTTGAAATTCACCTGAATGGACGGTCGAGATTCATCGTTAGAGGGTACTGATTTTTACCATATCTAGGGAGCAAATTGAATTTTTTCCCATAAGATTGATTATGAGGATGAAGAGAATGTGTGTGCGAAAATTAGAGTCATACAAATACCAAAAACATGGTTTTCTAGAGTGTGGTTGCATTATATTATGATATTGGCTTTCTAAAAGTGTGGCTATATTATATTATAATACAACCGTTGCATGAAATCATTGCTATATATATATATATATATATGTATATATATATATATATATGTATATACATATATATATGTATATACATATACATATGTATGTATATATATATATATATATATGTATATATATATATATATATATATATATATATATATATATATATATATATATATATATATATATATATATATATATATATATAGTCAGAGATCTAATGCAATGGCTGTATCCGCAACCACACATTTAGAAAACACCACACATCTAGAAAACTATGTTTGTGGTATTTGTATGACCCAAAATTTTGTACAGACATACTCTTCATCTCAATAATCAACCCAAAAACCGAAAAAAAATTGTAATTTGAATCCTAGATATGCTTAAAATGAGTCCACTCCAACAACGAATCTAGACCCTTCATTTGATGAATTTCAAGATCTTAGCCTTTAAAAACTCAAAATTGTTTTATTCTTTTTTAACATTATTCATCTAATAATAATAAAGCCATCTAAAAAAATTAGAAAATAAAAAATCCTTCTAAGGCCTAGATCTAAGCATCTTATCAAATCGATGGCCTATATTAATTGGGCTAAAAAAATACTTTTTTGATTGTGTTTTCAAATATTCTATTTTTTTAATTGTTTATTAGAATGAAAATAGTGTATATTTTAAATTTTGGATAGAAAAATGGCCCTAACATAGTTTTTAAAGATTATTGCATTATACTATGATACAATTGTTGCATGATATCACTGCCCATACATTATAGGGAAAAATTTATATAGAGCCAATGTTCTAAACAATCAAATTAGAGCCTACCTCAAAACTTTCCCTATAAGAAGTTGTTTTGATGCCCAAATATCATCAAATTGATCATCTCGACATCGAGATGCATGGACCCAAGAAAAATATGGATTTCAACTTTTAGAAATAGAGTATCTTGTAACATATTTTTGGACCGCCAACTTTCAAGATTTTCATGTTTCATAGATCTGCTCGATCTATAGTATTTTTGAAACTTTAAATTTTATAACTACAGATGAAAATATAATTTAAGGCTATCACAAAACTTTCTAATATTGAAACCATATTTCTTGACACTATTTGAAGGTGTCAAACCGCACCCTATATTATATTCCAAGGTTTTTCTCTTATTAGGGCCACTTTGGGCACATAGATTTTGGGGTATAGATTTTAATGCCTTGGATAGTTCAAAAATCTACCGTTTGATTTTTTCAATTGCACGGACATTAAAATCCCATTGAAATTAAATCTTGAAAAATTACCTAACCTTTCCATGATTTCATTTCCACTCCAAAACTTGTTTTTTTGAATTTTCAAAGCTCGGAGCTCCTACTTGTCGGCCCCACAACAAGAAACTTAGGGCACATTTGGTAGGTACGGAAATATTTTCATGTGAAATTTATGCTAGGCATGTTTGTTTCGCGACAAATACAAAAAACTAAATCAAATTATAAAGAAAAAAACTACCTAAAAGTATTTAGAAAGAGAAACTATCTCAAAATTTTTAGATAAAGAAACTATCTCAAATTTTAACTTTTAGAAAAAAAAAGAATATTAAAATTTTAGAGAGAAATTAAATTAAATTTTAGAGAGAGAAAGTCCTTGAAATTTTTAGAGAGAAACTATCTCAAAATTTTTAGAGAGAAAAACTATTTCAAATTTAAATTTTAGAGAGAGAAAGTATATTAATTTTTCTAAAGATAGAATACCTAAAAAATTTTAAAGAGAGAAACTATCTCAAAATTTTGGAGCGAAACTATCTTAAAATTTAAGTTTTAGAGAGAGAAAGCATCTTAAAATTTTAGAGAGAGAAACTATATCAAATTTTAGAGCGAGAAAGTACGCACAAATTTTTAAAGAAAGAAATTGAGGCTATATCAAATTTTAGAAAGAGAAAGTATTTAATTTTTCTTGGAGAGAAACAATCTAAAAAATTGTCGAGAGAGAAACTATCACAAATTTAAGATTTAAGGAGAGAAAATACTTTAAAATTATAGAGAGAGAAACAATATCAAATTTTAGAGAGAGAAAGTATACGAAAATTTTAGAGGGAGAAAATATCTCAAATTTTTAGAGAGAGATTATCTTAAATTTTAAGTTTTAGAGAGAGAAAGTACTTTAAAATTTTAGAGAGAGATACTATATGAAATTTTAGAGAGAAAGTACCTGAAAATTTTTTGAGAGATAAATGATCTCAAAAGTTTTAGAGAGAGAACTTATCTCAAATTTTGATGTTAAAAAAAAGAAGAAGAGAACTTATTTCAAATTTTAAGGTTTAGAGAGGGAAAGTATATAAAAATTTTAGATAGAGAAACTGCTTGAAAATTTTTAAAAAGAGAAATTGTCTCAAAATTTAATTTTTACATAGAGAATATTTTAAAATTTTAAAGAGAGAGAGACTATCAAATTTTAGAGAGAAAGTACTTGAAATTTTTAGAGAGAAACAATTCAAACTTTTTATATCAAATTTCAAATTTTACAGAGAAAGTATATTACAATTTGAGAGAGAAAAACTATATATAATTTTAGATAGAGAAACTACCTGAAAATTTTAGAGAAAGAAACTATCTTAAAATGTTAGAGAGCGTGATTATCACAAACGACGTTCTAAATCTTGGCCGAGTAACTCGGCCACGCCCCAAGGGCGAGGCGAGTTAGGTATACGACAAATTTGAAACGTTTATTTATAGGGTGCAATTTGCATAGAGTCGAGGCTCTAAAAAATCAAAGTAGAGCCCACCTTTAAATAGTGTCGAAAAGCATGGTTTCAACATTGAAAATATTTGTGACCGCCTTAAAATATGATTTCGTCTCCAATTATAAAATTTGATACCTCAAAAATAGTGTAGATCAAGCCAATCTATGAAAACTTAAAAATTGACGGTCCAAAAGTGCATTAAGAGATACACTATTTCTATAACTTGAAATCCATTTTTTTTTATGTCCATGTATCTTGATGTTGAGATCATCTATTTGAAGATATTTGGGCATCAAAACAACCTCTTGTATGGGCTCTAATTTGATTGTTAGTCTCGGCTCTATATAATTTTTTCTCTTATTTATATGATGTGGCAATTTTAAGTACTTATGTTTGAGTTCCTCTGCTTGTAACCCTGAGAAAGCCTTCTAAAGGGATTGGGGTTCAAATCTCTCTCCCTCCCACCAACCACCACTCTTTAAAAGCCATTCTTTTAAATTTTTTTTTTTTGTACGAAGAGGGTTCCCCAAAAAAGCCTTATCCTAGGCAGGAATCGAACTCTAGGTCTCGTGTGAAGAGTCAAATATATATATATATATATATATATATATATATAAATAAAAAAAGCCTTCCCAATGTCTGTAGGAGAAAATGAAAAGTGATTTCACCTATACTTATCACCGTCCAAAGTTCATCGCACGGTCACGATTGTCTGGTAGTATTTTATTTTTCATTTTTTTCTATAGATCAGAACGAGATGAAATTTGAAGCGTTTATACATCTTAGTGAGGCACACCTAGTCAAAATATAAAAAAAAATATTTCAAAAAATATAAATTGACCAAAATACCCCGTAAATTTTCAGGGGTATTTTGGTCAATTTATATTTTACGAATTATTTTTTTATATTTTTATTAGATTCTCCTATTTCCTATTTTAAACACAAGTTCCAAATTTCAGATCATTTTGATTTATAAATAAAAATAAAATTTGAAACACTACTCGGACAACTGTGACCGTGCGATGAAGTTTGGATGGTGATGATGGTAACCGAAATCACTGTTCATTTTCGCCTGGTATTTTGATGAATTTATATTTTTCAAATTTTCATATTTTTATTAGGTGCAACACACTAAGATGTACACACGCTCCAAATTTCAAGTAATTTGGATTTGCAGAAAAAAATGAAATTTGAAACACTATAGGCGAAATCACTTATTAGGCATTGGGAAGAGTTTTCCATATATATATATATATATATATATATATATATATATATATATATATATAATGCTGAGATTAACCCACTAGAATATATGAGCCCAACGGCCCAGCTTTAAATATTTTTATTAAGTGCGCATTGATGAGAAGAATAGACGCCTAAAATTTCAAGCTATTTGGATTTGTAGAAAATAAATAAATTCAAACACGAAATGAGGTCGTGACGGTCAGATCGGCCTAGATTCAATATGGGTCGCTGAGCTCATATGAACACATATGTTCATATGAGGTAGTGGGTTAATCTCAGCATTTTTTCTATATATATATATATATATATATATATATATATATATAGGAAAAAGTTCTTGTACACCCAGGCGCGTATCGCTACAATAAATGCTCAATGACCCAGATCGAATCTGAGCCAATCTGACGGTTGTGGGTGTTTGAATTTTAATTTGTGTTTTAAAATCTAAATCACTTGAAATTTTTAGGTGTGTATTTTTCTCATCAAGGTGCACCTAATAAAAAATACAAAAAAAAATAATTCAAAAAAAAATTGGACCAAAATGCCTCCAAAATGTTTTGGAGGTATTTTGGTCAATTTATTTCACATAAAATATTTTTTTGTTTTTTTTTTAGATTAACCTATTTTTTAAGAACACATGCCTAAAATTTCAAGTGATTTGGTTTTGTAGAAAAATAAGTAAAATTTAAACACTACCGGACATCCATGATCGTCAGATCGGCCCAGATTCGATCTGCACCATTAGGCATTTACTGTAGCAGTACACGAATCAGCATACCGTAGCATCTTCCATATATATATGAGCAATGATCCAATGCAGCGGACTTCTAGAAAACCATGTTTGTGGTATTTGTATGACCTCAAATTTTGCACACACACGCTCTTTATATCAATAATCAATCTCCCCTAAAAAAAAGTTCAATTTGAACCCTAAATATGGTGAAAATGAGTCCCCTTCTAAAAACGAATCTAGACCATTTATTTTATGAATTTCAAGATCTTAGCCTTTATAAACTCAAAATCATTTTTTTTTTTTTTTAACATTATTCATCTAATGATAATAAAGCTATCCAAAAAAATTGGAAATGAAAAAACTCCTTCTAAGGCTTAGATCTAAGCATCTCACTAAAATGAACAGCCTATGCTGATTGGGCTAAAAAAATACTTTCTCGGTTATGTTTTCAATTTTTTTTTTTTCAAGAGAGAGAGTTGCTGGTCATAACGAAGGCAAGAAACTAACGAAGCCAGGGTCTAACCTGCCAGAGACTTCAGGGTATTCCTCGCCAAAATCCCCTAGCTAACAAGGGCCAGACATTTGGGCAGGTCAGATGGCCCCGACTGGACCCCACTAGATGGGACCTACAGAGATACCCTGAACATCAAAATCACACCTGGTGTAGTAGCGAACAATGCCGACCAAAGGTTCATAGCATTTGGCCTTTAGATAGCCCTGATTCTGTCCAAGAAGGTCAGAATCGCAGATAGTCCCTTGAGGGTGACGACTTCGACATGATCCCTCAAACTTCCTGAAGGATTGTACTTCTCAATTCTCTCAAGGCACTGCATTTGGCGGGGCATGCTATTGGAAGATATTTTTCATCATCATGGGGCCGCTGCTCAATAAAGGCCTAACAAATAGTGGAATTTTGACAGTCTTAGAATAGCCCTAGAACTAATGAAGATCTTCATGCAGACTCTTAAGAATCTTCTGTCAAGTTTCATTGTATTCCGACATATCTAAAGCAGTGCAGACTAAGAAACAGTTCTGGCAAAATCGGTCTCTAGCACCCTAAAACGAAACCTATAACTAGAGTTACATTTTCAGTGTCTCAATTTGCTGTGGGACTACCTCTATTGGATCTGATATGGTTGAAAACCCCTAGAGGTCAAATTTTAGCTTAAACGAACACTTTAGGAAAATGTTATAGGCAAAAGAGTGAAACAGGAGGAATCGCACGCTATTCTCGTGTGGCTACCCTGCAACTCCACACTATTGAAGGGACAGTCACAAATAGTGACATTCGACGCTCATAACTTGTTCGTCTCAAGTCGGATCACGCTCAAATTTGGTGAGCATGTTCATCTTGTCAAGACTATCGTTTCGATATGTGGCACATCCCACGACGACAGCCGAGCGCGAAGAAAAGCTAGAGAAATTGCTGATTCGTGAAAAAAATACAGGAAATTCAATAGTATCGTGCCTCGCTCGAGCGGCCAAATCACACCGCTCGTGAGCCCGATCGACATGAGACCAATTCCATCACGTGCATAAGGTCTCGAGTTATCTCTAACCCGACCCCCGTACATGATGAACAATTAGATTCTGCACACAAAGCCGACAAAGCGACTGTAAATTCTGTCACCGAAATTCCAGATTCCGGCCAAAATTCCAAAGCTGCAAAATCTCTGTTCCAGCACAGAATCAAGGGGAAATTGTTGGGTGATCCAGTGAAGAAATCACTGTTCGGTGATCCAGTGAACAAATCACCAAAAAATATCAAGGAATGAGTACATTATCGATCTGAAGTTTCCAGATTCATTCAAATTTCAAGTCACATGATCGTGTGTTAAAAGCACGATCCATGGCTCAAAGTTGGTATCAAAATGATCACCATGCTGAGCCCTATAAGAAAACAATCAACTTTTGATCAACTGGGCATTAGAACAACCCCAGATCATCCATGAAAAATCATGCACGTTCTAGGGCAACACAGGGATTGTTATGGAATTCTACAAATTGTTAAGAAGGGGTAAATCTATCATTTTTCACCCTATTTTCTAATTTCTTTAATCAATTTAATCTTAATTTCCAACAATTAAGGTTACTTTTGATCATCCACTCATGTTTGGGGCAAATTCTATATATACCACGTACCATCATTGTACACAGGAGGCAATAGACACACACACAGAATACACAAAGGGAGAGTTTTTACTTAATAAAGTTTCTCTTTCTTCTCATTGTTGGGTCATGTCTGGAGAGAGAGAGAGTAAGGTGAGAGAAACCTTTGGACAGGTACCCCTAGGCTCAACGTAAACCTTCTCTCTCTTCTTTTTCTTTTCTTCTTCTCTCTCTTCCTCTCCTTCTTCTTCCTCTTCTTCGTCTGAGCTCCCCTAAGAGGTCATGCACGACAGTGGCAGTGTCGTGCATGCCTCTCCTGTGGTCTCACAAGAAATGCATGGCGATGGCAGCGCCATGCGTGAGCCTCCTTCTCCTTCTGTTCATCCATCTCTACCTCCCGGCGAGGCTTGCTGACGACGCTGCTCATCACCGTCCACAGATGCGACCTCGGCACCACAGTGAAGAGCACAGACGTCGAAACTCATTGCCGCCAGCAGGGGTCTTCCCCCGTTTGTGCGCCTATCGCCACCCACGTGAGGTCTCGTCAATGTCTATCACCGCCCGCGAGCTTTCTTTGCGTGCGCGGTCCTTATCGCCATCCACGAGCCTCCTTTGTGCGTTCAGTGCACATCGTCGCTCCCCCTACGTCCCACGCCTACCGCTGTACCCCTCATGAGAACTATCGTCGTGTGCTTCGCAAATGGCGATTGTCGCGCACTTCATGACAGGCTATGTCTGCCAGCGTAGGGGTGCGCTGCCTTCTTATGTTGCCAATGGCAATGCCTAAGATTAGAATCTTTGTGAAAGTTTGTATTAAGCAGTGGTATGGAACAAGATATAGCAATTGAAAAAAAAAAAAAAACTCTTGTCGTATTGCTGAATATGATCTACCTGAATATCAGATTCCTCAAGTTCCTCAAAATTTAGCTTTGCAAACATCTTATATTTTGCCAAACCTGGCACTAAAAAGGAAAATCAATCACAAATATCAAATAGGCGGATGATATATACAGTTAAAAAAGACTTAATGGCTTAGAACTATGTTACCTCAAATATCAATTCAGGTGAGTGCACCTCAAATTTGTGAATAAAGCTCTTTTTTTTGATAAAAATTGATATTTTGTTTTATAGTATTACTTTGTTAATTTTGGTTTGATTTGTGCATTTTTTACTCATCGTTCATTGAGTCAATTGGGTGGTTTTAGTTCCTTTCTCTTTTGCTATTGTTTTTTTTTTCATTTTTGATATAGTCATGAAGTGATTGTAGAGAAAAATTTTGGAGTGGTTTTTTGTTTTTCTTTTACAGATCGATTGCTTGTTTTTTTTTGTTTTTTGTTTAGTAACGTTTGCTAATACTTGGAAAAAATGAGCAAAAAATATTTATGGAGAAATGAATATTAAAAAAAATCATTTTTTTAAATTGCTGTGGAGCATGGATATAGAATGTTTGTGATCCTGAGTTGATGTTGTTACCATTATCATTAGTACTATTTTTGTTCCTATTTTGTTCCTCTCTCTCTCTTGCAAATAGTACTCTCTTTGTTGCTTCCTCAAAAAATAAACACTCTTTGTTGGTGTGCATATGATACTTTTTTCTCTCCCTAAATTTAGAAATTTTGACTTCAATTAATAGTTTCTAAGTTTTCATTGTCTGATAAGTTTTATTTGTAAACTTTTAGCTACTTTTTGCACGGATGATCTTGGATTTATTTCTAATGTATATTACAATTGTTAGGCAAATTACTTTCTCAAAACAAATTTCTTAGGCAAATTAACTTGGATTTAGAATAACATGATTTTCTAGCCTCATTTTATGTATAAAAGTAAAATAAACTTTATTTTTTAATGTTGCACTTTTTTGAAGTACAGCCTCCCAATATAGAGGAGTTCTATTATCTTTTGGTGAGATTAGCAGGGTCGGGCATGACTCCTACTCATGCGTTTAGCAAGGTTGGATAGGACCAACCAAGGACTCCAAATACAATCCTTGAGGTTATCAGGGTGAAGACAACGTGGTAGGCCACCCACACCACATCCCATCATTAATGTTGAATTGCTTTAGTATTCATTGTTATGTTATTTTTGTCAATTAACATTCGTTATAATATAGTGGGAGGACATCCACCGTAGCACAGAGCTCTTGAGAGATGGTATCAGATCCAAGGACTGGGATTTGGTTACTGAGGCATTCGGCTCCCTATCAAAGTATTGTCCAATCCCATTAGAGGAGCCCCAAGATGACAATGTGAATGATGATGTACTTGGGGACATTGGAGAGAGTAGCTCCCGATCGAAGGATTAGATCCCGACACAACCCATTCCTACGCCAACGCTAATGGAGGAGGTTGGACGATATACTATGCGTGTGTCAAGAATGCCTCAACATCAGAATCTCCTTCTTCTCCCTTCAACATTACTAATTCAAAAAATAGGCCTGAGTGTGGTGCTCAGGCTATCATGGATGAAGCTTGCCATCTCCTTTTCATAAGAGTTTTAAGATCACTAAATTAGCCTTCTTCTTTTCTCTTTGATATGTAATTTTTCCAAGAGTTTGCATTATTATTATAAGGATGTCACAATTACTCCTAGCTATTAGATGTCAAATAGAATAGTTTGGGGTATAACCCAACGTAAGAGATTTTTTTTTTTTTTTGAACTTTGAGTCTAATCAATGACATACTTGTAACCACCCAATTTAAAACCTGATAGATAAGACTGATTGTGATATTTTTGTACTAAAAGAAAAGAAAAATAGTTTGATAGGGTTGCAACCCTATGAAAATAAGGAAAGCCTGAACTCATACATCATCAAAAATTGCAATTCAAGCATTGGAAAACCTTTACATCGATCATCTTGGTTTGAACATTACACATATGAAACATAAAAGGATTCCAAGCTCTAAAAATAGTGTATATTATAACAAATTATCTACAACATCAATTTAACCCTAAAAATATGTACTCATAGATATGCAAGATCTATATCTTTTTCCATTTTCGAATTTCATTATTGGTGTTGGAAATTGATTTAAAAGCTATCATGGAAATTTCCATTGCTGAAAGTGCTTTATGAACGCGGACTTGAGGTGGGGCTTATTTTGTTTTCGTAATGCCTAGGCATTATAGAAGCCTCACCCAAAGTACAAAACTAAAACAATGTTAAGATGCTAGCTCAATGCGCTGCTAGTGGCTTCAGCCGTCTGCGGTCAAAAGCGACGGTTGATACAAATTGCTCCTTTGCACATGTATTGGTGGAAGAACAATTGATGCCAAACTTCCAATGTTTTGGGTGACAAGACCCTAATTACTAGGACTTGTGTGAAGGAAAATCTTCTCAATTCATCTTTTATGGGTTTTATGTTAAATTCCTTTTATACATTCGCAAAAGAAGAGGAGAAAATTGGTAAAAAATCTCCCCATTCGACGGCCAAGATTAACTGAGGATTTTGGTAACACTTTTTTAGCTTAGTTGTTTTTGTTGTGTGCACGCGCACACGTGGTCATCAGCACATACGTACATGCATGCGTGCTTGTTTCTAATTGATCTTAGAAGGTTTACGACGTGATTTAAGAGCTCTTGGGTCCACCAAAAACACTCTTAAGCAAAAGTTTAACCGGCAAGTGCCCAAACGAACAATCGTTTTGACTTCTCAAAAGGTACTATTCCCCTAACCACGGCCTAGAAATGGTTGACACTACATAAATAAGGGCCATATAATTCATGTAATTAAATTATGCTAGCAATCAATCAGATATAACAACAATTACTTTCACAAATGCTAAAAATAGCCACTCTTATCTTCAAAAAAAATCAAAGGGCTACTATTAAGTCATTTTTTGAAATAAAATATTATAACTTTAAGGCATTTCCCCATGCTTGCCAATGCTTTTCTATTTTTTTTTTTCTTCCTGTTTTACCATTTTCTCCTCTAATTTCGAATTTATGTTTAAATACCGATTTCAAATTATAATTGTCACTAGTGGTGTTTTAAAACTATGTTATTTTCGATCTGAATCACCAATCTAGTTGGGACTTGATCCCCCCCCTCCCCCCACAAACATAAAAAAAAAAGTAAGCTTTTTTTTTTTTTAGTTTATCTTATGTTTTAGGTCGTCTTTAATTCCCCTCCCCATTAATCAAAATTTTATTTTTTTTGTTATTTTATTTATTTTTTAATATTTTATGAATCAACGATTTGGAACAATCTAAACCCAATTTATGGATCTGTGGGTCAATGACTAGCCCCACTAATCAGAGTTTTAAAACACTAGTCAATATTGTTATAAAACTACTACTATGAAATAGACATGGACTAGGCCCATTCTATTGAGGTATTTGTTTTTTAAACCTAGCAGCGAACTTCTATTTGCTATTGTGATTTTCAATCCAATTCCTTAAATTAGTTAACCAAATTTGGTTTATTAACAATTGTGATTTTTAACCTAAGGCCCTTAAAAGGTTAGGCATAATTGGTTGTGACTGGGCATGCCTAATGTGACTGGGCTCTTCTCCATAATCCGGATCTTGGACTGCATTTTAACAATTTTTAGATTTTATTTTATTTTTGCATAGTTTCAGCTTAGGCACGAATTCCCTCCCCCATCCTGGAAGCAAGAAAAAGATCACGATTTTCTAAAACTTAACATAGAAACTAACTCCCAAAAGGAAACCATAGAAAGTTTTGGGAAAAGTGGTCATGCAAGGAGTTCAAAAAATTAAATCCGGTCTTCTTTTGATCTTAAACAAGCAAAAATTCAACAATAATAGAGGAATCATATGACTGTAAATTGAAGAAACTCTATTTTTTTATTTGTAAAAAAATCTCTACAAAATATCGAAGTTCCTCTCTAAGGGGAAATTTCCACATTAAATACAAGCCAAAAAGAAATAATAAGAAAACCTAAAAATAGACTCTCTCTCTCTCTCTCTCTCTCTCTCTCTCTCTCTCTCTCTCCTCCACATCAAGCTCTCTCTCTTCCCCACCTTAATACCTGTGCTGCATGAGATATCTGGACGAGTCATAGTGAGATAAAATAGACTCCCAACAAGTTGTCTATAAAGAGAGGGATCCAAAATTTTAGTCTCCATCATCTTTTCTATATTTTACATTCACCTCCATTGGTGTATCCACCTGTTTATCATCAGATAAGTTGGCCAGTTTGATCAAGTATTTGGTGTACTTCTAGTTAACTATGTATCCATTAGGGGAATAATGAATCTCTAGCCCAATAAAGTAAGTCAACAGACCCAAATATTTCATTTTGAATGAGTGACAAGAAGCGCTTTCAAGTGTATATTAAGGTTGTCTCCTATGATGAGAACATCATCAACGTATATGAGAAGGATGGTTAAGTGCCTCGATCTCGCCCTCTTGGTCTAAACCGCACGTATCTCGAATTTCTAGTGAACCCAAGATTTGAGATCACTCTCTTAGAACCTTGCTCAAGAGCAAGGGCAGGTATACCTATCGATGAGACAGGAATTTAATGTGGGTTCGGGGCTTTCTAGGGTTGGCTCACGTGGGCGCCCTCTTAGATCATGTCGAAAAGCCCCCCAATTGCTTTAGCTGGTTTGGAATTGCCTCCCTTGACCTGTAATCTCCTTGTTTTTCTGCACAACACTTCTATGGTTAATTTGCAAAACAAGTAGGCCAAAAAGACCCGCCCTTGTCTTAGGACAATGCACATTCGTGTGACTAAGATTGTGAGAGGTTAGGAGGATGGAGAGGAAGTTTAGAGCAAAGATCAGAAAGAGCAAAAAACTTGATGAAGGGACGAGACTAGCTTGATACCCAGACAGTGACTGACTCGGAGTGGTAGCAAGACGAACATGGTACTCAGGACCAGCATGGCAGCGAGACTACTCAAAACTGAGGCCGATATAGTGGTGCTAGGCTAGGTCAACCCTCATTCAAGTGAGAAGAGGAGAGAATGAAGAAAAGGCACGAGATGAAAATGCAGGGTGCTGAGGAGAAGATAATTAAGGTAGAATACCATACGCTTGAGGAAAACCAGTTGAGCTCTGGGACTGTATTTGCGTCAAATTTTAGATTCTTTTTTGGAAAAAAAAATTGCACTTTATTCTCGATTTAGGGTTGGAGTTTATTAAAAAATTGTGGGTTGGATTCAAGCAAAACAAAAAATGCATGAGGATAAGATTTGAGGTGCGCTCACCTGAATTGATGCCGAAGAACTTTGTGTGGCGGAGCTCCAACTTCTGTGGCAGTCAGGAAGGTCGAGAGGTCTTTGGTGCTGTCTTTGGAAGCCTGAAAGACCGAGAGGGTTTTGGGCGCATCTTTGGCAGCAAGAGAGAAGAGGGGCGTCTGCCTGCTGCTGAGAAGAGAGCGAGTCAGGAAGAGAGGGGTATGGCCTAAAATAAATTTGGGTTTGAAGCTTTTGGGCCAATCAGGTTTCGCGCACAGGCGGGGTTTCGTTTCAGCACAACCCTTTATTTCATTAAATTGAATCAAACAGTGATAATAAATAGAAGAAATCACTGTTCCCATTCGCCTATAGGCGCTAGGAAGAGTTTTCCTATATATATATATATATATATATATATATATATATATATATATATATATATATATATATGTGGGAAATGTTTCTATGCTTCCCCTACAGCATAGAAGTTCTATCCTCTCCCTACCATCCAGCCGTTCAATTTTGATCGAGAGAGCCACTCACCATTTGATCCTAGATCCGACGTCTCAAAGTATTATATTTTTAGTTTTTTTTTATACAAACTATATGAATATGAAATTTGGTACGTGCCATCTTCTCATTGGAGCGCACCTATAAAAATAAATTTTCGATAAAATATAATGATAAAAATATCCTTTGAATCTTTTAGGGTTATTTTGGTCATTTTATTTTATTGAAAATATTTTTTTTTATATTTTTTTAATATTTTTTTATATTATATATTTTTTATATTTATTGAAAATACTTTCGAGGTTGCTTTTTCTAATTTTTCGCTTTTTTGAATTTTCATTAGAATAAAAAGAGTATATATTTCAAATTTTGGATAAAACAAATGGCCCTAACATGGTTTGTGAAGGTTGTTCCATTAAATTACTATACATCTGTTGCATGAAATCACTGCACTAATGAAAATATGTTGACCATGTTTTTAATGTCAACAAAATGGAAATATTATGACCAATATATCAACACTTATGCAAATGTATTCTCCCTTACTAGGCAGAGGAATGTACCAATCAAGAAAATCTTGTTAGAGAAAATCAGTATATGGACACTCCGCAATGGGACTTGGCCCTTGGCTGAGCCAAGTAACTCAAGGACTCGACCGAGTCATGCACAAGGCTGAAAACCCCTCAATGAAGTGGAAGAAAATAAAAATGAAATTTGAAAAATAAGGAAAGTACATTAAAAGTAAAATAAAAACAAAAACAACCTTAAGGAGCCCAAATAAGCTTAAAAAGGTATTGAAAAATAGATGTAAAATAATATATTTATATTTAAAGCATTTTTAGAAGCCAAAAAAGGGTAAAATACAAAAATAGGGATTTATGGTAAAACATTTCACCAATCTTTGTCAAAACATATTAATAAAACCAAAACAATCCCACATTTTTTTTTATTGTTTTATACTTTTAAATATTTTTAATATCCCTGAGTTGTACACACAACCAAGGGAAACTTGGCCTCACTCATAAGGGCGAGGCCAATACTCGAGTCTTTGGCATAATGGAGAAAGTTTATCAAAATTTTTGAAACATAGAAATACTAAATAATACGTACAAACGAATAAATAGTTGTCAATACAACTCATAATCTTAAAAAATAAAATAAAAACTGCACAAAAGAGAAATATCTTAAAAGGAACTCGATGTAATACACATAAAAAAAAATATCAAAGAACTCAAAATTTAATTTCTGATTTCGACCACGTTATAGCTTATGTTAACTAAGAGGACTTGTAAGTGAACAATGTGCTTGAAATCATAAAAAATTAGACTTCTAGACTCCATTTATCTGATGAAATCAAAGAGGTTTCTCCCTTTCATTTATTTGAAGAAATCAAAGAGAGTCGTCTCTTGATTTATTGGGAAAAATCAATGATGCTCTTCTCTTTATATAGTGAAAGATAGTTTAGGACATCTAAGAGTTTCACCTTTTTGGTTTACAAATCTCATTATCTACAATATCCAGGGCTAGAAATCTGATATTTTTACAAATCTCATTATCTTTCTAAAATTTATGCAATTGTTTTGACTCTCTCTCTAAAAATATTGAAATTTTAAAGAGAGAGAGTCAAAACAATTGCTGAAATTTTAGAGAGAGAAACCACATTGTTGCTGATTTTAAATCAATTTTAGAGATTTTGATTCTCTGAGCTATGGTTGGCAACCCTTCCTCTGAAAATCAATCTCCTTACTTCTTACATCACTCTTGTATCGCAACACCCTAACAAAATGCTATTGCTGAAAGTCAACACTGCTACCTCCTTGAGGTTGCACGGGCCTTACATTTTTAGGCGAATTTATCTCTTTTGTTTTTCGAGATTGTATTTTTACAACAATATATTTTATCAATCTCTTATCTACCCCTATTTTAAATGAAAAAAGCCACATGAGGCTCTTTTCAATTCTCCTCAAATGTATAAACAATTAAGGGTATTTGGCTGCCATTGCTACGTGTATAACATACGTCACCGACATAAATTTGACACCAGTCACACTGAGGTATATTCATTGGTTACCCTCATAGTAAAACATCATATTGTTTATATGACCTTGATAGCCATGAAGTTTTTACCAGCAGAGAAGCTTTTCATGGGCATTGAGTTTCATTTTTCAAGTCTTCATTATGCCCAATCCCATCACACAGTGTTTTCCCACATCCATCACCTGTCATTCCTACTAACATAATATTAACATACCCCACTGATTCATCCCAAATTGTTGAGCAGTCAACTTCATCTCTAACCTCTATCTCGATTCCATCACCTTCTTCTTCTCCATCATCACCCACACCTCCATGTCCCTTGACATTCCGATCGGTATCGCCAACCTCCAAAATATCTACAAGATTTCCAATGTTTTATCGTTGTGCATTCTCAACCTGCTACAACTTCTCCTCAACTAGTTCAAGATGTTCATTATCCATTAAGTGTTGTGGTCTCCTATGACTGACTTTCAGCCTCTTGCAAAAATTTTGCTGTTATCATTTCTACCACAACTGAACCCACTTCTTTCAAGCAAGTTTCCACTAATCCTAATTGGAGAGAAGCAATGAACAAAGAGATCATTGCATTAGAAGCAAATAATACGTAGTCTTGGATGAACTAGTCCCCAACAAAATACCCATTGGTAGCAAATAGGTCTACAAGGTAAAGTACAAAGTGGATGTGTCCATCAAGCGTTACAAGGCTGGATTGGTCGTCAAAGGATATAACCAGCAAGAAGTGTTTGATTATCATGAAACCTTTGCTCCTGCAGCAAAGCTTACAGCTGTTCGTTATCTTCTTGCAATTGTTGCTATTAAAAATTGGTCTTTGCACTAATTGGACACTCAAAATACTTTTTTGTATGGTGATTACATGAAGAGGTATCCACGAAGATACCACTAGGTTTCTCACGTAAGGGAGAGCATCGCATTTTCCATTTGAATAAGTCCTTTTATAAACTTAAACAATCTTCTAGACAGTGGTTTGCCAAATTTTCAGATGCGTTACTAACAACAAAATATGTTCAATCAAAGGCGGATTATTCTTTTTTCATGAGCATTACTGATAGTTCATGCACATATATCCTAGTCTATGTAGATGACATTGTGATTACTAACAATGATATTAATGGCACTAATACTCTCAAGTCCTTTCTTAGTGAATGATTTCATAACAAGGATTTAAGTCCTTTGATATGCTTTTTTAACATTAAGATTTTTCATTCTAAGAGAAGACTTCTTCTCACACAAAGGAAATACACTCTTGAGATTCTTCAAGACATAGGTCTTTGGCTGTAGAATCTGTATCTTTCCTAATAGAACAAAATTT
Source organism: Amborella trichopoda (assembly GCF_054954075.1). NCBI lineage: Eukaryota > Viridiplantae > Streptophyta > Magnoliopsida > Amborellales > Amborellaceae > Amborella > Amborella trichopoda. The sequence goes on from NC_142340.1 coordinate 16,654,777, forward strand.
AAAATTGAATGATAAAGATGAACCTCTTTTAGATAACCCCACGCCTTACCAATATTTGATTGGTAGACTTCTACATCTTACAATTACAAGGCCAAGACATTATCTACCCTGTCCACATCCTCAGTCAATTCATGAATAAACCTTGAGAACCACAGTTAGATATTGCTATTCGACTTTTTTGTTTATAAAAGGTCACCTAGCCAGGGAATTTTGCTCTCTGCTAATAGTAGTATGTGAATCTCTGCCTATTGTGACTCTAATTGGCTAATTGCCCAATGACCAAGCGCTCGACTACTGGTTACTGCACTATGTTAAGAGACAACCCCATATCTTGGAAAACTAAAACACAACAAACAGTTTCATGATCATCTGTGAAAGCAGAGTATCGTTCCATGGTAGTTGCATCTTGTGAATTTATTTGGCTAAAATACCTCTTGTCCGATCGTGGCATTTCTCATAATGGCTCCATGATGCTTTATTGTGACAATAAATTAGCCCAACATATTGCTGCCAATCCAATAATCCATGAACGAACAAAACATATTGAACTTCATTGTCATCTAGTTCGAGAGAAATTCAACATGATCTAATTCATACTGTTCATGTCCCAACTGATACTCAACGAGCCGATATATTCATAAAAGTTCTTGGGAAAGATAAATTTCAATTTCTCATAGGCAAGTTGGGCATCCTCAATATTTACGATCCAACTTGAGGGGGCAGTATTGGGAGTTACTAGATTTTTTAATTGAAATTCAAATATTGAATTTAAAAATTTTGTGTTATTGTACACTTTCCCATCTAGTTGGATAAACTTGTACATTTCATTTTTGTTAGATAGATCCTTACAATCAACGGATCGCAACCTCTTGTATCTTTTATAAATACCCTATGACTATGTAATATCATTCTTGTAAAATTGTTATAGCAGAAAGTGCTCCAAATTTTCACAAGATTGCTCCACACAGCTATACATTGAATGAAATCATTTGATCATTGAAATAGCCCAACAATAAATTGATTCAAAGCTAAATCAATGGTGGAATTTCATGGGCACAAAAAATTTTAAATTTCAACAAAAAATATGAAATAAGCTTGGCTCCCTTGAAAATTTGAAATTTCAACAAAAAAATATGAATTAAGCTTGGCCTAAAAACTTTAATTACACCCCCTAAAATCTACAAATGCCCCCATGTCGTGGTCATTTGGGGGACCTTAGGTGGTCTTTACGCAATGGATATCTTGCCATGAGTGCTTGACACATTTCTAGGCTGAGAGAGAGAGAGAGGTGGGGGGGGGGGGGGGGGGGGGAAGGGGGAGGGGGGGCGCGCTTTAGATGAGGATCTCAACTTAAGGGGCTTTGAGACCAAGTAATTTAGAAAAGGAGAGTACTTTGATTCAGGGGCAATATCCTAGAAAAAAGAGCACTTGATAATGAGAATCTCAACCTAATGGGGATTGAGATCAAGTGATCAAGGCTTTTGGAAGGGCTTTTGAAGCTTAGATCCAAGGGATTGAACAATCACATCAAAGAACATGGATACTTAGAAACCCTAGGATAATCTCAACCATAGCGTATAGAGGCCCTGAATAAGAAGAGAGGATGCCCTATAATTTTGAGCAAAAAGTTTTAACTGCATAAGACAAGATCCAGAGAGCATAAGATCAAGAGATTTAAGAAACTTTGAGAGGTTATAGAAAGGTCTAACTTTGGAGTATGCCAAAGGTGAAGAATAGGTGAAGGAGAGGTTTGGTCTAAGAGAGTCATAATAATTTGTAAACTTATTAACAATATCCATATGTTTTTTAATAATATAAAAAATACTCCGTTTTTTTTAATTACATCCAAACCTTTTGTCTACTCTACATGCCCTTCACGGCCTTAATAGGGCTGCGATGGCAGAGAGACCTCCTGCTATGCTTCTTGCACATCACAACCCTACTAGAGCCATGATAATGCACCATAAGGGCCTTGATGCCCAAGGAAACCTATTGGGTGCCTTGGACGCTTTTGATGCATGCAAGGGTACATAAATGAGAGTTCATTACGCATCACCGCCCTATTAGAGCCCTGATGCACATGGTGCATTGGGCATCATAGCCCTAATAGAGTCGTAATAGTGCATTACAGGTCGACTAACGTTGTGATGCCCAAGAGAAGCCTCTAAGGCAAGTTCGGGCTATGAAGGGTAGTCTAGGTTTCAAAAAAAAAAGTTGGGTATGAAAGTAATTCTTAAAAAATCTGGCATTTTTAAAAGAAAATGGTTTGATAGGGTTATAGCCTTATTAACATAAGTAAATCCTCACTTCATAAATCACCAAAAATTGCAAGTCAAGTATTGAAAAACCTTTACATCGATCATCTGGACTTTAACATTGTACTTGTGAAAAAAATTAGGAATTCAAGCTCTAAGAATAGTTTATATTGTAACAAATTATCTAGACCGTCCATTTTTCTTTTAAAATAAATGTTCGCAGATCCGCAAGATCTATCTGTACCATTTTTTTAATATCAAATTTTATTGTCGGTGTTGGAAATTACATTATAGAGATTTACATTGCTGAAAGTGCTTTCCAAACAGAGATTTGACGTGAGGCCTTACTGTGTTTTCACGAAACCTATGCCTTATAGAAACCTCAACCATTTTTAAATTTCTTGACAATATAAGGATATTTTTTATAATTTCATTAATAATTTTCCTTTATTTTAAAGAGGATGTCCAACTGCTTTATTATAAAAGGAGAGGCTTCCATTGAAGCAGTTCTTACTTGTGAGATTCTCCTACTTGAAGTTACTTATTTCATTCTCTCATACTAGTTATTCTTTATTTTATTTATTATTAATATATTTTTTCTTCCTCTTATCTATTATTTGGGATATTAAATATCTTTTTTCTTTCCTTGTTTCTATTATTTGGGACATTAACTTTTTAGCTTTGGGAATAGGATTGAGGTCGTGGTGGTAGCACTACTAGAGCTTCAGCTACCGGTCTACGTTTCCATTCCCATTGACCATTCAAAAACCACTAACTATTTATAAAATGGGTAGGGCTTATATTCCCCATTGATCTACCAAAAAAAAAAATAAACGGCTTTCTAGCTTTGCATTGTTTTGTTTGCTTTTGTTGCAAATATTTGTAAAGACAAACCACAATCTTATTCATATGAAGCCCAAAAATAACTACAAATTCTTGGAACACATACTGGATAAGCTCGAAATGAGAAAAGAAGCAACATGTTCTCTTAGTGCTATGGCTATCATTCAACTTGGAGCTCTAGTGAATTCCTGGTCCCATTCTTCTTGAGCATTTGGACATTGAACGCAGGGAAGAGTATCTCATCTGAGCATGTAAAGTAGGGCAAGGTCGGGCAAGGTATCACACCTGTGGCGAAGGATTTGTCGATGCAGACATAGACTTCATAGAGTTGGAATTCTCCCTCCAAGTTGGTACTGCATCGGACCCCAACCTCCTCCCCTATCTCCTCCTTCAACGCTTGTTTGATGTCTGTAAGTTGGTATAGTCGACACGATGCCTGCAATGCTCCCCACATTCTCAATAAAATCAATAGCTATCAAAACCCATATGAGATATACACTACTTTCACCTGAAGATCCCCTCTAAAATAGTTGTAATCATGTTCTTGCTGAAATATGAACCCAATAAATAACTGCCGATGGGAATTTGACATTGATTTATTTGTGAAGATGGAAACTACAGGCACAAAAGAACCAGATATACATTCTATTTGATATTTACTCCATGGAGGTACAATATTGTGGAATACTACTTCGTGTTTCCTGTTATGTTTCGCCATTCTGATTGTTTATGTGATCTATTATCGAAGTACCACTTATTGTGTGTGGTGCATGATAGCCAGTCTTATTTATCAGTTAGAGGGGCTACGAAAACAAAGTCGAGGTCTAGGAGTAACTCACCATGCTTTTTGAGGGCCTTGCGGGGGGTGAGTTGATAATGGAGGACTAGGCCTTTCTCAAAGTACTCAACTAGAAGGAGGTTTGAGCAAACCCCACTGTTCTTCGACAAAGACTTCGACATTGAGATTCCATTGTTGCTTGGGCACTTGATGCTAGGCCACTTACGGGACAGACTCGTCTCCATGTACACCAACTTATCCCATTCAATTTAATCACAACCAAACAAATTTTAATCAACCTCTAACATAGTTAATCTAAAACAGTGTTAAGAAAATCTACTAGGCCAATGTACTTGGACCTTGTCTGAGGTGAATTATTCAGCTAAATACAAGTAACTCGACCGAGTTAAAAAAAAAGGGAATAACAAAAGAAAGACATAAATATAATAAGAATTTATTGGTAAACGACTTGGCAATCCAGTAATCACTTGCAAGCGTTTCCATTTCTATATGTGATAAGTCAATTGCAATACAGGTGATATTATATCTTCAAAATCTCTAATAAAGGTTTAAGTTTCTATATGACTGTGATTATAGTCTGGTGCACCTCAAAATCGATCAAATGAGTGTTGTTAAGATCTGTGGCTCAGATTAGATGTTGGGAGAACAACCAAGATGAACTATTTGAATGCTCCAAAGTCATTTTGTTTAGGATCTTTATCTTGGAGGTCGTGAGGATGGACTGATAGAGTTTCGGTTCCTCAATCCCTAAAAACATTGGTTTTTTGAGGTGCGGTTATGGTAGCATGAACGACTACAATTGCAGTTAGGAATCGGGCTTGGGCTTGAATGGCCCGACCACAACCATTTTTGCCTAACGTTTTAAGGGATTTGGGATAAAAACCACAATTATGAATAAACCAATTCTGGTTAACTGTTTTAGGGAATTGGATTGAAAATCAATAGCGAATAGAAGTTTGGTGCTAGGTTTAAAAAACAAATACCTCAATAGAATAGAATGGGTCTATTCCATGTCTATTTCATAATAGTAGTTTTATAACAATAGTGACCAGTGTTTTAAAACTCTAAATAGTGGGGCAAGTCATTCACCCGCATATCCATGTCAGATCACTCGATTGACGATCCAAATCAGGTTTACATCGGTCTAAATCGATGATCCAAAAAAATATTAAAAATAAATAAAATAAGACAAAAATTAAATTAGGGTTTTATAAGGAGGGGATTTAGAGGGGATCTAAGAAAAGATAAAAATTGTTAAAAAGAAAAAAAAATAGTTTTTTTGCTTTTATTTTTGTGGTGGTGGGGGAGGGGGATCAATTCCCATCTTGATTGATGATCCGGGTCGCAAATCACTGGGTTTTAAAACACCACTAGTGACTATTATAAATTGAAATCGGCGTTTAAACATAAATTAACAATTGGAGGAGAAAACTGGAAAATTGGAAAGTAACCAAAAAATGCATTGACAAGCATGGAGAATTTTTTTGAAGATAAGAGTGGTTATTTTCATTATTTGTAAAAGTAATTATTGTTATTTCTGATTTCTAGTACTACTTAATTACATTAATTATATGGCCGTTCTTTCCATAGTGTTAACCGTTTCGTAAAGCATGGTTAGGGGAGTAGTAGCCTTGATAAGTTAAAGTAGTGTTTGTTTGTGCACTTTCTGAGCACGGTCCCGGCGGTGGTGGTGGCTTACAGGCCGACAGTGAAGAAGTCTTCATCAGGCCCACGAGTTGTTGGGAGGCAACAACCTTTCTTCGATTGTGCACAATATGATCCTGGCCACTGTACCAACCAAATTCACCTAAACCTTATTAGATCCCATCAGTCCCAGAAACATGTGAATTTCCTTGGCACGCTCATGTTTCTTTCTTAGAAAAGCAATTGTTAAATACAACTTTCTCATGTTTTCTGGGAAATAAGTGGTTGTTGGACCAGGTGAGAAAGTGCTTTCCGTAATGCTCTTGTATTTTCTTGAGAAAGCGGCTTCATCTATATTTAGGAAAGAAAATGCTTTGCCAGGCATATAAAAAAAGCTTTATGAGTGAAAGAACTTTTCCAGGACCCAAAAAGCACTTAGTAAAAAAAGAAAAAAAATCAATTAGTAAACACTTGCACATACATATATGCTCATGACCACGCTTGGGCTTGCACACAACAAAAACAAATAGACTAAATAAGTGTTATCAAAATGCTCACTTAATCTTGGCCGTCGAATTGGGAGACTTTTTACCCACGATCTTCTTCTCTTCTTTTTCTTCTTGAATTTAACATAAAACCCATAAAAGATAAACTGAGAAGATTTTCCTTCACCCAAGTCCCAGCAATTAGGGTCTTGTCTGTGGGTCCAAATGCACAAGTTGGTCCAGACCTAAGTTTTTTCTTTTTCTTCAATTTTTCGGTATTGTATACAATATTATTAGTTATCTTTATGCTTAATCTAGAACATTGAAAGCTTGCACAATTGTTCCTCCACCAAGGCATGTGCAAAGGCGCAATTTGTATCAACCGTCGCTTGTGACCGCCGATGGCCGAAGCCACTATTTGCGCACGAGGCACTAGCATTCTAAATTTTTTTAACTTTCTTTACTCTTAGTACGAAAAGGTCACAATCACCCTCAAATTTTAAATTGAATGGTTCTAAATATGTCATTACTTAGACTCAAAGTTTAATAAAACAAAAAAAAATAATATTCACCAACATTGGGATAATAGTATTTTGTTATACAATCTTTTGAAAAAAATTACATACGAAATAGTAAAGAAGAAGGCAAAATTTGTGATCTTAAAACTCTTGTGAAAACTTTCGATGTGTATGGATGTTTTGTAGGGTTGAGAATTTATCCGGTTTGGATTTGAAACTCGAATTTTGGATCCTATTCGAATCCGGGGTATGGATCCAAGATTTGCATCCGACGGGTTGGATCCAAATCTAAAATTGGGATCTAAATAGCATTTAAATCGGATCTAGCCATAGTTGGATCCAATTCAAATCCGACCTAGTTACAATTATATATATATATATATATATATATATATATATATATATATATATATAATATAAAATATATTTTTTTAGATCTGATCGGGTCTGTATCTAGATCCGAATCGTATGTATACTTATTGGATTCGTATCTCAATTCAAATATTATGGTTCCGATCGGATCCAAATCCATATCCAGATCTAAGTCCATATCCATATCTAAGTCCCATGTACACATTTTGGATCCGAATCCAGATCCTAGTGGATCATGACCCCAATCCGACCCATGCTCAGCCCTAATATTTTGCACACTTCAAGGATATCAACTTTTAATTTATGTGATGGCCATGAGTTTCAAATTTTAAATAAAATTTCAAATTTTTAAAGCTCTCTCTTCCCTCTCGCGAGCAAGGCGATGTCTCTATCGCACATAAAGGGTGGCCGGTACTCTATGATTGAATCAGAATAGGCATAGGGGAATCCTTTCTATGCAGATCCTATGAACGTACCAATATGAATATTTGTTGTTCTAGTTGTTTGATCTAAGTGGGATGGCAGAGGTGATTTCAATTCGAATGTCGCTGATAATATCTCATCTTGATTAGAAAGCTATGTTTCGTATTTTATGATTTATTTATTAATTATTTTAACATAAAATTCATATATGCCCACCTCTTTTTTGACAATTGCGTATGCCCACCTCTCATGGGGGCGTATAATTAAAAATATGAAATATTTTTCAAATGCAAATAAATGACCATAAAACCCCAAAAATTTGTAGGGGAATATAATCATTATGTTTTCTCAATAATATATATTATTTATTTATTCTTAGGTGCCCCCGTAAGCAGAAGATATGCCTCAAATTTTATGTCAAAATAATGCGTAGAGAACGATTATGGGAAATTATCAAAAAATGTCTTTAAATTTTTTTAAAATTTAGAGTATACCGAAAAATTTTAAAAATTACTTCCATAGCCAATAAATTTTCTTTTTTTTATGTAAAATACCCTTCATGAACCATGATACTTAAGGACTCCTCTAAAATGGATTTCCATTGGGCATCACCACTGTACTACAGTGATTATGCATCATCATGTATTATTTAAGGTCATGATGTCCAAAGAACCCAGTGATTATGCATCATCATGTATTATTTAAGGTCATGATGTCCAAAGAACCCATTGATTACCTTGGATGCTATAGAGGCACCCAAGGGAAGGGGCTCTTGTGATCATGGCCTTAATAGGGATTTGATGGTACGTTACCCCACTCTAATAGGTCGATACACATAGAAATGAAACATTAGTTATAGAATGCAGCAACTTATAGACATGCTTCCTATTTACGAGTATTCTTTTGTGATAAATTTTGAAATCCACTATAAAATGACCAATAGGAACATACATATAATATTTGGGCAGCTATAAGAGAATGCTATTGAAAACATCAAAATCTAAAAAAACAAAAACAAGAAATAAGAGTGAGGCACTTCATGGAAACATCAGTACCTGGCTGACATAGTAATAGAAATCAAAGTCCATAGCCATGGCTTGTAAGCCCATCCCAAGCCCAACAAAAGCAAGCAATAACCATTGCTCATGAGCCATAGCTGTGCCCCACAAAGACTACGAGTAAATACTACCCTATCAAAATACTTAGATACACCATCCAATGGACTTTGAGCCCTAATTTATAGGCCAACCTTGAGTTGGGTGCCAATAAGGCAACAGTGCAATAAGAACGAAAAAAACAAAAAAATTAAATTCAAATATTATATGATAAATTTTGGGAAATTTTTTTTTTAGGATTTACAAATAGGAAATTGTTTCATGAGTCAAGGGGTGCAAGAGCTCTGACTTACATATGTCTATCTTAAAGATGGATATTATCTAAAGTGTATAAGATGGATTTTATCTATAGTGTATCGCCCGTAAATAAGATATGAACTGTGCATAAAAATAATGTTAAAAAAATTATATTTTTAGTTTTCTTTTGATATTCATGATCCTCTTAACCTTTAGCCCAGATGATAAATCTACAAAAAGGAAATTCCATTAAAAATTTCATCTTTAAAATAAATTTTAGTGGAGACCGCATATGTACATATGAGTCGGCCGACTCACAGAAGCCTATCCTTTAAAAACAAAAAGATAGGGTGCAAAGAAGGGGCACCATCCAAATCACCTGATTGCATGAAGAATGTGTCCCCACTGTATTGACACGTAGCCAATGTGTGACAAGCAATTTTACCTTCTTTTTTTTTTTTGTCTCCCACGAATTTTTAATTTGAGCACTGGTGTGGGACCCAGCCGTATACGGCGATCTCAAATAATAAGCATGGGTCAAGAAATACCTCTGTTTTTTATTTTTTGAACGGTAAAAAATGACACCGTACTAAATCGTCTCTTATTATTGTCACAAAAATTATCTTTTTGATTGGTCAAAATTAACTCTTATTATTGTTATAAATTATCAGACCATGCACGGGTTTACGGAAAGGAAACTTGCAAAAACTTCCCCAGCATGCGTTTTTTTTTACGCACTTTTGCGAGCAACTTCCCATAAAGGATCATGTTTCCTAGCAAATATTCCTTATACAATTTTTTTTTTTTTTTTTTTTGACAAAAATACCATTCTATTATGTAACAAATCATTTTCGAATTCTAATAAAAGAAAACACCGGACCGTCTACTTGTACAACGTCGGATTACTCACTTCAAATACCGGATCACTACTTCAAAATATGCGACTGCCCCTTCAAAATGCCGGACCGCCATATCACTAAGTCAAACTACCCCGTCAAAATATCGGACTGTAACTTCAAACGCCGGACCGCCCATTCCAACAAAAAATAATCGCCGAACCATCACCAGGAATACCGGACCGGCCATTCGAGCAAAAAATAATAGTCGGACCGCCGGTTCTAAATGCTCGACTGCCCTCTGCAACGACAATAATTTGCTATATGAAAGAAGGGTATTTTCATCCAAAAAAAATTAACTACGAAAGTATTTGCTAAGAAAAGTTGGGTAGGATAAAAGTACGCAAAAAGTCCATTTTGGGGTTGCAATTTTCCCTTTGTGGAACAAGCATTTTTTAACATATTGAACCTTGCCTAATTCAAATGTTACAAAAGTACTTTTTTTTCCTTTTTTTTTTTTATATAAAATTGTATTTATTTGAATATGAGGCTGAAAATTAGTTTTATAAAGAAATCAAATAAAAATTATAAATTTACAAAAAATTATCAAAGTATATTTGGAGATATTTTGATCAGTTTATATTCAAAATGTATTATTATTATTTTATTTTTTCTCCTTGTAAAATAAATTTACATCTTAAATTTTATATAACTATAATATTTAAATAAAAAAAAATAAGGGAACTAGATTTTGGTCGTTGGTTGTTGCCTCATTTAATGTGTATCATGGAATGAGTGCTTGTGCTCCCTTCCACTCGGGTTAGCAACAAGCTAGGCCCCGCGCTAGCCAACCCAGCCCCAGTCCCTGTGGCGTTGACCTAGGCAAGACCTTGGCCCAAGCCTGAGCTTGGCCATAGCTAGGCTAAGCCAAATAAAAGAAAAAGCAATAAAAGAAAAATTTTAAAAGAAGAGGGCCAGAGCATGCAGAACCAGGCTGGCCTCGACACACGCTCGGTCAGACTGGAGTTGAGGTTGCTTGGCCCTTCTGACCCTAGAGCCACATTTTGTGGTCCAAGCATAGTTTCCAAGGACCGGGCGGGGCCACCTGGCCCAATGCCACCCCCCACCTTCCACCCGTCCATGTGCTCCCATGTCAAAAATAACAATACATTTTTTGTTTTTTGAAAGTCAAAAGAAAGTAGCATATGCCAATGGTGAGGATATATCGCCTGCATACAAGAACATGTCCGAGTTATACTATTTTTGCCCATGGTATCTACAATGTGCATGCTAGCTTTAAAGGACGTGCTGTCCCTTGGCTGCCCCGCTTACACAATAGTTTGTAAACCAAACGGCTTATATTGAAATATCGGACGGCCAGTATTCCCCACAAGGATGACGCCACTCGGGTTTTTTTTTTTTTTTTGCGGGAACAAATTGTGCAAATATCTCCCAAATATACTAAATAATTTGATTTAAATAAGGGAACTCTTAAAAACTTCAATTTTGAATTCAAATGACTACACAAACTTTAGCAGACCATAAGGAACCTAAACTAAATAAAATTGCCTTAAAATTGCCCAAAACCAATCCCAAGTTGAAGTAGACCATGAGAGTTTTCCAATGGTCAAAGAATCACTCAAATCATACTTACGATTAAAAAGATTCAAAAAATAACAATTTGATATTTGTGAGACCCAAGTGTCAGGCCTTGGGTCAGGCCGTGTCACAGCCTGGCATGCTCAAACGCGGACTGATAATGCAGTAAATAACCCACTCTTGAAATAAATGAAAATCAATTCTCAATTACTATCTCTTAAAATATAACTCTTTATTCAACAATCAAAACAAGACTTATTTTTTTATGGGAATAGAACAGCTCAATACAAAGTAAAATTTAAAGAACTAAAATTACAAGAGATTATCTCAATCGACGTCAGTACACTTCACGTTGTGTCTCCTCTTTCCGATGGTGCTCAGGATCGATGATCGGTCTCTTGATTCTCCTATTTATGGCAAAACCATCTTAATGGCATAAGGCCTCAATGCCTTAGTCTTTACTCAGGCTCATTGACTTGATCTTTAGAGAGATGAGAGATAGAAATCAAAGAGAGAGGGAGAGATTTACAAGCAAGGGTGTAGACACCCCATTTTTTAAAACTTGCAAATTCCATGATTTTTCTAACCTTAAAAAACTCATAAGACCACATTATTTCAATAGACCCTTAAATCATAGACCACCAAAGTCCATGGTCCCATCCTATGATCCACACTTAGCAAATCTCATAGTTTTAATAAGTATCCATTCCATACGTAGCAAATCCCCAGCTTTTAGTAGTTATCCATTCCACACTTAGCAAATCTCCAGCTTTTAGTAAATATCTATTCGACACCGAACGAATCCCATTGTTTTCATTCTACATCCGCATTAGGCCTATAAGAAAAATAAACTATCGTACCACTTGGGGAGAGGGAAAAATTTTTTGAAAAAAATAAACTATCGTACCACTTGGGGAGAGGGAGAAAATCTTTGGGAAAAATAAACTATCATACCACTTGGGGAGAGGGAGAAAATGTTTGGGGTGGGACGAGTTGGTTGGAGGAGAAAGAAAGGTGGGATGCGAGAGGGTAGAAAATCTAGAGAGAGAAAAGGAGAGAGATAAAGAGAACCAGACCTGCGAGCAAACCTAGATTTAGAAAAGCCCTAGTCTTCAATCATCTTTAAATCAATAAAATTCATTCAACTAGGCCAAGGCCCGGTCAAAACCTAAAGAGAGAAAAACAAGAGGACACCGGCTTTGATACGGGCAAGGCCTCGAAGCCTTGGGAGTCTTAAGCCATCTGGCCCGATCTGGTATATTTCTTTCACTCTTCCTTGTTTCTTTTTTTTATTGCATTTTAATTAGAAATAGTTAGTTTATTCTTTTTATTCAGTATTTCGTATTTCGGATCAATGCTAGCTCTGCCACTGATCTTAGAGTAAATATGCCTATTTTTTAGCAGATCTGACCGTATATTAGAATTCGATTTTCCCTACATTCTCTATCACTTCTTTCAAAATCAGTTGTAGTGTTCAGATTCCAGGGATCTTCCTCTGAAGGTCTCACCGATTTGCACCGTAAACAGTTTAGCGACCACCATAGGGCATTTCAAGCTAGATCCGAGTAGGAAATACGACTTTTTATTATTTGTTTTATGTTTTCTTTTCAAAAAAAAAAAATTTGAATATTTGTGGTACATCCTCGCGCTGGTCTTGCTGATCGTAAAACCTAAACGTACATTTTCTCTCCTAACTATTTGTGCTTCCTTGCTCCTCCTCTTACACATTATTTCTAATTTCTTCTTGAACTACTCCATTCTAAAGGGAAAATTAAAAAAAAACAAAAAAAATATTTTGCTGTCGTTTCACAAGAGAACACGGTTTTTGTTTTTGGGTTTCTGCTGTCCTTCTAAAGGATAAGAAAAAAATGATTTGGGGAATTTTTTTATTTTTTTTATTTCCTTTTCTTTAATGATAGGCTTATCTTGTTCCTTTTTTCCCTTTCTTAGATTGTCAAATAATAGGCTTAATGATAAGCTAAGTAGCAGTAACACGAGCTTTTGAAAAGAAGCTCGTCCTTGTCATTGTCTCAAACTTCTGTCCTCAACTTCTGTTTCCAAAAGATGTCCGTCAAATAAAAAAGTCCACACTGCTTTAGGCATCTTTTTTTAAAAAAACAAAATGGATTTCTTTTGAGCTTTTATTTTTTTTGTTTTTTAAAAAAAACCTATTTTGCTAAGAGAAACTTTTTAAGGCCTCTTTGATTAAAAAAAGAAAAAAGGCCAAAAGTTTGTCAAAAAAATAATAATAAAATCTCCAATCTCTTTTAGGGGGCACGTTTTGAAGTCTAAATAAATAAATAAATTGAAACACCATTTTCCATCGAATTCATCTCTTGCTGTCCTCCTTTTGCTATTATGTTTGCAAGCCTTTTGCTTTCCTTTTTTAGCCCTTATCATTATCTTCTTTTTTGTGTTGATCTCTTGCTCATAGCCATCACGCATTTCTATTTCTTTACATCAAAAATTGGTTAACTTGTTATTATCTTGCTGATTTTTTTTTTTTTCCTCATGGCCATCACGCCTTTCTATCTCTTTACCTCAAAAAATTGTTAACTTGTTATTATGTTGCTGATTTTTTTTGCTCATGGGTCTCACATCTTCCTATTTCTTTCCCCAAAAAAGTTGTTAACTTGTTCTTATCTTGCTAAAAGGATAAGGGAGAGATATGAAAGCTCCTATATATCAAATAAAATAGGGAGAAGAAAAGAGAAAAGTAGATTGAGAGGATAGGAAGAAAAATAGTGCGAGAGAGGGAAAAATTTTTAAGGCACGAGAAATAGAAAAAAGACAAAGTTCTTTTTTAAAAAAAGCCACTTGTTTTTCAAAATTTTTTTTTTTTTTTAAGGTCATCTTGCTTTCAAAAAAAAAAAAAAAAAGAAAAATTCTTTTGCAATAATTTTTTTTTTCTTAAAGACTCATTGTTTAAAAAAAAAAAGAAAAAAAGAGAGATCATTTTTGTGGAAAATTGTTTTGTCTTTTTAAGGTCATTCCATCTCAAAAAAAAAAAAAAAAAAAAGAAAAAAAAAAGAAAATGAGTGGGTGTTTGAGGCTATCCTTCTTATCGACTAAAAAAAAAAAACAAAAAAGGCATATTTAGCTTCTTTTTTTTAAAATAAAAAATCACTTTCCTAAATAAATAAAAAAATCAGAATTAATTTTAGGCATCTTTGTCTAAAAAAAAAGAAAGATATCTTTTAAAGGCAATCTTGCTTTCCAAAAAAAAAAGAAGAAAGATGTAAGGCATTTCTCATTTCTGAAAATTAGGTATCTTTGTCTAAAAAAAAATTCTTTTAAAGGCAATCTTGCTTTCAATTTTTTTTTTTTTTTTGAAGCATTTCTCATTTTTGGAAATGAAAATTTTGCTTTGCAAGAAAAAAAAAACAACTCTAAAAGCTTATTTGGTTTCAAAAAAAAAAATCACTTTTGCTACAAAAGTATTTGTTTTTAAAGCCACTTCATTTTTTTTTAAAAAAAAAAAGGGATCTGCACTTAAAAAAAAAAGAATTCACCTTTTTGGCCCCTCCGTCTTTCAAAAAAAAAAATATTTGTAAAAAAAAAAAAAAATCTCTTTTCATTTCTTTGCTTGTGATTCAACATTTTGCTACTTCTCTCTATTCATAAAAAAAAAAAAAAGAAAAAAAAAAAAAGAAAAAAAAAAAAAGAAATTTCCAGGGTCGCCTGCACTCTCTCTCTAATTGTACTCTGACGAAGTCACCCTAGGCTCGGGGCGCGCTCAACTAGCCACAGGTTATGCCTAGTTCCACTTTCATTTACTGTATACCTTCTTAGGGGTTGCTTATCCCCACATCTAAACTGTGTTTTTGCTCAGTCAAAAATCCGACCCGAAGCACACCTCACTTGGCACGATTTGTGCCCAGTGCTCACATTTTTTTTTTCATTGTGTGCCTGCTTGCTTGCTACTTTATTTTTGCTTGCATGCTTCGTTACATACTCATGCATACATCGAACCAGGAATGCCTGGGAAACCAACAAATATTTTCGAAAACCCCCAAAATCCACAGTAACTGCGTGAGGGAACCTAACATTGAGAGCCGAGGCGGTTAGGATTCGTGTAACTTTAACTGTGAGTGCCCATCCGTAATCCTTTGCCTCAAAGCAACTCAACACATAGTAAGACCTGGTGAAAATCCTATAACAAGAAGCCAGGACCTACGTGGGGACCTACTCACCCTAGCCGCATTTCAATAGTTCGGAACCCACTCAGACCGAACCTACCCATAATTTAGGGAAAACGTTTTCGAGTGCTATGTTGCTTATCTTAGTTGTTTAATTTAGCTCTCAGTCCGGATCCGCTTCTGGTCCGATCTAAAACTCTCTTGGTCCAAGCCCAGGCTTGTACTCAGCCTAGCCCAGGTCCAAACCAGGTTCACACGCAGGTTCGAACCTAGGCCCCCTTTTGGTCCGAGCCAAGGGCTCGTGCCTAGCACAACCTTGATTCAGTTCCACATCCAGTCTGAGTTTTATAACCATCTTGGTCCAAGCCTAGGCTTGCACCAAGCTCAGTCCAGGTTCGAACTAGGTTCACACCCAAGTCTGCACCTAGACCCACTCTTGGTCCGAGCTGAGACTCGTACTCATCTAGTCTAAATCTCAGTCTAAGTTCTAACATAGGTTTAAGCTTAAAGTTGCCTCTAAAGCTAGACTAGGCATACCCTAGTTTAGGGTCTACACCAAAACCCATTGAGTCTAGTAAGTTTCATCCAATCTGGTCCTAACCTAGGTCTTAGTTAGGGTTTCGCCCCTAGAGTCAGACTAGGTCTTTCTTAAGACGTCGAATCTAGATCTCAGCCTAAGTCTAGATTCTAGAACCGAGTCAAAAACAGTCACCATGTCGGTCACCCAGGGTGATTATGATGATTACTCCACAACCGACTACAAACCTAACCTTCCTAAACTTAGAGACCAATATGCCACAATCCCTTGGGATTATGGCCAGAATCCAGGTCCGTCCATTTTTGGATGCTCAAGTATTCAATTAGAGGCAGAATCCCAAGGATCAGCTCCCAATCCTAAGATCTGTGTAGCTCAAAAACTAATTCTACTCGAAAGACTTTGAATAGTCAAGGGGTTCGACCTGGTGTCATACTACAAGGGCTCTTAAGCAACCAAAGTAGAAGTTGAGTGAGGGAAGAAGTTCATGTTGTATCAAACGCTCATTCCCATAATCCGAACCAAAATAACACTGAGGCACAGCGATCTCGAAACCAAGGCTCACTTAAGTCTAGGGAATCTGAACTAGCCTCAAGCCACCATAGTGCAACTCATGATAACCTGAACCTTATACGAAATAGGGTTATCGACCTGAACCGATCCTTAAGTGAACCAGGTATCCAAGCTATCCTCCAAAGTTTAATTGACCGAGGTTACACTGTTCATACCTTAGCACATGGGCCGGTTCCAAATCAGTTTAGTAGTATAGGGCAACCCCTAAGACAACCGAGTCAACCGATTCTTCAATCGGTCCCAGCAGTCCATCCGGTCCAACAGATCGTGCAATTTTCGCAGCCAGTGGTGACACCTATGGGACAATACATCGCTCAGGCACAAGTACATCAAACCGTCCTGACGACTGCGGCTCATCAGCCTCAGGTCCATACGGCCCAATACATACCCCAAGCCTTGACTCATCAGTCTACACTTGGGAACCCACTAACTGGTGGGCCTACTATCATGTCGAATGCCAAGTACGAAGGAACCATGAAAATAATACAAGATATGCTTGTAAGAATGGGCATTCAAGAAGTTTTACCCCCGAAGGCCTATGTTCATGAGACCCTCAGAGGCATGGAAGAACTTCCCTTCAAATTCATCATTCCATAATTCTGAAACAAGTTTAACGGGAAGAGAGATCCAGATACTCATGTTGACGCATACCTCCTCTCCGTTCGATCTTTGCGAGATAGGCCAAATCAACTGAAGGTCATATTTTAGCAAACATTGTCCGGCGAGGCTCTAAACTGACATTGAAGAGTGATGAGTACTCAACCCCACATCACTCCAGATAAAATGTTTAACCTATTCATCTCCCTCTATCCCTGGGCGAACTCAGTGCAACAAAGAAAAATCCGGGAGAATCCTTCGAGGACTTCATCAATTAATTCCATGAGGCGGCAATATGGGTCATCGAATGTCAACTCATGGAGCCAACCAAAATCTCTTTGCCCCTAGAAAATGGCGCTCCTGAATACAGGACCTTCTTCACCCAAGGACTTATCCCCTACTCTTTGGACTCCATGATTGAGCAGGTGGCATGTCACAAAAGGGATAGAGGAACACTACTCAGCACTAGGCCCTTGAATAAACCGATAACTACTCCCTAAAATAAAAACAAAAACAACAACAACAACAACAACAACAACAATAACAAGGGGAATCCTTTTGATCAGGTTAATGAAATTGTCATTAACAGGTCGGCTTGAGGTTTAGCTACTCAACGCAACTATCAGAACCAAAACCAAAAGGGTCAACCTAGAGTCAACACTCAAAATAACAACCAAAGGCAAGAGGATAATTTCACTCCTCTCAAAGACCTGTTAGAAAAAGTACAGGAATTACTCTTGTCTAGAAACATGGTTTACCTCCCGCCACCATTCCAAGTCACGGACGAGACCAAGTGGTGCAAATGACACCAGAATCATGCACATGACACTCAAAATTACTATCATTTGAAACGAGTTATTCAAGGGCTGATTGATAGGGGGGACATCACTGTCCCACAAAAAAATCAACCTTTTGAAGGGCCTAATCAAAAGGTGGGTATCTTTGTAAATCCTCTCCTCGAAAAAACAGTCACAACAACTGAAAAGACGGGAGCCCAAGACAACTCGAAAGGGAACATTGTCATTCACATGATCGAGAGTAGGGATGAAGAAGATGACCCGGCTCAATTCATATTTGCTTGAGTCGCCTTTTGAGATGAACCTAGTTGTAGATGGTGGAGAAGCAAAGAGCCCAGATGTGACTATTCCCAAAGATTTGACACCTTCACTAGAGCCAACACAGCTCAAACCTTTAGAAATAAGGGGGTCACCTGGGCCACCTTGACTTTCTAAATGATCCACCCATCTGGGACAAAGAATTAAAAACTGATGACCCAAGTGGGTCGCCTCTTCAAAAGGCGACATTTCCAAAGCCTAACTGGGGCAGGAGCAGAACTCTGATAACTGGGGCACCCCCATATCAAGAAAGTTCATCTTATGAATAAAAGAAACAGAAAGCCCTGCAGGGGCAACCCAATCAAACTAGTCAATAGGAGCAATCTCCTCTCATGAAGAGGACACAACATAGGCAATTAATGAGATTCAACCCTCATTTGTTCACTCCCAACATGCCATAAGGCCATCTGAGACCAACTTAATCGCTGCTCTGGTGTAAGAGTCTCACCTAAGCTTGAGCACTGAGAAGGAGGCTACTATGAAGTTAACTTTCGAAAAGCAACACACAATTTGCAATAAAAAAGATAATCGAAAAGGAGTTAGGTGATCACTCACCCTTTGCAAATAACCAAATGAGGCATTCATGCCTCATGCTTCAAAAGGCACTAACACCTAATGTGTAACATAAAGTACTCTATTAACGGGAAAACCCTGATGAGCTTATCCGTCCATGCAAAAGATTGAGGGATTAGGAAATTAATAGTGATTTTTTTTTTTTTGTCCCAAAATCAAGGTTCAAGTAGAGTAGTACAAAGGTTCAAAGGAAAAGTTTGATGAAAATTCAACAACTACTGTTAAAGAGATATTGGATGCCAACCTGGGGCGAGGGAAATCAGAGGATAACAGATATTAGAACCTCCCTGCCTCTTGGAGGAGGGAAAGATGATCAAATTCCTACATGATCTTAGGATGAATTGCTGCAACAAAAAAAAAAAAAAGCCACATTGACTCTTCTTCCTTCTCCTCCCTCTTCCTTTGTCATTATTTTCTTCAAAAAAAAATCCTCTGAACTGAAAATCTGAAAGGGACCTCAAGCATTGGAAAAAAGGCTATCGGGTTGAACACCCGAAAGGGACCCCAGAGCGATTAAAAAAAATTAAAAAAATCTGAAAAGAACCCCAAGCATTGGAAAAAAGGCTACTGGCTAAACACCCGAAAGGGACCCCGGGGCGATGAAAAAGAAGAAGTTCTCTCCTTCATTCTATTCTCCAAAGTCCTTTCTCTCTAAACATCTTCTTTTTCTTCTCTGTGAGTTAAAGTGGTGTCAAAAGAAAAATCAATGAGCATTAGCCTGATGGAATATTGTTAAGGTCCTCGATCATCTAGAGCTCGAAAGGTGGAAGATCGATGAATGAAATCAAAAATCCAAATAGATTCTGAATACCTAGGTGTAGTATCCTTTTTTTTGAAGACTATGTTTTGCTAAAAAATTCAAAGAACTCTCTTTCGAATTGAAATACAGGAGCTGAAGTTGGAAGATAAAGAAATGCTTGATGATTCCTTATCTTGAAGATTCAAGCAATGACTCGATACCCTCACATAGGGTCCACCAAAGGGGTCACAAGTTGTTAAACTATAAGACCCATGCTTAAAAAAAAAATAAAATAGTTTTTCTTTTGGCAACACCACCCGTGTCGTCGAGCCAAAAAATAAAAAAATAAAAAGTAAAAATAAAAAAAATTCAAAAAGAAAACGCTCCTCACTGGCATGAGCCTAAACTGCCAACCAATTTCAAATAATAAATAAAATAAAATACAAAATAAATGCTCCCCGGTGGCACAAGCCTAAATTGCTAACCAAAATGCAAATTCAGAAAACTTCAAACTCGTGCGACGTAAAAGAGCCGAGACAAGAAAAACGTCAAACTCATGCAATGTAAAAGAGCCAAGACAAGAAAAAATCTAGTCCCATATGACATAAAAGGTCGGGTGCATTCAGAAAACATCTAGTGCCGTATGTCGTAAAAGGTTGGGTGTATTCGAAAAACGTCTAGCCCCGTATGACGTAAAAGGTGTGGTGTATTCAGAAAACGTCTAGCCCCGTATGACGTAAAAGGTCGGGTGTATTTAGAAAATGTCTAGCCCCATATGACGTAAAAGGTCGGGTGTATTCAAAAAACGTCTAGCCCTGTATGATGTAAAAGGTCAGGTGTATTAAAAAAACGTATAGCCCCTTATGATATAAAAGGTCGGGTGTATTCAGAAAATGTCTAGCTTCGTATGACATAAAAGGTCGGGTGTACTCAGAAATGTCTAGCCCCGTATGATATAAAAGGTCGAGTGTATTTGTTTAACCCCGTATGACGTAAAAGGTCGGGTGTACTATCCATCGCTGCAAGACATTAAACTGCTTAAAGGCTCTATGGTTGTAGGAGCTAAAACTACTAACTAAAAATTTATTTTTTGAAATATCTTTTTCATTTCAAATTTGTTTTTTGAAATATCTTTCTCATTTCAAAAAATTTTAATTATATGTCTTGTGCTTTCAAAAACTTTAATTTCTTTGTTAAAATCGTAAACTGTCCAAGTTTTGGGTTTTATTTCAAAATCTCCCTATTTTCAAAATTTCTAAAATTTATTTTAAAACGAAGGAGTTTGGACACCCATATATGATGATCACGGTGTTGCCACCTCTTCTCTCTCTTCAGAATTGACTTGGCCTAACCTTTTCCTAAACAGGTGAAACCTATGAAAGACCTTAGGAAACCTTAAGGAAATCAACAAAAATGCTAGGTTTAAGAAATTTGAAATTGTGAAAGCCCCTGAAGTTAAGTGACATGGCCAGAAAATCCAACTCAAGTTTCAAGCTTGTGTAACTCACCGACATCTCACGCCGAAAACCCTAGGAGGAAAATGCCCTAGGTGGGTAACCGGGAAATGCAATGTCTTGGAGGGATAGTTAGTGTGCCCTCTAACCATGAAATGTCAGGATGAAATTTAAAATATTTGCATTATCTTTGTCGTTCACCTGCCACTCGAAGGACAGGGAACGCCAAAGAGTGTCTACTTCTTTGCCACTCACTTGTCTCTCCTAAGACAGGGAGCCCCAAAGAGGGGCAACTGTAGACACCCATTTTTTAAAACTGGCATATTCTATGATTTTTCTAACCATAAAAAACTCATAGGACCACACTATTTCAGTAAACTTCTAAACCATAGACCACCATAGTCCATGGTCCCATCCTATGACCACTCTTAGCAAATCCCATAGTTTTCATAGGTATCTATTCCACACCTAGCAAATCCCCAGCTTTTAATAGTTATCCATTCCACACTTAATAAATCTCTAGCTTTTAGTAATTATCTATTCTACACATAGTAAACCCATTGTTTCTATTCTACATCCCCATTAGGCCTATAAGAAAAATAAACGGTCGTACCACTTGGGGAGAGGGAGGAAATCTTTGGGGTGGGACGAGTAGGTTAGAGGAGAAAGAAAGGTGGGACATGAGAGGGTAGGAAATCTAGAGAGAGAAAAGGTGAGAGATAGAGAGAACCAAACATGTGAGCAAATGTAGATTTAGGAAAACTCTAGTCCTCAGCCATCTTTAGATCAAGAAAACCCATTCAACCAAGTCAAGGCCTGGTCAAATCCTGAAGAGAGAAAATCAAAAGGACACCGGTTCTAATACGGGCGAGGCTTCGAAACCTCGAGAGTCTCGGGCCATCTGGCCCGGTCTGGTATATTTCTTTCACTCTTCTTTGTTTCTTCTTTTTAATGCATTTTAATTAGAAATAGTTAGTTTATTTCTTTTTATTCATTGTTTCGTATTTTAGATCAATGCTCTCTTTGCTACTGATCTGATAGCAAATCTGCCCATTTCTAAGCAGATTTAATGTCAGATCAGAATTCGATTTTCCCCATATTCTATATCACTTCTTTTAAAATCAGTTTGAGGTGTTCAGATTTGAGAGATCTTCCTATAAAAGACTCCCCGATTTGCACTGTAAACAAATGGGATCCTCCCCTTTGCTACCCAATATCAAAACCACCACCTAACCTCAAGACTGCCAACAAGAAAGCAAGAGAGAGAGAGATGATGCTGGTTGGGGTGTGCTCCTTCTTGTAAACTCGAGAGAGAGGTGTGGCCCTCTTAAAACTTGGAGATAGAGAGAGAGATTGAAGCCTTGGGTGGCGCGTGCCAGCTTATGGAGAAATCTTGGAGAGAGATATCCCCTTAGAGAGAGAAGAGAGAATTTGTATAGAGATTTTACGAGGTGGGGGAGCCTCTTTAATAGATTTTCTATGCATTTGGGTTTGCTTCAATTTGTTGGATCAAATCTTAACTGACGATCTAAGGAGATTAGTGGGGTGAGAGATGTGCGTCATTCATTCTTTTGGTCCACTATCAAAATTCAAAATGATGTACTAGAGCCTTATGCTCTTTTTCCTAAATCTATTATCATCAAATCTTTAAATAAAGTGTATATCTTACTTTCTATTTTAGTACATCCATTCATTATTTCTTCAATCAAACAATCTTGACTAAAAAATTTACTAAATATTTTAAATATTTAAATCTATTATGTAAGTTAGCTTTATTGTGAAAAGAATATCTAACCTACAAGGGATAACTATCACCTAAACTTGGTGATCAAGGTTTTTCCCTATGGGTGCGGCGTGTTACACGTGGGCCCCACCCAATTCCCACATGTGACAAATTGGGGCCCCATATTTATGGAGGATCTCACATAATTTTAGAAAATATTTCATTTTGATTTTAGAATTTTTAAATATCATATTTTATTTAAAACATTGAAAAACTAATTTCTTTTAATATATAAATCCAAATAACAAAAAAAATATTAGAAGATTTATAGAATTTTAAATAAACATTTTAAAATTATATAATATAAAATTAATTAGAACTAATTAATTTTGATGGGAATCAGATCCATTAGATCTACGAATTTATCAATAATATACGAGAGCACTCCACCTTCAACGGCGGACCATAATCCACCTAGCTTTCTCAAACTGACCTAGTAGTTCCCACAACCCATAGTCTACTACAGGGGCTCATGATTAGACTACTAAAGTCAGTTAATAGAATAAGGGAAGTAATATCAGTTTATAAATTTCAGGTTTTCCCTTAGAGACAAAAAAAATCATGATCCTCCAGACCATGATGCAACCATGACTCTATGGTGCGTAAGGGTCATCTCTCTCACATGTACACATTTCACCCTCCTTGGTAAATCTCAATACGATTATCTATGTACATGCCATGTGATGAGATAACGATGAGGTTTTTAACCCCGTCTCTAAAAGCTATTCATCACACGCAAGGGCCGTACAGTCCCTCAGCTCTCATCTAGGCATAATCTGACCTCAACAAGGGCTAACCCACTAAACCATTCTCGGTAGATCCCTATGCCCAGGTATATTGGATTTTTCCAAAACTCGGCTGGCCTAGCATGTTGAGCGTAGTCCGAGCATCGATAAATCACATTTGCTGATGTATGGTCCACACAAGGACCACACTCCCACTGAGTTTATGTTTCACTATATAAAATACTCATACAAGCTCTCATGAGGCCTTCAAAGGCCACTTAAACCGATCAAATTCCAGTCCATGTACTATCCCTAAGGTCCATGTTTTTCTTCCAATGACTCAAGACCCCAAACAACCTCAATATGAAATTTCATTTTATAAGTGACTCAATTTTACAAAAACAATAGTGTGTTAGTGTTGGATCTTAATATGCACAAATCCCCACTTCATTTTGCATTCCCATGGACATAATTTCAGCCATCGAACGTACCCGCTTGAAGGCGTAACTTTATCAAGCACTTATCATGTGGTTGCTTTGTCGTTTGCAAACCTAAATACAATCTAGGACACATGAAAGGAAAATTGTTTCATGCGGGCTGGACCGCATGACTACATATGCGGTCCAAAAAGTGTAAAGCATCCATCTTAAAGATGGATGCAAGTAGGTGTTCCATCTAAAACAATGGAAACTAACTGTCCAAATGTTTTCTTACTAGAATTATTATTTCTAGCTTTTAAAATTTACTTATTTTTTCATATTCATGATCACCATGTTAGAGATTACATGTCTTTAAAAGTTAATTCCAAAAATCCATTTCAAAAATAGATTTATTAATAAGCCTGCATTTCTACATATGTGGGCTCGGTCGCATAGAACCCGAATCCCTCATGAGATGAATGGAAATGGGGCTAAGAGAAGGTTGGCTCTGATCCCACTTGATCGGTGTAAAGACCACTCCCTTGTTATGTGCACTTCAAAAATTTCAATTCAAGGGACTCTTTACACCTTTTCACACATACGTTTGAATCGAAACTACATCAATAAGGGACTAGTATATTTGAAAGGTGGCTATATAGATCATGGATTGTGTGTTACAAATTAAAATTTTTTAGGAACCACACTCGCGTGTCAATTTAAAATTGCCACTTACAATTCAAAGCAATAAAAAAAAGCTATTGCAAATCAAGAACCTTCCCATGCTGCCATCTGACAAAATCTTTTATTAATAAAACTCAGAAAAATTATAATAACAAATGAATCAAGAATAATGAGAAGTTTTTTACTGGAACAAGTTGCTTCGAAAGAATTTTGGTACACCGCACTCTGAATCACCTAGTCCGATGCCAGTCTGCTAACAATCCTTGTTGATTCTCCTTAAGATGTGAAACATTACAGTAATATAGAATATTATATGAGGTATAAGAGAACCTAACCAAGAAAAGTGAAACCTAAACACATTAGGGCAGACACCTTGATCCAAGGTCTATGCTACTATTAGGTGGGGCGTCCCACTCTAAGCTATTTTAGGTGGGGTGAGCCACACTTAATGGGCTAGAGAGAAAAAAAAAAGAGAGAGAAAAGGGGCATGTGGAGGAGAAAAAAGAGAGAAAGAGGAAAGGGGCATGTGGAGGAGAGACAAAGAAGAAAATATGGATGAGAGAGAGAGAGAGGAGAGACAAAGGAGAAGGAGAAGAAAATGTGGACGACAGAGAGAGGAGAGCCAAAGGAGAAAAAAATGTGAAGGGGAGAGAGATAGAAGTTTTTCTAATATTAAATCATGGGCCACGACCTTTATAGTGGTTATGGGTTAAAGTTTTCCACCTTATTTAATATTCAATCTGGTTACTTGGTCCGTATTGATCTACATAATGAAAAGTAATTGTTTGTCTTAGTGTCTTATTTCCTAAAAGTGGTTGTTTGTCTTAGTGTCTTATTTCCTAAAAGTGGTTGTTTGTCTTAGTGTCTCATTCCCTAAATCAACCATAATGATAGAGGTAAGGACTTAGAACTTTTATCCCTTGGTTTTCATGACTCATTCGCTTTAATAGAAATATAGAAGCTTTAAAAAACTTCTATAACACTTGAACAAGCTTTCATAACATTCCAAGCTTTTTTCAAAATAATTTCCAACTTAACTTGGTCAAAACAAGTAAGAAAAGAACACGATAGAGAAGGGATTATAGGCCTAGGACCCCTAGTGGGCCCCATGCCCCTCACCTATTGAGCATCCAGGTTCTCACTTAAATTTAAAAGCCTCAAAAGGCAAGGATACTAAGGAGGAATAAAAATATAGACGCGGTTAGCATGCAACAAAATTATGGATGCCAAAATATGGACGCGGTTAGCATGCAGCCAAAATATGGACGCGTTTAAATTCCAACTTGAATGATATTAAATTCAACTATATCAAATTCAAACCAGGGTATGAATATTATGGCCAAATACTACAAATAATATCGGCTGCAAACATCAGATCATAGATAGGATTGTTGCACACAATTGCAAGCTGAACGAGAACATTTGATCAATTCAAATCACCCAATATATGAGATTTTTTTTAATGGAAAAGTATACAAAGTGACCATTTACTCTTAATACAAGGAGGTCATAATCACTTATGTCTATCTTATTTCAAATCAGATGGTTTTGAGTGTATCGGTGACTAAACTCCAAGTCCAAAAAAAAATTTCTCCAACTTTGTGGCACAACCTAAGCTATCCAATTTGACATTTAATGGCTAGTACTATTGGTGACGTCCAGTATACACTCCCTTTCTAATAGGGTTTGAACTGTATGATGTTTGATTCAATTATACGCAAATGTGTAGAAAGAAATTTGACCAATAACCACATTAAATAGGCCAATAATAAGTTCATTCAAAGCCAAATGGATGGTGGAATAAAGCCCAAAAACGGGAAAGAAACTTTGCCCTAAAAACTTTAATTTCACCCCCTAAAAACCCAAAATGACCATGCCTTGGTCATTTGTGGGATACTTAGGTGCTCCGGTGCAATGGATATCCTGCCATGAATGCTTGAGACACTTCTAGGTTGAGAGAGAGAGTGAGATAAAGCTTTAGTTCCAAACCTTGGTGTGAGGATCTTAACTTTAAGGGACTTAGAGACTAAGTAATTAAAAAAAAGGGAGCTCTAAGGTGAGAGTGCTTTGATACAAGGGCACTATCCAATAACAAAAGAGCACTTGATTCTCAACAAAATGGAGATTAAGATCAAGTAATCAAGACCTTTTGAAGGGATCTTGAAGCTTAGATCCTAGAGATCTAGAGAGAGTGGATACCTCAAAGAAATCCCTAGGGGAGAGAGAGAGAACTTAGGTGGAAAAAGAGCATCAACCTCCAAACCTAGGATGTGAAGTATTTAGACCAAGGAGGTGAGATTGAACAATCACATCGAAGGATAAAGACCATTAGAAACCCTAGGATAATCACAACTATAAGAGTATAGAGCTCTTAAATAAGAAAGGGAGGATGCCCTGTAATTTTGAGCATAAAGTTTTAACTGCCTAAGACAAGATCAGAACCTAAGATCAAGAGTTTTGAGAAACTTTGAGAGGTTATAGAAAAATCTAGCTTTGGGTATGCCAAAGGTGAAGAATAGGTGAAGGAGATGTTTCATCTAAGAGAGTCATAGTAGTTTGAAAATTATAAAAAAATATTTGTATATTTTTCAAGAATAAAAAAAATACTTTTGTTTTAATTACATCCATACCTTTTGTCTACTCAAAGTGCCCTTCACAGCCTTAATAGGCTGCCATGATTCTTGGGCATCACTGCCCTATTAGAGTTGTGATAATGCACCATCATGGGCCTTGGTGCCTTGGATGCTTTTGATGCATGCAAGGGTATATAGTTGACAATGCATTGAGCATCACTGCCCTATTAGATCCCTAATACACAGGGTATATTGGGCATCACCACCCGGTTAGAACCTTGATGCACAGAGTGTATTGGGCATCACAACCTTAATAGGGCCATAATAATGCATCACAGTTTGAATAGGGTTGTGACGCCGAAGAGAAACCACTAAGGCAAGTCTGGGTTGTGAAGAGCATCTAGGGTCTATATACAAAAGAATGTTGGGTATGAACACAATTCTTAAAAAATCCGATATTTTTAAAATTTTTGGGAATATAAGAATATTTTTGCTAATGTCCTTAATAATTTTCCTCTATTTTGAAAAGGTTGCCCAATTGCTTTATTATAAAACTAGAAGGTTCCCATGAAGTGGTTGTTGCTTGCAAGAGTCTCCTCCTACTTATTTCATCCCCTCATAGTAGTTATTCCTTATTTTTCTTTATTTCATCCCCTCATAGTAGTTATTCTTTATTTTTCTTCATTGTTACGTTCATAAATATTTTTTCTAGTTGTTTCTACTATTTGGGACATTAAATTTCTTTCTATTTTTGTTCTTCTTTCTATTATTTGAGACATTAATTTTCTAGCTTTGCATTGTTTTTCTTGCTTTTATTGGAATTTTTGTAAGAGAAACCACAATCTTATTCATATCAAGCCCAAAAATAACTACAAATTCTGGGACACCATACTAGATGAGCTTGAAATGAGAAGAGAAGCAACATGTTCTCTTAGTGCCATGGCCATCATTCAACTTGGAGATTGAGTGAGTTGCTGGTCACATTCTTCTCGAGCATTTGGATATCGAAGGTAGGGAAGCGTATCTCATCAGAGCATTTAAAGTTGGGCAAGCTCGGGCAAGGTATCACACTTGTGGCATCGTGTTTGTCGATGCAGACATAGACTTCATAGAGTTGAAAATTTCCCTCCAAGTTGGTGCTGCATCGGATCCCGACCTCCTCCCCTAACTCAATCTTCAGTGCTTTTTTAATGTCTGCAAGTTGGTATAGTCGACCATCTGGCACAATGCCTGCAATGCTCCCCACATTCTCAACAAAATCAATAACTATTAAAACCCGTATGAGATCTACACTACCCTCACCTGAAGATCAACTCTGAACTATTTGTTATCATGTTCTTGCGGAAATATGAACCCATGAAACAACTACAGATGGGAATTTTACATTGATTAATTTGTGAAGATAAAAACTACAAGCACAAAAAAATTAGATATGTATTCTATTTGATCTTACTCCATTAAATGATGTAGATTATAGTGGAATATTACTTCGTGTTTCCTCTTATGTTTTGCCATTCTGATTATTTGAACATGTGATCTATTATCGAAGAAGTACCACTTATCGTGCGTGGTGCATGATAGCCAGACTTATTTAATTAGAGGGATTAGGATAACAAAACCAAGGTTTAGGAGTAACTGACCATGGATTCTAAGGGCTTTGATGAGGTTGATTTCACGGTGGATGATTATGCCTTGCACAAAGTACTCAAATAGGCCGAGGTTTGAACAGACCCCATTGTTCTTCCACAAGGACTTCCACATTGATTGTCCGTTGTTGCTTGGGCACTTGATGCTAGACCACACATCAGACAGACTCTCCTCCAGGTCCTCCAACTTATCCCATTCAATTTAATCACAAGCAAACAAATTTTAATCAACCTCCAGCTCAATCAATCTAAAGTAGTGTTCGTGGCAGTTTATTGAATGGACCCGCAACGAATGGCGCCGTTCGTTGCGGTTCCGTGTGAATTTTTAGACCGTCATGGACCTAGTATATCCATAACAGTAGCTGCCACGAACATGATAGGTTTGTGGCGATCGAAAAATGCATGCCCTCCAATTTTTTTTGGACAGCGATTGGCCTATGGACGAAATCACTATAGCATTTCGCCCTTAGGCGTTGCGTAGATCCTTCCATCAAGCATTTCCTTTCCTATATGTGTTAAGTCAATTGCCATACATGTGTTATTATATCTACAAATCTCTAAAAAAAGGTTCCAATTATCTATATGACTGCGATTGTAGTCTGGTGATTATAACTGCACCTAAAAAATCAATAGAATGTTGTATTAGACAGTTTCATCAAGATCCTGAAATATATGGTCTGTATTAAATGAGAACAATCAAACTAAACCATTTAAATGCTCCAAAGACATTTTTTTCCAAGATCTTTATCTTGGAGGTCCGTAGGATGGATTTATAGAGTTTAGTTCCTCAATCTCTAAAAAACATAGGTTTTTTGAGGTGCGGTTAGCATGGACTACAATTTAAATAAGGAATCGGGCTTGGGCTTGAGTTTTGAGTTGTTAGTTGTAGGCATTAGCAACGCTGCATCTCTTGTTTGATTCCTACCATAAAACTACCGTAAAAAAAATACAATTTCTATTGTACATGTACAATTTCCTCTAACAAATATTACCACTTGATGCAAATTGCATCTAAGATTTTTATTTTTTGTTGGTACTGAATTTTAGAGATATTCATATATGGGTTCAAAATGAATTTTTATTTTATTTAGTATGGATTTTTTAGTTTGTAGGATTCCATGATTCTATTTTTGATAGGATTGTTAGATAATTAGAAAGAGAATGATGAAAGAGGGTTGATTACCTAAAGGGTAGAAATATTTTCTAGAAAATATGATCTATGAGAGAAAATAGAAAAGTTTGGAAAGGGGTATTTAGTTAAGATTTAATTAGTTCCTATTTTATTGGGTTTGTAGGTGAGGTTATGGGTGAATTGTGGAGGAGTTGATAAGGTAAAAGAAAGATTCATATTTTTATGGGAATTAAGATTTGAGGGGAAGATATGGCTAAAATAGAGATAGATTAATGTGGGGGAGAGAGAGAGAAAGAGAGTCTATTTTTTGTTGTTCTTATTATTTCTTTTTGGCTTGTATTTAAGGTGGAATTTCACCTTAGAGAGGAACTTGGATATTTGGTAGAGATTTTTTTATGAATGAAGAAATGGAGTTTCTTCTTTCTATGGTTTGATTTACAATCATATTATTCCTTTCTTGTTTAAAATCGAAAGACAGCCGAATTTAATTTTCCGGACTTTTTTTACATCAACACTTTTCCCAAGACTTTCATTGTATTCCTTTTGGGAGTTAGTTTTTATGTTAAGTTTTAGAAAATCGTGATCTTTTTCTTGTTTTCGAGATGAGGGAGGGAATTTGTGCCTAAGATGAAACTATGCAAAAATAAAATAAAATCTAAAAATTGTTGAAATGAAGTCCAAGATCCAGATTATGGAGAAGAGGTTGTTAACCAACAATAGGCGTGCCTAAGCTTTTAAGGGCCCTAGGTTAAAAATCACAATTGTTAAACTGTTTTAAGGAATTGGATTGAAAATCACAATAGCGAATAGAAGTTCGCTGTTAGGTTTAAAAAACAAATACCTCAATAGAATGGGCCTAGTCCATGTCTATTTCACAGTAGTAGTTTTATAACAATATTGACCAGTGTTTTAAAACGCTTGATTAGTGGGGCAAGTCATTGACCCACAAATCCATATTGGATCGTTGGATTGGTGATCCAAATTGGGTTCAGATTGGTCCAACTCATTGATTCATAAAATATTAAAAAATAAGTAAAATAAGATAAAAAATTAATTGGGATTCATGGGGAGGGGAATTAAAGACGGCCTAAGAAAACATAAGATAAACTTAAAAATAAAATAATAAAATAATTTTTTTTTTTTTTTGTTTAAATTTATAAAAAAAACTCGGTTATAACCTCTAATTTTGAATTTATGTTTTTTTTTTGTTTTAAAACTCAGTTATAAACTTTTTTAGGAGTTAGTTTCTCTGTTAAGTTTTAGAAAATAACCGAGTTTTAAGACACCACTAGTGACTATTATAATTTGAAATGGGTATTTAAACATAAATTCAAAATTAGAGGAGAAAACGGTAAAACAGGAAAGTGACCGAAAAAAAAAAAAACATTGATAAGCATGGAGAAATGTCTTAAAGTTATAGTATTTTATTTCAAAAAATGACCTTCTTTTCTTTAATAGTAGCCCTTTCTTTTTTTTTTTAAGATAAGGGTGGCTATTTTCAGTATTTGTGAAAGTACTTGTTGTTATTTCTTGTTTCTACCATCTTGCCCTGATTTAATGGGAAAGGTTTCTATGATTCCCCTACAGTATAGAAGTTCCATCCTCCCCCTACTATCAAGAAAGCCACTTGTCGTTTGATCTTAGATCCGACATCTCAAAGTATTTTATTTTTAGGTTTTTGTTTTTTTGTACAAATTGTATGAATATGAAATTTGGTATGTGTTATCTTCTCATTGGGGCGCACTTATAAAAAATACTAAAAATAATTTTTTGATAAAATATAATGACCAAAATACCCAACCTTCAAAGGTATTTTGGTCATTTTATTTTATCGCAAATATTTTTTTTATATTGTTTGCTAATGCGAGTTTAATAGAGGAATGGACGTCTATAATTTGGTGTCAAAATAGTTTATAGAAAAAAATTAAAAATAAAATAGTGTAGAGACCTGACATTGAGATTGCGACAATCTTAGCCCTCCATTCAAAATGGAGGGTTGGATAAGGGGAGGATAGAACTTCTATAATGTAGGATAAGCATATAAAGCCTGCCCTAATTTAATTACATAAGCATAGAACGCTTGCCCTAATTTAATTTATGTAGTGTTAACCATTTTCTAGGCCATGGTTAGGGGAGTAGTACCTTTGAGAAGTCAAAGGATTGTTCGTTTGGGCACTTTCTGAGCACGGCACCGACGGAGGTGGTGGCGTACAGGCCGACAATGAAGAAGTTTTCGTCAGGCTCACCAGTTGTTGGGAGGCAGCAACCTTTGCCCGATTGTGCACAGTATGATCCTGGCCACTGCAAACACCAAATTCACCTCAACCTTATTTGAGCTCATCAGTTTGAGAAACATATGAACTTCCTGGGCACGCTTTTCTCACCAGGAAATAATTCTTCAAGAGAGTTTATTTCAATTGAATTGTTTATTCCCATGTTTGTTTCTCAGAAAAGCAATTGTTAAATACAACTAACTTTCTCATATTTGTTTTCTGGGAAACAAGTGGTTGCTGTAACAGGTGGGAAAGTACTTTCTACAATGCTCTAAATTTTTTTTGAAAAAGCGGCTTCATCCGTTGGTGGGTATGAAAAGGCTTTGCCAGACATATCAAAAAAGCTTATCATAGAATGAACTTTTGAAGGGCCCAGAAAGCACTTTCCCAACAAACAAGCACTTGGCCGAGAGAAAATTAGGTAGAAGAATGATGGCGAAAGCTGGACTAGAAATGATGAAGAAAGTTTCCAAAAGATTTGGTGGTCAAAGGGTTCAAATTTTTCATTTGGACTTGCGGGTTAAACTCTTGCTTAAGAGTGTTTTTGGTGGACCCAAAAGCTCTTAAATCACGTCTTTAAGCCTTCTAAGATCAATTAGTAACAAGCACGCGTGCGTGTACGTATGCGCTCATGACCACATTTGTGCGTGCACAAAACAAAAACAACTAATCTAAAAAAGTGTCACCAAAATCCCTCACTTAACCTTGGCCGTCGAATGGGGAGATTTTTTACCCAAGATCTTCTTCTCTTCTTTTGCTAGTGTATAAAAGGAATTTAACATAAAACCCTTAAAAGATGAATTGAGAAGAATTCCTTCGCACAAGTCCTAGTAATTAGGATCTTGTCACCCAAAACATTGGAAGTTTGGCATCATTGTTCCTCCACCAAGACATGTGCAAAGGGGCAATTTGTATCAACCGTCGCTTTTGAGCTAGCATCTTAAAATTGTTTTAGTTTTATTATTTTGGGTGAGGTTTCTATATTGCCTAGGCTTTATAAAAACAAAATAAGGCCCCATGTCAAGTCCTCGTCCATAACACACTTTCAACCATGGAAATTTTCATGATAGCTTTAAAATCAATAATAAAATTCGAAAATAAAAAAAGATATAGATCTTGGTGATCTATGAGCACATATTTTTAGGTTAAATAGATGTTGTAGATAGTTTGTTATAATATACACTATTTTTAGAGCTTGAAATCCTTTTATGTTTTCATAACCATAACGTTCAAACCAAGATGATCGATGTAAAGGTTTTTTAATGCTTGAATTGTAATTTTCAATGATGTATGAGTGAGGCTTTACTTATATTCATAAGGTTGCAACCTTATCAAACCGTTTTCTTTTACTTTTAGTACAAAAATGTCACAATCACTCTTCTCTATCAGATTTTAAATTGGGTGATTACAACTATGTCATTGATTAGATTCAAAGTTTAAAAAAAAAAAAAAAAAATTTCGAACTTTGGGTTATACTCCATTCCATCCTATTTGACATCTAATAATTAAGACCGATTGTGACATCCTTATAATAATAGTAAATAGTATCTTGTTATACAAACTATTGGAAAAATTATATACCAAAGAGTAAAGGAGCATGCTAATTTTGTGATCTTAAAACTCTTGTGAAAACTTTCGGATATTTTGTAGAGTAAGAATTTACCTGGTTTGGATCCGAAAGCAAAATTTCGGATCTCATTCCTGTCTAGGTATGGATCTGGATCCGACCCAGTTATATATATATATATATATATATATATATATATATATATATAAGTATAAGTAATGATACTATGAGACCCTCCCACACTCATGTGAATAGGACCCCAAATGATCACCATTAAATTTTGATACAGATCTCTAGAAAAGTTATGACAAGGGAGTGAGACTTGGGTGCATAGGTTTATTACTAACTTTTCTAAAGATCTGTATCAAAATTTAATGGTAATCCTTTGGGGTCCTACTCACATGGGTGTGGGAACGTCTCATAGTATCATTGCTCATATATATATATATATATATATATATATATATATATATATATATATATATATATATATATATATATATATATATATATATAGTATTGTTTGTTATGTATATCATTCTGTATTTTTTTTATAGATATAAAATAATTCATAAAATATTTGTTTTAGATCCGATTGGGTTCGAATCTAGATCCAAATCCTATGTACACTTTTTGGATTCAAATCCAGATCTGAATATTCTGGATCCGATCTTATCCGCATCCAAATCTAGATATGAATCCATATATACTTTTTGAATCCGATCCGGATCCCAGTTGATCCGACCCATTCTCAACCCTAATATTTTGCCACTTCAAGGATATCAACTTTTAATTTATGCAAGGGTGCAGTTGGCATATGGATGCCTCTGTAGGTGTAGAGGTACGGTGCCGTTCAAATTTTATCATGGTATATAATTTTGATATAAAATGTTATTAGGATTATCTCAAATTCTATTTTTATATCTAATTATAAAATTTTTAATTTAAAAAATGGTTAAAATCAAGTAGATCTATAAACATATGAAAATCTTGAAAATGGATGATGTAGATAATACGTTGTAAAATGCACTATTTTTTAAACTTAAAATATTTTTATCAAAAGGTTTTTCAACATTAAAACTACCTTTACTGATGGATTTTCGAGAGGCATCCATAGTTCTGTATTATAAGGTAGCATCCTTATATAAACGTTTTTCTTTTATATAATGGCCATGAGGTTCAAATTTTAGGTAACATTCAAATTTCAAAGGGTTTATGATCGTTATGTTTTATCAATAATATTATTTATTTATTTATTCATAGGTGCTCCCATAAGTAGTCAGGCCTCAAATTTTATCTCAAAATAATGCATAGAGAAAGATTATGGAAACTATCCGAAAATATCTTTATATTTTTAAATATTTAAAATTACCAAAATAATTTTAAAATTACGTCCATGGCCAATCATTTTTTAAAATCTAAAATGCCCTTCTTGATGCCTGACGACTCCTCATAGGTGCTTCCTTTGGGCATCACAACATTACATAGTGGTGACGCATCATCATGGGTCCTAACACGGCCGTGATGGTGCATCATCGATCTAATAGGGCGATGCCCAAGGGGAAGCCCTGAAACGCAATTGTTGGGCAATGCCATGAAGGGCATTCAAGGTCTAAAAAATGTAGTGGGCATAGACGAATCTTTAAAAATATTCGTATTTTTTTAAACAATTTTAAAAATATTAACAATATATTTTATAATTTCTCAAAAATAAAAAACAAATCTATATTAGATGTGACTTTGTCACTAAAGTCATCCTAGTCGTCTATTGTGACAATGTTTCCCTAGTTATAGAATGCATATAGCAAAAGCAACTTTTAGACATGCTTCCTTAGGCGAAATACCTACTTAGGAGTATTCTTTTTTGTTAAATCTTGACATCCACTATAAAATGGCCAATAGGAACATATATATAATCTTTTGGAAACTATAAGAGTAAGAGAATGCTATTGAAGATATACAAATAAAACATATCATAAAAAATAAAAAATACAAAAACAAGAAACAAGAGTGTGGCACTCCATGGAAACATAAATACCTGGCTGACATAGTAATAGAAATCAAAGTCCTTAGCCATGGCTTGTAAGCCCATCCCAAGCCCAACCAAAGCAAGCAACAACCATTGCTCATGAGCCATAGCTGAGCACCTCAAGGATTACAAGAAGTATCAAAATATTTAGACACACCATCCAATGGACTTTGTGCCCTCTTTATAGGCCAGGGTGCCAAAAGTAAAGGCTACAGTGCAATAAGAACTAAACAAAAAATTTTCAAATATTATATGATAAACTTTGGGAGATTTTTTACTTTTTTAGTAATTAAAATTTGATAGAGAAGATGCCTTCCACTGACCTACCTGAACAAAAGATAAGGTGAAAAGATGAGGGGTCCCATCCAATCACGTGATAGTTGTGGCCGACTGGTAGCCAACGTAAATGCTATATGACAGGCCTGCGGCTTTCTAAAAATAAATAAAAGCCTCACCTCAAAAGTTATGAAATTGCAGCTTTGCGTCGGAAAATCTTCACATAGATCATCTCGGGCTTCACCATCGTTATTGTGAAAAAAAGGTCGGATTTTAAAATTCAAACCTTGCATATTGTAACACATTATCTAAAAGGTGCGGTTTGGTTGTAACACATTACCCAAAAGGTGCAGTTTGGTTGGTACGGAATCTAACCTCTAAACAATTATATAAAAACCTATTTTTAAATGGTATATAGAATTGTGGTTTTAATACAGTAAATCTTTGGGATAGCTTTAAAATATATTTTTAAATTTATTTATAAATTTTAAAGTTTTAAAAATAGTGTACATCAATATATCTATAAAAACTTGAAAATCTTGAAAACTAATAATCCAAAAAATCTTGAAAACTAATAGTCCAAAAATACGTTACAAAATATATTATTTTTAAAACTTAAAAGTTTTTTTCTTTTAAATTAATTTTAAAACCACCATAAATATTTTTATGCCGAAAATACTTTTTGATCAAGGGTTTGAGGGATGGTTTTACTTTGTTTCGATGAAGCTTAAGCTTTATAGATTTGCTTTTTTCTCTTTTTTAAGGGAAAACCTTATATACTTTGCAACCTTATACTGTTGAAGTACGGTATACCTTAACAATCCTATAGAGGAAGGTGTTCACTCTTTGGAGAACATTCCAAGTGATCATCTTGATATCCAGATAAATGGACATGAAGAAAAAAAGAATTTCATATCAAAAAAATAGTGCGTCATATAACAAGGTATCTAGACTGTTTATTTTCAAGATTTTCAAAGTGTTTTTTGATCTGCTTGATCTATACAATTTTTGAAATTTTAAAATTTATAACCGAAGATAAAAAGAGAAATTCAAGCCATTGTAAAGTTTTCGATATCAAAAGAAATCTCTAAATAAATTTTTTAAGCGTATCTTATTTCTACAGTATGAAATAAGTATAAGGAGGCAACTTGATACAAACCTCGGCCTTTTTTCCAAGGTATTGCAAAAGATTGTAATTCTTTCAAACCAATGGTTTAAAAAACGGATCGGTGATCCGAATCGGGCTCCCAAGAAACCGATCCGGATCGGAGAATCGGCAATCTGGATCGGAAATCGGATGAATCGGTCAGAATAAAACTTAAAAAAAATCCGAAAAAAATGTTAAAATTCATTATAAATATTGTTTTTAAGGAATTCAATAAGAAATGAGGGTACTCCATTAGGAATTTTCATGTTTTTGAATGAATATGCGAATATTGATATGTTCTTTCCTTGCATGAACTGCCATTCAGCATTTAATTTACATCACACAAAAGGATAAACATAGAATTATCATGGAATAAGTATATCAACATACATGGACTACAATAAAGTATAAAATTAGTAACATATGATCTAAAAATAAAATGATAGACGACGTTATTGCTCTTCTTGGTCACTCTAGTGCCATTGATTGAATTCGTTTAACAATTCATTGATTCGATCTAAAAACGAATCATCGATATTAGCAGGCTTCTGACTATTCCCAAATCCCTGAGTGTTAGTGTTTTGTTGTGTTCCCAATCTAAAATCCCCGAAAATTGTTCATCCTTCATGCTCACCTGCACTGTCGTGCTCATCCCTACACTGTTGCTGTTGGGACTCGATATGTGAATAATATGGCTGCGATAGGGTGGCTTCAGAATTATCATCTCTCTCATTTTCTCTTTGAATAATATGGATTAAAAAAAAAAAAACAAATTTTCAAAAAAATCGATCATGGATTAAAAAAAAAAATCACAAATTTTCAAAAATTTTTATCATGGATTACAAAAAAAAATTCGATCATGGATTAAAAAAAAAAAATCACAAATTTTCAAAAAATTCTATCATGGATTACAAAAAAAAATTCAATCATGGATTAAAAAAAAAAATCACAAATTTTGAAAAAATGCAATCATGGATTACATAAAATTCGATCATGGATTAGAAAAAAAAACAAACAAAAAAAAACAAAAAATTCGATCGTGGATTACAAAAAAAGAAAAAAACAATTCGATCATGGATTACAAAAAATTCAATCATGGATTACAAAAAACTCTATCATGGGTTACAAAAAAAGCAAAAAACAAAAAATTCGATCATGGATTACAAAAAAAAAAACAAACATTTCGATCATGGATTACAAAACATTCGATCATGGATTACAAAAAATTCTATCATGGGTTACAAAAAAAAAAACAAAAAACAAAAAATTCGATCATGGATTACAAGAAAAAAAAACAAACATTTCGATCATGGATTAAAAAAAATTCGATCATGGATTACAAAAAATTCTATCATGGGTTACAAAAACAAAAAAAAAACAAAAAATTCGATCATGGATTACAAAAAAAAAAAAAAAAACAATTCGGTCATGGATTACAAAAAAATTGATCAAGTATAACAAAAAAATCTATCATGGATTACAAAAAAATAAAAAAATAAAAAAAATAAATAAATAAATAAATAAATAAATAAATAAATAAAAACACAATTCCGCAAGGGACTCGCCGATTCCGTACAGTGAATCAGCGAGTCACTGTATATAATCGTCTGGTTCTCTCTAGAACCGGACGATTCCCATTTTTTTCGCCGATTCGATCCGTCCATGGCGATTCTCGAATCGAACCGGGCGAGTCTGGTTCGACTCGACGTTTTTTTAAACACTGTTTCAAACCCACTAGGCCCCCCCTTTTAATTTGCATCGTTTAGAGAACTGGTGTGGGACCCAGTTGGTGGGTCCCAGCTGATGGGTCCAATAATGAGCATGGGTCCAAAAATGAATCCGTTTATTTTATTTTTTTTCTCTTTTCGAATGGTCAAAAATGACTTGTTCTTGGTACCTCATTCACAAATTATTACACCATGTCATGTTGAGATGTACTGGGTTTATAGCAAGAGCACTTTTCAATATATTGAACGTTTGCCTAATTCAAATGTTATAAAAACACGTTTCGTTTATTTGAAATTTAGGCCGACAATTAATTTCATGACAAAATCAAATAAAATTGCAAAAATATTGTTAACAAAAAAATATTAGATAAAATATATGTAGGGTTATTTTGGTAAGTTTTTATTTTGTTATTTATTATTTTTATTTGTATTTTGTTCTCCATATAAAAATTAATTTACATCCTAACTTTTATATAGCTGGAATGTTTAAATAAAGGAAAAGGTTTATATAGAGCCGAAGCTCTAAACAATCAAATTTGAGCCTACCTCTAAAATTCCACTAGAAGAAGTTGTTTGGATGCCCAAATATCTTCAAATTGATGTCAAGATGCATGGACATGAAAAAAAGAATGGAATGCAAGTTTTAGAAATAGTATAATTTGTAACGCATTTTTTGATCGTTAATTTTCAAGTTTTCAGAGATATGTCGATTTACACTATTTTTGAAGCTTTAAACTTCATAAATAAATATGAAACTATATTTTAAGGCTATCACAAAAATTTCCAATATTAAAACCACATTTCTCGACACTATTTGAAGGCAGGCTCTAATTTGATTGTTTGGAGCCTAGGCTCTATACAAACCCCCCCCTTAAATAAAAATAAAAAATGGAATTAAATTTTGGCTATTGGATGTGGCCTTATTTAATGCGTTAGGCTAGGCACTAGCCAACCCAGCCCTAGCCCCTATAAGGTTGGCACAAGAGAATCCCTCGCCCAAGCCGCACCTTGGTCCTAATCGAGCAAGCCCCACCTTGGTCCTAATCGAGCCAAGGTAAATAAGATAAAATATAATAAAAGAAAAATAAAAAAAGAAGCCAGATTAGGTAGAACTAGGTGGCCTCAGCACAAGTTGGATCAGATTAGGGTTGAGGTTGCTCGGCCCTGGCATGCCCCTCTGCAACATTTTGTGCCCTATGCCCAATTTTCTATGGACTGGGTTGGGCAACCGCACAAAGTAGTTTGTGGGTACAAATTAGGAAACTATTTTTCCTGGGCTGCCCGGCTTACAAAATAGTTTGTAAGCTGAAGGCTTAGATTGAAATATCGAACGGCTAGTATTCCCCACAAGGTTGAGGGCACTCTGATTAATTTTATTATTATTTTTGTGGGTACAAATTAGGAAAATATCTCCCAAATATTCTAGATCGTAGGATTTATAAAAAAAGAAGAAAGGCCGAAAGTTAAACAGTGCTCATATACGCTTGTCCTTCGATCTGAGTTATCTCTACCCCATACTGTTTTGTAGGCCAAACCAGTGTGCAAAAACTGGGGTGAGCCAATTTGGACTTGCTCGAGTAACTCCAACTTGCCACCTTGGTGAGATGGAGTATTTCCGAGTTGGATGATCCGATTTGAGGATCTTAAATAAAAATACTAAAAGTTATACAAATATAAAAAATCCAAAAAATAATAAATTTATTTGTAATATTTTTTTACTGTTTTCTATCTTTTTGACAAAAAGATTGGAAAGTGTTTAAGCAACGAATACTTATCTTTACATTTTTCTTTCTTTTTGGGTTATTTTTAAAATATCCCCATGGTTCTTTCACTACTTTTTTAACCTTATTTAGATGTGATTTTTTTCATTTTACTTTAAACATATTTTCCTTATTCTTGAGATTTTTTAGTTTTTTTAACACTTTTTAGCTGGCCAGGACCTGCTTGACTCGAGCAGAGTAACTCAAGACTCCTCTTAATTTATCCGTCTCGGGCATGGACGGAGTACCGCCCCGAGTCGTGCACAACAGGCCGGATAGCTCATAATACCTTTCCCGACCTTTACAAGTCTAATTATTTGCATTAGGCCATGTTTGGATGCGAGTTTGAAAGGTTGAATATGGTCTTACATGCACAGGATGTTTCGTGCTGTAGTTTTTGCGGCCAATATCAAAGTGATTTCTTAATCTTTTATGCAGGAGACAATACATATCGAGTGGCCATTTCTTCAAAATAAAGTTTCACCTCAATCACGAATAAGCCTGTGTGCAACATTTATCCATACATCCATGTACTTCTTAAATATATATTTTTAGTGATGACGCTGAATCCATGTTTCGTTGTTATGCGGGTCAGATGGATAGGCCCGGTAACTGGGACAAGTCAACCTGTCCACTCAGCAGGCTGATCTAATTCCAGGTCTGGGTCCAACAACTAGACTGCGTAGGTTGGGTCTTGGTCTTGAAGTACGGACGCTACTGTGGAGTCGGATAAGAGAGAGGACCCGACCCAACAGGTGCGCTTTTTTTTCTTTTCCCTTTGTAGAAACGCTCGTTTAGAACTAGACATTCACAAAAACTCATGTTTTAGGGTTTACTCACTTGCTAGCTAAAAATAAAAAAAGCTAGTATAAAATAAAGATTGATTGATAAACTCTCTAGTGCCACTAGAACCCCTCACTCTGATTGCGTCTTGCTTGAGTTCTAGCAAACACAAGGCGCATCACACCAGGCAGGAAACATGCCCAGTGCTCATACTTTGTTTTGTACTTTCTTTTGATCGTGAACTTGCTTGATTTGAAACACTCTATTTCACATGCACGAGTGCTCCTTTCCACATTTCATTACACACGTGGTCATAAATTAAAAAATTTTAAATTCTTTTCCATGAATTGAAATCAGTGTTAATCTTCACAAAGAAGTGAGCTTCTTTGAGAGGTGGATTATATGATCTAGGCAAGTACATGCCGTTATATAATCTGGCAACTATATGATCCGGTATGTATCCAACATTCACCCACTTGACCTCTTGAGGCCTAGAGAGCATTCTTATACGATATTTTTTCTTAGATCCTAATGCCAATAACTCACTGTGCTTTCGTTATTCACATACGGGCAACACTATGCTCTTAGGAAACACTATGCCTTAGGCAATACCATGCTATATATATTCATATATATACTCAGCCCCATCCCTTATATAAAACTCTCAATTTTAGTATGTACTCTAAATCAAATACCTCGTACATGCCCATTAAAAACATGAGGTGCCAATCCTTTCTTATAGGATCCGCATGCATAGCTTCCATGGTATTTAACCCAAATCAACTTTACTATCTTCTATATCCTCATGGATACGATAGAATTCAACTTTAATATGTCATGAGTTCTTCTGAAACCTTGCCTCTTTTGTCACTACAATTGCAATTTAAACCTCACATTTTATTTTAACGGTTTCATATGCCCAATGGCCCATACATGAGATGGTTGATAAATTCATTGCCTCCTTTTTGTAGTAAGGCAGGATTAATCCAATAATGATATTGCTCCTCCTTCATAAATGAACAGATATAAAAAAACAACTTTCATTTTATCTAGATTACTCTGGTAATCAATATATTCACGTATAACCAAGTATGTGGCATCTCCATTGGTTGTCCCATTACTTTCAATATTTTCTTGATAGCTTTTCTAATACTCTTTACTCTAAGATCCACTAATCTCATTGTGGACAAAAATTAAATCTGGCCCGTTCCTTTAGTAAGGAATCATTTGAGGATCCCATGACATTCCTGTAGGGAACTTTCTCCTTATATGGTTTTTCCCATTTATCATCAAAACACATCTTGGTTTGACTCTCCTATCCACTGATAGGTTATCTTTAATCCTTTTAATACTTTCTTTTACTATGGAAATATGAAACAATGTTACTAATCTGTTTTTGATATTTTCAATTATGATACTTTCTATCAAAAATCTCTGACAACAT
Organism: Amborella trichopoda; assembly: GCF_054954075.1. Lineage (NCBI taxonomy): Eukaryota > Viridiplantae > Streptophyta > Magnoliopsida > Amborellales > Amborellaceae > Amborella > Amborella trichopoda. The sequence continues at coordinate 16,697,593 of NC_142340.1, forward strand.
ATTATTTGTCTCTTAAATCGGCCCTAGCGAGTTATTGGCAACATTATCCACATATAGTTTTAAGAATACTATCACTCCCACTGACTTTAATATTCATACATTAATCTTCTTTAAAATATTCTCATTTGTCGGTATATCATGAAATCACATAAATCACATTCTTGATGCTTGTTTCAAGTCATAGAGAGAGACTTTGAACAACATCTACACTATATTTTCCTCTCTTTTCGACTCAAATCCATCAGGCTTATCTTAGGTAAGAAAAATTCCTCATTAACGAATGTCGGTTTGGCATTCATCTGATGGAGTTTAGATCTAGAAGGGTTGTGATGGAGAAAGGTTATCCTAATCCATACTAGTTTTACAGCAGGTAAGGAGGGATCATGAATAGTCCAAGCCTTCCTTCAGAGTGAAAACCTCTTTGGCAAGAAATCTAGCCTTGTGTTTCTTTCTTTATTTAATCTCCATTCATGCTCCCGCTTTGATCTAATCATCTTGCGGTTCGGAGAAAAAACAAAAACATCTCCACACTTGCTCTCATTGATTGAATTTATTTCATATTTCACGGCTTTCTGCCATTGCATGCATTTAGGACATCTTATGGCTTCGTAGAAGGTTCATCATTTTTCATCTTACTAAATTTTTACGGACTTCACCTATGCAGGTAAGGAAACATAGGGAAGTCATCTCACTCTGGTTCGTTTCTTTTTTTTTGAGTTTCAAGCTAGGTAGAGGGTAACTGATCATTAATATCAATTAAAACAGGTTTCTCATAGGTCACTCTTTCTTCAAAGAATTCATTTTAAGAAAATGTGCATCTAGACTCTCAATGACCGTCCCATTGGACAAGTCATAGAATCTTAAGCACTTAACAAGGTTCTAGGTAATGAAGTCATATTTTGGAGTTCAACATGGCATTGTTTGAGATGGAGTTAGGATATGGAATAAACAACCTGAAACTTTGAGATGACATTAAGATGGAGGTTTTGTGGTGGCAAACATTCTCTTATGACAAGCATATCTGAGTGGACTATCATCCAAAGCCAAGTAGTTGTATGGACCTTTTCTATGAGAGGGCTTAGTCATTTTCCTTTCAACTTTCTTCTCACAAGATTTGGAAATCATTGTTAATATCTTATGAAATATTTTCATCATTTTATTGCCTATGTGGCCTAACCTGGAAAATCATTTTGTGTCTCTCAACTGGGGATTTAATATCCATTGGGAACATACCATTTTTCCAGATAGCTCATTAAAATGTCTGAACCAATGGAGTCCTTGCCATAGACATACTCAAGATCCTCATATGAACAAAAAGGGGCAACCAACGCATAAAGCTAAAAGCAAAGATAAGGTTCTCACGCAACCTAGGTGCGTATAGAGTATCCCTAACATAATCTCAATTCCTGGTTCTGGCTCATCCCGATTTCATCTATGCACATCTTAGTTTCTTCTCAGTGTAAGTTCGAAAATATATTTCTTGATTGGTGATGTACACGGCTTCCTCATAGTCCAGGCAACATGCACTCATCCCATTACTCACTTATCATGGCTTCAAAGTCCTTTTATTTTGAAATTTTTTTTTTTAGATACTGGAAAAACTAGGCATGATACTTATAAAGATTCTCATTATGCCCATTTCTTTTAAACTTAAAAATACTGGGTAATAAAACAATTCCTTTCATCAAGATGAGGAGCATTCAATTTAATTCTCATTGCATCGTCTTTCCGGTGGAAAGACGGAGACCTATCATATGGCTTCTTACCTTTGGAGTAGCTATGCGGATTCCTCCTTAAGACATATACCCTTTCTCTTAAATTCTCTCTTATTAGCATTAACAAAGTGTGCCATTGCGGCAGTAATAGCCCTGGTGGGGTCAACTATGTATCTGGCACCCATGGCATATGCATAAACATAAACAAGAGAAGGCAAAGTTTACCATATGGACCACCGATTAGGTCCATCCACCTATGGTATGCTTTTCTCCTCTGTGGTCTCTAGAAAATCCATGATCTCACCAATCGCCAATAGAGTATTACGAGCCACCAGATTTGTCGTGAACACATCCCATGCGCTTGCTACCATGAAGAGGAACTAGGTGGTCTGATCGGAGCATCAAAACACTTTCTCACATGCTCATCCACCTTATGGACCAACACTTTTGATCCGTTCATGCGGGCAGTCCTTTCTTTTTTGGCCCCCTGGAAGTAAACGATTTCGTCGAAAGCAAAGGGTCTCTCAGGCCACCAAGTTTGTTGTGAATGCATCCCACTATCCTGAAAGAATGGAGAGGGAGAGGGTGGTCTGGGTTGGAGTGTCGAAAGCCATACCGGCTGCATCCAACTCATGAATCATCATGTTGAAGTTTCAAACGTGCTCTCCCATTTGGCGCTGTTTGGGCATGCGGAGATCTAGGACCCTTCTCATAACAAGAACTTTTCAGTTTTGAGAAGGCGTGTCATATGCCTACTTCATTTTGTCCATAATCTCTTTTGCATCCCGCAAACCTCATACTCTCTAGTACATGTGTCAATCATAGTCCCTAGCTATATATTCATTGTTGTGAGGCCCATGTGGTATAAGATTCTCTTATGGTCTGAGCCGCATTCCCTCTAGGCTCAACTGGAGGAGCCTGGGATATCAGGGTAACTAGATTTTTCTCTCTTCCATTCGAAATAGTTTGTCCAATCAAACTTTTCATCTTTTAGCAAATCGATCAAAATCCCTTTCGTAGCCATACTTAAGCTTGATGCACAATACTAAAAAGCCTAGAAAGTACCTTGCTTTGATACCAATTGAAATAGTCCCAAGGGAACCACACAAAATATGACAATTAAGAAATTTTAACAACTTCTTACATAAACATTCATTCTTCTTGAGATAACCCTTGCTTAATACAAACTTTGTGAATCAAGGACTACAACATTCTTCAACTAAGGCAATGCTCTTATAGATTGAGCAATCCCTTTTACAACTTGAATAAACAAAGTAAAATAGAATAAAAACATAGTGTATCAGCTTAAGTACCAGATGAGGAGCCGATTCCAAAAAGTTCACCGTGCGAATATCGCGATGGAATTGATACAACCCTTATCATTCACCGTGATCTAATCTTTGGGACCTATTTAATCACCATATGATTATTTCTCACACAAAAGGACCAAAATATTTATATCAAACAACTTGGGAGCACCGAGCCAAAAAGCATAGCAAATCGGATATTAAACTACCTCGAAATGATGTAGTTTAGGTTCAATACCAAAGCTCAAACTTCTACACAACCAAGGGCTCAGAGGGAATGAACTAGGTTCATAAGACGAACCTAGTGCTTACTGTTATGCTTGACATTAGGGAATTTCCAGCAGCATAACAGTTAGCATTAAGTCTAAAAAAGGCCACTAACTTAATGAACAAAGTGAATGTAGTAAAGGAAACTATTAATCAAACAACTTGAGAGAGAAAGAGACCATATACCTCAATGTTCTAACTCGTTTCAGCATAACGGTCTGGAAATGGAGGTTTTCAATTAATGATGTTGGCGTGGGAGTTACGAGGGACTCAGTTCCATTACAATGGAAGTCGTGCATCAAGGGAGAGGGATATGAATCCAACAACGCACAGAGAGAGGTGGGGCGTCAGGCCATTGGAAGAGAGGTTGTTGTGTGAATTCATTAAGCAAAAAGTGCAAAATGAATGATCACTTTTTACAGACAATTCATGTGAGATGTAAACACTTGATTTGATCCCATCCACCCATTGAATGATCCAAAAGTTAAAAGAGACTAAAGATCTAGTTTAACTAATCACCATTGATGACTATCATATGGATAGTGATTAGAGCATACTCCATTATCACCACACCCACATACCACCTTCACTCGCTTTCAATAATTTTACATGTGCCCCTTATCCTTAATATTAAAAAATTATTCCATCTCCACTATTCACCCTTCATGAGCTTGCTTCACCACTAAGTCTCTAATGGGTGGGGCGTGCCCCATATGTGACTTGTTAATATGAAGAACAACCCACACTCAAGCCTCATCAGATGTCACTATCAAGGTGGGGGACATGTCATAAGTTTGTTCCCTTATCACCTTCACACCAATAAGAGCTCACTATATGAGATTTTAAATGGATAATCCAATCTAACAAATTTGGTAATAAAAAAAATTAATGATTTAAAAAAAATGAATCTTTGCACTCACATATGTGGGTATGTTATCGCACATGTGCTAAAAGCATATTGTGCGTAACATGTTTATGTGATCTATCCAAACAAGGGCATCCATATCTGTGACTAGGGATTCCATATTATACGCATTGAGCAATAATGTGGAACCCCATTGCTTACAATTATGGCACTCATTGGCCATTTGTGTACCACACACGCACAATACGGCTATCCTTAAATAGAATTTTCACACAACAATTTTGTCAGAGCATTTTATCATGAAATAAAATTTCCAAAAATTATCTAAAATCGTGATAAATTATTTTTCATTGTTTCTTATAAAAATATTACGGTCTAACACTTTCACTAAATCCAAGGTGGAAAGACCAGTTCTACAAGTAGTCGGGTTGTATGGTACTCCACTGGGCTAAAACCCGAAATCCCAATCCAACTTCTCAGACTAACCCAACAGGTGCCTATACATTACAGACTTCAGTTCGAATATAATTAGGCCTATCAAAGCTGATTGATAGTGGATGGACTCCAAGATTATTCAATGGATTATAGGTGTCCCCCAAGAACATGCAATCTTGCAAATGCAAGAGTGTTCTCTCAGAACGTGTGCATAGGTGGATCTTACCATATCAGAGTGGCTTCCCAAAAATATGATTGTTTGTGCATATATTGTGAGCAAGCTACACATGTCAGTGATTTGGGCTTATGTCCTCTTACGATGCATCATGCTCACACAGGGCTTATACAAAACACACATATATATCACAAACAGGGATCCACTAATCCCCAAGCCCTGGCTCACACGACTTGAGGCAAAACTAAACTTATGGATCTTAACTTGAGGAAAAACCCTAAAACCTCTTGGTTCATAATACGTTCCAAAAACCTCATCTCAGTCTAAACATGGTTATTTTGGCCTAAGCGGTTCTCAGTACGTAAAGTGTTTGGTAGCCACTGATCACTCCTACTGTGTCTTAGAAGAGTGCTGGCATTGGTTATAAGGCCTTGAAAGGGCATATATCCAACATGCAAGTTCTAAGTGACCCCCATGTCCCCACCTAAAAGGACTCCATATGTTGGGCTCCTATCAGAAATGGCCCCACGCACCTTCTAGGTAATTTATCAAAATAAAATAATTTTAGAGTCCAAATTATATTTTTACTTCTATCTAAATGTGTAAAATCCAAAAAATTTCATTTTGGCTAATTAAAATTCCTTTTTTCCAAAATAAAATAACTCGAGGCCTTTAAAAATTCATTTTAATATTTTAAAATTCAAATAAAATATATTTAAATATATTAAAATAAATTTAATAGGAATTAGATCCAAAAGGTTCAGGGATAATACAAATATAGTAAGGCATTCCATCATTTCTAGAAATCATATTCCACAGTCATCTGGTCAAACTGGCCCGATAGAACCCATGACTAATAGCCCAGCCCATGGTTAGTCAATCAAAATCAACCAATAAATGAAGGGAACACACTCTTAGTCCATACATTACATGTTCTCCCTGAGAAAAAGTCCAGGTCCTATCTAGAACACTATCTCATAGGACCTTCCAATACAATTCAGTATTTTAAGGAGATATCTCTTTCGCACAATACATAACTTGCCTTAATAGGTTACTTCCCAGATGGCTATCTAATGTACATATCATGAGATGACAATGATGAGGATCTTGGCCTTTGTTCTCTCCAGCTAAGCACCGCACACAGAGGTCATATAGTCCCCTGGCCAACAACCCTGCGCATCTCTCCAACCCCATTAAGAGATGACCCTACAAACCCTTATTGGTTGTGCCATAAGAACCTAGAAACCACATCCCACTGTGATTTTCTCAAACTGTAGCAACAGACCCCATGACCCATAGCTCATTGCAGGGGCTCATACTTGGTCCATCAAAAGTCAGTCAATAAATGAAGGAAATGTGATCTTAGTCCATGGATTACATGTTCTACTCTAAGGAAACATCCAGGTCCTAGTTAGCACACTATCTCATAGGACCTTCCAAAACACTCCAATATTAGAGGGAGATATCTCTATCCCATATCTATATGACATGCACTCATGGGCTGCTTCCTAGACGGCTATTTAGTGTACATGTTGTACGATGAAAATGGGAGGATTTTGATATTTTTCCTCTCCATGCAAGGCTAAGGGTTTTAGACTTCAACCCTAGCCTAACTTGTCAAAACTCAAGTGAGTCACAAGATCAGAAAATTCCACACAGTCCATCCAGACTATACTCCCATTAATCTTGACAACCTTTGATTCAGCATTGGCCCAACACTCCTAGTAAGTGCTAAGGTGGGTGCCTAGTCAATGTGGTTGTTATCTTGGATTTGCGTATTTCATGATGTATGTGCATGGGTTTGTTTTACTTTGGAAAATAGTGTACATAGAAAATAGGAATCTTGCATTAAAGTTGATGTATTTTGCAATGGAATTTATGTTGCATGGGTAATAAGTGATAGATTGGTTTTGCATGTAGATATTATTTTAAAAGTTTCTAAAGTGCATTTTGGTCCTCTAATGTATAGGGACTTGATTAGGGGGTTGTTCGAAACATCTAGACTTAGGTTTTGAGTTTATAAAAAGGTTGTACAATGGTTGTAAAGAAAAAATGATGAATTTTGAATGAAAAAATATCATTTGCTACTAGCATTTATTTGCTGCACTTAGAGTTGAGCGAGTCCTCCATCAGAGTTGAGTGATTTCTCATTTCCCGCATGAGTGATTCTGCCCCTACCTTGTTGGTTGAGAGAGTCTGGGCAACAACCAGCATCAAGTTGGCATTAAAACATGTTCCTTCTAAGCACCCTAGACATTGTGATTGTGTGCAATGGCTATTAAAGTAGCCCAAAACGATCCTTTATTCTCATCATCATTTTCATAAAGTTTGTAAGTCATAGATTAGGACTTCCCACTAATCTTTGACACGTATCTTTATGCGAATTCGAGTTTGTTAGAAGAATCAATCTATGATGAAGAAGTTTGTGATCCTACTTTTGATGAAAAGAAAGAATGAAGTTCGATTTTCAATGAAGAATTGTGTATTGGGAATGAAGATGATATTGGTGATGGTGATTATATGGTGAAAATGATGGTGCTTACATTGGGCTATTGCTTTGTTTCCAGCGGAGAGCCCTAACAATAATGCACCAAATTTTAATGGAAAGAGGTTGTGGCTACAATGCATATTTTCTCTTAATCCATTTTAAAGTTCGTATGCGAGTTATCTTAGATATGTTCATGGACAATAATATTATGCTTATATACTACAAATTTAAAAATTTTCATGGAGACAAAACATGATGGAGAAAGTTTTTATGAGAGATACAGCGATTTGGAACACATTTCACTCTTGTTTTCTTGAATTGGGTCTCATCACAATTGAGGAAAAGTATATATTCCTCGATGATAGACACACAGATCTTGCACTACAGTTGATGGCAATTAAGTATTGCTCATGTTGTTAGCATGCAATTTGGTATGCAGATAACATTCCTATCATGACCTTGTACATAAAGGAATAGAACAAGTGGCAATCTATGAAGAAAATGGGTTATCTATTGGATGCTATGGTATCCTAGAATGGGTTTTCCCTATTTGGATAAAGGAACATGCTCTTGATAGAGGCAAGGCAGTAAATTGTGTACCAAAGCAGAATGAAGTTTCTTATTAGGAAAATTATTTTTCCTCACGAATTTCCCATGTTGTATTTGTCAAGATTGATATGAAGGGGTTGTGTAATTAGACAATGCCGAATATTTTACGGAAAGGTTGCAATGTGTATGATCTTTTATTTGTTCTAAAACAGGTGGTGGGTACTTTGTTGAAGATAATTATAATTCTTGTAAAACTGAAGTGGGCTCAACATAAGAGGATTGACATCACCTTCATCTTAACCCACTTCAAAACACGAGGACGAGTTTTTTCTAACAAGGGTAGTATGATGCAGGTGCAAGCAAACTGTCCCCTTGAAGAAGAGTTGAAGCAACTTTGGAAAGGTCTCACAAAGAACTCGAGGTTGAGTTCTTTCCAAGAAGGGGGAATAATGCAGCGCTCGGCGTACACTTCTAGTAAGCGCTAAGGTGGAAGCCTAGTCAATGTGGTTGTTACGTTAGACTTAGGTATTGAATGATGCATGTGCATGGGTTTATTTTAATTTGAAAAATAGTGTGTATGAAAATAGGAGTCTTGTATTAAAATCAATGTATTTTGAATTGGCATTTATGTTGCTTGGTAATAGGTTAGTTTGGCATGTAATTATTGTTTTAAGAGTTCCAAAAGTGGGTTTTGGTCTTCCAATGTATAGGGATTTGATAAGAGGGTCTTTAGAAACTTGTAGACTTAGCTTTTGAGCTATAAAAGGGATATACAATGGCCGTAAAAAAAAAAAAATACAATTTTTGAATGAAAGAATATCATTTGTTGCTAGCACTTTTCTGCTGCACTTGGAGTTAAGTAAGTCCTCCCAAGGAGTTGACTGATTCCTCCTTTTTGGTGTGAATGATTCTGCCCCTACCTTTTCGGTTGAAAGATAACTGGAAACATATTGAAGGCCCCGGCCTGCATCACCCTCTCTCGGATAAAGATGATTATCTGAAAGATGAGAACCCCTATGGCTCTTATAGAATTCAAATATAGAAATTCACTAGGCTGTTCTATCTCGAGTTTTACGGACTTTGACGTGGAAGACCCGAGGCTTCTCATCTTACCCATTGATTAGCCTTTCTCGAAAATATATAAGGAGAGTTTTATATATATATATTTTTACAGACTTTGACGTAGAAGACTCAAGGCCGCTCATCTTACATATTGATTAGTCTTTCTTGAAAATATATGAGGAGAGTTCTTTACATAGTTTCTACAATTTTTCTGTGGGAAAAGTTCTCTTGAAAATAAAAGGGTTTAAACAATTCCACTTTAGGACAGTCTCCCTCCCATGAGGCCCACAGCGAATGGGTCCCACAAGGTTGTCCACGTGGCTGATGATGTTAGCCAGCTCTAAAAGAGTATCCTATGTTGTTAATCTCTCATTCATCACGTGTGAAAGTATGATATGAAGTGTATCACATGACACTGTGTCTTGTGACACACTACTTTTGTGAAGGAAATGAGGTGTAGAGAGAGAATGAACTTTAGTTTAAATTTAAATTTGGTTTCTAGTGAGAGAAGAAGGAAGGGCATACTGTTCACTTGATTTTTATTAACACATTTACTTAAAATTATGGCCAATTATGAAAAGAGGCTTAAACTAGGAGAGAGTAGTTTTCTTCGTGCTTACTTGAAAATCTACTACCTTTAGTGAGGTGAGAGAAAACTTTGTGCATAAGGAAAAATACCCCTCTCCCACCACACTCCCCAGTTGGTCTACACTTTCACCCTAGACTATACCCCACACCCTTATATACACTACACCTACCCATATATCACATCCCACACCCTTATACACCACACCTACCCATACACCACACTAACCCATACACTACTCCTACCCATACACAACGACCTATGTATACACCACACCAACTCATATACTATTCCTACCCATATACCACACCTACCCATACACCACATAAATCCATATACAACATTTACCTATACACCTTATCATTAACACCCCCTATCCCTACACCACCTAATCACCTGTTCCTAGCCGCCGGTCTCTTCCTTGGCCATCAGTTTCTTCCCTTATCTCACTCCCTCACCTAGCCCACTCTCTAAGGAGACCGACATCTTGATTAAGTGACAGGGATCGTTCCAGCTATCACCTTGGCCAGCTCTCCTCGTGCCTAGTACCTTTTCCGTCTCCGGTATTGCCTCTTAGGGAGGTGACACCAAAGGGCTACTGGATTAATTGATTGGTTCTCTAAAATTACCGACTTAGTCTAGCCTACCCAACCTTAACCCACTTATCCAAGACTTACCTTTAACGAAACGAACTTAGTCTAGCCTACTCAACCTCAACCCACCGTGTCTAATGTACCCAACCTTCATCCACTTAACCTAGGCGTACTTCCAACCCATCCAGTCCAAGCTACCAAGCCCAACATACAAGCGCATTCTTTCCAAGCCTAGACCTAGAGCCTAAGGGTCCATGGGACCCAAACCATCCAAGTGTGCGTAATTGAGCTGAAGGACGTGAAGTGGTTGATTCCAAATTGACTTGGACAAATGCCGGGGGGCTTTTCGTATGTGCTTCAAGATGCTAGAGTCTAAGAGGGCAACGTTACATGGGTGCATTTGACCCTATCCCCATGAGGTAAGCCTTAACTTCGCACATTTCTTTTGTTGGTATGAATCGCATCACCGTACCCCCTAATGCTTAACATAGTGGGCATCAGGGTCACCCTTGTGCGCACATACGCACGCACCTTAGGGGAAGCGACACACATTTTCTATCTTTTTTCAAAAAGATAAGAAATGATCCACAGTATTAAGAAAGGTTTTCTCTCTCCTCAAAAGAGCAAGAAACCAGGGCCAACCGTAGGGATATGATGTCTCAAATATGATTTCCAATAGTTTTAGGTGAATCCCTAAAGTATCAGGTTCGTGGTTGTTCGTCAAGGCATGTCTTGACCGCCAATGAATACAGACAATGGGTTAAGCCAATTCCGAATTGATGTCCAATTTGTATGACTGTTGGGCTAGCGGCATATGAGGCCTCATGGAATATATCTGTAAGGATACAACTCATTTTGATTGCATATGGTGAGGTTTCTTTATGTGCCATCTATCAAACATTTTATTGGGGGCCAGAAAATGGATTAAAAAGAAATAGCGTATCAAATTAAATTCCTTTGATATCATATGGAGAGGCTTATATTTACCTTGAAAATATATGTATCCCTGAGCTTGTCTCAAATTGAGATGGCTTGACGGTCTATTATGATTGATCGTTAATAAGAACACACACATATGACCGATGATGGATTAAAAGCATATTGCACCACATCAAAGTCCTCCTATATCATGTGGAAAGGCGTATCATGGCCTTAGGAGTATATGTATCTTAGAGCTTGTCTCAAATTGAGATGGCTTAATATGATTTTGTGATTAGTCATTAGCCAAGATGCATATACTTGGCTAACGACAGACTGGAAAGTATGTACCGCTTCAAATTCCTCCAATATCATGTCGAGAGGCGTATATTGGGCTTAGGAGTATATGTATCTCAGAATTTGTCTTGAATTGTAATGGAGTAACTCCTCCTGCTATCATTGATCATTAGCCAGGACGTATATGGATTGACTGACGACTAGGACTCTCATGGCATATTGGGGTCTTCATATGATGAGTCTTAGACATATCATATCTATATATCATATCAGAACCATATCTTTGTATATATCTTCAAGAATTATATTCATTGGTTTGCATATTTATCCACCGCTTGTTAAGATATCAATCTGGTGTCTGTTCAACGCTTATCTCATGGTCACACCCTCAAGTTCATTAGAACATCTCTCATAGTTGTTTTAGTCATGCATGATGATTTCATATGTTTCTAAGGAGCTTCAGAAGCCAAATGATGAGAATTGTCTTAGCTCTGGGTCTTTATTCCATAAGGAACCCAAAAGGAAACTATTCTATGGGGAGCTTCTATAAAATTAGAAAGGTCCAATCCACAAAAGAAGCATATTGCCTCTATAATAAAAATTGGTACGGAGATCCACCAAAGATCGAAACTTAATCATCTTGGTTACCAAAAGGAGGAAGCAATTCCAGCTGTCATAGTAAAACTTGAGGATCTTAAGACACAAACAGACCAAATCATCCAACCCATAGAAAAAAGTACTAGATGAGCATGAGGTCACTCAATACCCTATAGCAAGGGAATCTAAAAAAAAGATGTCAAGGATTGCCTTAGCCTAGGATTCATGATACAAGAGAGAACAGACGAGCAAACTATCCCACAAGGATTTCCAATTAAAGTAGAAAGAACTAACTTGCAAGAGACTCAAGACACCTTTGTCCTAGATAGTAACAATGGTAGATAATTCAAATCTTGTGGCTAAAGATTCTCGAATTTATAATGATGAGAATGGCCTTGTTTTGAAATTCAAAAAAAAGGAGAAAATTCACGAAGAATCTCGATTTCGGTTGAAGATACAGGTTCACATAAAGCTGAAGGCATCCCTGTGTTGATACATGTCACTACAAAACCAAAGGGCCTAATAAGTCATATCAAGTCTAAGACATCATATCAAGTCTAAGATGTCCTTGTGATACATGTCACTATAAAACCAATGGGCCTAATTAGTCCCATCTTTCAAATAAGTGCATTGGGTGATCCTTAGGAGGCTCTAGTCATCGATGAGCTCAACCGAGATTCCAAGGTTGGGAATGCCTTAGAATTGAGACTACAGATCAAGAAGAAACAAACAGCGAGTAGTCCCATGTGAAGAAAATCAAAAGATGATGGTGCAAGAAAACCAAGAGAAAAAGTATTCAAGTTCATAAAGAAACTTATCCCCTCAAAATTTTATGAGAGAACTTGAACCTCTTGAAATCTTAAGAGGCCCATTCGAGCCACCTTCACTCAACTTCTTGGTAAACCCACCTATTTTGGACGAGGAGTTGAGCCTAGAGAAATCAATTAGACCATCCTCTAAGGTCGATCTAATAGTCAATACTGAAGAAGAAAAAAACCTTGATTTGACCATTCCCAAAGATTCGACCCCGCTACAAGGATTGAATGAATAAATTGAACCCCTAGAAGTTATAAGGTGACCACCTGGGCCACTTTTGCATAAATTTTTGGAGGACTCGCCTATTTGGGATAAAGAACTCCCCCCAGAAAAACAAAGACACGTGTGAAAGAAATGTCAATAGAGGCAGTCCCATCCACCAATGAAATCGTTGTAGAGGTTGTCCCATCTGACATATAGATAGGGGTAGACTCGATCATTATTGAAAATACAATTGACGTGGTCCTATCTAACATACAGATAAGGATAGTCCAATGAAGAAGACCCTACAGGGGCAACCCGATCAAATTACTTGATAGAGTCACCTCAATTCAATAATGAGAATATAATAGGGGCGACTGGTGAGGCCCCCGCCTTATCCAACAACTCGCATCATGCCTCAAGATCATTAACTCCCCAAGGGCTACATAAAGTTTCGAATGAAAAAGAATATTGAAAAGGAGTATGATGATCACTTTCTCCTCCCTTTCAAATAGTGGAGTGGGGTATCCGCGCTTTTATTAAGCATCCTACTCCGAGGCATTAACAGCCTAAAGAGTCAATAGAGAAAAGAAAAAAATAATGGGAACGGTCCCAAGTACGCTTAGGGGCTGCAAAATAAAAAGAGCATTAAAAGGTCATCCGAAGTACGTTTAGGGATGTCAAAAAAGAGGAAAAAAAGTCACCCAAGGAAAAAATCAAAAACAGGAACTTAGCCAACCTAGTAGGAGATTGAATGGCTAAGAAGTTGAGAGTACCTCCAAGCTTGAAGATCAAGGTATGAATGAAGCAATTCAGGGAGGAAATTCAATTGGAATTCCACAACCTTTATCAAATAAGTGCTGGAATACTAACCAGGGGCAAGGAAGATCCACAGATAACCAAGAGTAGAACTTCCCTGCCACTTGGAAGAAGTACGGATGATCAAGTTTTCATCTGTTTCTAGGACGAAGTGCAAAAACAAGAAAAGCACCATTGACTATTCATCTTCTCCTCATCTTTCTTTATCTTCTTAAAAAATTGAGAAGAAAAATAAATAAATAAATGAATAAGAGAAGAGAAAAAAAAAAGAAAAAAGAAATTCTGCCAGGCTGAAAATTTGAAAGGAATTTCAACGTTGGAAAAATGGCCACCGGGTTGAGCACTCGAGGGCCCCTGAAGGCGATGGAAAAAAGAATGACAAAGAAAAGAAAAAAAAGAGGACGAAGAATTTATCTATCTTTTTGTCTCTTCACCAATATCTCTAGAAATTCTTCTCAATTTCCCCTCTCAAGTCGGAACAATGTAAAAACAAAAAAAAATTAGAAGGCATCAGTCCAAATAAATTTGAAGAGCCTCGGGATTGAGAGTGGGGTAACGAAACTGGAAGTCTAAGGAGATTCTGAGCACTTCGGGGATGTATCCCAAATTATTCAAGACATTGACTTTCTTGAAAGACTTTATAAAACTCTCCCTTAGGTTGTGACACAAGAGCCAATATTGGAAGATTAGGAAACAACAAATTATTCCTCATCCTGAAGGTCCCAAGCAAAGGCTCGGCAAGCTCATATTGGAAAATAGAAAACTCCATGGTAGCATGGGGCTAAACTTCTTACCAACCAATTTTTCAAAATCCCCCCCTTTTCAAAACATTTCCCTATGTGTTAGATTTCAAAAATCTTAATTTCATTTTTAAAATCATATGCCCAAACTCCGGGTTCTGTTTTCAGAAATATTCTCTTTGTTTTACAAAATTGCTAAAAATGTTTTCAGAAAAAGGAGTTGGACAAGCCCATACATGATGTTTATGCGTTTCCGCCTTCCCTAAAAGTCTTGAAGCATGGAATAAAACCCTTAGTAAAACCATTCTTAGGAAGAACAACCCATAGATTCCCAAAACCTCAACCTTAACATGTGGATTCCAAGAAATTAGAATCAAAGGTGAATAGAAATTCAATTAGTAAGCAATTCACCACCATCATTTCTTCTTAAATAAAAAATCCATTCAATTGAAAGTCAGACCCCATAAACAAAGGCCTAAAGCTGAAGATGCTTGCACTGTTCCTCAGCAAGGAGAAGTCATCGGCTAAAAGATGGAATTGTTCCTGGTAATTCTCACTTTGTATCCCAATTGTTGAAGACCTCTCAACGTCACAGGTTAAAGATAACACAATGCCAGTTCGATGTCTTACGGATCAAAAATATCCATCGGTGTACTGCTTCTTAGAGGGTATTGGTCTTTCAAAATGATGACCCTCAATTTTCTTTCCATCAAGTCTCGGGGGCCTACTTCTTTACTATTCACCCGATGTCCCAGGTAAATGCTAACGGGGGGAAACTAATGATACCTCCCGAGAAATTCTAGCAAAAGGAATACCTGAAAGTCCTAATTATGAGCCGTAAGGACCATAATAGCCCTAGTGATCCATAGTCAATGTAGACCTAATTTAATTATTCCAAAACCATGTACCACACCGTAGTAGACCCCTAGATATTTCTAATGGTCCAAGAACCACTCATCTCAGACCAAAGGATTGTTAACTTCCCATTTGAAAAACTGGCAAATTCAATGGTATTCTAAACCACAGACAACATTAAGACCACACTATCTCAGTAAACCCCTGAACCATAGACCACCATAGTCCATATTGCTTGTCATGTGTTCCACAATCCTGCAGAACACCCTATTTAGTAAAAAACTTATTAAAAATAGTAAGACACCTCATTTTGACCCAAATTTTGGCAGACAGCATCACAAGAGCCTGTAAATCACTCTAGAACTTGAATTTGCCAATTCTAAGAAGATTTAGTCTGGGCGACACCACTGGTGCCCCCCAACACCAACTGCCTCAAATTATCAGTTTCTGCATGCCAACTCATCCTGGACCCTTTTTCGATAGATTCATCGAATTTGGACCCTTGTTGTCTGAGTGGCACCGCTGGTGTTGCCTAGCCCTTTAACCCGTAAAACTGAAATTCGACTAGCAAATCTGCTTGAAATTGATATATATCCATTTTGATACGATTTAAGCCTTTATATAAGCACATTTTGTGACCCATTTTAGCCACCAGTAGCCCTTAGAGTAAGAAATCTATACAACCAAAACAAGGCCTGGTCAAAACCTGAAGAGAGGCAAAGAGGATGCACGACATAAGCTCAGCTGGCCTTGATACAGGTGAGACCTCGAAGCCTCAAGAGTCCCAGGCCAACTGGCCCGGTTTGGTATTTGTTTATACTCTTTATGTGTTTCTTTTCTATATTTATTTATTTTTATTAGAATTCAATCCATTTTATTTCATTTTATGTTGTATTTTGTAATTTGGATCCATGCTGACTCTACCATTGATCTGAGAGTAGATCTGCTCACTTCTGAGTAGATCTGGCCTCATATCAGAGTTTGATTATCCCACTCTCTATTACTCTCTTAAGAAATCAGTTTGTAGTTCAGAACCAGTCCAATCTCATTCAGAGAATGTTCCTTTCTGCATCGTAAACAGTTTGACGCCCACCGTGGGGCATTTCAAGCTAGACTCGAGCACGAAATATGACTTCTATTTACTGTTTTTCTGCTCAAAAACTTAAAAAAGCAACTGGTTTTGGGTCCGGGGTCCCGAAATCTACATAAAACCTCATTGTGCCTTGGCGACACACCTGGTGCCACCCAACCTAGTCTGGGTTGCACATCTAGTGGCTCCCCATCCCAAGAGTCTCGAAAAATTCATGGGAAACCACTATCCGGTTCCAAAACTTCATCCCTGGCTTCTCACCAATTTTGGGCCAAAAATAATTTTTTTAGAAATATAAAAAAAGATTTTATAGAACACATGACCAATGTTAATCTGTGCATATTTATTTTATTTTATTTTAATTTCTTCTATCTCCACCCATGTTTATCTTATTGTTCTCAAGTCTAGACTAACCTTGCATAAATATTGAAAAATAAAAAAAATAAAAATAAAAATTTAGAGGGTCACCTGCACCCTCCTTTGACAGGCCAGACCAAAATACAAGTTTTATTTCACTATTTTCCATTTTTTTTTGCTAAAAAATAATCCCAAAACTGACTATGATCAAGGTACAAGGTCTCTGTAATCTGAGACCTAGTTTGCCTTGGACAGCACTGCTTTTGCCACTCAGATTGGTCTAGGCGGCACTACCTATGTCGCCCAGATCCATAGGTCCAAAAACAAGTTTTTGGATCCACAATCCTATTCCATGGCCTTTTCCTTGCTTGTTAATAAATTTTGGGATCAAAATAAAATTTTTAAAAATAGAAAAAATATTTTGCTTGAAGCAAGTCTTTCTTATCTGTGCTTTCTATATTTCATTTTATTTTAATTAATTTTGTTGGACACCCTGATTTCCCTGTTTTATCATACTTAGTTTAATTATGTTCATCAATATATATATATATATATATATATATATATATATATATATATATATATATATATATATAATTTAGGGTTGCTCGCACCCTCCTGTTACTGTGCCCTGATCGAGTCATCCTCGACTCAGGCCACACTCAGCTAGGCACGGACTGTGCTTGGTTTCATTTTCTATAACTACACACCTTCTTGGGGGTTGCTCACCCCCACACCTAAACTGTGCTATCGATCGGTTGAACTCTGACTCAAAGCATTTGTACTACGTGCTCACATCTCTTTCTTGTGTGTTTACTTGCTTACCACTTTATTTTCACTTGCTTGTTTCTTTACACACCCCTGCACACAACGGACAGAGGAAGCTCGGGAAACCAACAATTTTTTTGGAAAACCCCCAAATTCCAAACTTAACTGTTGTGAGGGGAACCTAGCTTTGGGAGCCTAGGAGGTTACGATTCATGTAACTTTAACAGTGAGCGTCCCTCCGTAATCATTAGCCTTCAAGCAACTCCAAATGCAGTAGGACTTGGCTGATGCCTTTAACAGGTGGCCAGGACCTAAGTGGGGACTCACTCAGTTTAGCCGCATTTCTATAGTTAGGAACCCACTTAGACATAACCTACCCATAGTTTAGGGCAAAGTTTTCGATTGCTTTGTTTGCTGATCAGAGTTTGCTAGTCTTAGATCTCAGTCCGGATCCACTTCTGGTCCGAACTAAACCCTGCTGGGTCCGAGTCCAGGCTTGTTTCCAGCTTAGCTCAGGTCCAAACCAAGTTCTCAATCGGGTCCGAACCTAGGCTCCCTCTTGGTGCGACCCGAAGCTCACACCAAATCTCACCCAGATCTTAGTCCGGGTCCAGACTTGGTATAAATTCAAAACCCTCTAGGTTCAAGTCTAGGTTTGGATCCAACTTAGCCCAAGTCCAAACCAGGTTCACACCCAAGTCCGAACCTAGACTCCCTCTCGGTCAGAACCAAGACTCATACCCATCTAGTCTAGATCTCAGTCTATGTCCTAGCATAGGTCTAAACTTAGAGTTACCTCCAGGACTAGATTAGATTCACCCTAGTTTAGGGCTCAAACCAAAATCCATCAAGTCTAATCAAGATCTCGAGTTTAGTCCTAACTACGGTCTAGATTTAGAGTCGCCCCTGGAATTAGATTAGGTTCCCCTTAGTTTGGGGTTCAAGCCTAAGCTCATCAAGTCGAAACCCAGGTCTTTCTAGGTCTATGACAAGGCCCATGCCCAGTTAAGCCCGACTCTTGAATCAGGTCCAAATCAGGTTTCAACTTCAAGTCTGTCCATACGTCCAAACAAGGCTCACCCTTGGTCTAGCCCTCAGTTTTACCTATATTCAGTTTATGTCTAGCTAAGGTTGAGTCTTAGTCCAGCTAAATCCATTTGGGCTCGAGTCTAAGTCTAGCCTATGTCCATCTTCAAGCTAAATCTAACCTTCTAGTTTAGAGCTGTAGCCCAAGATCAAAGTAGAGTAAGGTCCAACCTACAGCTCCAGTCTAGTCTAGATTCGGGGAACCTAATCAGTCTGAGAGGCACCATCACAGTGCTCCCTCACAAATCCATAGTGCTCTTGTCAGTGAGCCGAGTCTCAACCCATATGGAACCATACCTAAGCCACCCTCAGGGCCATCATTTGGAAGCCACAAGTCAGAAGTTTAATAGGGTCCGTAACACCCTGAACAGTAAAAGGGTTAGGCCAGGGAAAATCCTCCTAGACATGGGGCTTTGCCTCAAATCTAGTCGGCACACCAAAGGTTAGGGCCCAACCCAAATCTTTGAGTCAACCAATCCCAGTCAGGTTAACCCCCTATGTTCAATCAGCAGTTCAACATTTTGGTCTTAGGAATAAGCCAGTCTGGGGGCAAGTAGGTTCATATACAACTAGGAAACGTTTACCCAAGCAACCCAACACTAGTAAAGGTCAGGGTTTTGACGTAACCCACTATCAAGACAATCATAAGGTGTATGCATTCTTTTAAGACCTATCGAATCGAGGGTATATCATCCAATGTAGTCAATCTAGATAGGTTAGGCTAAAAGTTTAAGCTATAGGTCATGTCCAACCTGTCGGCTCAAACAAATATAACCCTAGGGGTGCTAGCCTGTTAATCCAACCACTTAAAGGCCAGGGGTCTAACTCAAGTCATCACTCGACTTCATAATTATCTCGAGGGCAAACTTCATCTGACAATAGTTAAAACCTTCATTCACTCTTTTAGTCCAGTGCTGGGACAAGATAATATCCTCACCCTAGGGTTAAATCATCGAGACAAGGTCAGGGATAGGCAGACCTCACTGCCCAGTGTCAGAGTTCTAATCATCATAGCAGCTCGAGTCGCCCATCCTAGACATGTGGTGATCCTATTCTGCAGGCCTTCTTGCATGGCCACATAGGCCAAACTTAGGGCAACGGGTCAGCTCTGGCCCATTTCAAGTTAGGTGAGTCTATAGGTTGACAACTGGCACACCAAGTTCAACACATCCCCCAAGCTCAATGCTTGGATCAACCCACTACATGGGCCCAACAGCCAGTCTATGCAAGCCACACACCGCAAATCTAGGTCCAAATGGCCATACAACCGAGCCAGGTCACTGTTATACCAACAACCCAATTCACCCACATGAAACGCCTCTAAGGATCTTTAGAGAAAATAGGAATATGAGATTTCTTATCTCTTAAAGCCTATATACAAGAAACTTTAAGATACCTAGAAGATCTACCAGTAGGGTTTGTGATCCCACAATTCATAAAAGAATTTTATGGGAAAGAGGATCCTAAGGCACACATCAATGTCTACCTATTAATTATACATACACTGCAAGATCTACCTAACCATATTAAGGTCATGTCCTCGCATAGCTTGTCAAGAGAGCCCCTAACGTGGCATAAAAAAATCATGAAGGATAACCCTCAAGCAACTCCTGATGAAATGTTCAGACAATTTTCTTCCCGTTATTGTGGGGGAAGACCATAGCCCGTCGCCCTTGGTGAGTTAACATCCACCAAACAAGAATCGGACAAAAGTCCCTCTAATTTATAACAAGATTTAGAGAAGTTGTTATGAGAGTCGCTGAGACTCCACTCCCTGAACTTGCAAAGGTAGACATGGCATTGGAGAATAAGACCCCAGAATATGTCACCTAGGCCAAATAAGCCCAATAATAAGTTGATTCAAACTCAAATAGATGGTAAATAAAGTCCCAAGGTTCAAAGACACAACTTTGAAATTTTAGCCAAAAATTTGAAACAAACTTGGCCCTAAAAACTTTAATTTCACCCCTTAAAAGATATAAATGCCAATCCCTTGGTCATTTGGGGGATACTTAGGTGCTCTTTTTGCAATTGATATCATGTCATGAGTGCATGAGACACTTCTAAGCTCGCAGAGAGAAAGAGAAGGGAGCTTTGGTTCCAAAACCTAGTGTGAGGATCTCAACTTTAAGGGGCTTTGAGACTAAGTAATTGAAAAAAATAGAGCTCTAAAGTGAGAGTGCTTGGATTCGAGGGGCACTATCTAAAAGCCAAATAGCACTTGATTGTGAGCTTCTCAACATAATGGGGATTGAGATCAAGTAATCAAGATCTTTTTAAGGACTCTTAATGCTTAGATCCTAGAGATCTAAAAAGAGTGGATGCCTTAGAGAGAGCCCTTGGAGAGAGAGAGAGAGAGAGAGAGAGAGAGAGAGAGAGAGACTCACTTAGGTAGAAAAATAGTATGAACCTCCAAGCCTTGGATGTTAAGTCAAGGGGATGAGATTGAACAATCACATCAAGGGACAAGGATCGCTAGAAACCCTACGATAATCTCAACTATATAATGTAGAGCTCCTAAATAAGAAAGAGATGATGCCCTATAATTTTGAGCATAAAGTTTTAAGTGCATAAGACAATATCCAGAGAGATTTGAGAAACTTTGAGAGGTTAGAGAAAGGACCAGCTTTAGGGTAAGCCAAAGGTGAAGAATAGGCAAAGGAGAGGTTTGATCTAAGAGAGTCAATAATAATTTGAAAATTTATAAAAAATATATGTACATTAGGCATCACTGCCCTATTAGAGCCTTGATGCACAGGTTCATTGTGCATCACAGCCCTATTAAAGCCCGGATGCACAAAGCATCACAACGTTAATAGGGTCGTAATAGTGCATTACAGTTTGAATAGAGTGGTGATGCCCAAGAGAAGACACTAAGGCAAGTCTGGGTTGTGAAGGGCATTCTAGGTTTTATACAAAAAAATAATTGTTGGGTATGAATGTAACTCCTTAAAAGAAAATTCAAATTCTTAATTTTTTGACAACATAAGAATATTTTTGCTAATTTTCTTAATAATTTTCCTCTTTTTTGAGGTGGCTCTCAACTGCTTTATTATAAAATAAGAGGGTTATCATGAAGTGGTTGCCTGTGAGCTTCTCCTCGAAGTTGCTTATGTCATCCCCTCATACTAGTTATTCTTTATTTTTCTTCATTATTATGTTCATAGATATTGTTTTTTAGTTGTTTCTATTATTTGGGACATTTTTTTTTCGTTTTTCTTCTTGTTTCTATTATTTGGGACATTAATTTTCTAGCTTTGCATTTTTATGCTTAATTTTATTGAAATGTTTATAAAAATTGTTGGATTTGGTGTTATCCAAAGTCACCCACATACAGAAATCTCATATTTTGTGGGATTGATTAAGATTGATCCATATTATATGGGATTGAGATTAATAAGTTTCTTAAAAAAGAAATGGAAATTCAAAAAGATTAAGAATCATGGATATATCTCTTGGTCTTTTGAGATATATGCAAGAATTATAAGAAGTTTATTAGTTAGTACGAACTCCTAATCTTAGATATATATGGGATGAAAGTGCAGAGAACTTGTGTGCCTTATTTAGGTTACCATATGAGAATGGTGGTTCCTCTGGAGAGACAGGGAGCTAGAGCCTCCTGTGCATAAGATGCAATTTTCCCTTAGAAAGAAGAAAATTTCATTTGGACAGAAACATTGTGATGGCGCCTCTTTTATACTCTTAAAGATTTAGAGGCTTGTTTGTTTTTTGTAGAGAAGCGGTTCCAATAGAGATTTGGGTTGTTCCCCTTTTAATTAGAGAGAAAGTAAGTTTCACGTCGCTCTCGCGTCTCTATCTAGTGTTGTTGGTAATGATTGCCAAAAGTAAAGAGAAGGAAGAGAGAGTGGTTTAAAAGGGTTTGCTCGACTTGGGTTTTTGTCCAGGTTTGTTCCAAAATCTTTTATATAACTTTCATTGGTATAGTGGATTTCAGTTTGCCGTGCTCGTGGATGTAGCCCTCTTAGGCGAACCATGTAAATCTTTGTGTTCATGTTGTATGTATTTCACAATTTATTTCTCATACTTTATTTGCCAAATATTAACCTGTCGAGTTTAGAACGTCCACGCACAACAAGTGGTATTAGAGCACTACAAGTGGTATTAGAGCATCAATATGAGCTTGAAATGAGAAGAAAATCAACATGTTCTCTTAGTGTCATGGCCATCATTCAACTTGGAGATTGTGTGAGTTACTGGTCACATCTTTCTTGAGCATTTGGAAATCGAAGGCAGGGAAGGGTATCTCGTCAGAGCATTTAAAGTCAGGCAAGCTCGGGCAAGGTAACAAACTTGTGGCATCAACTTTGTCGATCCAGACATAGACTTCATAGAGTTGGAATTCTCTCTACATCGGATCGCAACCTCCGCCCCTAACTCATGCTTCAGTGCTTTTTTTATCTCTGCAAGTTGGTATAATCGACCGTTCGGCACGATGCCTGCAATGCTCCCCACATTCTCAACAAAATCAATAAATATCAAAACACATATGAGATCTATACTACCCTCACCTGAAGATCCACTAAACTATTAGTGATCATGTTCTTGCCAAAATAAAACAACTATAGATGGAATTTTACATTGATTTCTTTGTGAAGACGAAACTACATGCACAAAAAAAACAGATGTACATTCTATTTGATCTTTGCTCTATTAAGTGAGGTAGATTACAGTGGAATCCTACTTCATGTTTCCTCTCATGTTTCGCCATTCTGATTGTCTGAGCATGTGATCTATTACCGAAAAAGTAGCACTTATTGTGTGTCATGCATGATAGCCAGTCTTACTCAATTAGAGTGATTAGAAAACCAAAACCGAGGTTTAGGAGTAACTGACTTTGGAATCTGAGGGCTTTTATGAGGTTGATTTCACGGTGGATGATTATGCCTTGCTTAAAGTACTTGAATAGGCTGAGGTTTGAGCAGACCCCATTATTCTTCCATAAGGACTTCCACATTGATTGTCCAGTGTTGCTTGGGCACTTGATGCTAGACCACAAACCGGATAGACTTTCCTCCAGACCCTCCAACTTATCCCATTCAATTTGATCACAACCAAACAAATTTTAGTCAACCTCTAGCTCAGTTAACCTAAAGCAATGTTCAAAAAATCAAATCGGCCTATATACTCGGACCATGAGCGAGGCGAGTTATTTCTCGAGTATGAGTAACTAGGCTGAGTTCATGTCATGTTAAAAAAAAAAACGAATAACAAAAGAAAGTAAGGTATATATATATATAATAAGAATTTATTGGTAAACGACTTAGCTGCTGCAAGCATTTCCTTTCCTATATGTGTTAAGGCAATTGCATTGCAGGTGATATTATATCTACAAATCTCTTAAAAAAGATTTGGGCTTCAGTTATGGTAGCATGGACTACAATTGCAATTAGGAATCAGGCTTTGGGTTGAGTTATTAATTGTAGGTGCTAGCAATGCTGCATCTCAAGTTTGATTCCTACCACGAAACTATTTAAAAAAATAAATAAAAATAACACAATTGCCATTGTACAGGAACATTTTCCTCTAACAAATATTAACACTTTTCTCAAAACTTTCTTTGTTTTCCTTTTCGGAGTTAGATAGTTTCTATGTTAAATTTTAGAAAATCGTGTTCTTTTTCTTGTTTCCGTGATTGGGGAGGGAATTCGTGCCTAAGATGAAACTATGCAAAAATAAAATAAAATCTAGAAATTGTTGAAACACAGTCAAAGATCCAGATTATGGAGAAGAGCATGTTAACCAACATTAGGTGTGCCCGGCCACAACCAATTCTACCTAACTGCATTAGGTTGAAAATCACCATTGTGAATAAACCAAATCTGGTTAACTGTTTTTGGGAATTGAATTGAAACACAAATACCTCAACAGAATGGGCCTAGTCCATGTCAATTTCATTATAACAATATTGACCGGTGTTTTAAAACTCTGATTAGTCGAGTAATTCACTCACCCACACATGGATTGTTGGATTGACGATCCGAATCGTGTTTAGATAGGTCCAAATTTTTTATTCATAAAATATTAAAAATAAAGAAAAACAATAAAAGTTGAAATAGGGTTTTATGGGGAGAGGAAAAGACGACCTAAGAAAACATTTGATAAAACCTACAAAAAGAAAAAATTGAAGACAGAAAAAAGAAAAGAAAACTCCTTTCCTTTTTTTTTCTGTTTGGGCGGAAAGAGGGGATCAATTCCCATCTTGATTGATGATCCAGATAAAAAATAACTGGGTTTTAAAACACCACTAATGACTATTACAATTTGAAGACGGTATTTAAAGGTAAATTCTAAATTAGAGGATAAAACCGTAAAACTGGAAAGCAACCAAAAAAATCATTGACAAGTATGGAGAAATGTCTTAAAATTATACTATTTTATTTAAAAAAATTACCCTTTTTTACTTTAGTAGTAGCCCCATATTTTTTTTGAAGATAAGAGTGATTATTTTAATTATTTGTAAAAGTAATTGTTGTTATTTTCGATTTCTAGCATCATTTAATAACATGAATTATATGGCCCTTATTTCCATAGTGTTAACCGTTTTCTAAGCCAAGGTTAGGGGAGTAGTACCTGTGAGAACTCAAAGGATTGTTCGTTTGGGCACTTTCTGAGCACGGCCTCAGTGGAGTTGGCGGCGTACAGGCCGACGACAAAGAAGTCTTCGTCAGGCTCACCAGTTGTTGGAAGGCAACACCTTTTGCTCGATTGTGCACAGTACGATCCCGGCCACTGCAACAACCAAATTCACCTCAACCTTATTAGAGCCCATCAGTCTAAGAAACGTATGAATTTCGGGGGCACGCTTCTCTCACTAGGCAAGAATCCTTCAAGAAAGTTTCTTTCAATTGAATTGTTTATTCCCATGTTTCCTTCTCATAAAAGCAATTGTTAAATAAACTTTCTGATGTTTGTTTTCTGGAAAACAAGTGGTTGTTTAGCAGGTGGGAAAGTACTTTCCACAATGGTCTAGTATTGTTTTGAGAAAGCGGCTTCATCCATGGTTAAGCACTTTCGATAATGGAAAGCACTTTCGAATTTTCTTATCCAGAAAGCACATTCGAAAATGGAAATTTCCTTGTCCAGAAAGCACTTTCGAAAATGGAAATTTCTATGATGGCTTTAAATCAATGTCCAACATTGACAATGAAATTTGAAACTCAAAAAATGATACACAGATCTTACGGATCTATGAGCACTTATTTTTAGGGCGAAATGGATGATATAGGTAATTTGTTACAATATGCACTATTTTAGAGCTCGAAATCCTTTTATGTTTTCGTAACCATATTGTTCAAACTAAGATGATTGATGTAAAAGTTTTCTAATGCTTGAATTGCAATTTTCGATGACATATGAGGTGAACCTTTGCTTATTTTTATTGGGATGCAACCCTATCGAATTATTTTCCTTTACTTTTAGTACAAAAAAGTCATAATCACTCTCATCTATCATATTTTAAATGGGAGCGGTTTGTATAGAGCCTAGGCTCTGAGCTATCAAATTAAAGCCTACCATCAGAAATGTGGTTTCAATACTGGAAATCTTTTTGATAGCCTTAAAATATATTTTCATCTTTATTTATAAAATTTAAAGCTTTAAAAATTTGAAAGACCTATAAAAACTTGAAAATCTTTAAAATTGATGGTCTAAAAATGCGTTACAAAATACACTATTTCAAAAACTTGAAATCTTTTTTTTTTCTCATGTCCATGCATCTTGATGTCGAGATGATCAATTTGAAGATATTTGGGCATCAAAACAACCTTTTCTAGTGAAATATTTTAGGTAGGTTCAAATTTGATTGTTTAGAGCCTCGGCTCCATATAAACTTTTCCCATTTTAAATTGGGTGGTTACGAGTATGTCTAGACTCAAATTTCAAAGAAACAAAATAAAAAAAAAAAATTCTCGAACTTTGGGATATACCTAAGCCATCTTATTTGATATCTAATAGTTAGGAGTGATTGTGATAATAATAACAATAAATAGTATCTCATCATACAATCTATTGAAAAATTTACATGCCAAGGAGTAAAGGATAAGGCTAATTTTGTGTTATTAAAACTCTTGTGAAAACTTTTAAAGTGCATGGATATTTGGTAAGGTTGAGAATTTACCTAGTTTGGATCCGAAACCCGAATTTCGAATTCTAGTTGGATACGGTTATGGAATTAGATTTGGATTTGACGGGTGGGATCCAGATCTAAAATATGGATCCAAATAGTGTTTCAGATCGATCCAAACATAGGTGGATCTAATCTAGATCCGACCCAATTATTAATATATTCTATATTACAGTATATACGCGTATATGTTATATAACATTTTTTGTAATATATTATTTTATAGATATAAAATAATATATAAAAAATAGTTTTAGATCCGATTGGCCAGGTCTAGATCCTATGTGTACTTTTTAGATTTGGATTCGGATCCGGATCCTTTGCATACTTTTCGAATCCAAATCCTGATCCTGGTAGATCCCGACCAAATCCGACCCATTCTCAGCTCTAATATTTTCTACGCTTCAAAGATATCAACTTTTAATTTACGTGATTTCCATAAGTTTGGGTAAAGTTCCAATTTTTTTGAAGTTATTTCCTTCTGGAGAGCACGGCAGCGTCTCGATCTCATATAAAGGTTGGCCGGTACTCTATGATTGAACTGGAATAGGTAAAGGGCAATCCTCTTATGCGGCCCCCACCAACGTACAAATATGAATATTTGCTGTTTTAGTTGTTTGATCTAAATGGATGGTAGGGATGATTTTAATCGTATTGTTACAAGGTAGTCGATAATATCAAATTTTGATTGGAAGGTTCAGAGTATATATGCCCACCTCTCATAGGGGCGCATCCACTAAAAATATGATCAATATGTTTCTAATGAAAATAAATTACCATAAAACCCCAAACAATTGTAGAGGATTATGGTGATTATATTTTGCCAAGAATATTTTTTACTTAGTTTTCCTTAGATTTTATGTCAAGATAATGAGTAGAAAACGATAATTGGAAATTATCAAAAACTATCTTATATTTTAAAAATTTAGAAAATACCAATTTTTTTAAAAAAATTACATCCATAGCCATTTTTTTTTTTCTAATAAAAAATTCCGTTCACGTACTGTGATACCTTAGGACTTCTCTTAGGTACTTCCCTTGGGCATCACAATCTTACTAGAGTGGTGATGTACCATCATGGTCCTATTTAATGACGTGATTCACAAAGAACCCATTGGTTGCCGTGGATGCTATAGATGCACCCAAGAGAAGGGACCCTTGTGATCACCGCCCTAATAGGGCTGTGATGGTGCATCAACACTCTAATAGAACAATGCCCAAGGGGAAGCTCGGAAAGGGACTCGTTGGGCAATCATGTCTCTATTGGGGCCGTGAAGGGCATTTTGGGGTTTTTTTTTTTAAAAAAGCAGTGAGCATAGATGTAATTTTTTAAAATATTGATATCTTTTGAGACTTTTTAAAATATTAAAAAAATTTGAAAATTTCTCAAATATTTAAAATAAATTTGTATCAAGTATGGATATGGTCAATAAAATTATCCCAACCGTCCATTCAAATAAGATGGCTTTGGACAATAGCCACCTATGTTTCACATATAGCTAACCCCACATAGAGATGTTTCCCTAGTTATAGAACGCATATAGCAAAAGCAACTTATAGACATGCTACCTTAGGCGAAATACCTACTTAGGAGCATTCTTTTTTGATAAATCTTGACATCCACTATAAAATGACCAATATGAACATCCATATAATCTTTTGGAAGCTATAAGAGAATGCTATTGAAGACATAAAAATCTAAATTACCAAAAAAAAAATCTAAAATACAAAAACAAGAAACGAGAGTGTGGCGTTTCATGGAAACAACAATACCTGACTTACATAGTAGTAGAAATTAAAGTCCTCAAGCATGGCTTGTAAGCGCATCCCAAGCCCAACCAAAGCAAGCAACAACCATTGCTCATGAGCCATAATTGTGCACCTCAAAGACTGCAAGGAGTACCTATCAAAATATGTAGACACACTATCCACTGGAATTTGAGCCCTATTTATAGGCCAACCTTGGGTGCCAAAAGTAAAGGCGACAGTGAAATAAGAACTAAACAAAAATAATTCAAATATTATATGGTAAATTTTTGGATTTTTTTTTCTTTTTTAGTAGTTAAAATTGGATAGATAAGATTCCTTCCCACTAACCTATTTAACAAAGGGAAAAGTTTACATAAGGTTCCAACCTTAAAATGTAGAATTACAGATGCACTTAAAAATCTATCAGAATGGTTGTTTTAATGTTGAAAAACTCTCTATTTGATCATTTCGACATCAAGATGTATGAATATGAAAAAAAAAAAAGGTTTTTGAATCTCAAAAATTGTGCATCTTGCAACACATTATCTAGGCCGTCCATTTTCAATATTTTCATATATTTATATATCTATTTGATTTTAACTATTTTTGGAGTTTAAAATTTTCTAATTAAATATGAAAATAGATTTTAAGATAATCCTAAAAAACTTTTACAACAAAATTACATGTTATGATAAAATTTGGATGTGCGCCTTAATTGGATTGTTTAAGGTTGCAACCTTATAAGAACCGCACCCTTTAACAAAAGACATGGTGAAAAAGATGGGGGACCGTCCAATTTCACGTGATTGTTCTGGCCTGGTAGGTAGCCAAGGAAAATGTTTTGATAAGGCTGCAGCTCTATCAAAATAAGTAAAGCCTCACGTCAATACTTATTGAAAATTGCAATTCTGTGTCGAAAATCTTTAGATAGATCATCTCAGCTTTGACCATTATGATTGTGAAAAATTAGGATTTCAAATCTTAGAACTAGTGTATATTGTAACACATTATCTAGACCGTCTATTTCACCCTAAAAACAAGTATTCATGGATCCAGTAGATATATGTCATTTTTAAGCTTTAAATTTAATTGTCGTCATTGAAAATTGATTTTAGAGCAATCATAGAGATTTCTAATGCTCAAAGTACTTTTTGAACAAGGATTGAGGTGAGGTTTTACCTTGTTTCTATAAAGCCTAAGCCTTATAGATTTGCTATTTTTTTTTTTTTTAGGGAAAAGCTCATATAAGATTGCTACCTGTTGAAGTAGGGTGCACCTCAAAAATCCTACAGAGGAGAGAGTTTAGGCGTTGAAGAACACTCCAAGAGATCATTTTGACATCAAGTTGAATGGACATCAAGAAAAAAAGATTTTTAAGTCTAAAAAATAGTGCATCAAATTGTCTAGACTGTCTATATTCAAGATTTTTAAGTATTTTTTTATTTGCTCGATCTATATAAGTTTTGAAATTTTAAAATTTTATACCATAGGGTAAAAAGAGATTTTTGAACCATCATAAGTTTTCGACACCAAAACAATACCTCCTAAATTTCCTAAGTAAATTTTTTATTACCGTGCCTTATTTCTACAGTATGAAATAAGCACAAGGAGCCAACCTTATACAAACCTTGCCTTCTTTTTTATGGTACTGCAATAGATTTCAATGCTTTCAAACCCATTTGTCCCCCACGTTTTTCAATTTGCATCACTTAGAGCACTGGTGTGGGTATGCGACGATGGGTCCAATAATGAGCATGGGTCCAAAAATGACTCCGTTCTTTTTCTTTTTTCTGTCTTTTCGAAATGGTAAAAAATGACTTGTATCTTATTCTTGGTATCTCATCCATAAATTATTAGACCATATCATGTTGAGATGTACCGGGTTTGCAAGTGTTCGCAAAATTGAATTGGGATGGTTAACCGACATGGGTCAAGAAGCAGTTTAATCGGCTTAATCGGTAAATCAGTCGATTCAACTTATCTAACCAGACAAGTCCCAAGCGATCAAAAAAGTGTTAAAAAAAATAAAAATGATTAAAAAAAACTATTAAAATGTGAAAAGTATATAAAGAATGATTAAAATAAAACACATTCAAATGATGTTGAAAATTAATCTAAGAAATAGATTTTAACAAATCAATTTGTGTCCAAAGGTATTTTTAAAATTTTGTAAAAAAATATAGGAAAATATAAAATTGAGTATTAACGACCAAAACAATTTTTAATCTTTACCATAATGTAAAGAATATTAAAAAATGTATTACAAACCAAATTCCTCATTTTTGAGAATTTATATATGTATTTTTTTAATTTTTTTTAAAATACCGATTGATCCCCAAAACCGCCCAAAACTGTTAGATCACCCGATTTTTCTAATAGTGGTTTACAACACAAGCACTTTTCAATATATTGAACCTTGCCTAATTCAAATGTTATAAAAAAATGTCTTATTTTTATTTTTATTTTTATTTTATTTAAAATTATATTATTTAAATTTAAAGTTGTATTTTAATTTGAAAATTTATTAGATATTATCTCCACAGTTCCCTTTATTTCAAAGTTAACTTTCTTTTTCATTTAATATATCCTTACCCGTTTTCTAGAAATTTTTGTATAAAAGACACTTTACCCCCTTCCACGAATCTATTATATATGTGCGATATTTAAACATACCCTTGCCCCTATTATTCTAATAAACCGCCACGGACTTATTAGAGCTGTGGCGAGATTCATACGCTTCTTGAGCACCATGAAGCCTAACCAGTGGGTTCCAGGAACCCTTCGAGCGGCCACAAACTTATTAGAATCGTTGCGAGATCGTCACAGACCTGCTTTGTCTGTGACGGTTATAGGCTTCCTAGAGCACTAAGAAGCCTGACCGAAATATTCCAGGAACCCTTTGAACCACCATGAAGCTATTAGAGTCGTGGCGAGACTGTCACGGACTTGCTTTGTCAATGACGATTTATAGAGTACCAGGAAGCCGGGCCAAAGGGTTCCAAAAACCCT
This sequence comes from Amborella trichopoda, assembly GCF_054954075.1. NCBI lineage: Eukaryota > Viridiplantae > Streptophyta > Magnoliopsida > Amborellales > Amborellaceae > Amborella > Amborella trichopoda. The sequence goes on from NC_142340.1 coordinate 16,729,080, forward strand.
TCGAGCCATTAGAGCTGTGGCAAGGTATGTTTAAAGAGCGCCGTGAATGTAATACATCCGCGGCGAGTGTAGAAGTATCTTGTATGTAAAAATCACTAGAAAACGTGTAGGGATGTATTAAATGAAAAATAAAGGTAACTTGGAAATAAAGGAAACTATGGGGGATATATTTGATAATTTTCCTTTTAATTTTACCACAAAATCAAATAAAAATTATAAAAAATATTTTTAACACAAAAATATTAAACAAAATACATTTAGAGTACTTTGGTAAGTAGAAACCATCTTGAAGTGCTTTTTGTGAGAGACCACCTTCCAATTGACTCAAACTAAATTTCGATGGCAGTCATAGGCCTCAAGAGGGCTTAGCAGGGTATGGTGGTCTTCTCTGTGATTCCAATGGAGAGGTTTTATGGCAATATCAAGGAAGATCCCATATTTGCGACATTAACGAGATAAGTAAGGGCTTTGAAAGAAGGGATTCTAAAACTATAACCTAGAGATGCTAGAATCATTATTGAGGGGGACGCAGCCAACACCATATCTTGGTGCAGAAATCCAGATTCAGTGCCATGGGCCATAACGTCCACCATGGACGTCATTGTCTCAGGACTTCAGGATAGGGAGGTGGTCTTTCACCACATCTTTCATGATCGTAACATGAAGGCAGATTCTTTTGCTAAAGAGGAAGCTTTATTGTAACCGGGCTCTCTTGGTTCAAGCTGGCTTGGGCTTTTGATCGTTTATTTTCTCAATGAAATTCTAACCATTTCAAATAAAAAAAAGGTGGAAAGTTAAATGGTGCTAACATATGCTAGTCTTTCAATTGGTAGAGATTCAATCTGAGTCATCGGCTCCATATTGTTTTGTAGCCCGAGCAATGCGCAAAAACTAGGCGAGCCAACTTGGACTCACCACCCTGGTGAGTCGGAGTATCCCTGAGTTGGGTGGTCCAACTCACGAATCTTAAATAAAATTACAAAATTTTATAAAACAATAAAAAGTCCAAAAAAGTAATAAATTTATTCATAATATTTTTTTATATTTTCTATCATTTTGGGAAAGATTGGAAAGTGTTTCGGCATTAAAAACTTATTTTTACATTTTCTCTTCTTTTTGTATTATTTCTAAAATATCCCCTTTGATTTTTTAACCTCTTGTAGATGTGTTCTGTTTCATTTTACTTCAAACATATATTTCCTATTTTTGGGAGTTTTTTTATCTTTTTAACACTTTTTAGCTTACTAGGACCCAGCTTGACTCAGGCCGGGTAACTTGGTCTCCACCCAAATTACTCAGCTCTGGCATGGGCCGAATACCATCCCCAGGTCGTGCTTTATACACTGGGCCCTACAGCTCATAATGCCTTTCCTCACCGTTATTAATCAGATTATTTACATAAGGCCATGTCTGGATGCGATTATAAGATGTTGAAGCAATAATTCCTATATGCAAAGGCTGATTTGTGCTGTAATTTTTGCGGGCAATATCAAAGTGATTTCTTAATCTTTTGTGTAGGAGACGATACCTATCGGGTGGCCATTTCTTCAAAATAGAGTTTCACCTCAATCACGAATAAGTCTGTGTGCAGCATTTATCCATGAATCCAGGCACTGCTTCTATATGTCATTTTTGTGCTGACATTGAATCCAAGTTTCTTTGTAATGTGGGTCAGATGGAACGAGGCCCGGTAACTGGGACAAGTCAACTTGTCCACTCAGTGGCTGATCTAATTCCAGGTCTGGATCCAACTACTGGACTGCGTAGGTTGGTCCAGGTCTTGAATTACGGACGCGGCTGTGGAGTCGGATCAGAGTGAAGACCCAACCCAACTAACCTTGATATAACCTGACGCAGTGTGTTGGGTAAGGGTCCAAACATCTTGAATCTGATTAGATCTGGGTTGACCCTTGGGATATGCAAGGTTGGGTAGGGGGGTGGCCTGATCCAATCCTGAATCGACCAAACCGCACCCCTAGATGGTTTTGAAACATAAGTATTTCTAATGGAATGGTACATGTTTTTCAATGAGATACCCTAACAACTTAGTAGTGAGGGAATGACTAGATCTGGACTAAGGAGGATGAGAAACTTGTATTTGATCCTGGTTTGGGGAAAATTCTTTCCTAGGGGTCAAAATTTATACTTGACAAATCTTAAATCTGAGTAGGGATGAAAAACATATGGGGTCAAGCACGTTATGGGAGGAAAGACCATCCTAACCCACTCTAAAACCCTCGGACTAAACCTAGATTAGGAGACCTCCCAACATGATCAGGCCCTACCATCTTAATGGCACAAACCCTAAGTTTGAACAATTAAATAATCTTTCTAATTAAATAAACAAAATGAAACTAAAAGGAAAATGTTGAAAAATAAATAAGGAAAAGGTTTCTATACTTCTCCTACAGCATGGAAGATCTTTGCTTCCCTTATCATCCAGCCGTCCAATTTTGATCAAGAGAGTCACTCACAGTTTGATCTTAGATCTGATGTCTCAAAGTATTTTATTTTTAGTTTTTTTTATACAAATTTTATGAATATGAAATTTGGTATGTATCATATTCTAATTGGGGTGCATTTATAAAAAATATTAAAAATATTTTTTTGCTAAAATATAATGACTAAAATACCCCTTGAAACTTTCAGGGGTATTTTGGTTATTTTATTTTATTGAAAATAGTTTTTTAATATTTTTAGCTAGTGCGATTTTAATAGAGAATTGGACGTCTAAAATTTGGTCTCAAAATAGTTTATAGAAAAAAATTAAAAATAAAATAGTATAGAGACGTGACATTGTGATTGGGGCAATCTCAACCCTCCATTCAGAATAGACAGTTGGATAAAGCGAAATATATAAGTTTTATAATCTAGGGGAAGCATGAAAAGCTTGCCCAATAAATAAATGCATGAAACCTACACGCAAAAAAGAGGTGGGAGGATGAACCATGTATCCGAACCCACCACTTAACAATCACATCAAGCACATTGCTGAAGTTCCAAAACACATTGATCGGTATGCGATCTGTGTCGTTGGTGGACGGACGACTTAGATTGATCCACCCCTTGATGGCGGGTCAGTCAAAATTCATGCCCAAAACCGAAAAGTTACCTAAGAGATCCCAATGCGGTCCCTTGGAACTTTGATGGAAACGCTTTTTTTCCTTTTGCCCTAGTAGAAACATTCTTTTTGAATTAGACGTTCATAAAAACTCATGTTTTACAGTTTACTCACTTAAAAATTGATTGAAAACTCTCTACTGTCACTAGACCCTTTACTCTGATTGTGCCTTGCATGGGTTCTAGCAGGCTCAACGCACATCGCACCAGGCAGGAATCGTGCCTAGTGCTCATGCTTCGTTTTGTGCTTTCTTTTGATCGTGCACTTGCTTGATATGAAACACTGTCATTCACATGCACGACTGCTCTTTTATAAACTTTATTACACACTTGGTCACAAATTAAAAATTTTAAAATTCGTTTCCATGAATCGAAATCAGTAATTAATCTTCACAAAGAAGTAGTTTCTTTAAAGGTGGACTACATGATCTAAGAAAGTATATGTGGCTTAAAAAATCTCTCTTTTCTTTTTTATACCGCCTAGATCACTTACATGGGTCTAAACTACAACTTTTAATCTAAAAAATAAGTGAAAATGAGATCAAGGATTCTCACTTGCAAAAACTAAATTAAACTCATCAAAACAATAGACAACATAAACCTTTAAGATCAAGAAAGCATGGAAAGAAGGAATATTGAAATACCTTGGTATGGGTTACCCCCAAGGACTTCCAACACCCACTCCGGGTCCCTCCACCGATGGCACATGCAATTGCAGTCCGAAACCTTGTCTCACAGCAAAGCACTCGCTCTCTACCGTGGCCTAGGCAAAACTCCACTTAAAATATGAGAGCATAAGACTATGGGAGATGGTCTCTCTATAAGGCTAAGGTTAAACTACCTAAGGCATACAACCCTTCGCTATGGTTAGGGCGTGCCCCTTTTTGTTATTTTATTTTATATTCTAAACCTAGAGAGAGATGAGATGCGAGAGAAGAGAGAGGGGCATGTTAAGATGGAGAGAGAGAGTGTGCGTTTTCTATTATTATGCCATCTTAATTTTGACCGTCGATCTTGGAAATGCGCAGGTAAAGAAATCTTAACCTTACATTCTTTAGAATAGCCATAATGATTAAAAAGAACATTATTCCTCAGTTTCCTGAACCCTAAGCCCATCAAATATTGATTTAGAGAAAATAAGATAATTTGTATTGATTTTAATCAATCCAAAAATTTTTCTTTTTGAAATCAATCAAGCCATTTCTCTTAAATTATACCATAAACAAAGTCCCTTCTAAAAGACTTATTTATCAATTCAAGGAAAGAGAAAAGAAAGAGATGGGGCGTGTCAACCTTGTGAGTCCTAAGTGAGACCCACGCCCCCATCTAAAAGGACTCCATATGGTGGGCTCTTATAATAAATGGGGCCCCCAGACCTTTTAATTAATTGATAAATTAATAAAATAGTTTTTAGAGTCCAAATTATATTTTTATTTCTCTCTGAATGTCTAAAATCCTGAAAATTTGATTTTGGCCATTTGAAATTCTTTTTTGCCAAATAAAATAAATAGAGGCCTTTAAAAATTCATTTTAGTATTTTCAAATTCAAATAAAAAAAAATTAAACATATTAAAATGAATATAATAGGAATTGGATCTAAAAAGGTCAAGAACAATACAAATATACTAAGGGACTCCATCTTTTCTAGAAATTGTATCCCATTGTCATCTTCTCAAACTAACCCAACTGAATCCATGACTCATAAGCCATTACAGGGGTCATGCTTGGTTCTTTAAAGTTAACCAATAAATGAAGGGAACATGATCCTAGCCCATGGATTACACGTTCTCCCCTCAAGAAAAGTTCAAGTCTTATTTAGTATACTATCTTATAAGACCTTTCAATACAATCCAGTATTGTATTGAAACTTCTCTTTTTCGCATATACATGACATGCCTTAATAGGCTACTTCTCGAATGGCTATCTAGTGTACATATCATGTAATGACAATGATTATGATTTTGGCTCTTGTCCTCTCCAGCCAATCATCGTACACAGGGGTCATACAGTCCCTTGGCCAACTACCTGAGCATCTCTCTAACCTCATCAAGAGATGACCCAACAAACCCTTATTGATTATATCATATGCCCAGGGCTAAGGGTTTTAGACATCAACCCTAGCTGAACTTGTCCAAACTCAGGTGAGTCACAGGATCAAAAAATGCCTCACAATCCATCCAAATCACACTCCCATTGGAGCCATCACACCAATATGTTTGTGCATATATTTTTACGTGCCTAGCCCCAATGTGGATAAGAGAGGAGGCAGTTGCAACCGTGACTTTCAGGCACGAGATACGCCCAAAAAAGGAATCATGCATAGAATAAATCCTAAATATCATGGGTCCAAAAAGAGCACAACAATAGCCCCTATTACCCTGGGGATATCCCCTACGTTTTGGCCCAATTGGGAAGCTACAAAGAGATACGAAGAAAATACAATCGAGGAGTATTGTGCTCGGTACGTATATGGCTGAACACCAAAGTAAAACTCCTAAACGTCGACCTCGGATGGTCCCTCGACCACCGTAGATCGCTTTAGAAGGTTGAAAAGACCCCTACTCTTGAATTTCAGTCCAAATGGACCTTCCCAAGTTCAACGTGCCAAAAATGGGTGGTTTCTATATTATTCAGGATTTCACACTTCAACTAGTTTTCACAAATGGAAAATCCTGCTATACTTCCTGCAAAATTTGGAAACTTTGTGCTATTGAATCTCACGATCTGCAAGTCGGATCTAGCCGAAATTTGGATATGTTGTGTTTCTCAATGAGCACGATCTTTTGGTACAAGCACGGACATGATCGACAATCAGATCAAAAGCTATTTTAGAGAGAAGTACACAAAATTTCAAGCTTATGCAAAAAATATTTTGCATGACCTCTTCATGCGCCAACAATCATAACTCGATATCTGATTATCGGATCAAGCTCAAACATGGTGCATTTCAATCGTGACTCGATTAACTTCGATTTTGTGTAAGAAAAGTCAAGATTGGGGTTTGGAAAGGTGCTCATCCAAGGCACAAAAATGGGTAGAAATTTTGAAAAGATAGAAAAGTGGTTTTTACGCAACTTGTCGGAATACCAAAATGGTCGCTCGAATGTCATTGTGCACTATTGTTAATGAAAAATGATCGTGTCAACATTCCCTTTGATTTATCAACAACAGAAACACAATAAACTCAACATTTTTGAAGAGATCAATCAAAGAAAAACAATGAAGTTTGCGTAGAAGTCTTGAAACACAAAAATATCAAGAGCGCCATCAAATCTTCATGGTTCTTTGCAAACCGTATATCAAAACAATCGCTTCAAGACGATATATGTTTTTGCAATCTTAGATCGTCTGTTCCAGTGTCGTAAAAGCTAAACGAAGACCTCAAGCCATGTTCATGGGAATAGACTCCTTTTGAGAGACCTATTTGGCATTTTTTAGTTTTGTGCATGGCCTTTTTTGTCATTTTCTCATTTACCCAAATTTTCACTTTATTTTTATATTTTCTATTTTCACTCATTTCCTATGGGTTTTGAGCATCCACCCCAGTTCAAAGCTCAAAAGGGCAGCTCTATATAAAACACGTTATATACTTTTCAAAAACTCTTGAAAGGCTTAACAAAGGGTTAGAAAATAGAGAAAAAGGGACTGAAAATCTCTTTTTCCTTGAGTAATATTGAAACTCTACTATTTTGAAAAGAGGCGAGGGAAATATTTTGCAAAAAGAGCACTACCCTTTGCCCTTAACCGTAGGTTAACTATCTCTAGTTAGCCTAACCTAAAGCTTAATCTACCTTGGCTAAGCCTCTACAGTTACCAAGGGTTGCCTAAACCTTAGTTGCCTAAACCTTAACCCAACTGCACCTTCTTAACCCAACCATCCAACTCCTATCCTATCCTACTCCATACCATGCCCTCAAGCCTACACCATACCTCATACCTAATCCCAAGACTTACCATGCTCCATACCATACCATACTCCCCATTCCCTACTACACCCTACTCCTTAGACTATAGTATATCCTATATCCTGCCTACATCCTATCCTACACCACACCTATTATACTCCCTACACCCATCTCACTCACCCATGTAGTCTAGGTCAGCCCTCTTAAGGAGGCTCTTCCATATCGGCACATGAGTTGGCTTGACCCTCTTACAGCCCTATGCAGAATTCCTTTAGGGTGCTTTGGCTACTCGCCAAGTATCCTTTTTCTGTTGTCTACCCACCCCCTAGAAGAGCTGCTGCTGAAATTTCGTTAGATTCTAGTTGACCCTCTCTCTAGCCATTAGTTTAACCCACTTTTGAACCTAACCCACCGCCTACCCCTAGGCGTGCTAGCCCACTTAAGTCCCACATGCCCCCTTCTCTAACCAAGCTTGAACCCACTTGAACCAAAACCCAAACCTACTCGAACCCATTTGAATCAAACCTGGACCTACCCTTGAATCAAGTCTAAACCCACTTGAATCGAACACAAACCTATCAGAGCCAAATCCAAAACCACTCAAACCAAACCTAAGCTTATTCAAACCATCCTTAACCAAGCCAAGTCAAGCTGAGGAACACCTAGGAGATGTCTCGTGAAAATGAGCATGCGATTCGAGAAGAAATCGAGGTGGCAGAGAGTATAAGGGAGTGGAACCAAACAGAGTTCTGAGAGCGACGAGAGCTTTTTATGGCACACTATGCCAATATCTAAGAGGATGAGACGCCCGAATGTATCCCATCCCAAATTTCGAGGCCAGTAATACTTCACTTTAAATTTGTTGGTTTTGCCACAGCAACACTCCACACGTCTTATCCATACACACTGCACGGGCACACAGGGTCACCCACATGCCCACAGACGCATGTACGAGGGGTGCATGGGGCGCGGTGGTCTGGCAGACCACACTATGTAAATATTTTTAGTTCATGCTCTTATAAGGCCTTGAAATGGTTACATAATCCCGACAATCTAGACAAACCCTCTTATGCAATATTGGGCCTATGCTCCTAGTAAGCAATAAGGTAGACGCCTAGTCAATGTGGTTATTACGTTGGACTTGGGTATTGCATGACACATGTACATGGGTTTTGTTTTACACTCGAAAATAGTGTATATGGAAAATAGGAGTCTTGCATTGGAAGTTTTGTTGCATGGGTAATAGGTTAGTTTTATATGTAATTATTGTTTTAAGAGTTTCAAAGGTGGATTTTGTGTCTTCCAATGTATAGAGTATAGACACTTGATTAGGAGGTCTTTAGAGACATGTAGGCTCTTAGGTTTTGAGTTTATAAAAGGGGCTATAGAATGTTTGTAATGAAAAAGTGATGTATTTTGAATGCAAAAATATCATTTGTTGCTAGCATTTTTCTTGTTGCACTTGGAGTTGAGTGAGTCATCCCTTAGAGTTGAGAGAGTTCTAACAATATCTCATAGGCCCTGGCCTGCATTAAGGTGGTATCCGAATAGGTTCCTTCTGAGTACCCTATACACTATGATTATGTGTAGTGGCTATTAAAGCACCCAAAACGATCATTTATTCTCGTCTTCCTTTTTTTCAAAGTTTGGAAGATGTTGATTGGGACTTACCACCAATCTTTTAAGTGTATCCTTCTGAGAATTTGAGTTTTGTAGAAGAATCAATCCATGATGAAGAAGTTGTGATCCTATGCTTGATGAAAAGAAAGAAGAAAGTCTTATGTTTAATGAAAAGCTGGTTATTGGCAAGGAAGATGATATTGGTGATGGTGATTATGATTATGAAGATGGTGGTGCTTACCTTGGACTATTGCTTTGTTTTCAGTGGACAGCCCCAACAACAACTCACCAATTTCTAATAGGAAGGTTGCGGCTGCAATGCATGTTTCCTCTTAATACATTTTAAAGTTCATAAGCAAGTTATCTCAGGTATGTTCACGAATAATAATACTATACATATGTACAAATGTAATAATTTTTCTTGTGGACATAACATGATTGATTAAAAATTTATGAGAGATACAGTAATTTGGAACATATTTCTCTCTTGTTTTCTTGAATTGGGCCTTATCAAAATTAGGAAAAAGTGCATATTCCTCGATGAAGACAGCATGCCAACACTATTTTTTATGATAGTTAAATATTGCTTATGTTGTTGGCATGCAATTCGGTATGCTTATAGCATTCTTGTCATACATGACCTTGTATATAAAGAATTAGAACAATATTGCTCATGTTGTTGGCATGCAAGTCGGTATGCCTATAGCATTCATGTCATACATGACCTTGTACATAAAGGATTAGAACTAATGGCAATCTATGGAGAAGGTGGGTTATCTCTTGAATGGTATGGTGTACTAGAACGAGTTTTCCCTATTTGGACAAAGAAGCATGCTCTTTATCGAGGCAAAGCAGAAAATTCTGTACCAAAAGCATACTGAAGTTTCTTATTGGGAAAAATGATGTACCAAAAGCATAATGAAGTTTCTTATTGGGTAAATTAATTCTCCTTACAAAATTTTCACGTTGTATTTACCACGATTGATATGAAGGTGTTTTGTAATCAGGCAGTGCCGAATATTTTACAAAAAGGTTGTAATGTGTATGATCTTTTATTTGTTCCAAAACTAGTGATTAGGTTATTTTGCTAAGGAAAATTCATTGGTACTGTGCATTCATAAACTCATAGAGTATAAAGCCAATAAAACAAGAGTGGCGCAATGGAAGAGAATTGGCATCACCTTCATCTTAACCCACTTGAAAACAAGAGGATGAGAATTCTCTAACAAGGGGAGTATGATACAGGCGCAAGCAAACTACCCCCTTGAAGAAGAGTTGAAGAACCTTTGGAAAGACCTCATAATGAACTTGAGGTCGAGTTCTTTCCAAAAAGGGGGGAATGATGCAGCGCTGGGCCTACATTCCTAGTAAATACTAAGGTAGACTCCTAGTCAATGTGTTTGTTCCTTGGAGTTGAGTATGGCATGATGCATGTGCATGGGTTGAGAGATTCCCGGCAACATCTTACAGGCCCCAGCCTGCATCACCCTCTCTCAGATAACGATGACTGTCCGAAAGATGAGAAAACCCTCATGGCTCATACAGAATTCAAAAATACAAAGTCACAAGGGTGTTCTATTTTTAGTTTTACACTTAGACAGTCGAAGATTCAAGGTTGCTCATCCTTCCTATTGATTAATTTCTCAAAAGTATATAAGAAAAAGTTTTTATATACTTTTAGGAATTTTTTTAGGGCAATATTCTCTTAAAAATAAAAGATTTCAAAAAAATCCTCTTTAGAATAATCTCCCATGGGGCCCTAATAACGAACAGGCCCATGGGGTTATCTACATGGTTGATGACGTTAGCCACATGGCAGCCATGTAGCTGGCATGAGGGTGACAACAGCCACTAAATGGGAGCCCCTTTTATGGGTCTTTGTGGCATTTTGTTAATTGCTTAAAAATGGACACAGATGTAGGGATTTCACAAGTGTGTACGCCATATTTTCATTAAAGTAAGGAGCAAAGCAAATCAAATCCTAGATCTAATAGTTTATGCAATGTTGTTGGTCTCACATTGATCACATGAGTGAGGGTATGATATGAAGTGTCATATGACCCAAGTGTGTCTTATGACACATCACATTTTGTTAAGGTAGCAAGGTACAGGGAGAATGCACTTTAGTTTCAAATTTAAATTTGGTTTCCACTTAGAGAAGATATGTGTAGAGAATTGAGGAGCATACCCTTCTCTTGATTTCTACCTAACATACCTAAAGGGGTGTGGTTTGTATAAAGCTGAGGCTCTAAACAATCAAATTAAAGCGCACCTTCAAATAGTATCGAGAAATGTAGTTTCAATACTAGGAATCTTTGTGATAGCCTTAAAATATATTTTCAGCTTTAATTATAAAATTTAAAGCTTAAAAAATAGTGTAGACAGATCTATGAAAACTTGAAAATCTTGAAAATTGATGATTCAAAAATATGTTACAAGATGCAATATGTCACAAACTTGAAATCCATTTTTTTTCTCATGTCCATGCATCTTGATGTCCAGATGATCAAGGTGTGGATATTTGGGCATCAAAAGCAACCTCTTCTAGTAAAATTTTTGAGGTGGGATCTAATTTGATGGTTTAGAGCATCGGTTCCATATAAACTTTTCCTTATTTAAAATCAGGGGCAATTATGAGATTGGAATTTCATGAAATTATAAAATGAAAAAAACTGAAAATTTTAGAATTATTCTTTTAGAAATAATGGTGGTGAATTTCAAACATGCATCTATTATAGTTACTGATGTGGTTGAAAGGCTAGGATCAAGACTCTCTCCGATACATAGACGCCCTTATATCTAAAAGATCAATTGTCCCTATCTAATCGATGGTTAAGATGCAAAATATCTCATGGGTCTCTCCTATTTGTACCGTAATACCCTAGCTTGTATGTCACAACTCCAAGACAAAAAATAACCCTAGCATGAGCTTCAAAGAGAGAGCCCCTTGGGATGTGAGAGAGAGAGAGAGAGAGAGCTCTCATAGAGATCTAATGCTCCCTTCATGGTGCCATGCTGTGGCCTAGTTGAATGTGCATCAAGGCAACAAAGCAGTCTTCATTTTCGTCAACGTCAAGAATCCACAACCTTGCTGCCCTTTAATCATTATAGCAAGATATTGCTCTTATTAACTCCTTTTGTTGAAGTATTTCTTGCCTCTTGATTATTAGGACACATAGTTCCAATATTGAGCATTTGATACTCCATCTTGCCTTCATTGAATCTAGTTTTACCTAGCTATTCTTTTCTGAAAGTTCTCTTGCACATGACATTCAAAATCAATGTATTTCTTCGCGTTCTTTGATTCCGATAAATTCTTTTTTTCATAGGGAAACCATGCCCAATTTATGTCTCACTTAAAAAAGACATTTTCCCACTACCTAGGCCCTTACTATGCACGATGTACCACATCTCTCAATTTTGATTCATGGAAACTTGTTTGAAGTGTATTTGGTGTATTAAGTTTGCCTTGAAGTTTGAAATCCTATTTTATGGCTTCACATAAATCCCTCGAATAGATTGGACCATATTTCTCACACTATAGGAGTATAATCATATAAATTGTAACTCATACCTTAACAGGCAATTTGTAGCCGAATTGGATGATGATGATGAACTGGCAATTCATGATCCAGGATTGGCTTCCCATAGTCTTGGGACTTTGTGCACAAGTTGTTTGTTGATATTGTTTTAAGATATTAGAATTTCAATGAGCTTATGTGTATGTTAATGATGTATTTGAAGTCCTAATGTGCATGGATTGATTCCATATATTTTGAGCTATGTATTGTACTTGTTCGGTCAATCTCCATGTATTGAATCGAGTGGAACGAGTAGTGGACCAATTGAGGGGTTTGTGTTATATTATTCGAGGTCTTTAAGTAGGTGTAGCTTGGTGTTCAATGTCACCATATGTTGCTGTAAATTTGAATAAGTGGATTATTTTATAGGATTGGATTAAAAAAATAAACTTGTATTACCTTCGACTCGGTCTCTTTACACGTTGACAATTAGTATCAGAGCCGAGACTCAAGAAGGGTCCATTCTCTTGGTTGCACTTGTATAATGTACTAAGTGTGCATTGTCTCAAAATTTTGAGTAAAATTTCCAAAATTACTTGCTATATTTGACGAGTGTGGGTAGCCCTGTTTCAAAGATGTTTAGTGCGGGAGTCCTTAGCTACTTTATTGTATTTTTTAGACGGTTTCATTATTTTAAATTGTAAATTCCTACAATCCAGGGATTATATTTGGCATGTAATTGTAATATATAATTATCCCATTTCGGTCAATAAAAAAGATAGATCGATTCTCCAAAATTTAACCTGGTATCAGAGCAATGGTAGTCAAGATCTCCATTCCACATCACCTGATTGGCATCGAACAGAGATCGAATCTGAGCCATTATCTTGCTCAAGCTCCCAGCCATTTCTCTCCCTAAACCCGAGTGAGAGAGACACGAACTCTCGACCTCACGCTGTCTTGATGGCCTTTGAATCGAGGCTGAACTCGTTCCGAGCAAATCGGGTCAGGATTTGAGACTTGCTCACGGCTGAGTCACCGATGAGCACCACCTTGAACACGTAGTCGATCTTCTAGCTCGGATCGCTCGTCATAGTTACACACCACTGAGATTCTCTCTCACTAGCTTCCCTCTCTCTAGAAAGAAACCCGTAAATTCCCTGCTACTTGGATTCTATTGACGCAGTCTCGTCAAATGTTCCTATTTGTTGCTATTGCCATGGACAACTGAATACCTTATCTTTCTGATGACTCCATCAATGTCATCCCTGATGGGAACACTATGACCAATGGTAATAACTTATTTTCTTTTGTTATTGATTTCACTAGCCCTTTTCATTTGACCAACAATGACAAAAGAAAACGAGTTATTACCATTGGTCATGAGTGCCAAAAATAAGCTCTCCATAGTGGATAGTTCTTTAATCTTACCTCACATCTCTTCTTCTAATCATCTTTTATAAAAAAGATGCAATGACATGGTTCGATCCTGGATCCAAAATTCTGTCAATAAAGAGATTTGCTGATAGTATTTCCTATGAAACCACTGCTTAAGGCATATGAGATGATCTAAAAGATCACTTTTCTAAAAACAATGCACCTCGTCTCTTCAAGTTACGACTGGATCTTGCACTTGTTTCTCAAGGTTCTTCTACCATTTCAGCTTATTACACCAAACTTAAATCTCTTTGGGAAGAATTTGCTTCTTATACCCCTCTTCTACTCTGTTCTTTTGGGTTTTCTAAGGCCTTGCATTACTATTTACAACATGACAGATTAATTCAATTTCTTATGGGACTCCATGAGTCTTATCACCCAATTCGAGGCCAGAACCTTCTCATGGACCCTCTTCCTATTGTCAATAGAGCTTATTCTCTTCTTCTTCAAGAAGAAAAGCAGCGGCAAGTGGCTACAAAAACAATTTCTTCAGAAGATGATGCTGCCTTTGCAGTCAACACCTCTACACCTACTACAAACCGCCAGCCTCGGCGTCCTTACAACAATATAGACAAAACAAAAGGTCCTCGCACATAGCTGCCTAAATGTGATAATTGTGGCTAGGTAGGCCACACCATTGACACCAATTATGCTCTTCATGGTTATCCATCAGGTCATCGATTGCACCAACCGGGCAAAGGGACATCTTCTAAGTCTACAATAAATGAGAAAAACATCGTTGCTGCAAAGTCAAGTTAAAGTATCCCACAATTTACATAGGATCAATATCGCCGCTTTCTCTCTATGCTTACTGAAGGTACATCCAATGGTCAACTTTGCAGGTAACTCCACATCCTCTCCATCTTCCATTCCTCTCCATACTTGGATTGTAGACACTGGTACTTCTGATCACATATTCTTTACACAACTTTGTCTCATTTATCTACACTTGCTTTTCACATAGCACCCATCAAATTTCTAAATGGCTCCTTTGCTTCGATAACTCATAGTGGTTCTGTCTTTTTAACACCTACACTTTGCTTACATCAAGCATTATGTATTCTTTCTTTTGGATTCCATTTATTTTCCATCAACAAACTTACTGCATTTTATCCTTGTTCAGTGACATTTTCTCGTGATATGTGCATTTTTCATGATCTGTACCAGAAGACGACAATTGGAACAGCTAAGCAGCTTGATGGCCTCTACTATTTTGAAGGCCCTCCACTGACTAGTATTGCTCTTTCGTCCATTTCAGTTGGTTTTGATTTATGGCATAGACGTTTAGGACATGTTTCTTCTACTCGTTTGAATTTGTTAACTAAGACTATTAATGGGATCTTTGTTTTCAATCCTAATCATTTTGATGTTTGTCCTTTAGCTAAACAAACAAGATTACTTTTTGTTTCGAGTTCTATTTCATCTATTGAACCTATTGATTTGATTCATTGTGATATTTGGGGAGGTTATTCCACTTCTTCCCATTGTGGAACTCGTTATTTTTTTAACTCTTGTTGATGATTTTTATCGTTCCATGTGAGTATTTTCTTATGCAATACAAATTTGAAACTCCATCTTTATTAAAATATTTTTTTTTGCATTTGTAAATACTTATTTTCAATGCACTATTAGGCAAATAAGGATAGATAATGGATCCGAGTTCTTTTCTCGTACTATGCAATATTTTTTTAAAGAACATGGGGTCACCCATCAATATAGTTGCGTTTACACACCGCAACAAAATGGTGTTGCAAACATCTCCACATACTTGAAATGACATGTTCTTTGAGCTTTCAAAGTAATCTTCCTCTTACCTTTTAGGGATATTGCATTCTTACTGGCACATATTTAATAAATCGGTTATCAACACTTTTATTATCGAATAAATCCTCATTTGAAGTATTATTTAACAAACAACCATCTTACTCCCATTTGCGAGTTTTTGGTTGCTTTTGTTACGCTTCTACCATTGCTTAAAATCGGGATAAGTTCGACCCTCACTCTCGCAAATATGTTTTCTTTGGTTATCCTCATGCTTAAAAAGGCTACCGTCTTCTTGACCTTTCCACCAATTCTATTTTCACTTCTCGTGATATAGTATTTCATGAAAACATTTTCCCTTATCAAATTCTCCCTTCTACTGATTCCTCTGTCATTTTACCGTTACCAATACCTGATGACTCACTACCCCTTGATTCACATGGTGCCCCAAACATCACTGATCACATCACTTCCCTACCAAATTCCCTTATTTCTCCTCATCAAGACCAATCCCATGACACCCCATCCACTTTTGTCCCAACACCAATCTCTATACCACTCATTCGACGTTCTCAATGAGCTTCTCAACGAGATTCTCAACTACCTTCCTATTTAAAAGACTTTCATTGCTCTCATGCCATGGTTGGAGTTGCTTCTTCATTTTCTTCTAGCACTGGTTCCACCAAAGGTATACATCATCCCCTGCCCCTTTTCATTTATTATCAAAACTTGTCTCCCTCATCAAATTTTTGTTTTAGCCGTCTCTTCTATTCAAGAACCTACCTCATATTCTCAGGTTGTGCAAAACCTCAAATGGCAAGAGGCAATGCAATGTGAGCTTCAGGCACTTGAGAAAAATCATAGTTGTACCCTTACAGCTTTACCTCTTGAGAAAACTCCCATTAGATGTAAGTGGGTGTATAAAGTCAAGTACCAATCTGATGGTACCATTGAATGCTACAAGGCTCGCCTTATTGCCAAGGGTTAAACCCAATGTGAAAGATTGGACTACCATGAGACCTTTGCACCAGCTGCAAAGTTGGTCACTGTTCGCTGTTTATTAGTCATTGCTTCAGTTCGTAATTGGATTTTGCACTAATTAGATGTGCAAAATGCATTTCTTCACGGTGACATGGAAGAAGAGGTATACATGAGTCTTCCTCTAGGATTTTCTCAACAAGGGGAGACAAGAGTTTGCCGATTACGTAAATCCATATATGGACTCAAGCAGACATCCCGTCAGTCATTTGCAAAGCTCTCCTCGACCCTTATTGATGTTGGCTTTATCCAATCTAAAGCGGATTATTCCTTGTTTACTCGCAATCGCCATGATGGATTTTTAATAATTTTTGTTTATGTCGATGATATCATTATTATAGGCACCAATTCACATGACATACAGTCTCTCAAATCCTGCTTACATCACCGCTTCCACCTGAAAGATCTTGGCCCTCTCGAATATTTCCTTGGTCTTGAAATGGCACAGTCTAAAAAGGGTCTATGTATCTCACAAGACAAATATACTCTTGAGATAATTGAAGAAATGAGTCTCCTTGGTGCTCAACCGGTTCACCTCCCCATGTAGCAAAATCTCAAACTGCGTTATGATCATGGATAACTCCTTTTTTATCCCACGATTTACCGTCGCCTCCTGGGTTGTCTCATTTATCTAACTCTCACTAGGCCAGACATTGTTTATGTTGTTCATATCCTTAGTCAGTATATGAATCAACCACGGCGATCGCATTATGAAGCAACCCTACGCCTTGTTCAGTACTTAAAACTTGCATCGGGACAAGGTCTATTTTTTCCTTTAAACAACCCTCTTCAACTTCGAGTTTTTTGTGACTCTGATTGGGTAAGTTGCCCTGATACTCGCCACTCTACCACTGGATATTGTGCTCTTCTTAATTATTCTCTTATTTCTTAAAAAACCAAGAAGCAACATATTGTTAGTCGATCTTTCGGCGAGGCCGAATACAGAGCTATGGCTACTACCAGCCGTGAAATCACCTGGTTACACTCCCTGCTGCATGACTTCGAAGTTCCTCACTCACCACTTGCCATTCTCTATTGTGACAATCAAGCTGCATTATACATTGCTGCCAATCATGTGTTTCATGAACGGACAAAACACATCGAGCTTGATTGTCACTACATTCGAGAAGAGATCCAAAATGAAGTTCTTTGGACCTCCTAGATTCCAACAACACGGCAGCTTGCTGATGTATTCACTAAAGCTCTTGGCGCGACCAATTCAATTCTTTGATTCGCAAGTTGGGTGTTCTCGATATTCACACTAGAACTTGAGAGGAAGTGTTAGACGGTTTCATTATTTCAAATTATAAATCCCTACAATATAGGGATTTACAATTAGAAATAACATATATCTTGTAAAATTCTCATAATCAAGATATTATATTTGGCATGTAATTGTAGTTGCATTTGATTATCATTTATAGTTTGGGAGTTATTGGACAATCTTTGAAGGATGTCAGTTCTGTGTATCAAAAATTTGAAGAAGGTTGGGTTGTTTAACATGGGGTTTTGGACCATAGGAAAAGTCCCATGAAGAAACCATACATAGTGTTGGAGTTATGGTCCTTGAGCAAGAGGGTACTCCATCAAAAATTGCAAAAAAAAATAAGAGAGACAATTCCTATGAGTAATCAAGAAAGGTGTGTTCTACACCCTAATGAACTTCCATTGTAGAATCTCATTATAGGTAACTTGGAACCATTTATGTTTTTTTAGATTTGTGGAAGGCTTAGGCAACCTCCACTGCATCATGGTCATGAATTTGAATACCAAGGGATCCGATTTTTTATATCACCCAAATCTAGGCATGATCTTATTCTAGATTTGGCAAAAACTCACTCTACATGAATTAATTCAAAATATTGGGGGTTCAGTCAAATTCCAACCCAAAGGTGATCAGACCTTGCTAAAGATAGAACCCTCTATGGATCGTCGGAATCACATCAAAGTCAGGAATATAGAACCAAATAAGCACAGAAAGAGGAATAAAAATCACAAGAAATTCTATAAAACTAAAAATAAATTCAAATAAATAAACTTATTGTTGGATTTGGTGCTATCCAAAATCACTTACATTAAAAAATCTCATAATATTTGTGATTGAGATATTCTCATATTATGTGGGATTGAGATTGATAATTGATTAGTTTCCTAAATGAAATAGAAATCCAAAAAAGATTAGGACTCTTAGATATTTCTCTTGGTCTTTGGAGATATATATAATTTTATATATGAAGTTTCCTATTTAGTATGGATTTCTAACCTTATATATATGGGATGAAAGTGCAGAGAATTTGTGTGCCTTAGTTGAGTTACCATATAGGAAAGGTGATTTCCTCTAGAGAGATGGGGGCAGAGCCTCCTGTGCATAAGATACAAGGTACCTCTTAGAGAGAAGATAACTTCCTATGGAGAGAAACTTTGTGATGGTGCCTCTTGTAGATTTTGAAGATTGAGAGGTTTGTTTCTTGTAAAAAAGCGGGTTTTATAGATATTTTGTGTGGTTTTCCTTTTTAGTGAGATAAAGTCTCGTTTGTTCTCAAAGCTTTCTTCTTAGACAGTGGTCAAGTTATGGAATATAGTATAGTCTCTTTTTAGACAATAGTCTAGTTATGGAATAGAGATGATCAGCAATGGTAACATTTGAGAGAGCAGGTTTAGAAGGGTTTGCTTGATTTGGGTTTTTGTCGAGGTTATAAAGGTAACTCTATGTCTCAAAATCTTTGTTGCAACTTTCATCGGTATAGTAGATTTCAATTCGTCGTGCCTGTGGATGTAGCCTTTTTGGGGTAAATCAAGTAAATATTTATGTTCTTGTTGTATTTGTTTCATGTTTTATTTTTCGTACTTTGTTTGCCAAAAATCAATCATGTTTAGAGCCTCCACGCACAACACTTATCGACCCGCGGAGGCCCTTCAGCCTGTGACCCAGAATAGGAGTCTTGATCAAAGCTTGATTTGATTGATGAAATCCTCTTCTTATGAAATGGATGACTTATCTTGATTTTGAATGGATAAGATTAAGAACCTCCTAAAAATCCAGAATTTAAAGCACTATCAATAAATGAATGTTTTTTCTTCTAGAATGGAGCATCATGGTTGCTGAAAAACTAGAGTTTTTAGCTTCCTAAAATGATCCAATCCTTATGGCTTGTGGGGAACTAGCGTTAACGTTTAGAATTTTGGTCAGCTTAAGGTATAAGGCATCATTAGAGAGCCAACCCTTTTGAGGTTGAAAGCGAGAGCTTTTATAGACAAATGAGCACAAAAAATTAGAAGATGGTGATCTACAACTAATTAAAAGCTGGCTGCTGGCTTGTGCAGCACCCCCACGACACTCAATCTAAGACTTTTGCACAGCAAATTTCAACACGATATGCTAACCGACTCTAATTGACATATATTTTTTTAAGATTTTGATTCCAAGGGTATTTACTTGCCATTTCTGATCAAAATTACCAGCCTAATTGATTTTCTAAATTTCTCATTATTTTTCTATTGAAAAACTATTTAGGTTTCTTAGGGCTAAATTTTATGGGATTTTGGATACGCTTGGATTATTTTGGGCTAGATTATGGTCTGGGATGACTATGGCTTTCTATGGACTATGGTGTATTAAATGAGTATGATCCCCAGGGTTTAAATTGTAGAATTTACAATAAAGGAAATAGTGAAAAGACAGAGAAATATCAACAAGACATATACGTGGTTCAGCAATGGTGCCTACATCCACGGAGGATAAACTAGTATCTCATTCATAAGGATTACTCTGGTTCACCAAAGATTTATAAAGTTGCAACTCTTGTATTTTAGGAAAAAAATCTCATTACAAATATAATCCCACAAAATAATGGAAAAAAAGAAACTCAATATTTAGCTACTACAACCAAATATGGGAAACTCAATATTTGGCTACTATAACTATCAACACTCCCCCTCAAGTTGGTGCATAGATATTAATGGAGCCCAACTTGGAGAGTATCTGATGGAACTTTGTCTTTGTAATTGCACTTCGAATATAAAGAGTACTAATAGTTTTTTACTAAACTTTTTCTCTTACAAAGTGATAATGAACATTTTCTCTCACAAAGTGACAATCAACTTCTATATGCTTGGTTCTTTCATGAAAAACTAGATTGGAGGGTATATACATAGCTGCTTGATTATCACAAAACATATCCATTAGATTGTACGTTGGGAATCTCATGTCTCAAAGCTCATTGTAGAGAGAGAGGTAAAGAGAGAAGTCCGACCATGGGGGTCTGCATTTCACAGAAAGCCACCGCAATGGAGTTTCCCCACCAAAGAAGGAAGCTCCAGAGGGTCTAAGAAACTAGACCTATGAAACCTGCTCTTCCAGAGACTGTACCTAGGTTGATTTAGATAGAGGGAGGGAGAGTCCATGGACAAACAAGACCCAAGAAGAGGTTGCAAAACTCGTGCTGACCTTTTGTTGAGGTTTTACCTCAAGATCCCTTTGCTATGAAACCATACACCTCAAGATCCCTTTGCAATTCAATGAGACCTCGTGAAGTATGGTGCCGGTGCAAATGCTGTTGTTTCTGTTATGTCAAGAGAAGAGTTTAAGGCCCGAAAAACCGACTCGCGGAGGAAAAGCTTATTGAAAGGGGAAGTTCAAACGACAGATATGGCCCGAGGGATTTGAGCATCGTCCGACATCAATCAATCATATAAAGTAATAAACGCCATAGAGAGATGGATGAAAAACACCGTCTAAAAAAATGTCCAAGTCGCGATCATGGCAGACAAATGTGTTGTTGATCAATGGTTGGGTTTTCTACACATGTCTGGGTTTTCTACACAGGTCTCAAGACTTCTGCTCTGATACTATATAGAATTTGTAATAAATGATATAGTGAAAAGAGAAAGAAAGATCAACAAGACATATACGTGGTTCAGCAATAGTACCTACGTCCACGAAGGGTAAACCAGTATCTTTATAAGAATTACTCTGGTTTACCAAAGATTTATAAAGTTACAACTCTTGCATTTTCGAAAATAAATCTCAATACAATTGTAATCCCATAAAATAAAGGAAAATAGGAAACTCCATCTTTGGCTACTACAACCAAATATAGAAAACTCAATATTTGGCTACTATAACTATCAACATAAATGACTATTCTAAAGTTTTTTCTCTAATTTTAGGGAACATTTCTATGCATTAAGATCTAGAAATTTATAAAAAATCGTTAATTCTAAACTGGTGGTCTACAATTGCCCCTCTTTGGCACACATTATCCTTCAACAAACAAGTAGCCGGTAAAGACATAGATACCTATAGAAAAATGATTAATTTAAAAACTTAGAACTGATGCTCAAAGAACAACCACCCCATCAAGTCCACATTGACGCCACGCTGTCTCAGCTCACCTAGGAATTTTTGCATCTAGGGAGGCTGAGCATTCTTTAACGAGTTTATATGCTATATATGTTGGAATTGCTGCTCGGGTTCCATTGTGTCACTGATTCTAATTTTTTTTAAGTCTAAAATAAATAATAGAAATAAAATTGACTTTTTCGTTTTGAGTTCTCTTTTCTCTTGGTTTTTGGATGTGTGCTAAGAAATACCAGGGATTGTCGTTTTTGGGTTATAGAATCCTAAGGATGATCTAAGATATTTGAGAAGCATCGTCTTCAAAGTCGAAGGATTTATTAAATAGGGGACTATTGTCATCATTTCAAGGATATCGTCCTACTCGTTTGTTTTTTTAAATATTTTAGAAAATTTTGAAAATAGGGAGGAAGTTCTCAAAACAGAATTGGCACCGGGCTTACAATTTCAACCAAAATAATTTGACTTTTTGAAAACACAACCATATAGTTTCAAAATTCTCCAAATCAGAATGGCTTCAACACTTGAAGTTTTTATTGAATTAAAAAATGTGACATTAAGAAGTATCAATTAAGAAATTTTAAAATTAATAAATGTAAAATTAAGGAATAGAAATGAACAAATGTTAATAAATAAATTGTAAAATTAAGAAATGGGAAATTAAGAAATTTTAAAATTAAGAAATGGGCCAATTAAAAAATTCAAAATTAAGAATAGAGAAATAAGAAATAATAAAAATAAGAAATGAAGAAATTAAGTACTAAATTAAAAAATCATGGAATTAAAAGATTAAATTTAGGAAATTAAAATTAAAATAGAAAATTTTGATAAAAAGGATGAGATTTTAAAAAAGAAATAGTTAGTAGTTTTAGCTCATGCGGCTTTGGAGCCAACTAAGCATTGTGTTTTACAGTGATGGACACGGTGGTGTACATTTTAGTGTGTTAATGAGGAAATGAATATACTCAACCTTTTATATCATACTGGTAAACTTTTGAATGAATTTGAGTCTACACACGACCTTTTACGTCATATGGGATTAGATATTTTTTACTTTGAGAAGTAGCAATTTAGGCTCATACGTAGAATGGGCTTAAAATTATTTCGAATGAAAGGGTAGTTTGAGTTCGTACCGGGAACTGACTAATTTTGAATTGAAGTGGCAGTTTGGATTTATGCCATAACTGATTGACGAAATAATTTTGAAAGTTGGTTGCCAGTTGAGGCTCAAGGACCACTTGAAAATGAGTTTTGGAATGAAAAAATGGAAAGCATGTGATGTTGCCCATTAGATGGGTTGCTTAATATTAGTAATTGTTTCAACTCTTTTATTGCATCTCAGGAAATGACACGGGAAAAACTATTCCGTGATATTGAAGGCCAGAGATTTACCATTCTTGGAAGGACTGTGAGCACCAGGTGAGTAGAGTTAGTAAAGCATTATTCAAGGGTTTAGCAATTATACCAAAAGCTAAAGAACATTTCCATACTTACATAAAAGATCATGGTTTAAAGATAAAGCAGTAATAAAAGTTAGATATTGCAATTTGTACTAAGCGCACGTTCGGTATGTATGAAAATACTTAGTAAAAGTACCTTCTCAAAAACGATTCCATGTAATTTGAGTGTGGGTGTTTTTTCACATCAAATGGTTGTGTTGCCAATTTGTGTAAAAAAATAGATGTCAAAAAATGTGTTGGGATCAATTGGTATGAAAAAACCTCCCCCACCTAATCACATGATGGAGTTTTTTTTATGTGAGAATACTTTCATACAAGTATGTTTATGCATACCAAAAGCGCACTAAGTGTTTCCCTTTGTTTTATTTCTGGCTTGTCTTGTTTAATACTAAAAATCAAGAGTGCAGTTTGTATAGAGTCGAGGTTCTAAACAATCATAAAGCGCACTTTCAAATAGTATCTAGAAATGCAATTTCAATTTTGAAAATCCTTGTGATAGCCTTAAAATGTATTTCATCTTTAATTATAAAATTTAAAGCTTCAAAAATAGTGTAGATCGAGCAGATCTATAAAAACTTGAAAATCTTAAAAATTGACGGTCCAAAAATAATTTACAACATACATTATTTCTAAAACTTGAAATCTATTTTTTTCCTCATGTTCATGCATCTTGATATCGAAATAATCAATTTGAGGATATTAGGGCATCAAAACAACCCCTTCAAGTAAAATTGTTGAGGTGAGCTCTAATTTGATTGTTTAGAGCCTCGTCTTTATATAAACTTTTTCCAAAATTAAATCTCCAAGGGTACACTATTTACTTCTAATTCCATAAATATGCAATGGCCACTTCGTTACAGGTTTTGGTTGTATCTCCTAATTAATAGTGTATTTATGGCATGTGAAGATCCTGAATGTTTAATCGAATGCAAGTTGTACTGGCAGTTTATTATTATAGAGCCTTCCAGATAATATGTGTGATGACCAAATAAAAGCAAATGGTGAAATATGCTGAGATGGTATACGTGTGTGAAGAACATGACAATTAATAAAAAATTGCAATATAAAACGAGAGTGAGAGAGAGGGAGAATGAGATTGTAAGAGCTCATATTAGAGAGAGTAAGGAACTGGGATTGTAATTTATACTTTTTACTAATAATTCGGAAAAAGATTTTACAATGACCATAAATAATGATGAATTTTAAATGCACTTCCATAGAAACATATGCACTTTGTGTTCGTTATATAGTCAGTTTGAACCGTTCATTTTGCTAGACCGTCCGAGGATGACTGGAGATTTAAAAATCTCCTTCATTAAAATAGATATCGGCCTCATATCAATGGAAAAAATCAACCAATGGTTATAACCAAGGGCCGTTTTGATTCCTGGAAAAAGATTCCCTAGAAATGATTTTCCAGACAGATTGCCCTTCTCTTTGGATCCAAATATGGGGTGGAAATGTTTTTCTGCTAGAAATCATTTTCTTTATTTTGTCCCCAAAATAAAAGCGTTATTTTCTTCCCCAGTGCTTGAAAAACTAATCTCCCAGTCAAATTTCATTTCGGAGTCTTATAAAAAAAATTAAAATGAGCATACTGCTTGTTGGGACCTGGACAAAAACGACATCTTCTATCTTCTAGCATCTCTCCCTCGCACTCTCTCTATGCTTACCCAACTCTCTCTCTCTCTCTCTCTCTCTCTCTCTCTCTCTCTCTCTCTCTCTCTCTCTCTTTATATATATATATATATAGTAATGACACTATGAGACCCTCCCACACCCATATGAGTAGTACCCTAAAAATTCATCATTTAATTTTGATACAGATCTCTAGAAAAGTTATGACATGGGTGTGGGACTTGGGTGAATAGGTTTATTGATAACTTTTCTAGAGATCTGTGTCGAAATTTAATGGTGATTATTGGGGGTCCTACTCACATAGTTGTGGAAGGAGCTCATAGTATCATTACTCATATATATATATAGTGATGATGTTGAGATAGATGAATGGCAGTACAAGAAAAGATAGAATTCAAAATGATTATATACGAGAGACTTTAGGTACAGGACATAAGATGAGCGGAAGTAGACATAGGTGGGCTGCTCATGTGCAACATAGGCCTAATACAGTACCGGTTAGCGATTTGGTTCAAGTGTAAGGGAAAGGCCCAAAGGGACATTGATAGAAGTAGTAAAAAAGAATATAATGACTTTTGGTCATTGAGAGTATGACCCTTGATAGAGAAGAATGAAAGAATAGGATTTATGTAGCCAACCTTAAATACTTGGGATAATGCTTGGATTATGATGATCTAGACCATTCATTTCACCCGAAAATTAAGTGTTCAAGGATCTACAAGATCTATATTAGTTTTTGAGTTTCAAATTTCATAGTGAGTGTTGAAAATTGATTTTGGAGCCATCACCATGATTTCTAACGGCCAAAGTGCTCTCAAACTAGGATTTGAAGTGCGGTTTACTTTGTTTTTATAAAGCCTATGCCTTATAAAAACTCTATCAAGCTAAAAATAACACCTCAAATGCCATATGGGAGAATCTGGCTCTCCTAGCACTTATTGAAAGATGGACTATGTGATATTGCATGGTGTATATATTTAAAAATTTTCTCTTTCATCGACAAGATCACTCACAATGTTCAATTATAATTAAGTTTCACTTGAAATAAATAAACAAAGGAAACATACGGTCTCACTTGCTACCATCTAAACTAAAAGTTTTTATAAAATAATCAAAACCTGAAGTCTTTGATTTATCGTAAAAGAATAACATAACACACATAGAACTTTAAATACATAAAATTACCAGAGATTACATCAACTGGGCTTAGTACACTCCATGCCAAGTCTCATCTTTCTGATGGTGCTCGGGATCTTTGATCAGTCTATAGAATTTTCCTTCGTATGGCATAACCCAATCAACGCACATGGATCTCGATCTAGAACCACCCACCTAAAGCCTCGATACTTTAGACTAATTCAAGCCTCTTGGCTTGAAGCTTATGAGAGATAGAATATTAAAGAGAGAATGGAGAAAGATATTAGCTAAGTGATGATCCCTTTGCTACCCAAAAAATAACAAGCCAACCTAGCTTCTTTAAAACCCAAAAGGGAGAGACCTTAACCTAGCCTAGGTGTGCCAACAAATGTAGAGAGATATAGGGGGTTAGGTTGGGGCCTAGCCTCTTAGGCTAGCTAAGGTTGAGAGAGAGAGAGAGAGATGATTTTAGAGAGAGAAGAGAAATAGGTAAGTGGTATAGAGATTATGGGAGAGGAATGATCCCATATATAGATTTTTCATGTATTAGGGTTTGCCACAAAATTGTAGGAGCAAATCTTGACCGTTGATCTAAAGAGACTTGTGAGGTAATAGATATGAATCAACCATTCCTTAGATCCATCATTAAAATGCTAAGAAATGTGCTAGAACTTTATCCTCCTCTTCCTAAATATAGTTACATCAAATAAATTAAATAAGAAAAATATTATTTTACTTTCTCCAGGTTCTTTAATCAAAACCTTCTTGTTCCATAAGACATTCTAAAGCTATATAATTTCATTCCTTTAATACAAGCAGGCTTCTCTCCATAAAAGGAAAGCCAACTAGCACGAGATGTGTCTCACCACAATTAGTAAGAAGAAGCATCCCCTATGGGTGGGGCGTGCCACCTTTTGGTGACCACTCATGGGCCCGTCCCATGTGATTAAATGGGCCTCCAATAATTATGGAAGGTCCCACATATTTTTAGAAAAAATATTTTTCACTTTTAGGATTTTTAAATCTCTTAGTTTATTTAAAACTTTAGAAATTGGATTTATCTTAGTGTATAAATCCAAATGATAAAATTAAAATATCAATAGATTCACAACATATTCAAATAAACATTCAAAATCAAATAACATAAAATTAATTAAATTAAATTAATTTTGATGGGAATCAAATCCGAATATGTTTAGGATTTAATCAACGAACAGGAGCGCTTTACCTTCAACTACGGACCACGATCCACACTAGCTTTTTCAAACTGACCCAACAGTCCTCCATGACCAGCAGTCCACTGCAGAGGTTCATGATTGGACTGCCAAAGTCAATTAATGGGCTAGGGGACATAATCTTAGTCTGTGGATTTCAAGTTCCCCCATAGAGACAAACTATAATCCATCAGACCATGATGCAACCATGACGTTATAGTACTTAGGGGTAATCTCTCGTACATATACATGTTTCACCATCAATGGTGGATTACTAGCTCAGTACAACTATCTATGTACATGTTGTGTGATGATACAACGATGAGGTTGTAGTCATATCTTTATAAACTATTCATCACACACAAGGGTTACATAGTCCCTCGGCTTTCATCCAAGCATACTCCGACCTCATCAATGGGTAACCCACTAAACCCTCCTTGGTTATATCTCTATGCCAAAGTACCTTGGGTTTTTCCAACTCAACTGGTCTACCTCGTCAAGCCAAGTTCAAGTATTGACAAATTGCATTTACCTAGTATGGTCCACAAGAGGACCAAACTCCTACTGAGTTTATGATTCATTTATTCAAATGTTTATACAATATCTCTTAAGGCCTTTAAAGCCCACATAAACCCAACACTTATTAATTCTCTTCGTTGGCCATCAAAATAAACTTTTCACCGATCCCTACATTTGGATAAGGAAAAAGTTTATATAAAACTGAGGCTCTAAACAATCAAATTAGAGCCCACCTCAAAAATTTCACTATAAGAGGTTGTTTTGATGCCCGAATATCCTCAAATTGATTATCTCGACATCAAGATGCAAGGACATGAGAAAAAAATGGATTTTAATATTTGGAAATAATGCATCTTGTAATGCATTTTTGGATCATCAATATTCAATATTTTCATGTTTTCATAGATTGGCTTGATCTACACTATTTTTTAAGATTTAAATTTTATAATTAGAGATGAAAATATATTTGAAAAAATATCTCCATTCCCCGTATTTTTAGGTGTCATTTCACAATAGACCCAAAGTTTTAAAAGATATCTTAAGGCATAAAAATTGTAGATTTTATTTTTTCTAACCCCTTAAGCTAATTTAAATTTGTTTTTTTAGGCCAAACAAATGTAAAAAGACATGCCTTTGCTAAAAGCCATCCTTCAATCTTCTAGAGAATGAAGGGCTTTATGGAAGTGAGAGGTTACTGGGAGGAGACAGAGGTGTTTGGAGAAACACGGGAGGAGAGAGAGAGTCAGAGAGACTCAGGAAGAGAGAGAAAGAGAGAAGTTTGGAGTATATAAGTGAATAGAGAGAAAGGATTGAGTTTAAAAATAGCATGTCTTTCTCACATTTGTTTAGGTTAAAAAATAGGTTTAAAGTGGTCAGGGGGTTAAAAGATATCTTTTGAAACTTTAGGTTTATCAAAAAATGAAACAAAAAATTAAAGGATATGAGTATATTTTTTTAATATATTTTAGGACTTTCACAAAGATTTCTATTGTTGAAACCACATTTCTCAACACTATTTAAAGGTAAGCTCTACTTTGATTGTTTAGAGCCGCGGCTCTATATGAACCGCACCCTTTGGATAATAGTTGCTAGTGGTACAAAATTGATATGAGAGTCATGAACACCTAATCACTTGTTTCATGCACATTTACCAAACAATTATAGAAATTATTATAGCCAACTTAGGCACCTTGATCCTCAAAGAAAACTAATATTATTAGGTAAGGGTGTGGTTTATATAAGGTTGCAATGTCACTTGTAGAATTAAGGTTGTAATATTTTGCATCATCCATTTTAGTTTGATAGTGTAAGATGGATATATTTTTCTAAAAAGTGTGAAAATGTAGCATGTCTTTCAAGATATTGTAAAATACACATCATCTAAATAAAATAAACAGTGTAGATTATTGCAACTTATTTATATGTGGTAAGAACCCGAAGGTTTCTTTGGGAACCGGCCAGGTGATAGGAATTGGACAGCCCCACATATTCCCAGTCCAAATAAAGTGATTGCAATCTGAATCGGTGTTTTTAAAACCCTCGGTAAAACTACGATTTTGTTAAATATCCAACATATAAAATTGTGCATGCCATATATCCATGGATCTACCTGCGTCAATTCAATTGAAGAAAAGGGTTCATGTTTGCAAGATAACCCAATCCTCTTTGAATTTAAAATTGTGCATGCCATATATCCATCGATCTACCTGCGTCAATTCAATTGAAGAAAAGGGTTCATGTTTGCAAGATAACCCAATCCTCTTTGAATTTTGTCTTACGCATGTTACAATGAGGAAAATAAAGTAAAGCTAAGAAATGAAAATGAAATGCAAACGCGAGAATTTGGGATTTGTAGTTACTTATGATTTACTTATACAAAGCTTTCCTACCGGTTAAGAAAAGAGCCCTGCTTAATTGGTTAGCACTTGACGATTTACAACTCTACATATTAGGCTTATTTTTTATCAATGGTAAGAGCTCTCTTCTCACTAACTCATTAAAAAAAAAAAACTCAATTCCTATCAAGGATAAGAGCCCTCCCCGCTCCCCCCCCCCCCCCCCCCCCCCCCGCCCCCACCCCCCCACTGACTCACTTAAAAAAAAAAGTTAAAAAAAAAAGAAAAAAAAAAAGCTTTTCTGCTAATTCTCATGATGAGACAACGACGCTCATGATGAAACAAAAAATAAAGAAAAAAAAAAAAACTTTCCTGCTGACTCTCATGATGATACAATTTAAGCTAAAAAAAAGAATGTCCATTTGGTATTAGCTCAAGAAATCCTCATAAAAGGAAAGCGTCAAAAGGATATGAAAAATGAAATGAAAGAAGAGGAAGATCCAATTCTAGAAGCTCCCTCTATCTCCATACCAAGGCCAACACAGAAATTTTCAGGTGCACACTCGTAGGGGTGGCAACGGGTCAAGTACTGGTCGGGTCTTGCTGGACTTGGACTTGGACTTGGACTTGGACTCGGTCTGGTCGGATCCATTGCCACTCTATGACTGTGAGCTTTTTTTTTCTTTTTTTGGTTACCTTTTATTTTATAATCATATACCGTATGACTACGAGCTTCTTTTTTTTTGTGACAATATGAACACCTAGCGCAAGTCTAAAGATACATGATTGCCTTCATATACCCTATGACTACGAGTACGGGTGGTCGGGTCCAGCTAGTCCTGGACCCTAACCCAAATAGCATTCGGGTCAAAAATTTGGACCCATACTTGGACCCTAAGCTAAGTCTACCTGTTGGGTCTCAGGTCTGGTTGGGTCCATTGCCACCTCTACACACTCGTGAGGGGAGCACTTAAAATGTTCGAAATATGTTTAATAGAACCAACCACCTTAATTCGTTAACTCTTTCCTCATCTAGCTCTCCAGCATCTGAATAAATTTTCCTATGATCTGAGAATTCTTCAAGTTACATCGTAAATTCTAGGTTAGAAGTAGAATGGGGTGTAAATTATGAATATAATGTTAGTGAAAGAGCACCGGTTTAGGAAAGGGGCTAGGGTGTAGCATCCCCACACCTAATTACCACCTCACGGTATCCATTTGTGCCATTGACACCCTCAATTAACACCTTCAAAATGTAACTCCCCCATCTATCGAAAAAACGATAAGGGCATATCTTCCCCACTAAATTACCCAACAAAAAAGGAAAAAAAACACCGATTTTCTTTTTCCCCATCTAATGTTCATCGCAATCTAGGAAAATTAATTCATTCTGTAAAAGATATCAGGGACTTTGCTTAATGAAGAAAGTGACAATAAAATTTGAAAGCAAGTTCACGAATTACTAATTAAAACTCCCATTAATTGACCATAAAATTTGAAAGCAAGTTCACGAATTACTTATTAAAACTCCCATTAATTAGCCTTTCACTCCTTGCCCCAATACAACAAATAACAGCATAATAGTTCTAATGGAGAATTTATCTAAATACCCTTGAGAGATGAATTATGCAACATTCCATCCAAATCTTGTGATTTAATTTCAAAATACCCTTTTATACAAAGTTACAACCTCGTATTATAGAAACCTTCGGATTGATGGGCAAGACCTCAAGATGAATGGATATAAAGAAATAAAAAAAATTAATGTATTAAAAATAGTGAATCTTCTAACAAATTATCTAAACCGTCTATTTTGGATTTTAAAACATTTACAAATCTACTCGATGTACACTATTTTTTAAATTTAAAATTTCATAATTATGGTTGAATATTGATTTTCAAACCATTGATTTTCAAGCCATAATAAATTTTACAATGCCAAAACTACATCTCCCATCAAAATTTAGAGGCGCGCTTTCCTTGTATAAAAGCAACTTATAAAACATCACCCTTTTAATAAAAGGTGTGGTTTCTATAAGGTTGCAACCTTAAACAAT
The DNA here is from genome assembly GCF_054954075.1 of Amborella trichopoda. Classification (NCBI taxonomy): domain Eukaryota; kingdom Viridiplantae; phylum Streptophyta; class Magnoliopsida; order Amborellales; family Amborellaceae; genus Amborella; species Amborella trichopoda. The sequence continues at coordinate 16,760,698 of NC_142340.1, forward strand.
CCAATTAAGGATCACCTTTAAATTTTATTATAACTCATAATTTTGGTATAAAATTTTTTTAAGATTATCTCAAAATCTATTTTCATATTTAATTCTAAAATTTTAAACTCCAAAATCTATTTCCATATTTAATTCTAAAATTTTAAACTCCAAAAATAGTTAAAATCAATTAGATCTATAAACATATGAAAATATTGAAAATAGACAGACTACATAATGCGTTGCAAGATGCATTATTTCTTGCAATCAAAATCTTATACTTTTATATCTCGATATCAAGATGATCAATTATAAAGTTTTTTTTTTTTTTCAAGTAGATTAGGAGTTAACTTTAATGAGGTGATATTAATGGTGGGAATGGAACTCTACTTTTAAGGTTGTAACTTTATATAATTTTTTTCCGTTACAAACTTCTGTAAACTTTTTCCTTTAAATTTCCTAGTTTCAATTAAGGGTCTATTAACAATGAGAAGAAAAATAAATAGGAAGAGAAGAAAAAATAAGATTGAAACAAGTACTTTCATACTTTTTTTTTTTTTTTGGTAAGAGGTTCAGCAACGAAATACGAAAAAACACCCAAGAAAGAGTCGTAGCAAGGTTACTTGAACTTTATACTCGGTTGTTTATTTTGTACATTATCTACAGTCTACACACAGTTTATGTAGAGGAAAAGTAAAGTACAGAAACTGTTTCATCATCGTCGCCTTTTCTCAATTAATTGCTGTAAAAACCATCTCTTTATCAAAATCAAAGACAATCATTCTGCAATTTGGATTCTTCTCTCATTTGCCTTCTCATTCTTGCACCCCATGACATGTTGCCTCCCCCATTCATGTCTTTACTCATACTCCTCCTCTTCAGCTCACCCAATTGATCCTCCCACCTCCCTCTCCACTCTTCTCTCTCCTCCAAACCCTAATTTCATAAACCAAAGAGATCAGTAAAACTCCTCCAAACCCTAATTCCATAAACAATTGAGATCAGTAAAACTCATCTTGAGAGATAGAAACTACAAAATTACTGCAAAAGAGATCACAATGGTCGAAGAATGGTGGAGATCGCCTTACCTGATCCATGCGTTTTCTTGTAGAGAAAGCCAAATGGAGGCCTCCTGCCAAATCCTTATCATAGAGAGCCCTGGTCCTGGGATCAGAGAGAGTCTCGTAAGCTTCCTGAACCTGAATGAATATCTGTGTGTTTTCTTCAGCGAGATCGGGTGGAGAAACATCAGGGTGATACTTTCTTGCCATCTGCTTGTATGCTTGCTTGATTTCGATTAGGGTTCCGGTCTCTGGGATTCCTAAAAGCTCATAGAAACTCATAGCAGCAGCGTTCTCGTTCGTCCTGCAAATCGCTCTTGCGATTGAAAAGCGTCCCGAGAAACTCAGGCGGTGGTTGAATTGACCATGACTGGTCTTGGGAGAAGCTCTGTTGAGGTTCGAGGGGAAAGTGAGGGACCGAACCAGGAAGATGGTTCCATTGCTTGGGAGCACATGGCTGCTCATCTCCTCTCTCTAAACTGCAATGTTTTCTCTCTAATAAAATCCCTCTCTCTCTCTCTCTCTCTCTCTCTCTCTCTCTGCAATTCAACCTTCTCAATTTCCTTCTCTGCAACTAAAACAATGAAACAATTCAACCTTCTCAATTTCCCTCTCTGCAACTGAAACAATATTGAAATTCTCCTCTCTCGAGTAACAAAATCTGCAATTTCTCTTTCTAAAACTAAACAGGAATCCAGAACTCCTTTGTTGCTCTACAATGGAATCGCTTTCTCTATCTAAAACCAAGTAATTAAACCCGAATCTCAATCCAGAAACCGTTCCTCCTCACCCTCTCTTTCTCTCTCTAAAACTGGCGATCGGATATTTCCTTCATTCTTTACAAACCAAGCTGCTCTCTCTCTTCTCTCTCTCTAGAAACCCTCTCTCTCTCTCTTATGTCTGCCACCAAAATGACAGGGCAGCATTAATGTCGAAAGCGAAGCACAACCGTTGGATTGAGTTTAGTAGTTTGGAAGATTATTATTCTCGGAACCCTATTTGTATATTCTCATTTCGCCTTACGTTGCGGTGATCAGGTTTTGGTGGTTCTCAAGATGGCAACTGGCTGGACTGGGCCCTCGTTTGAATGGAGCCCGGTTGCCAAATAAATAAGAAAATAAAGAGAGGAAAAAGTTTATAAGGTTACAAGTAGAATAAAGGACTAACCTCAAAATTCCAGGTAAGGTTGTAAGTAAAACCCTCTAATTGATCATCTCGGATATTTACGAATATGAAAAAAAAAAAATAATAATTTTGAGTCCCAAAGATTTATGAATATAAAAAAAAAAAAAAGAGATTTTAAGTCCCAAAAACACTGCATCTTGTAACACATTAGCTAGATCTTCCAATTTTAAGATTTTCATATGTTTATAGATCTACTTGATTTTAATATTTTTGGAGTTTAAAATGTTATAATTAAATATAAAAAATAGATTTTCAAATAATCTTAAAAATCTTTTACACAAAATTACATGTTATGATAAAATTTGGACATATTATTTATTTCGAATGTTTAAAATTGGAACCATATATAAACCACATCCATAAAAAATAGAAAAGTTTATATAGAACGAGGCTCTAAACGATCAAATTTGAGCCTATCTCAAAAATTTGACTAGAAGAGGTTGTATTGATGCCCAAATATCTTCAAATTGATCATCTCGACATCAAGATGCATAGACATGAAAAAGAAATAGATTTCAAGTTTTGGAAATCATGTATTTTGTAACGCATTTTTTGACTGTCAATTTTCAAGAATTACAAGTTTTCATAGATCTATCGATCTAAACGAATTTTGAAGTTTTAAACTTTTATAAATAAAGATGAAATTATATTTTAAGGCTATCACAAAGATTTCCAATATTGAAACGATAGTTATCGATACTATTTGCACATAAGGTCTAATTTATTTGTGGGGAAATATCCTCCTCGCCCCTATTTTTTGTTTTCATATCTCAATAGTCCCAATGGCTAAAAGTATATCTCTTAACCCTTGAGTAACTTTATCCACTTTTAATTATTTTTTTGGCCCTAATAAATAGAAAAAAGACATGTTCATTTTAAACCCTTCCTCTTTTTATATGATATATTCTCCTCAAATTTCTCTCTCTCTAACATTCACTCTCTTTATCTCTCTAACCGGGAAGAGAGAGTGAGAGACATGGGAGAAGAGAAAATGGGAAAATAGGTAGAGCTAGATTTAGGGAAAAATCATGTGAAGAGAGAGAAAGGATGATGTTTAGAAAGTATGTCTTTTTTATATTTGTTTCAGGCAAAAAAATAAATTTAAAAGGAATAAAGCTAGCTTAAGAGATTAAAAAATATAAAACTTAGAATATTTATGACTCAATATATGTTTTGAAACCTTAGGTTTATTGAGATATAAAACTTATAAATGGGGTACGGAGATATTTTTCTTTTAATTGTTTAGAGCCTAGGTTCGATGAAAACCGCACCCTAAAAAAATAGACTAGGGTAGGCCAAAATTGCTCGCACTAGTCCTATCCTAGCTATAGCCCACACATTGTGGCCCAGGCACTACTATTTTAGAATATGGCAGCCCGGGCCGAACTCCGGTTAGTGTTGGGACCTTCTTAATATTGTGGGTGGATGGGTGAGTAAGAGTCAAGTCCTCCGATCTTCTGACACGTATGTCGCGTGGGCCAATTGGAGAGGTGCGTATGGGGTGGATATGAAGGGGTTGGGCACAGCAGAGCTGGGGTCCACCTGTGATACAACTTTATCTACTGCCTTCGGTAATTTCTCTCTCTCCAATTTAGTGTTTACTCTCTCTCCCTCTACGGAATTTGTGGATAATAATTAATTTTATATAGAATATAAAATTAAAGGAAAAAGTTTATATAGAGCCGAGGCTCAAAACAATCAAACTAGATCCAACCACCAAACTTTTACTGGAAGATGTTATTTTGCTGCCCGAGTATCCTCAAATTGATCATCTCGACATCAAGATTAATAGACATGAGAAAAAAAAATTGGATTTCAAGTTTTGGAAATAGTGCATCTTGTAACACATTTTTGGACCGTCGAATTCAAAATTTTCATAGATCTACACTATTTTTTAAACTTTAAATTTTATAATTAGATGTGAAAATATATTTTAAGGCTATCACAAAGACTTCCAGTATTGAAACCACATTTCTCGACACTATTTGAAGGTGAGCTCTAATTTGACTAGGACCAAGATTCTATGTGGCCAAACCCGCATATGTAGAAATGTGGGCCTCTTAATAAAATCTATTTTTGAGATGGATTTTAAGACTTAATTTTTAAGGATGTGTAATCTCTAACATGGAGATCATGAATATGAAAAATAAATAAATTTTAAAAACTACAAATAATAATTCTTGTAAAAAAACATTTGGACTGTGAGTTTCTATTGTTTATATATGGATCACCTATTTGCATCAATGGTTGAGATGGATGCTTTACACTTTTTGGACCGTATATGTAGAAATGCTGTCCAGCCCTCTTGAAAGAAATTTTCATTTGATTATTTAGAGCCTCGACTCCATACAAACTGCATCCAAATTTAAAATTTAGATATTATAAATAAAGTTATTTTGTTAGTTATTTAGTACATATCTAAGCTGATTCTGATTAATTGAGAAAAAGTTATGATGATGATGATGATTTGGCTATGTATATTATATTATAAAAAAGATGTAGTTTATATAAGGCTAAGGCACTAAACAATCAAAGTAAGGAGCACCTTCAAATAATAATAAAAGATGTTGTTAAGTACCAAAAATCTTTGTAATGGCTTGTAATATGTAATTATAAAATTTAAAGCTTCAATAATGTAGATCAAACAAATCTATGAACACTTGAAAATCTTGAAAAATGACAGTCTAGATAATGCATTATATGATGCACTATTTTTAAGACTTGAAGTCCATTTTTTATCAAGATCGAGATGATTGAATTTCATCGAAACAACTTCTTTGGGTAAATTTTTGTGCGGCACCTTAGTTTGATTGTTTAGGGCCTCAACCTTATATAAAATTTTTTCTTATGTAAGTATTTATTTTTTTCAATGATTTCAAGCTCTTTTTAGCTAATATTGTCCAAGCACATGTGACGTTCAACAAATTACTTTGGATAAAGCAAAAACAAAGATAAACTTATATATATAATTGCCCATAAGTTTATCTCAGATAACTTTATGATAGGCACAACCAAATAAATTTTCTACCAATGAAGCAATTGATGTTGGGCAAACTTTTTATGCTTCCCCATATCATAGAACTGATATGGTTCCCCTTATCCAACCGTCCATTCTGTATGTACGGTTAAGATGGCCCCAATCACAATGTCACGTCTCTACACTATTTTATTTTTAATTTTTTTCTAGAAATTATTTTGACACCAATTTTTTGGCATCCACTCCTTATATATATATATATATATATATATATTCAATAAAATAAAATAACTAAAATAACCCTGAAAGTATTAAGGGGTATTTTGATCATTATATTTTATCAAATATTTTTTGTAGGTGCGCCACATTGAGAAGATGATACGTTACCAAATTTCATATTCATTCAATTTGTAAAAAAATTTAAAAATAAAATACTATGAGCCATCGGATCTAGATCAAATAGTGTGTGGCTCACTTGATCTAAATTGGATGGTTGGATCGGAGGGGAAGCATATATCTGTCAAACTATAGGAAAAGTATAGAAACCTTTCCCGTTTACCAAAACATTAGCGGGTAAGCTTTCTATCTTAATTTTTTTCACAACCATAATGATCAAGGCAGAGAAGTGAATTTTTCTTATGCCAGCACTACAATTTTTAGTGAGTTTTGAGGTAAGGCTTAAAATATTTTTCTTTTTAATCTCTTGTTCTTTGGTTAGACCATGAGCGCGCTATGAAGAAAAAATGTTTTGAGCAGACATCAATTTGATTTTATATTTCGAAAATTCCTCTCAAATTCTCAAGGTGATAAGTTTCTAGATGACTTTTTCTTACTTAGTAAGGTTAGTGCTTAACACTTTTGGTACGAAGCATAGATAATATAATTATGTGCAGAAAAAGTTAATATATGTTCACTTTTAGACCCAAAGTTACTTCACAGAACTCTAAAAATCTCGCAATACCTTTCACTTGATGGATATCTGCATCGCAAAAACTTAGAGTGTCATCTGCATATTGCAAATGTGAAATTGTAATTGATGAGTTTGGAAATGGTGGTGGCGTAGCATTCATTTGAATGATTATTTGTAGTATAGAGTTTCACTTGTGTGGTTGTTAGAAGAAAGAATGCTTCACCACTGTGAAAAAATATCTTGAGCTGTAGACCAATGATTTCTGGTTACTTTCGGTAGAATGTGGGTAATGGAATTCAATTGTCTTTTTGGCATCATAAGTGGTTGAGGGATTACCCGTTGAAATCAATGTTTCCTAATCTTTTCAAAATGGTGGCCAGGCCTGACATGCTAGTAAGTGAGGCAATAGAAAGGAGGGGCCAAAACAGTTTTTGGGATATCGTTGTAGAATTTAGTCAGCTGAATAATACATTATTGGCTCACTGATGTCAATTGATGGAAATGTTGGACAAAGTGTATATCTCTCAAAATGCTGAAGACGAATTGATTTGGGAGATAGAAAGTGTTGGCATATTCTCGGTGAAGTCTTGTTATAACTTATTCTTTCATGATAGATGGAGATGGTCATACACACACATAGCACAAATATGGAAATGGCTGATCCCACATAAGGTCCAAATTTTTATATGGTTGGCTATGCAGGACATAATTCTTGTGATTGATAATTTGATTAAAAGGGAGAAGATTCTTCAAAATGTATGTATCTATTGTAAGGATGATGCTGCGTCTACGGCACATGTCTTCATCCATTGCTCTTTCACAACGAGATTTTGATATTGGCTCTTTGGGATGGTTGGGATTCAGGTGCCACTACCCCAAAGAACTGGTGACTTGTTGTCTTCTTTGAAAGCACCATTTCTACCGAATACTGGGCACATAATATAGACAATTACAATTGGAGTGATTCTTTAAGAGATATGGAAAGAAAGAAATAGAATGACTTTTGCTGGTGTTGTTTGCTCTTTTGAAAGACTTATTCACGTTTGTAAATGCTCTATATGGTCGTGGACTTCAGTGAATAAAGAAGGATGGCGTATATCTAAAGTGGATGTGATGGCTAATCTGCAAAATTTATTTTATCTCGGTTCTTGCATATCGAGACCAAGAAGCATCTGGATTGCTCCATGTGCAGTTAGCTTCAAGCTTAATTTTGATGAAAGTTACTTGGGAAACCCGGGATTAGCAAGAATTGTTGCGAGATTGTTTTGGTAATAGTATTTTCTTTTATGCCAGCCCAAATGCAGAACTCAGTACTTTGTCTTGTGGTTTACAGATTTTCATTTGAAGGCATATGAGAAAATGTTGCACGATAGAAGGTGATTCCTTAAACGTTATTAGATGGTGTAAGAAGGAGCATAAAGTCCCTTGGGAACTTCAACCTTTATGCTTGGAGGTAATAGACTTGGCTACTAATGAAATGATGTCATTCGCTCATGTTTATAGATAGGCTAATGATGTAGCCGACTTTCTTGCTAAGGGGGGAATTTCTATTTATGCTCTTTTAGTTTCTGATGATATAATTTCCTTTTTGTAATTGAATCAAAGTATTGGTATTGGTCAAAAAAAAAAAGTTGCAACCTTAAAATGTAGAATTAAAGATACACCTCAAAATTCCATCAGAAAAAGTTGTGTCGATGTTGAAAAACCATCTAATTGATCATCTCGATATAGAGATGTATGAATATGAAAAAAAAAAGAAAATATTGAGTCTAAAAAATAGTGCATCTTGCAGCACATTATCTAGACTGTCTATTTTCAAGATTTCCATGTTTATAGATCTACTTGATTTTAACCATTTCTTAGGATTAAAATTTTATAATTAGATATAAAAATAGATTTTAAGATAAACTTAATAATTTTTTAAACCAAAATTACATATGATAAAATTTGGAAGTGCGCCTTAATTGCATTGTTTAATGTTATAACCTAATAAAAACTACAACCTTTCATATGTGCCTTGTTTTTGTATTTATCTGGGAGGGGTTTGGCCACCCTTCATTTTAGTAGTTGCAAAAATATGGAACCAGCCCCAACTCAATAGATGTTCAATCTAGAGTTCCACTAGCCCGATTCTAGAGTGTCCGAGTTGGACCGTCTATCTATAACCAAAAAAAAAAATGGAAAGCTTTTTATATTTCCCATACTGCATAAAACTTATATACTTCCCGCTATCCAACCTTCCAGTCAGAATGGATAGCTGAGATGGCCCCATTCACAATGTCACGCTCTATACTATTTTATTTTTAGTTTTTATTGATAAATTATTTTGACACCAAATTTTGGGCGTACGCTCCTCTCTTAAAATCACACTTGAAAAAAATATAAAATAATATTCTCAATAAAATAAAATGACCAAAATACCCCTAATAGATTCAAGGGATATTTTGGTCATTATATTTTATTGAAAATTTCTTTTTAATATTTTCATCAGGTACACCTCATTGAGAGTATGGCTCTTACCAAATCTTATTTTCACACAATTTACAAAATAAAATAAAATAAAATACTTTGAGGCATCAGATCTAAGATCAAACGGTTAGTGGCTCACTTAATCTAAATTGGATGGCTGGATAGGGGACGTATATATCTTTTATGCTGTAAGGGATGTATAAAAATGATTCTCTAAAAGAAAAGGGAAAATATCTCGATAAACCATATTTTTAGGTTTCATTTCTCTATAGACCCAAAGTTTCAAAACCTTTTATTTCTCCATAGATCCAATGTTTCAGGTTTCAAAACATTTTATTTCTCCATAAATCCAATGTTTCAGGTTTCAAAACCTTTTATTTCTTCATAAATCGAATGTTTCAAGTATAGATCCAGTGTTTCAAAACTTATCTTGTGGTATAGAGATTTTATCTATTATATCTTCTAACCCTCTAGACCAACTTTACATTTTTTTTACTCCATCGTTTTAGCCCAAACAATTTTAAAAAAACATCATTTTTAAACTCCTTCTCTCGACCGGATCTAGATGAGTCGATCTAGATGAGTCCTGAGTCTGATTAGGTGATTCTTAAAAACTAATTTTTACAATCTATAAAAGAATAGTCTCAACTCCTAAAATATGGGTGGCCATGTAGTCCAAGACCAACTTTGCATTTTTTTTAACTCCATCTTTTTAGCCCAACAAATTTTAAAAAAACATCATTCTAAACTCCCTCTCTCGACCCAATCTAGATGAGTCCTAAGTCTGATCAGGTGATTTTTAAACACTAATTTTTACAATCTATAAAAGAATAGTCTTAATTCCAAAACTATGGGTGGCCATGCAGTCCAAGACCGACTTTACATTTTTTTTACTCCATCTTTTTAGTCGAAACAAATTTTAAAAAAACCTCATTTCTAAACTCCCTCTCTCGACCTGGTCTAGATGAGTCCTGAGTCTGATCAGGTGATTTTTAAACACTAATTTTTACAATCTATAAAAAAAATAGTCTCAATTCCTAAAATATGGGTCGCCATGCAGTCTATTGATATACTTGACCATGGCTCTTAACCACAAAAATTGGCTTATGATATATAAACAAAAACAAATACCATCTATAAAAAAATAGTCTCAATTCCTAAAATATGGGTGGCCACGCAGTCCATTGTTATATTTGACGATGACTCTTGACCATGAAAATTGGGTTATGATATATAAACAAAAACAAATACCAGAAAAAATGGGTTTACAGTGCCTTTATGTTTTTTGGTGAGTCAGTGGGGGAGAGTTGGTGAGTCAATGGGGAGAGGGCTATGTCCTTGATAGTAATTGAGTCATGTCCTTGATAGTGTTTTTTGATAAGTCAGTGGGGGAGAGAGCTATGTCCTTGATAGTGTTTTTTGTGAGTCAGTGGGCGAGAGAGGGAGAGAGAGCTATGTCCTTGATAGTGTTTTTTGGTGAGTCAGTGGGGGAGAGGGCTATGTCCTTGATAGGAATTGAGTCATGTCCTTGATAGTGTTTTTTGGTGAGTCAGTGGGGGAGAGAGCTATGTCCTTGATAGTGTTTTTTGGTAAGTCAGTGGGGGAGAGAGGGGGAGAGAGCTATGTCCTTGATAGTGTTTTTTGGTGAGTCAGTGGGGGAGAGAGTTATGCCCTTGATAAGAATTGCGTCAGAGTTATGTCCTTGATAAGAATTGCGTCGGTGGGGAAAAGGCCCCTGTCCTTGATAAGAATTGAGACTAAGACGTAACCTTCCAAATCGTCGAGCGCTAACCAATTAAGCTCCGTCTCGTTTTTCTATTGGGTTGCCATGTTTGACGTATGAAAATACCACAACCATTAAATAGGATTCTTATGACAGTTACTCAATGTGCGATTTGATCTCAAAAAGTGACTAGGATGGGTTTTTCCCCGCATTCAGACACTTCTTCCTCGCAACAAGGATTTTCCCACAAATAAACTTTTTTTAAAGAAAAAAAAGTAGAAAATGTCGCTCGGAATCCAACTTTACGGATATGGGCTAGATATGTGGCTTCCCTCTTTTTTTTATTTTTTATTTTTTATTCTTTTGGCTACTTTGTGGATTATGCCAATCTGACTTTCACATGTCCTCCTCAAATGAACCCCAGTTGGACATTTACTCTTTTGTCGCATGGCTTGTTTGATAAAATGGAGAATTTTGAAAGTATATAATTTGCCAAAAGATTTTCATGCTCCTGTGGGAGCATACTGTCTATTAACTTTTTTTAGTACAATCCAAACTCCAAATTTTGGGATAGGAACTCTTCAAACCACAGACTAGCCTAAATATAAAAGAATTCCAAATCGCAATTTCAAAGCACCTAAAAAAAAAAATCTCAAGATTGAATATAGGCTGCCCAATTATTTTGAAGGCGAGATCTAAGTGCTAGAAAACTTAAAATTCTAAATTCTCTCCTTTGAAAATAACCATCTAGCCCTTTTAGGTGGTTCCCAAAGCTTAGGGCCAAAAAATCCTCTAAAGTAGGTCATCTACCCAAGTGAGTAGGTGTATAGTATGATCCTATAAAAGCATAATGTACGCGCTCATAAAATTTTAAGATGATATGATCAAAAGGAGGATAAGACATTTGGAATTTGTTTCTTGGGAGGGATCCAGCTGCTTGTTCTCATCCCTCTGTCAGACATTGTAAGCCGACATGTATAAAACACCACATATGTTTAGGATAGGAGACTATCCTACAAATTTTTTAAAATTTATATCCTCCCACAGGAGCTTATTAATCCATCGAATAAAATCCTATCTAAGATTATTTATTTTCCGGGTGAGGTTTGCCTAAATCAAAGTAAAATACATCTTCAAACTTTGCCATAAGATACAGTTATGGTGTCAAAAAATTTTAGGATGACAAAAGAATCTATTTTCATCTCTAATTATAGAATTTTAAACTCCAAAAATGGTTCAAATCAAGTAGATCTATAAATGCATGAAAATCTTGAAAATAGACGGTCCAGATAATGTGTTGCCAAAAGTATTGTTTTTGAGACTTAAAATTTCTTTTTTCATATCCATATATATCAATGTCGAGATGATTAATTAGATAGTTTTCCAATGTGTTTTTTTTTTTTTATGGAATTTTGATGTGCGCCTTAATTTTATAATTTAAGGTCTCAACCTTATATAAACTTATTCAGACATGATATTTTTATAGCTCTATTATTTGGGTGCTCCTTGGCTTTTACCACTTGTACATATTTTATTTTATTTTGTTTGAACTTTAATTTTCCATATTTTATTTGAAGAGAGGGTGCTTTGGAGGTATATGAACATTTTTTAAGGTTTGTGGGCTAATCTCTTATGATCCCCAGTCTTTGATTTACTCGTTGAACACGATGACATCATTCGAGCAGCCTGTGTGGTATTCACTTTAGGGAGTGTTTTAAACGTGTGTGCCCTTTCATGTGGGACCGAACTATCCCTTGTGGATTCCACCAAACAAATATTTTATATTTGGGGATGAATTATCGTACACGGAGGACCTTGAATTAATAAATCAGGACATGTGATGCGAGAAGAACTCAAGTCGCCAAGACTGATCTATAAAATCTTCAGAACCACCTAAAAATCCTAACTAATTATATTCAAAAGAAAAAAATTTGAAATTTTTAATGTTTTAATATTTAGGTCTCGCCGTGGAAAAATTGGATGGTATCTATTCAATATTGAAGAATTATTTTCTTTAAGACCATAGATAATGCAATTTTGAAAAAAACATTTATTCAATATAGCATTGAGTTGAAGAGACTACATCTGTTAGCATATGGATATCTTGTTAGTTAGTATTGATGAATACATATATGTATTTGTATGGGTATATATCTATTAATTAGGTGTCTCTTGATTATGATAAGATTAGTTAGTAATTATCCATAATCATTGATATATATCTTTAATTGTTACTGGCCGTATATTTATACGGGCCTTGTATATTATTTATTAGTCAATTAATAAAGAGAGTTCTCTGTAGTATTTTTAGTTTATAATAGCATCCATACCTAGATTGGGTTTTGCTTGAGGGAGTAAATAGAGAGTTTGGTCCTTAGATGTATGAAATCTTTGGCATATTTAACCATACAACAATGTCTTATTGTATCAATGGCGCCAGTCTTTTGTGCATTTATGTCTCCGCTTGTTCCATGCCGAAAAAATCCATATGTATTATAGGGGCGTTTGATAACCGTAAAGGTCGAAAAATTCTGATTTTTCCCACCTTTTCAATGGTTGGGCACCTTTTATTTGTGTAAATGCTGCCCAATAAATTTTACATGAGATTCTTTATAATTTCCTAAGTAGAAAAGTCGGAGACCTGTGATTTGGAACATTCTCAGCCGTGCAAAATGGGGTTGAATTTTAGCTGCTACCTCATTAACGACGACCATTTAATGCTCATCTTTTTAAAGTGTAAAAATGTTGAATTTTAAAAAAAAAGGAAAAAAGAATTTAAAGCACATGTATACATGTATTTAAGTTATTTATTAGAAATGAGATTTTACCCTTAGGTCTATCAATTTTGGGTAGACCCTAGGGTGGGCCTTTATTAACTTATCTTTTAAGTCTCTCTCTCAACAAATCATCTTCCTCTCTCCAAAACCCTACTTCTATAGCGTCTAGTCTATCTCTCCTAAACCTACATCTTTCTTTCTAGAGCTCACTTTCTCTCTTTTTCAAAGGCACTCATTCTTTAGGAGCTTTTTCCGAGGCATTCTTTCTATTTATTAGAGCCTATTATGATCAATTTACAATATATTAAAATCAAAAGTTCCCATATGCCCTATATGAAAGGATACCAATTTTCTAGTCATGTTATCATACAGAGAAAATTCACTGTAATTTTCTAACTAAATTATCAAATTAATGAAAGTAATTGCACCAAGTTTCCTTTTGTTTCCACAATTCCAAGTATTCTCAATCACTCTTAGTGAAATAGTATAAAATTCATCAAACATGACCTCAATTTGGAAGAGTACAACTCCGTTTTTGTTTAGGAGAACTAATCAAAATACTTAGAATATATAAACTATTTAGTATTTTTATTTATGGGTGCGGTTTGTATGGAGCCGAGGCACTAAACAATCAAAGTAAAGCGCACCTTCAAATAATATCAAAAAATGTGGTTTCAATACTAGAATATTTTTTACAAATGATCATGAGTTAGAATGGTTGCAAATGTATAAAATATTAAATAGTATATCTCTAATGGGTATTTTGATGAATTTCCTATTTATTTATAGCAATGTTAAAGACTTTTTGGTAAGTTGTAAACCGCTAGGTAGGCCGATATGCTTAATTGTATTACTAAATTATTATTATTTAGTTATCTAATCTCTCATAAAGTGTTTTACTAATTTGCTCAATATTTATTAGACAATGACCATAGCAAATGTTTTCTAAGCAAGGGTAATGGTTCCATTAGGCAGCAATACTATAGATATTTTTTAAAAGGTGTGGTTTGTATAGAGCCTAGGCTCTAAACAACCAAATTAGAGCTTAACTTCAAATAATGCCGAGAAATAAAGTTTCAACATTGGAAATCTTTGTGATAGCCTTAAAATATATTTTCATATTTATTTATAAAGTTTGTAGTTTCAAAAGTAGTGTAGATCGACAGATCTATAAAAACTTAAAAATCTTACAAATTGCATTTCAAAAATGCATTATAAAATACACTAATTTCCAAAACTTAAAATCTATTTTTTTCTCATGTCCACGTATCTTAATATCGAGATGATTAATTTGAGGACATTTGGGCATCAAAACAATCTCTTATGGTGCAATCTTTTACACATTTAGACCAGTCTATTTTTGGCTATTTTCTCATAAAATAGGTTATTTAGAATATCTCGACAATATTCTAAAACTAGATTGTGGTTTAGGTGGACTATAGTCTAGTGTGTCACATGGTTTGCTAGGCTAGTATGCTTCAAGTTTGGGACTTCAAAATAAATCTAATTTTGATGAGGGTGTCTACAGTTGCTTGTCTTTGTTATGTCTTATTCTTTGAAGAATAGGTCAATTAAAAAAAAAAACTAGACACTCGTGACGGATAGAAATGTGAATTCCTAGAACCAAATGGTCAAAGGATGGTGACCCCATTAGGGTCGTCGGCAAACCATCCAACTCAGTCACCTAGGTCTCTCTCTCCCGAGGGTTTTGCCACCAGGGCATTTTCTAGATGTTGTTGCCAGAAGACAGGTCGGGCTTACTGCCCAGGTCCCTCCTTGCCATTGATTCTAGGTTTTAAAATTGAATTGAAAGATGAAACTGAATTTTAGTTCCCTATCCCTTCAACGCCCAAAGCTTCCTACAGAGGGTTCAAAGGCTAGAAAGGCTTCTAATTTTTAAAAGGTTCCTAACCGGGAAGGCTTAGGAAAGATTTTCCTTGGACTTTAGTTTTCGCCATTGTATTCTTGATTCTCTAGATCAGATAATCTTTTTGGATCTCGGATTGAAACTTTCATGGGATGGGATGGTGCCATCATTTCCGGGACTTGATCCAACTCTTTTTCTTTTTTTTTTAAATATGTTTTAGAAATTTTGAAAATGGGTAGGAATCTTGAGAAAGAGACTAGTCTTAGGTTTTAAAAAGATAATTAAAGTTCTAGAAAACATCTAACTTAAAATTTGACAATCCAAATTAGGATTGACCGAAGATGGCTTAAATAATATATATATATATATATAAACACTACGCAATGCTTATAGGTAAAAATGAACAGTGATTTCGTCTACTCTCGTCACCGTTCAAAGTTCATTGTGAGGTCACGATTGTCTGGTAATATTTTATTTTTAATTTTTTTTCTACAAATGAAAACGACCTGAAATTTGGAGCGTGTATTCACCAAAAATAGGGGAATCTTCGAAAAATATAAAAAAATATTTTACACAAAATATTGACCAAAATACCCCTGAAAAATTTCGAGGGTATTTTGGTCTAATTTATTTTACGGATAACTTTTTTTTATAGTTTTATTAGATGCGCCTCAGTAATATATACATATGTTTCAAATTTCAGGTCATTCCGATTTATAGAAAAGAAAAAAAGAAAAATAAAACACTACCGAACAATTGTGACCGCGCGATGAAACTTGGACGGTGATGAGGGTAGGTGAAATCACTATTCACTTTCGGCTATAGGCGTTAGGAAGACTTTTATATATATATATATATATATATATATATATATATATATATATATATATATATATATATATATATATATATATATATATATATATATATATATATATATATATATATATATATATATATATATATATATATATAGGAAAATGATCATGTGAACTGGTTTGGCTTATAGAAAAAAATATGCTCAACGGCCTATATATATATATGAAAATAATCCTTTAAGCCGGTGGGCTTACAGATAAAAATACGCCCAATGATTTAGATTGAATCTAGGCCGATCTGACGGTCACGACCTCATTTCGTGTTTGAATTTTAATTTTTTTCTACAAATCCAAATAACTTAAAATTTTAAGCGTTTGTTCTTCAAAAATAAAAGAATCTAATGAAAATATCAAAAAAATAATTTACATGAAATAAATTGACCAAAATACCCCTGAAAAGTTTCGACGGAATTTTGGTCAATTTTAACGCAAATTATTTTTTTGACATGTTTATTAGGTGGGCCTTGATGAGAAGAACACACCCCTAAAATTTCAAGTTATTTAGATTTATATAAAAAAATTAAAATTCAAACACGAAATGAGATCGTGACCGTCAGATCGGCCCGAATCTAGGCCATAAGGCGTATTTTTACCTGTAAGCCCATCGGCTAACAGTAGCATCTTCCACATATATATATATATATATATATAGGGAAATGTTGGCGTAAACCAACTAGCCTACAGTTACTCATTTGAAGGACACGACTTCATTTCATATTTAATTTTTAATTTTTTGTAAAATTTTAGGCGTTTATTGTTCTCATCAATACGCACATAATAAAAATATTTAAAAAATATTTTAAAAAATACAAATTAACCAAAATACCCATGAAATATTTCGGGGGTATTTCGATCATTTTATTTTTCACGAAATAGTTTTTTTGACATTTTTATTGGATTATAATATTTTTAAAGAACACACACCCAAATTTTAAAGTGATTTGGATTTATAAAAAAAAATTAAAATTAAAATACGAAATGAAATTGTGATCATTGGATCGGCCCAGATTCAATCTGGCCCTTTGGGCGTATATGTAGCTGTAGGCTAGTGGGCCCACATATATATGGGCAGTGATTTCATTCAACGATTGTATAGAAATATAATGCAACAATATCAAAAAACCATGTTAGGGCCATTTGTTTGATCCAAATTTTGAAATGCACACTCTTGTCATTCTAATGAACAATCAAAAATAAAAATTTGAAAATAAAACTTAGAAAGTATTTTTTTAGCCCAATTAACATAGGCTGTCCATTTTTTATAAGATGCTTAGATCTAAGTCGTAGAAAGACCTTTTTTTCCAATTTGTTTGGATGACTTTATTATCATTAGATGAACAATGTTAAAAAATAGAAAAATAATTTTGAGTTTGTAACAGCTATGATCTTAAAATTCATAAAATAAATGGCCTAGATTCGTTATTAGAATGGACTCATTTTGACCATATCTAGGGATTCAAATTGAACCTTTTTTTTGGAGGGGATTGGCTATTGAAATGAAAAGAGTGTGTGTACAAAATTTTGGGTCATACAAATACCACAAGATGGTTTTCTAGAAGTGTGGTTGCATTATACAAAATTTTGGGTCATACAAATACCACTAGCTCATATGAACATATGAGCCCAACGGCCCAGAATGAATCTGAGCCGATCTGACGGTCATGCCCTCAATTCGTGTTAGAATTTTAATTTTGTTTCTATGAACCCAAATAACTTAAAATTTTAGGCGTTAATTCTTCTCATCAAGGCGCACCTAATAGAAATATTTTAAAATAATTCACAAAAAATAAATAGACTAAAATACCCCCAAAATATTTCAAGGGTATTTTGGTCAATTTATTTCCTACAAATTATTTTTTTGATATTTTTATTATAATTTTCTATTTTTTAATAATACACGCCTAAAATTTCAAATTATTTGGATAGGTAGTACAAAATTTAAATTCAAATACAAAATAAGGTCGTGATCGTCAGATCGGCCCAGATTCAATTTGGGCCGTTGGGATTATATTAACACATATGCTCATATAAGCTAGTGGGCTAATTTCAAAATTTTCATCTATATATATATATATATAACCGAAAGCAAGACTAACAATGACACAACATCAATGAATGAAAAGTACCATAAGGGAATAAGGTTTTTAAATAAAACCTTAGAATTTATGCGCACAATCAATAAACAGAAAAAAATGACATATAATTCATTAATTCACAAAATTCAGCAAAACTTACACAACCAAATTTAAGAGTCTAAGGATTCTCTTCAGTACGGAATGAAAAGACACAAATATAGAAATCATCCATAAAAAAACGTAAAGAAACTTACATAGCTTGAAGAGGGAAGGACTCAGGGAACTTGACACACCACCAAATATACAGATGGTACCTTCAGAAAGGCAGACTCAAACTATTACACCGAAATACTTAGAAAGCAAATACTTAAACTATTACCAATAGACACTCCTAAGATTTTCGATGATCCTAAATGAGACTTCCCTCTCCTTATATAGAGGTTAGGGTCAAACTTGAAATATGTTCAAATAGATCTAAAGGTATCGGCAGACTCCAATCCTTTTTAAGTCTGCTAAAGTATTGTCAGTGGACTTCAATCCTTCTTAAGTCCGCTACAGTATTAATGTGACTCCTATAGTGAAAGTGACAGCTACAGTAGATTTTGTCGATCTTCTTTTTAGAAAATAGATTCTCTCTGGGACATGTGTCTTGGATGATGGGTGGAGTCAAGTCGTCCCTTATCTGAGTGACTTTTCGTCACATCAATTACTTTTATTATTAGCTCTTGGTGACGAAAAAGGCGAGGTGTATTCTGGATCGTATCCTTCCCCTCTGTCTCTGATGTCATCGTCATCTTCTTTTACTGAGGTTGTAGAAATTGACATATTGTCTTCATATTCTAGTAGTTGTAAGAACTGTATTTTAAGCTCTTCTTTTGATTTGCTAGGATTTCAATCCTGAAGTATTTTTAAGTAACATGTTAGTGATGGTGATCCTTGGTCATTAGGAATTTGTCGAGTTATAATTTGTTGATTTTGAGGAATACTTTTAAGTGTCATTGTATCAGGGCAGAGAAGAGATATGTCGTATTTATCACACCATTTTATAGATATTTGCCTTTGTAATTCTGGGATATAATCCACCTTTTTTCATCAGGATTTATTAGGTAGGACCATTTAGGATCCATGGTACTTCATATAATGCCATAAAATAAATATGAAAAGCCCTTTTTATGTTTTTTCTATTATAATCAGCAAATTTCTATTGAGATTGTTTAATCTCTTTGGGAAAGATATTGGAATTTGATCCCCCAATAAAAAACCAGCTTTTAAATCAGTTTGGAAAGTCTTTTAAAGTCTCTAAGCTAAAAAGTCTTTTAAAGCCTCTAAGCTAAATTGTAAAACCAACTATGAGTTGTGGAAGTGTTTTGATAGAAGAACATCATATCCCATGCTTTTATATAATCAAAGTAATTATAGGCTCGTATTTTATAGCTATTCTCTTGGAGATGCCTATGTTTCAATGGCTAAAAACCCCATACAGTATATTCAATATCTGAAATTTTGAAAATGCCAACTCAATTTTTTTTCTCTAACTATGGTTTATAAACACTGAGCCAGTTTCAGCCAATATAGCTTTATAGTATCTTCTATTTTTGTTTTCCGTATTAGGATGCATATGATCTTTTAAGTAAATTTCTGCTAACTCATTAGGTGTTTGAACCAAATCATCGTCCTCTATTATTATAAGGGGAATAATAGATGTCTCTAGATATGGGGTCTTTTGAGAAGACTATGAATAGGGACTTTGAGTCCTCAAGGGATTTGAAATATTTTAATTTGCTTTTGTGGTGTCCTTGCTAAGGATGATGTCGATGCCAATGGACTTACTAGAGCTTTATTTTGGCTCTGAGTAAGTGGTAATTGCTTCTACCTTTTGTCCCTTTAAAAATTCTCTAGTTAAAAAGTCTGGTAAAGAGTTTGATTCTCCCTTAATATGTTCAATATCAAAATAAAAACAGAGAAAATATCCTGCCACCAATTTGTTTTGATGCTAGGTTTTTAACATCCTTTTCTAATACCTCTTTAACGGTCTTACAATCAGTTCTAATGAGAAACTTTTTATTTAAGATACCACTTCCAAATTTAGTGATACCATCTCCTCGTCCACAAACTGAGTAGATGGAGAGCAGACCGGGAGTGAAGGAGGTGTAGGTGGGAGTAATAATCCTCTTGGTGGCATTGCTTCAGTCACGTGACATGGTTATTGGGAGGAAGTAAAGGGGGTTTGGTGTGTTGTGGGAGCATGCTCGACCTCAGGGGCCAACAACAACTCTTGGCACAGGGTTTCCATTATCTCATCTTTCGATTTCATATCAGCCTGCAATTGCCTTATCATGGCCTTAAGTTGCACTATCTCATGTTATGGGATTCCGGCACTTCATCAATCATCATGGCATTGACAGTGGTCATGATTGGAGGTTGCTTCCCTTGAAAGGTTGAGTTGCTCACTGTTGAGGATCTAAGGGATAGTTGAGGCCTTGGGGCTTATGGCAGCGAATTGTCTTCATTTAGGGTGGTACATGCCAAAGGAGTTTGATCACCAAATTCCTTTTGTTTGATGAAGTTTTCGCTTATTGACTCAACTGCTACTCCTATGGCATCATTGATGACGGTCATGGGGCTTCCCCTCAGGCCTACTTCCTTTGTTAAGGAACGAGTCTCCTCGTGATTGAATGAGAATGTGAAACTTTCAAAGGAAGGTGAGGTCACATCATCATCATTGAGAGAAAATATAGAGCGATCGAGGCAAGAGGAGAGCATGTGATGAGCCTCATAGGGAATCATGGCACCTTCGAGGTATGGAGAAGCCATTAGACTGAGGTCGCTGGTAAAGGGAGTGATTTCTTGGCTCATCCCTTCCATTGCTAGGGAGTGGCTTTCCTGGAATGAGAGTGGCTTGCCTCGAATGAGAGTGACAAACTCTCATTAGAGGAAGGGTAATTGGTTGAATGAGGGTATTGGAGGTGGCATCATCAGAATTTTCTGGAAATGTGGAGCTTTCAGAGCATTAGGATATTTTGCATGGCCCGCCTCAATAGGACCGGTCTCTTCACAGTTTGGAACCTACACTGTCGGGGGATCACTTTGCTCAAGTGAGATTGTGATGGCCTCTCTGGAGGGGGAAGGGGCAGAATTGGTCCAATCTGCATGCCCCATAAATTTCTTTGTATGTTGCACCTCGGCAAAACATTTGGATAACCTGGACCCTTGGGTCACTATAAGCTTAAGCCGAGATGGTATAGACTGAGCTGCTCGTGCCACGGCTAACTTGCGCCGGGTTGGTTTGAGTTTGGCCGCCTAAGCCATTGCAAGCGTATATATATTGAGTTTGGTTGGATTCTCAGCCATAGATTATGCATCAGCTCCCTTTTGGGCTCAATTTTCGTCCTTTTTGAGGTTTTGGGGCTTCCCCATAGTGTTGGGGCCTTTTGAATCATGATAGGTTTAGGCAAGATTTTCTGAGGCTCTTGATCCACCTGTAGCGTAGGTAGAGTAAATTTAAACTTCTTAACCATGAGTGACTCGACATAGTTGGCTTGTTTGGGCTACTGTTTTGGATTAGCGTATTTGCCCTCTTTTTGAGTTCAACCTCCACCTGTTTAAGGCTTGGGGGCTGCCCTCCAGTTAGCGCATGGGCTTTCTGACTTAACATTAGTCTGGGTGAAACTTCTTTGGACTCATGAGTTGTGATCGGCTTGGATTAGGTTGGTTTGGTCTCCTGCATCAAGATGTGCTTGGGTTGGGTTGGATTAAAAAAGGCCTTTGTGTTGGGCATCCCAACTCGTTGTTGGCATGGGTGGAGCTTCGTTGGGGGCATGGACCGCCACAGGTTCAAGTCAAGTTAGTTGGACTCCAAAACTTAAACAATCACTCACTCGGCTTGTTCGGGCTTGACGATTTGAACAACCACTTACTCTGATTGTTTAGGCTTGACAAGGTCAATGGTGTTAGATTGGATCCCTGCCCCCTTTGTGGGCCCAACTTTGCCCCCGGCCATTCTTCAAATATTGCGAATAATAGGCCTTATAATGCCCCAAGTGATTTCTTTTACTTGCACCATGTGGCTAGCCTCTCTAGTCATCAGTATTTACCGTGGCAAGGGGGAAGAAGGGATCTTGTTCCTCCAAGGTACTCACGTCTTTGATTTAAAGAGGAATACCATCTTTTGTGCTCTTCTCTATTCACCCTTGAATTAGGCCTTCAAGTTCTTAGTCACCTAAACCCATATGCGAGCTTGGCCATTGTTTCCCTTCTTGATCGCTTGATAGAACTGCATCCAAGCGAAGGCGAGCAATTCTTCTAACCCCTTGTTATGTGTGGGGTCAGGACGGGTGTTGAGCTTCACTTGAAGAAGGAGTGGATGAGGCTGGTTGACTCGTCTCGATGGGTGGTTTCTTCCTCGGGAGTCAGTGCTCAACATTGGGTGTGATTCAGTTAGGATGGTACTCTTGGGGAAGGTTTTATAATACCGTGATGAGAGGTTTAGGGGCTTGTGCCACGAGGTTAGGGACAGCCAACTCCATGGTTCAAATATGAAGGTGGTCGAGAACATGCTTGCCTTTGCCACATTGCCCCCATTAGGAGCTAACATAATTTCAGCAGCATGATGGCTATTTTTGACGTTCACGACGAACTCCATAGATGTCCCAATCCTCTTTCTTGGCATCCCTGTGCTTATACCATCGGTTAACAATTGGGAGAGTGGGTGCACCGGAGTGGGCCGGGCTTTGGATGTCCCCATTCTCAAGGCAGTTGTATGGGTATAAGTAGTATAGGTTTGGGGATTGGTGGGCTTGCGGCATCGGCATCACCCCTTGGAGCCCATGAGGGCAGCTTTTGAGCATTGTTTGAGTGCTTTGAGACCGGTGGGCGAGCCACCGACATGATGTGTGTGAGATGCATGAGTGCTGAGAGTGAGTGGAGTGGAATGTGTGTGAAGAGTGGCGATGACCTTAGGGTCACCGAAGTGAGGTGGGAGACCGATGGCTAAGTCGTCGGCACAATGAGGGTGAGAGATGGGGATGGCCTTAGGGCCACCCTAGGATGATGAAGACCGACGGCTAAACCACCGATGTGGTGCTGTGAAGGGGAAGGGATGGCCTTAGGGCTACCTTTCAAAGGTTAGCCGCCGGCCTTGCGTGTGAGAAGTGAGGGGGTGGCGTTAGGGCCACCCCTCGAGGGTGGACTACTAACTAGGCCGCTGGTCTTCAGTATGTGGGATGAGGGAGTAGGGCCATCCCTCGAAGGTGGATCGGCAGCTATGGGTGTGAGGGCTGAGGGAGTGGCCTTAGGGCCTCAAGGATTGACAAGCAGCTAGGCCGCCGGTCATGGGTATGTGGGGTGAGGGAGTGGCCTTAGGGCTACCCCTCAAGGCCACCGGGCTTGAGTGTGAGGGGTAAGGGGGTGGTCTTAGAGGCACCCTTCAGTAAGGGAGAGGGGATGGTGGCCTTGTGTGCATGAGGTGAGGGGGTAGGCCTAAGGCCACCCCTCAAAGGTGGGCCGACGGCTAAGACGCGAGTCTTAAAGGGTGAAGGCGAGGGAGTGACCTTAGGGCTGCCCCTCAACTTGGAAAGAGCGGAGACCCTAGTGCCGGTGGCCAAGCCATTGTGCACGATGAAGATGGGAGTGACAGGTTTGTTACGAACCCAATTCCCCTAAACTAAACCATCAAGAATGGGGATTATGAAATCCCCAACCCGCACATATGAGGAGCATGGACAAGACTGTTTACACTAAGATTTGTGCCAATCTATGAGCAAGATCAACTCAAACACCATGCGGAATGAGTTAAGGTTAGAGATAAGTAAAGAGAGTGGGGTTGCTCAAATTAAGGGTTTAGAAACATTGCAGATATATATAGAACCGGTCATTTTCCGAGTCCTGGCAGTGCCAACTCCAATTCATTATATTAGACATAAAAAACTTTCTAAAATTTAGCTAAATCTAAGGATGAAGAAATAACCAGAAAAAACTAAAACAGAAAGATAAAGGAAGAAATAAATAAAAATAAACGAAAAAAAAAAGAGCACATACCTGAGAAACCCGGAATTAGGGGCATGTGTCCAAATCACGAGTTAATTTACGCCTTTTGATGCCTTGCCTTTTTGAAGCATGGATCTAATGTTTTTGATATAGAAGAACTTGTTCCTAGAATTTGATCTTAAGTTTTGAGAGACTTAACCTAAAAACCCAAATTCGTTGCCTTTAAAAATAATTTCAAGTACATTTCTCTCCGAACCTTTGGCAACTAGGTACCATAGAAAGGTTTGGATGGCCCAAAAGTAATCATATGCACAGAAAAATTAATTATAAATGATATGCGACCCTACTTCTCAGCCGTTCGATCCAAATGAACGGCTAGAATTGTTTTGTCACAATGTCATGCTAAAACGCTATTTGATTTTTAATTTTTTTCTGCAAAACATTTTTTGGTGAAATTTGGGGCATCCCGTCCTCTTATTGGACACATCTAGCAAAAATATAAATCTTTGTGAAAATAAATGAACAAAATGCCCCAAAATTTTCAAGGGAATTCTAGTAAATTTTCATGAAGGGAAATTCTTTTTTTTTTGTCATGCACACCCCTGTCAGATGTATCCATGCCCCAAATTTCACTACAAAATGAATTATATAATAAAGACTAAAAATGAAATACTCTGAGCCATCAGATCAACATCTAATGCTCGAAAACCAACTTGTGCATTGTGACTCAAACCATCCCAAGCATTGTGACTCAAGCCATCCCAACTATCGACTCAAATCTGACGGCTGAGAGCGAGAGTCATATATATTTTATATGTGGATGGAGTAACATGTAAAGCTTTCCCATTAATTAAAGTACATGCTTTTGCTTGGTTGATAATGTCCTGCATTCAGGCACTACACTCGGCCACCAAAGGGAGAATCTGGTGCATCCAAACTTGTGACCACTTATTAAAACGTATCTGCTCTCTCATGGCTACAGCCACTTCCAATAAGTTGGAACCAAACTGCAGGTCAACTAGAGACAGGTACTGAAGGAATGGGCTGTACAATATTTTCCAAAATTTTGCACAATGTATAGTATTTCACCACGTCAAATTATTTCTCCATGTCAAGATCTTTGACCTACATACGTGCTTGGGCATCTGACCATTTCAGGCCTATATAAGCTCTTTATTTGAAACTTTGTTTCAATCTTTAAAGTACGAGGCTTATCAATCCCAAGAAAATACACACACACACACATATATTTATATATATATATGCACAAGCGAATTGTCTTTCTAAAACTTTTTACCGCTGGGGAGTTTCCTTTTGAAGTGCTGTAGTGCCAACAAAATATATAACTCCAATGGGTATCTTAAAAGACAATAAAGAAATCAAGTTCCACCAATTGTATCCTTTTTAACTTTCTATCCTTTTTACCGGAGGACTTCAAGCTCTCGAGGATTCAGTGTGCAATGATAATTCTCAAGTTCAAATTTATGACCATTTGCATGGAATGCATACACTATTTGCTTTAGCAAATGGAGATCGTTGTCGTAAGCAAGATTATTCTCCACATTCCACATCTTTAGAGAAAAAATCAATGCAAAAACCACAGCAAACCTCCAGTGACATGAACACATTTTGGTCTAAAGAACGTTGCATACGCCACAAAATGATGGATTAATATCAGATGCCTAGAAAACACCACCAAGCACAATTTGAAAGAAAAAGGTATACGGAATTGTACAACAACCCAAGCGTTTTAAATGGTCGGGATAGACTTGGCTCGAATGTACTGCTTAAGGATGGCCTTCTCTTCATCAATACGCTTCTTCTCTTGTGGATCCTTGGACTTCAACTTTCTCTTCTCTTCCAAAATCCACTTAAAAAGCTCACGCTGCTGATCTTCAGGAATCGGCTCATGCACTGTTGGTGGAGCTTGGAGGGGTGTTTGCACCTTCTCAGGCACTGCAACAGGCTTAGTTACAACTGGTGCAGTAACCTCATCCACAACTTCACCACGATCAGTTTCTGGAGTTCTCTTCTTTGTTCTCATAAAGAGGTAAGCTACAATACATTGTTTTCCAATCAGTACACAACAGAAATGGTCTGAAAAATAAAGATTTTGGTATGTGAAGTAATTAGGCATCGTGTATGAATCCATCGACTCAGGAATAGACGACCATCATGCTGAACAGGGGTCCACGGTCACAAATTAGGGATTCATGTTTCCTTTTTCATTTGGTTTTCAGCTCCTGTCTTTGTTCATTTATTAAGTGAACACATCAGGATAAATTGGAAATTGCTCATACAAGTGCAAAAGAAAAACCAACTGTTCATGCCTCTCAAGGATCTGCGAATGTTTTAAAGCCACACATTTATACCTTATTTGATGGTTCTCACTCACCATGCATTCATACTTCACCTCCTTGGAACATTAGTTTTATCGATTCAAAAAAAGGTATGAAGGCATCCTTTCATATCCGCTGTCATCAAGGTATGGAGTATGGTTTTCCTGCTTCACTGACTGATTCAATTTATTCCTCTTGTGTGATTTGCAGCTATTATTCGAACATGGTATCTTCAGAAAATAAAGACAGACCATCAGCAAGAACTGCTGTTAGGTGCGAGACATTAAACGCTGTTTGCAATCCTTTACATGGAAGATTACCTACAACGCAAGGGAGCACGCAGGACTGCCATCATTAAATTTTACAAACCCGTCAATTTTATACTAGTTAACAATTGATTGAAAAGGCATAAATTTTACTTCAGCTGAAACACCAGCGCCTCAACAAATGCATAAGATAAACACCATGTAATACATGCAGGAGACTTCAGTATACACAGCAATTGGATCATACTCCAATAGTATTCCTAGTCTCCTGCCTTGGAGACAAGCAGCAAACTAAATTGGGGTAATAATATAAACTTCAATCCAACATTATCAAATATATATATATATATATATATATATATATATATATATATATATAAACTTCAATCCAATGTTTCAAACTCTCAGCGAAGTGCTTAGTGCATAAGGGAACAACATTAAAAATCAGTGTCCAAATCTAATCTCACCTACCAAAAGATGAAAGAAGAATTGGCACCAAGGGAGGGGCCTCCATGAACTTCTAGTTCAGAGGAAAAGCAGATAATAATGGTTACCCGACATCTCTGCCACACCCACAGGTTCTTGAAATTTGAAATGCCTCCAAAGGAAATATAGGCCAGACATACTGATCATAATGGAGCCCACAGAAAGAAAAACAAAATACAACATACGATGAAAAGGAACTTCCAACAAATGATCAGCAGGGTAGATTCTAGAATCCTACATAAGATACTCGGCAACTATCGTATGGATCTGATAGATATTATTCATACATAAGAGATGCAGATGATGGTAATAGTCTCGAATCTACATGCAGAAGATCAAAAGTCAGATCCTTCTGAAAGATAATGAGAAGTCAGCTTGCCAATGTAGTAAAGATACTAACGTGACACCAAAAATGATGGCAAGGATATCCAATAGGCAGCACCAGAGAATTTATCTGACAAGATTGCTCATTTCTAGGCAAATAACCCCTACTGGAATATTAACTGGAAAGACACTGAATGTGTGGCAGTGAGAACAGTCATTTATGGTGAAGTAGCATAGGAATGACTATAGTAAAAACTTAAAGTGACAAGCTCAGGTCCTCCAAATTAGTAAAAACTTAATTTCGGTGAGCTGCCAAATCAAGTCAAATTAGGACTCAGTATAAGTCTGATCTTGCAATGGTATTAAAAATCTTAAAAAATACAAAAAATATTGATAAATATCTTAAGTTATGTTAATGCTGTATAAGGAAAACCTAAGATAATAGAGAGAAAAATGACACACTTGGCGTAAGACAGCTAACATTTGGTTAGAAAGCGAGGGGGTCCATTAGAGAAGGCAGAGATAGATAGAATAGACCGAGAGATAAGGTGAGACCCCTAGATTTCTTCAGTCCCGACAAGGATGATATCTGATAGCTCACAAATTATAGTTAATGCAACCATATTCCCCATGAATAGCAATAAAATAAAAAAATTTGGTGAGTCTTTGCCTCTTGCAGGTTATTGCAACAATTCATTATGAAATTTCAATATAAAAATTAGGAAAATTATCTAAAAAATCCCTTTTTTCAGGTTATTACAAAAAAAACCCAAAGCTTTCAAAACCTCACTCATACCCATTTTCTTCACTGTTTGGGAGTTTGTGACCAAAATACCCACCAAACCCCCTCTTCCACAAAGTTTGGAAGCCGCCGTTTCCATGGGTTACCATGGAATTGACAGCCTCCAAAAAACGATGTCAATGATGTTGTCTTTTAAGGCCGCTGGAAGCAGCGGTTTCCAAATAGCACTTCCATTCCCGCATAACAAAAGCACGAAATGCTACAATTCATGGAAACTGCTGCTTCTCCATGAAACAATTTCACCCTCATGTCTCCAATAAATCTAGGAAAGCCAAGAAACTCAACTCCGAAAAGAGTACTATGAAATTTTAGATGGAAGATCAATAAAAGTTATAAATTTCATTTCAAGTTGTAGGAAGGTGCATCATCCAAAGAAGGAAGAAGGATTAGAGACACGATGAGTAAAAGACAATGCCATGGTTGCAATAAAACCAGTTCAGAAAGCCACCACCACAGGATTCCTTACGGTAAAAGGAAAATCAACAGTAAGATCTTAAGGATGACCTTTTAGGGAGGCAAGAAGTGGAAGTAATGAGTAATGCATATAGAAAATGATACATTAAGGGAATCGAGCACCTTCTTAATGGTTAAGAGTCTAAACAACTGCAGCACAAGAGCCCAGATTTAATTCTTAACACTGAACTACCTAAGAAAAATCATCCACAAAGGAACCTAAGACACATTTGAGGAGCAAGAAATCATATAGTTCATGAAAACATAAATGGATGACTTCAAAAATTTGATTTGACATCAACGATTACAGTTGTCAACTTCAATTAAGCAGCAGAACTGCAGATCTAATAATCAGAAGCCCTCTAAGAAGAAGACAAGTGGACGCAAAACAACTGAGCCCCAAAAGAAGTGCTTGAAAACATGTGCAATCTAATGTTCCCTAGGAGCCATCAACTAAAGAAACTACTATGATCTTAAACTCTAGAAAATATGCACAACAGAATCTACGCTATTTGTGACACCAGTCCATAATTAGAGATCTTAGTTTTATTACTAAGCGACAGAAACCTACACTGCAGGAATAGAGCTTTCAAAACTTCAGCAGTCCTGGACCAGGGCCACGAAGAGCGTTTCTTGAGAAGTTATAACCTAAGATACTATCTATGTCCATCTAGGGAGAGAGACGCCACAAATGAGGAAGTAAAAGCATTACTAGGAGGGATTGACATTGTAAAGATAGGCTTTTCATGAATCTATATGGCTTAGGATGATCCCTGAATGTCATGAAAATTAGGACCATGGATACAATTCTATGCTTAAATTATCTTTACCAGACAAGATAATCATATTGAAATTGGAAACTTCTGAACATAAAATAAGGTAAAAATAACATGCGAGTGTGTCCATGAAATGGACTGCCTGCATTTGTTGTCAAGAGCATACTCATTTTGGATCATTCTCCTGAGAGCGGTTTCTTTTTTTCCTTTCTTTTTTTTTTTTTTCCAAATCACTAGCATGAATGTATACTTAGGGGTCTGATCATCTACAGCATTGACCTAGAACAACACTGGCCCTAAAAGACATGGATACAAGTAGTGAAAAAAGATATAGTGACTTATGGTCTGAGTGATGGTGGATCCCTTGATAGGGCAGAATGGCAAAACAAAACTCATGAAGCCAACCCCAAATAGTGAGGATAAGGCTTGATGATGATGATGAATCACTGGGATAAGAAGAAAATGTGTGCAGAGAATTAGGGGTCCAACAAACTCCCCTAGCTTAAATTATCTTTTAAAATATGTCTAGAACATGTAAAAGGACATCAGAAATATTATATTAATAGCCCATTAATCTAACAAAGAAATATGACATATCCATATCCAGGATACTTCATAAAAAATTTTATACAGTATATTAAATGACTTTGTGTACATTATATATGTAGTTACTGAAGATATCTTTTGATACAAAGATACTGAACATAGTTTTTGAGGGAAACAGAAATTGAAGATATTAGAAATCGAATATATAAGGGTTATGCTAAAATACACCACACTAATGGTGAACCTAGAATTTAGTAACTATGAAATTATTTACCATAAAATACCCTTACATAGAAAAAATTGACTTTTTATCATAAATATTTCATATACTTTGGAAAGGCCATTGTGGTCTCTTTAAAATCCATCCAAAACTCAATTTCAAATTCAAAAAGATTCTTTTGACTTTTTGAATGATGATTAGACTTTAAAGGCAAGTTAAAATTACCAATATGCCCTTCTCAAAATTTTCAAGTAAGTCATTGTTAATATACTTTATTATATTTGTACGGTATTTGATGTCAAAAATTTTGGAGCACTAAATTCTAAGTATATATATATATATATATATATATATATATATATATAGGAAGATGCTAGGGTGAGCCCCCTAGCTCATAGAATAGCATAAGCTCAATGGCACAGATTGAATATGGGCCGATCTGACGGTCAAGACTATATATCGGTAATATAATTTTAATATTTTATATATAAATCCAAATAGCATGAAATTTGGAGCATAAACCCTTCTCATCAAGGCACACCTAATAAAAATATTAAAAACATTATTCACATAAAATAAATCGACCAAAATACCCCCCGAAAATTTTCAGGGCTATTTTGATCAATTTAATTTATGCGAATTATTTTTTTGATATTTTTATGGATTCTACTATTCTTGAAGAAAAGACACTCCAAATTTCAAGTAATTTGGATTTGTAGAAAAAAATTAAAATTCAATTACAAAATACAATTGTAATCATTAGATCAGTCCAGATTCAATTTGGGCCGTTGGGCTTACACTGTTCCATGAGCCTATGGGCTCACAGGAGCTTTTTCCATATATATTTAACGTCACCGTGTCTATATAATATAATGAAACCACACTTGTAAAAAGTCATGTTTATGGCATATATTTGACCACAAATTTTGTACACACTCTCTTCATCCTAATAATCCATATCAGGAAAAATAAATTTCAATTTGCATCCTAAATATGGTCAAAAGGAGTTCCCTCCAACAGTGAATCTAGACTATTCATTTGATGAATTTTAAGATTTAGGTCTTTACAAATTCAAAATTAATATTTTCTTTTTTAACATTGTTAATCAAATGATAAGAAAATTATCTAAAAATTTTTTAAAAGGAAAAAAATCCCTATAGGGCAGTTAAGGGAACCTTGTAAGTAGGGTGACGATCCCGCTCTGAAGAAGATTGCAGAAGAAGATTTCCAAGCACCCGAGGTGAGTTGGGGAGATCTAGAAGGGAGGTACTAGGGGGAGGCTGAGAGCTGGTACTTTTGGCAAAGCACGACATTCCAGAGATGGTCCCAAGAGAATGTAAGTCTCCACCACCACTTTCCTAGAAGGGTTAGATTGTGTTTGTAAGATTGCGGATCACAGACCCCCTACAGATTTGAGTTGACACACTGATTTCCACAAAATAAGCTGGAATTTATTGGAGGCAAGATCCCCCGACCAAAGGAAGTTACGCATGAGGCCCTCCAAGTGATGAACAATAGACATCGGCATTAGGAAGATGGACATCTGGAAAATTGGAACACTCAAGAGGGTCCATGTAATAAGGGTGGGTTCTGCCTGCTGGAGAGAGGAATCTACCTTTCCAGGTAGAGTGTATATTTTAAAATTGAAGTGAAATAAATAGCCGTAACATGCTTTTTAAAGATCGTTTCATTATCTTACTATAGAACCATTGCATGAAATCACTCCCCCATATAAATATACACACACACAAATGGAAGTATTTTATAGAATGTGTATATATGATTTCTCTTAAACTTAACAATATGTAGATAATAAACCATATGATATGATGCATTTAAGATATTATATGAATAGAACATCAACGTAACAAGATATGCAAGACATCTGATATTTGCAAACATTATGACATTATCAATAACAAAATTGTGCATGGATTATGAAATCTCTAAAATTAAAGAGAAGTACAAAGTATATAAATGAAATCCAAAATATAATATGGATATTTTATAATATATATCTATATATAAAATGACATATCCAAAACATAATATGAATAATTTACAATATACATAAAGTACATCTCAAAAGATCTATCAAAAATACTGCATGGATAGGGTATTAATGCCATGAAGAAATATGCAATATCTTCACCCAGAATACTACATACAATAATTTATACACTGTATTATCAAGGTTATGTCTGCGTATAGCATATAGACAGGCATCACAGATAGTCTACAGGCCTCTATGTGGAATAATAGATACCTGTATCTGAACATCTCAGGGGGGCACCATTATATGGATACTACAAGGAATATTAGCATGACTTGGGAAAATTAGCTGCAAGTTTGGTATTAGAGAATCAAGCAGAAACATTTGGGTAATAGACAGCTTTGTCATGTTCCTAAGCAAGCTAATATCATAGTGGATAGTTCGGCAACCAGGGAATAGGTTTGGATAGCTTGGAAGTGCAGGATTTCCAAACCCCTCAATTTGAATAGCAAGATTTTGATGGGTCCCTCATTCCTTCGTTTCTTGTATTTTTTTCCTTGGGTGTTAATAAAATCTATATCACTTGTCAACAAGTCTGTATTAGATGCAGAAGACTGTTCCTTAATGCAAAGAAGTCATTAATTAGAAATCCATCCCTTCACAAGAAAAACTACGCTTTGCTACACTCGCACTATAATGGATGAACTACTGCAAAGGAAGATGGTGGCCCTAATGTAAAGCCACAACTATGTAAGACTTGTCCTAGGTATCCTTTTGTAGACTTTAAAACCATTTCACTGTTTGAAAAGTAATGACCCACAAGAAATATTAAATAAACTAAGCAAACATGGGGAAAGGAAGCATCTAGGGAGACCAGCAATGGATTATATCATTCTGGCACAACATGGGAGATCTAGCTGCGACTCAAAAAAAAACATAAACCCAAAATCTCACAAACTCAAACCCATGAGGATAAAAACAGTGAAGGATGTTGGGCATTGCTACTGTTCATGTTACTATTCACATTACTGTTCTTTCTTTCATAGCCTCATATTCAAGCTACAAAAGTCTTGATTAAACCTTAGATCTTGTTTGAAATCTATAATACTATTCTTCATAACCTACTTCTTCTCTTAACAAAAAAAAAAAAATTCCCTAGACAATGTTCTCCTGTTAGTTCTTGAAATCTAGTACAAAACCCTAACTGCTTTTCTCTATTGTGCTCATCAAAACTTAACTGTTGGTTTATTTCCCTTCTTTCTTCTTCCTTGAAATATGTTGCTTTTCTGCTCTTTCTTATTCTACTGACAATGGCCTTATCGTCTTCTTCTACCTTTATTGGTCTTCCTAATCCTCAATAAATACCTGTTAAACTCAACGTCTCAAACTAGTTTAATTGGAGAGATTTAGTTCTAATTTATATAAGAGACCAGCTGTTATTGGGGCACATTGATGGTTCATCAAAGTCTCTAGTTCAGTCTCTTACAAAAGAAGAGATTTGTGAAGATGGAACAACTAAGTAAGTTGTTCAATCCCACCCTGTTTATGATATCTAAGTACACAAAACTCATCGGTTGCAGTTGTTCCACCCTTTTACAGGAACTTATTCCTCAAATAATTAATTTACCAACTGTGCAGCAGTATGGGAGACTCTTCATGAGTTATGTTCCAAAAAGCAGAAGCCTTAATTATGCATCTTCGATGTGAGCTTCATAATTGTAAAAGAAATAATATGTCAGCCCCGGAATTCTATAACAAGAAAAAATCCTATATGATCAGCTAGCTATGGTGCAAGATCCTCTAAGTGAAATGGGAAAAGTCCATTACGTTTTGAGAGGTTTAGGGGGTGATTATAGAGTGTTTGTTTCCACTGTGAGGATGAAGACTCCATTTTGGTATTTCCCTCGTTTAGTGAATTGCGACCATTATTGTTGCATCATGAAGCATTAGTCAATCTCAAACCCGCATTGGACAAATCTTCTCCTACCGATTCTCATCATGTTTTATTGTCAAACAGTAATTCAAATATTAATACAGGCTGGAATTAAAATCGTGGTGGAAGAGATAGAGGATACAGTGGTAGAGAAAGCGGAGGTCGAGGTGGAAGAACTAATTTTCATCCTAATCACGGTCATGGTTTGCTATCCATTAAAATATTTCCTTGGAGTAGAAGCCAACTAAGAGAGGAATTTTTATTTCTCAAAGGAAGTATGGGCCAGCTTAGGTATAAGCCATCAGATACGCCTATAGAACAAAACCACAAACTCGATGACAGAAGCAATTAAGCACATAAAGATGTAGGTACATTCCAAAGGTTAGTGGATAGATTGATATACCTCTCTCACATGTCCTGATATTGGATATGTTGAGTATCATTAATCAATTCATGCATACTCCTAGAACTCATCTCGAAGCTGCTTACAGAATTCTAAGATATTTAAAATCATCACCAAGCAGAGGACTACTATTTGCTAATCATGGACACTGGGAAGTTGAAGCTTATAGGGACACAGATTGGGCTGGTCGTAGTATTAAGGAGTGGAGATCAACATCAGGTCATTGTACACTTGTTGAAGGTAACCTTGCGACTTGGAGTAAAAACCAATCAGTTGTAGCCCGTTCAAGTGCTGAAGCAAAGTATTGATCTATGGTCATGCAGCATGTCAGTTGTTGTGTTTAGAAATTCTATTATGAGAGCTTAGTTTTCCAGTGAAGGGACCTATGTTCTTATATTAAGATAACAAGCGAGCCATTAGTATGACTCATCAAACCATGCATATAGAGGTAGACTTTATTAGAGAAACAGTTGCAACTAGAGAAATTTGATATTGTTGGAATTATGCCTTTTCAAGGCATTAAATTCCAACATTTTCAATAGCTCTCGACTTCAGTGGGAGTAAAAGAGCGACATGACTCTAGGATCTAGGCACACTGGGACCAAAAGTCATGGAACCCCGATTGAGTCATGAAGAGGATTTATACACATGGGAGGTACCGAGAGGGTTACCTCTTGTCTGGGTTGGTTATTACGTTTGTGCCTCATGACTGAGTGATGAGCCATGGCGATACGATTTATGTGTGTATGTGATTATGTGATATAAGCTCAACAAAAAAATAGCGATGTACAAGAAGGTTAGGACCAATAGAGGGCATTGGCCTAAATCTCTGACTCTTAGAACCTTCTCGTAACATGTGCATAAACAATAGCAATGCATGAGAAGCCACTCTTCCAAGGATCCACTGGTAAGAGGTATGCATATGTGCCAAGAGAGGAACCCTCACAATAGGTGTGTGCATGTCCTCTATAGGGTGGTGCACTTGAAATCCACTTATATTTGAGAATTTAGGGTCATTCATTGGTGTGACTTTGATAGGCTAAGATTATGAGCTTCTGATTATACACTGTGGGTCATGAGTCTGTTGGGTCATACCGAGAATGTAGCTAGGGATTCTGGGTCTAACCGAGAGGAGTATTCTGATTCATAATTCAACTCCAAGGATACTAATTTCTCTTGTAATTGTTTTTAAACAATGTCAAAAAGATTTATTTTGATGGAAAATCATTTAAATGAATTTTGTAGATTTTTCGAAATTTTTGCAGATTTTTTGAGCAAGAAAATGCATTTTCTATAATTTTTTAGGAGAAATGATAAATGAGAACAGTCCCCCGGGACCCACACGAGACACCCAAATAGCCAATGGGTGTCCACATGGTGGCCTAGAGAGTGCCACATCACCCCACATGGAGGATGACGTGGGGGTGATGTCAACCCCCTAGGGAACCCCATGTCCTTTTGTAAAATGTTAGTTTAAGTGAGGGGCATTGAATTTTGGAATTTTATGATATATTATGATATTGTAAAAATGATTTTAGCATATGTTTAAATCTTAAAGCAACGGGTTTGTGCGCATGTGTGAAGATTTCTAGGAAGGGTATTGGGCTTGTAATTACAAACCTAACCCCAAGGGAATATAGTAAATGTGCACTTAACCATCTAACTTATGTGGCATGATTTCATTATTCCCACATGCTCTTATAAAATGGAGGGAACTTATGAGATTTGCTTTTTGCTGGAATTTTGTCAAATTATCATAAAGGTATACCCTCCATCTTGGTTTTGGTTTAATTAAATGTAAAGAGCGTAGGTATTTTAATAACAAGGGAAATTGCAATGAATTAAAGGAGGATAAAGGTATTTAAATCCATACCACACATCTTAATAGCATAATGGTGGATGGTGGGCTAGGATCAAGCCTTTCTCCATAGCCATTGGATGAAAATATGGAAGGCCAGGATTCATCAATCTAGTATGAGCCATGAGTTCTACAGTACTCAGGCGAGTTGCTACACTACTCGTCCGAGTACTGTAGCAACCAGTTTAAAAGGAGAGCAGAAAATTGTCCCCCCTATTCTTCATTTTGTAGATTCTCAAGCCCAAAGATTGCAATTCGCATCCAAATTTGGTCTAAATACTCATTTTTGCCAGATTTACCCACTACATAGATAAAACTTGCAACCAAAACAAAATTTACTCAAATTCGACAGATTTGAGAGATCCAGTGCCTCATCTTTCTATGGATTGCTTCTTTCACTCCTTTCTCCGTCAAAGTGCCTATGTACAATTTGGGAGACCTGATTAAAGTGATACAAGGACTACTTTAAAAATTTTCAGTAGTTCCTGCAAAACCAGAAAGAGCACCTTCCATTAAAATCTTGCACCTCCCAGATCATACATGTGCCTCCTTTGAGATTTTACAGAAAGAAACTAGAGTCAAGAAGAAGAAAAATATAAGTTGCCTCAGGAAAACTTGCAGACAATCACCTTCTAAGACTTGGCACACCCTATGAACTTTCCCGCATCAATGGCACACCTTGACAAGGATTAATTCACTTATTCTATCTGTGGTTTAGGTAACTTTAAGAGGTTAGAGCCTTAGAGGTTTCTGGTTGCAGAGTTTCCCTTTCTCTTAGATTTCTCAAAGGAAAAAGAAGACACCAGAAATGACTAGCTCTGGGTATCATGCAATACCCTCTCTTTTCTCACTTGACAGGCCCGCATGTCCCTCTTTCCCCGCCATGTGAACCACTTTTTCTATTTGGAAGGTGGAATATGATGTTGGAGACCCTTTATATAGAGGAATAAGGAGAGTAGAAAACAAGTGAATTAGTTTTCTATTAGAATTGGGAGAACAATGGCATCAGCCATCCATCCTTGCCCAGCCATCATGAATCAAGGATGGATAAAGCACTCTTATCCCTAGGAGGATTCCTAGTTCCAATAATCTTCCAATTCTATTTGGATTCAGTTGGGAAGCCTCGAATAGAAATCCAAATTATATTTAGATTCCAAAAATAATTAAGTTCTAATTTAATTGGGACCCTAATAAATGCCAATATAATTCAATTAGGAATTAAAATTATTTTACAATAAAAAATAAATTATTTAATCACCCTTAACTATTTTAGAAGTAGTTTCACTTAGACGCTTAATTTGGGGTTCACACACGATCAAAGGGGACTCATATCATTCCACACATTTTCTCTCATGGTGGTATGCCACATAGCACCCCAAAACAATTGGGGCCCATATGAACTTATAAATTTAGTGTGTGCCCCCTCCCTGAGTTACAAAACCGTGGGAAATTCATCAACGGGCAAAATAGTGCCCCATCACTCCTCCACATGGTTTTGTAACTAACCAAAATGCCCTCCTAAAGTAACAAGTTAACCAATTCAAAAATAATGTCGTTTCAAAACAAAATTAATTATTCCACAAATAATCTTCTTTCGAAACAAAGATGCCTCCTATAAATTACATGATTAAATAAGGAAAATAAAAACATTTTTTTTCTCCTTGAATAACCCATGAAAAATCATAAAACTTGGGAGATTGTGTTAGCAATGAAACTAAACCTTCTACCAGGCCTTCCATAACTACCCTGTAAGCTCATCTAAAACCCTGACCAAACTTAACAAACCCATGCCCCACATATACTCCTATGCAAGGGTCTCATGATTGGCCTATCGAAGCTGACCAAGACAGAAGCATCATAGTCCTCAAGTAGTCATAAGTTCCAAGTGCACTCCTAAAGGACAAGTTTAGGGCCTCATGAACAAAATAAGAATACTTGTGTAAGGAGTTCCTAGGTTTCCTCCTTGTACAGGGTGATGTAGGACAGAATGCCTTCTATTTTTGGAGTTTTCCTATTAAAATTCAAGGATATATTTTTTGGGTTATTTCTAGGGTTTGAAGTTTTTTATGGATTTTGTAGCTAACCAAAATTACCTCCTAAAGTAACAAGTTAACCAATTCAAAAATAATCCTCGTTTCAAAACAAAATTAATTATTCCATAAATAATCTTCTTTTGAAACAAAGATGCATCCTATAAACTACATGATTAAATAGGGAGAATAAAAAACGATTTTCATTCTCCTTGAATAACCCTTGAAAAATCATAGAACTTGGGAAATTGTGCTAGCAATGGAACTAAACCTTCTACCAAGCACTCCATTACTAACATGTGAGCTCATCTAAAACCTTGGAACTAAACCTTCTACCAAGCACTCCATAACTACCATGTGAGCTCATCTAAAACCCTGATCAAACCTAACAAACCCATGCCCCACATGTACTCCCATGCAAGGGTCTCATGATTGGCCTATCAAAGCTGACCAAGAGATAGAAGCATCATAGTCCTCAAGTAATCATAAGTTCCAAATGCACTCTCCAAGGACAATTTAGGGTCTAGTGAACAAAATAAGACTACTTGTGCAAGGAGGTCCTAGGTTTCCTCCTTGTATAAGGTGATGCAGGATAGAATGCCTTGTATTTTTGAAGTTTTCCTATTAAAATTCAAGGATATATTTTTTGGGTTATTTTAAGGTTTTTAAATTTCTATAGATTTTGTAACTTACCAAAATTACCTCCTAAAGTAACATCATCGCCAAAGCTTTTTTCCAACTAATTGGGGTTGGCTACACGAATCATGGTCCGTCATTCTGCTCTATTAAGGTTCATTCACTTAGTGAGGCCATAAGTTCCCATATCTTTTCTCGCTACTTCCAACCATGTCCTTTTAGGTCTACCCCTTGCCCTTTTTTAGCCTTCCACTTGAACTAACTCCCACCTCCTAATAGGTGTTGTACTGGGTCTGCGTCACACATGGCCAGCCCACCTAAGTCTACTCTTTCTCAACTTCTCGCTTATTGGTGCCACACCTAAATTTTCCCCAATGTATTCGTTTCAAATTCTATTCCTTTTTGTCTTGCCACTCATCCATCTCAACATCTTCATCTCCACTACACTTATTCTATGGGTATATTATTTTTTGACCGCTTAACATTCTATCCCATAGAGCAAAGCTGGTCTCATACCTGTCCTGTAGAACCTACCTTTCAACTTCATTGGTATGCGGCGATCACATAAAATACTGGTTGCACATCTCAACTTCGCCCACCCAACTCTAATTTTATGTACAACATCTTCCTCAATCTCTCCATTTTCCTAGATGATCAACCAAAGATATCGAAAGTGTGCTCTTTTTGGTATTTTCTAACTGCCAAGCTTAACTACTTTCTCGTCTCAACTCCTATTACTAAACTTGCATTCCATATACTTTGTCTTAGTCCTGCTAATTTCAAAACCTTTAGATTCTAGAGCATCCCTCTAAAATTCTAACTTTGTGTTGACATCATTTCGGGTTTCTTCGATCAAAACTATATCATCTGCAAATAACACGTACCACGGTACCTCATCTTATAGGCGTCTAGTTAAATCATCCATAACTAAAACAAAGAGATATGGGCTCAATGCCGACGTTTGA
This sequence comes from Amborella trichopoda, assembly GCF_054954075.1. Taxonomy (NCBI): domain Eukaryota; kingdom Viridiplantae; phylum Streptophyta; class Magnoliopsida; order Amborellales; family Amborellaceae; genus Amborella; species Amborella trichopoda. The sequence continues at coordinate 16,800,614 of NC_142340.1, forward strand.
TGTAGACCTATTGTCACTGAAAACCCACTTGTCTCTACACCAGTTGTTTCTACACTCGTTAGCACACCAACGTACATATCTCTCATCAAGTCGATGTAGTGTCTAGAGACTCCTTTTTTTTTCATCACCCACCAAATCCCGAGGTACTCTATCATAAACTTTTTCTAGATTAATATAGACCGTGTGGAGGTCTTTTCCCTTCACCTTAAACTTCTCAATCAGTTACCTAAGTAGGAGAATAGCCTCGGTTGTTGACTTCCCTGACACAAAACCGACTTCATTTTTTCATACACTCGTTTTATGCCTTAGTCATTGTTCAACAATTCTTTCCTAGAGCTTCATAGAGTGGTTCATAAGTTTGATCCCTCGATAGTTCGCACCATTCTATGTCTCATTTGCTCTTATAAATAGGTACCATAGTACTTTTCCTCCATTTGTCTAGCATTTTCTTTGTTCTCAACACCTTGTTGAACAGCTTGGTCAATCAGTCAATGTCAATCTCTTCTATGCACTTCCAAACCTCTATCGGGATACCATCTAGTCTTAAAGACTTTCTTATTTTCATCATTTTCAAAGCTTCTTTCACGTTTGATATCTTAATCTTATGAATGTATCTATGACCTCCACCCTCATTTATGCCAACGGTTCCTTCTACCGCTATGTTCTCATTGTGTTGGTCATTTAATAATTTTTAAAAATAAACTCTCCACCTTTCGTTGACCTTTTCATCTTTCACCAAGACCCTTTGATCCTCACTCTTAACACATTTAATATGGTCTAGACCCTTTGATATACTTTTATAAGTTATTAAAATGTTCATTTTGTTTTTTAAAGTAAGCGTTTGCTATAGCTAGCTCATAGGCCATAGAAAAATCTAGAATAGCCTCCCCCATCTCATTTCTTTCACCAATCTCATATCCCCCATGTACCCTTTCATATCCGCTACAATCGTTCCTTACAATGACCATTTAAGTCCCCTCCTAAAAAGGTCCTCTCTCCTATCTCCAAAGGTAACAAGTTAACAAATTAAAAAATAATCCTTGTTTCAAAACAAAATTAATTATTCCATAAATATTCTTCTTTTGAAACAAAGATGCTTCATACAAATTACATGATTAAATAAGGAGTTCCTAGGCTCCTCCTTGTATAATTTTTTGAATTTTTCCTATTAAAATTCAAGGATATATTTTTTGGGTGTGTTTTAGGGTTTTGAAGTTTTTTTTATTGATTGCACAGTTTTTTATTTTTTAGATTTTCGAAGCTGTTTGGAAAAGTAGTCAAAGTACTTATGGAATTATCTATTTATCAAATAGAAATATCATTATAACTTTTGTTTTTTAATCAGGACTTATATTTCAATTAGAATTAGGATGTCTGGGGCTCTACTTAAGGTCCTTTTATTATAAATAAGGATTGTACGTAGAGTTCTCATAGACATTTGAGTCATTGTCTAGAAAGATTGTTTTGTTGCGAATTCTGCAGAGCAACTGAAGCTACGCTCATCAGCTTTCTTTTAATTTTGAATCAATTCACCAGTTTTTTTTAAAAAAAAAGTTGTTTTTGTAAAGTACAAATTTGCAATATTTGGCATCGAGCATGTTGTCCTTCTCAAAGCACCTGTAGACCTGCTGCAATTTTGCGCAATGGTAGACATGTGATTGTGGCCAAGGTGGTGGAGTTGTACCAACACAGAAAGATTTTGAGAATCTGATAAGGAGAATCGAGGAATTAGCGCTTCAAGGGGAGCAGCCGATCCTCTCTAAACAATGCTCAGTCGTTCAATAGAGGATCTGATTTCAAAAGTAGTGTGATGGGTCAGGTTCAGCGATTTCAATCAACTTCAGCGATTTGACAAATTCGCTGTGTTTGAGGATTGAGACATATTTTCTGATTTTCAGATTGAACCACCCCTTCTTCATTTCATGGGCGATCATATTCTTGATGAAGAACCGCATGAGAAAATTAGATTGGAGGTATGTATTCCAATTTTCAGTTTAAAACGAAAAAGGGAAAAAAAAAAAAAATAAAGATCTTGTGAGTGAGTGAAATTTTAAAGAACCTTTGGAAGGAGTTGATGAAATTGGGACCCTTTCTCTTGGATAGAGTGAGGAGATATTAGTGTTTAAAAAAGATCAGGAAACCATAGATGGTGATATGAACCAGGAAACCTAGACGGCAAGGTGAACCAGAAAACCCTTGGGCCTCTATCTGTTGTGGAGACCACGGATGGAAACCTACAGTTTGATGCAGGCTTGGAGGCTATGGGTAATTTTGACTTTTACACGGAGCAAGACATGAATGATGGCTATTCAAAATATATTAGGATTCCTAAAGTTGCAAAGGTTGAAGGTGGGAAAGAGTTCTTACATGCAAATTCAGAGATAATTGAATTATATCTGAATTTCATATGTTTGTGTCAATTTTTCAACATGCATATCAAGATCATTCCTACTAGACTTGTCCCAAATACCAATCAACTACAGATCCCAGCATCAAGCCTCGATGTGCCATGTGTGGGTTGAATTAGGAGCTGTTTGGAAAAGTACTTAGAGTACTTATGTAATTATTTATTTATCAGGGGTAAAAATGTCATTGCTTTTTTTTTTGGGAAAATATCCTATTATCCCCTATTTTTAACTTCCATATCTCATCAGATCCAAGAATTGAAAATATTACTTGTAAGCAAAAAGACTCCATCTTTTCTATCTTCCAACCCTCTAAACCCTTTTGACCATGCATTATTGACCTCAACAACTTATGAAATGACTCTATCTCTCTCTCTCTAAACTCCATCTCTCTCTCACATCATCGTCTCTCTCTCTCAAAACTCCATCTCTCTCTAAACCTAAACTCCATCTCTCTCTCACATCATCGCCTCTCTCTCTCTCTAAATTCCATCTCTCTCCCTATCCGTCTCTTTCTCTCTCTAAAACTTCATCTCTCTCTAAAACTCTATCTCTCTCTCTCTCTAAAACTTCATCTCTCTCTAAAACTCTATCTCTCTCTCTCTCTAAAACTCCATCTCTCTCTCACACATAAGAAAGTGTGCTCGTGTTCGAGCTCAAGCTAAACCCCTTGGCTGGTAAACTCACTGAGAAGTGAAGAGAGAGAGAGATGGAGTTTGAATAGGGTGTCATTTTAGTGTTTGTTTGGGTCAAAAAATTATGGTCAAAGGGGTCCAGGGGGTTGTAAGATAGAAAAGATAGAGACCTTTTGCTTACAAGTAATATTTTCAATTCTTGGGTCTCATGAGATATGGAAGTTAAAAATAGAGGATAATGAGATATTTTCCCCTTTTTTTTTTCCTTCTTTCCGAGAAATGGTTGATTGTAGTTCTATGGAATAAAGTTTGTGTACAGAATCTCCAATATCGCTACCAACAAAACTGTGTACTCAAACACAAAAAAGATATTCCGTATCAGCAGCGTCCAAGCGGAACAAAGGAAAGGGTGAGATGGGGGAGACAGCGAGGTGAAGGAAGAGGGAGACAGAGAGAGATGCATTAGAAAGAGCAGAGAAGCGTAGGAAGTGAGATGTTTAGAGAGAGGAGAGGAGAAGATAGAATAAAAGGGGAAAGATTAGTGGGTGGAGAGACAAGAGAAAAGGAGAAAAGAGAGGAGACAAGAGAAAGTAAAGACTTTTGAGAGAGTAGAGAGAAAAGCTAAAAGGTGTCTTCAGACCAGTGAGTATGTAGACGTCGAGCCTGCCATTGCTCCCTCCTTGGCTAACATATGAATGGTGGAGTTGCTACCCTTGGGATAAGGTTGAACATGACCTAAGCTACCCTGCAAAGCATGGAAATGTGGTCAAAGAGGTGTGCCAATCCACAAGGAAATTGAGCCCTTTTTGCGGCCCATGAGATGACATGCCTCCACTGTAAGGTGTTCTATGTTGTTGATGGTGCTAAAGGCTGAGATAGCTACATTTTCTGCCTTGTAGAATCCACACGTCCAATGAACCCTAAAAAGGTAGGATCTCAGTATTGTGGTTTGTGTGGCTTCCCCCAAATCCCGAGGGACCAGGGTTTCCAAGGGAGCAGCAGTCAACATTGAGCTTTAGAGTTCCTCATGGTTGGGGGACCGAGAGGCCAGATTTCTAATGGTGAGATACAGGATATGTTCCCAATTAGAGAGGAAAATAGAGGAGCCCAAGTTGCCACACTGCCACAAACTCTTAGACCAGAAGATTGTCACAGTTTGGATGCGCTCGAGAAGGAAGTGTGTGAGCTGTCTAAGTGCTCGGAAAATACATGTGTTTCTTTCACTCCAAAACACCAGTTTGGATGGTCTGTGGAGTCATCCAAAAGAGAAACAAGAATACGAATTTTGTTTTAATTAGGACTTCCATTTCAATTAGAACGAGGACTTCTTGGGTTCCAAGTAAGGTCTTTTATAAAAAATAGGAGTTGTAAGTAGGCTTGCAAGTATAGCCCCCAATAGAGTAGAATGACGGGCAAAGATTCGTATAGCCGACCCCAATTAGTTGGGAAAAGGCTTTGACGATGATGAGGGGTAGCAAATAGGGTTTCCGAAGAGATTTGAGTCATTATTTCGAAATATTGTTTCCTTGAATTCTTGTAAATTCTGGAGAACCATTGAAACAAGGCTTGTCGACTTCCTTTTAATTTCAAATATATTCATCAAATTTCTATTTTTATATATCTTTTGATTTTTTTTTTGGGGTAGAAATTTGCATTACAAGGGAGTCTCTCAGGCACATGCATGTTAATGGTCACATCAATCCAACAAAATCAAATATCCATATCCAAAGTAACTAGCAGCATAAGATGAAGCATTTCATAGCCGAGGATTTCAAGCACTTGTATTCACAAGCCCATACATCCTTCACCACATGAGCCTCGCTCCTTTTCGGGCCACAAACATTGCCTTCCACCTTGGTTATGCCAACCGCAACATGGTAACCATGGACCGTCTTCAGCAATGCGTAACAATGGATAGCCTAGCTTGCAGGTCCACACATCTAGCCTAGGCCTAGTTGCATTGCAAAGACAAGAGTGAAGGAGACTACCATGTTCCAAATAGAGCCCAGCTCCCTACTCATGCCCTGCTCCAGGAACCCAAGTAGAGAAACACTCCCACTTAAACTGAGAGTAATCTATAAATATAAAGGCACACATATAGGGGCAAGAGTGATGGAGGCCACTTTGTCCCAAATGAGCCCAGCTCCCAAATCATCCCCTCCTCTACGTACCCAAGTAGAGAAACACTCCCATTTAAGAGTAATCCATAAAACATAAAAGCATGAAGACACATACATGGGGAACATAAGATAGAGAATTCATCAAAGAACCAAGTGTACAGGCATTTAAAGGCCACAAGCCCCAATAATAATTGAAAATTCCAACCTAGATTTTGCACGATTTGAAAACTTGCGATTTCTTAACAATGGGTGGTGAATCATCAATGAAATTTGATCCCGAAGCCTATTTTTGGGTTCTTCATCCAATCATAGGCTGATTACACACAAAAAGGCACAAATTTTCTGAAATTTGAAGTTCTAATTTTCAAACTCATTATTCATCTAACAATTTTAAGAGCTAAGGTCTGCTAGAGACAAAGTCGAAACCCAAAACTAGTTTGGGGTTTCAACCATCTGAGGAAGTTTTGAGAAGAATTGGAGAATTAATTAGCATTGAGCACGAAGATCTCGAAACTAGGAGTTCTGCTCAAAATGGTTTCTATGTTTCCCTCAGTGACTACAATCCAATATCGTCAAATTGGTACCATATTTCACATTTATATATGTATTTTGTTTTGTATCTTTTTTCTTAATTATTTCCCCTTTCTCTTATTTTTGCTATTTTTCCGAAGTTTCCCAATCTGTTAGGCTTTTTTGAGGCTATTTTCAAACTTGGAACGTACTCCAGTGAGTCAACTTGGACTTACCCAATTAACTCAGCTAAGCGAAGGCAAAGTTCGACAGCTTAGCAGGGTAGTAAAACACTGATAATCACTAAGGAATTGCTAAGATGTAAGAAAGATTTCAATGCAAGATGAACAATAAAGAGAATGAGAAGGGATGAAGCAGAATATCAATAAGGCATCAAATGCTTGCCACTACAATTTGTTAAGGGAGTGTCTCAGCAAAACATAACATGGATCAAACGCATTGAAGCATAAACCACAATGACTCATTGAGAGTTTATAATGACACCTCAAACCAGGCTCCAAGAGATTTCTTTCTTGCTAAAGGAGAAACAGGAACTTGTTTTCACATGCTTTGATCCATTTCAACTTCAACTTTTTTATAAGATTGAATGTAATTTTGGTTACTATAATTGTGCTACAAAATTAATCATGGATACCTCCACCAGCACATCCCTAAAAGAAGATTAATGAAGTGGAATCCTACCTTGCACAGACGGTAATGTTATCTATTATATATCATGCCACCAAACAAGTTAAATTCTGTAGCTCCCAATAGGAGCCAGACAAGATGCAACGCAACCCCAACATGACATTCACCATGCATACTTAACGAATTAACTAGAAAAGATAGACCACCACTGTGATTTCTATTGATTATTTCATGCCAAAAGAGACGATTACACCTTGTAACTTCAGCTTGTGTGTCGAGCATGAGTAGTTTGATGCCTTGAAACCTTCTAAACATCACTTCTCAGAAAAAACAAAAAGAAAAACAAAGGGGAAAGGGGGGGAGGGAGGGGATGGGTAGGGGGGAAGTAGTAGAATTCCGGTAAATGTGGAAACTAATTTCAACAAGTGTAGAATCAAGATTCATTACGGAATCGAGAATTAGTAAATATTATAAATAAGATTCTATGAGTGTTCGAGTCAAGATTCCCAAAATAAGGAATTGAGATTCTAGACTTCACGAAAACGGATTTCGCGAAGACTCCTAGTCGGAATCACCGAATCAAGGTTCCGAATCGGAATCGCAACCTTCGATGAGAGATTTGGGTAACGATGATTTACAGTATGCTCCCATGAGCAATCCAAACTTTCTTTCAGTATTTGTTAGCGTCTTGAGAAAATAGGCAAAAACATTGCCTCCCCTATGACTTATTGTGCACAAGTTCCCTTTTAGAAGAGTATATGCTTTAGAAGATGCGCCCTCTAGCTATCTTCTAGGAGATGGTGAGAGCAGGGCACTCCAAGGAACGCCAAAAAGAATGGGTAAATATACGATTTTCCATGAATAATCTCCAAAAGAGCTCAATAATACCATCCAAAAGCAAGGTTCTTGCAACAAAACGTTGAATTTCAAGGGCATCAACACAAGTTTGGTTAGCAAGAGACTCATGCAGATAACCCATCTTGTATGCACTCATCAAGAAAGACTCCTCGGGCAATAGGGAGGACTTGGTTTATTTTAAAAAAAAAAAGTGGAGAAGAATGGCCCAAGTAAAAAATTAAACCTGGAGAATAAAAACATCAAGCCTTTGCTTTCTTTCTCGAAAAAGTTGAGCCATTGCTTCCAATATGTAAGACGATGCAGAGAAAATCACCTCCAAGAACTGTCCCAAAAAAAAAAAGATGGAGAACAAAGACATCTAATGACCCTTTGCTTCCAATATGTAAGATGAGACAGAGTGAACCACATACAACAAATGTCAAGGGAAAAAACAAAAGGGTACAATGACATCTAATGAGCTTTGTTTTCAGTATGTTGGATGAAGTAGAGTAAACCACATGAAAGAACCATAAAAGTTAATTTTAGTGACAGTTGTTTTAAAACACAAACTTGCTAAGGGTAGGAAGCCTTTTCAAGACACTTAAAGCCCTTTATTTTTGGGTTTAGGAGACTTTCATGCATGCATCTTTATGATCAGAAAAGCAACATCTCCCTTGGTAAGGTCTTGGATCTTCTCCAAGCATTGTTCCAGTTTCCTCTATTTAGGAGGCGACTCACTAAGATTTATCCATTTTATGCACCATTAGTTCATGAATACATAATATGAGGTCACTGAGATAAAAGAATAAGTTGGACGATTCATGTTCATATGGAGGCAATGCATATATTTGACTATCTAGCTAGATAGGAACTGGTTGACCAAGAGCTGATAAAGGAAAACTCCATCCCACTCCATTTGTTGTCGGGCTATTGTACATGGTTCATTATTGCTCTTGATTGCATTTCATGTATATTTCAAATGTTATAAGATGTGCATACCTCCAATGAATGGATTTATGAAAAGTATGTAGATCATGTAAGGAATGTTATGTAAAACCATTAGAAAGGAAGAACAAGTGCAATTAATGTGATGTAAAGCCTTTAGCTAAGAAGAACAAGTACAATTTTTTCTTCTCATGCAGAAGTTCCCGTAGAATTTTATGGGGATCTTCACTGTTTATTTGTTCAATTGTTCTTAATTTCTGATTTTACATAATGCAAATAAAAATTTGAGCCCAATTGTAAATGCTCCATAGATATCGGTCATGGCACATAATTTTTAAGCCCTCAGACTATATGAGAAGAATGAAAGTACGTTATGCAGACATGCAAGAGAAGAATTCTAAGAAATTGACCACCGTAGTATTCACAAACATGGTGATAATCAAAATAACACTTTGAGTAATTGGTAGGGCACTTGATATTATGTAAAAGAACCTCTGCCCCATCTACCTCAGCACTTCATTGATCTCATGGAATCGTGACATGACCACAATAAAGTACAGTGCAACATCAATATGCAGGCCCTATTTCAAAACATCCAACCAATTTCAAAACAAAGCGAAAAAAACTTAAATCATTCTCCATAAATTGTCTACACATTTAGACAACAAAGAAAAAAAGGCCTATGCACACAGGAATTAAGCCAAAGCTCTTTAGCAAGAAGTGCATAAAAATAAAAAACTGAAGACAATGCCTACTCTTAATAGATCTCAACAAAAAAGAGGCATTCCATAACATTATACTTCTGTCATGTCAAGGAATAAGTATAGTGAGAAACCACTATTGAATGAATTATGCAGGTTCAGTTATCTGTAACAACAATGATTGTTACAAACGCCCATGCACCAAAACAAATACAGGCAAAGGCCCATGAATAGAGGCATTCCATTTATTGTACTTAATCAAATTGAGAAATTAGTATAGTCAAAAACCACAATTGCCAGTGAATTATGAAAAAAAACAATGATTATTGTAAACACCACCGCAGAAACAAGTCTTCAATGATCTCCAAAACTTCAACATTGATCGAAGTCCCAATACAACACACATGCAAGCAAGCACGAACGCACACACTAGGGTTAGAATAGCAAGCAAAACTTACGAAAATACTCACCTGAATACATATCAAGAGAGGGCATGATCACTGAAAAAAGATGAGAGAAATGAGAACTGACCTCCAAGAGCCAGATTAACGGTGAGGAGGACAGGCCAGACAAACTTGTAACGGCGAGCAAAGGATTGCTTTGAAGGATCCATTACACGAGGAGGAGGAGGAGGAGGAGGAGGAGGAGGGGGACGAATGGTTTCTTCAGGCATGGGTGGCTTCAGTTGACCTGCACATAATGGAACCAAAATCAAATTTGACTGCATCAAGCAAGAACATGAGAGAAAGAGAAAGAGACAGACCTCCCCAAGCAAGAGAAAGAGAGAGAAGTACTTTTCTTTGGCTTGTGGTCGTAGAGCGTTGGAGGATCAGTCATGGGTATTATTGGGGGATTCGCTCTTCACATTTCCAGTGTTTTGCTTGCCGGGAACAAAGACCTTGCAGGAGGAATATTTCTCAGTATTTTCTCAAATCAATGAGTATTAGATTTTAAGAGATTGAGTATTGCGAAGTTGCCATCCGCCAATAAGAGGGGTATGGGATTGTATACGGTAAGACCATCTATCTTTACGAAAGTGGTCACAACTCAACTAATCCTAAACATCAAGTCCATTCTTAAATTTGACAACTTTAACTATGTCACTCTATTCGAATAAATTCTCGATGAACTTTGAGCCTGTTCGATCATACACATTCAGATGTTTCGATTTCGAATTGATCGGTCAGAAATGACTGTGACCTCCTTGTACAAAAGATAAAAGAAAAGATTTAAAAGAGGTTGCAACTTAAAAATACATAATTAAGTTGGACCTCAAAACCCATCATGAAAGGTTGTTTTGATGTTGAAAAAGCCTCTAATTCATCATCTCTATATCAAGATGTATGAATATAGTAAAAAGAAATATTTTGAGTCTTAAAACTAGTACATCTTGCAACACATTATATAGAACATCGATTTTCAAGATTTTCATGTCTTTATAGATTTACTTGATTTGAACTATTTTTGGGTGTTTTAAACTTTATAGTTAGAGACTCTCAAGCCATCCTAAAAAAAATTTATACCAAAGTACATCTCATGATAAAATTTGGAGGTGTGTCTTACTTTGATTGTTTAAGATTGCAACATTATACAAACCACATCCTAAGATAAATTGTCTTCTTGTATATATTTCTTAGAGTTATAGCACATTTCTCAACTAGAACATGTGGAATACTTTGAGTTAGGAAGTTTTGGGTTTTCTGAAAACGGGAAGAGTCGTTGAACCTAAGGGCCTGAAAATCAAAAGTCTATGGGATGTGGAATTTCTAAATTTTTGAGTTCTTCACCTTAGTTGGAGGCAATAAAATGTCAGGGTTCGCCCAACAACATGATTTGGGCAAAGGATGATCGATCCTAAGCTCCCTCAGCAGGCAAAGAATCACCTTAAATGCTCCTCAAGGAGAAGCTGTCATAGAAGGTATTCCTTTAGCAAAACAATAATCCTAGAGATTCTCATCACCCTCCTGAACAAGGGCATGGTGAAGCTGCCTGTGCCAAAGAGACCCAAGGAAATCAGAAAAGATGATGAGCCTAACTATTATGTACAACATAATATTGGGTCACACAGTTAAAGATTGCTTGACCATAAAGGGCATCATTAAAATTTTGATAAAGAATGGGTAATTGCAGTTAGGACCAACTTCCTTAACAAATTTGAGTGACCAATGTTGGGAATCAACCATCATGAATGATGAATCCTAAGTTTCTCAGCCACATGATGGTAAACTAGCTACCTCATGTCTTGGTTATATGACATTCAACTGCACCATGTCTCCTCAGTCTCATGCTCACAAACCATGACACAAGTTGCCCCCCAAGGAAGGGCATCCCTATTGAGTCCCAACTAATGGCCCGTACTTTGGGGCCATCAACCATAAGTGCCTTCCACTACAGGCAACTCTCCCCTAATGTTTCTACAACTTCATTCAATTCTAATGGCACACAATCGACATTCCCCTAGTGGATTGTACCTTTGAATGGTATGCATTGCAGCATTATGTGATCTACCTCTTTTTTGTCCTCATCACAAGATCTCAAACTATATGGTACATCATGCCCTTATTGGAATTATGTCACTTCAAGGTCTTAAAATTCCAATATCGTAATGATTCTTGACTTCAGTGCGAGTAAAAGAGTGATACTCTAGGATTTTGGTGCATTGGAACCAAGAGTCATTGAACCCTAAGACAGTCATATGAGGAAGATTTGTCTACATGGAAGGTATCGAGAGGGTTAAGGGTTTACCTCTTAGTCAGGGCTAGTTATTGTTTTGAGCCTCATGACTGTAGGATGGGCCATAACGATGTGATTTGTGTGATTGATGATATGAACTCAATGATAAAATAGCCACGTATGGGAAGATTAGGGGCAAACATAAGGCATTGACCTAAATCCTAACTCTTGTAACCTTCTTAACAATCGCAATGCATGGGAAGCTACTTTTCTAAGGATCCCCTGGTATGATGCATTCTCATGTGCTAAGAGAGGAACCCCCGCAACATGTGTATACTCATCCTTTGGGGGTTGCACCTAAAATCCACTAGTACTTAGAGATTTAGGGTCACTCATTAATTTAGCTATATCACGAGTCCCTGATTAGATATTGTGGGTCATGTGTTTGTTTGGTTATATCGAGGTGGCTTTGGATTCCTTATCTAGTCGAGTGAGGTGCTCTGATTCTTAATTTAACTAAAAAATATCATAATTTCTCTTGAAAATATTTTAAAATTGTGTTCGAATATTTTATATTGATGAAAAAGTAATTAAAATATTTTTTTTGGATTTTGGGATTTTTTTTATTGTTTTAGCAAAAGAATGAATTTTTCAAAATTGTTTTCAATAAATGATAAATAAAGACCCACACAAGACACCCAAATGGTCAATGGGTGTTCACGTGGAGCAATGGAGGGTCCCATGACAGCCCCTTGTGGAGGTGACATGGGGGTGACATCAACCCCTATGGGAATTCCTTGTCCTTTACATGTTTGTTGATTTAAGTAAATGGGCATTTAAATATATTTTTTTATGATATTTTGATAAAGTGGAAAATTAATTTGAGTACATGTTAAATGTGAAAAGCAAGTGGTTTGCGTACATGTGTTAGCCTTTTAGAAGGAGCATAGAGTTTGATATTTCAACTTAAACACAAAGGGTATGTAGTAATTTTACACTTAACCATAGCTTATGTGACATGATTTGATTAACCCCATATGCTCTTATAAAATGAAAAAAGTTTCAAATTTGATTTTTTCTAGAATATTTGTTACATTACTACAATGGTATGCTGTCACACCCCAAGAATTTACAATACTGTTATTCCTGAGATGTGACAGACAAAACATATATACATCTATTGATAGGACAAATTTACAGTGGCGAGGTCTTATATAGTAAATAAAGAAAGCAAGCACAACAACAGTATCTTCCAAGGTTGATCTTGACTAGCACTCAAAATGAATCCGTAGTTATCCTGAAAACATATTTACCATAGTTTGATGAGTTTGGCTACTCAGTAAGTGATCATCATAATCCTAAAAATAATCATGATTGAAAGATATCAATATTTTCCAAAATGAGATCTATTAACAGAAATGCATCAACAGTTTCACTTTCAATAAATGCATAATTAAGTATAATCCAAGTAATTGAAATGCTTATAATACTTTTAACGGCAGTACATAATTCAAAAGATTTCACAAAATACCCTACTGGCGTCCCAAGTAGGTCACCTATATACCCCATCAGCGTCCTGATGGGTCCACTTAATCCCTATCGGCGTCCCAGATAGGTCCACTTAATCCCTGCAGGTCCACTTATACCTCACCGGCGTACCGGATGCGTCCACTTAATCCCTATCGGCGTCCCAGATAGGTCCACTTATACCTCACCGACGAACCGGATGAGTCCACTTGCATTCTTTCTAAATCTCTTTAAACATTCGAAAGCAGCAATATCATGTACTCAACATATCACTGAAATCATTAATATGAATTTCACTTAAACCATTAATAACAGTCACTCTCTATAACATTTCAAAAATAACCAATCAATCATTTCGGGCTCAAATTTAGAAAGGTAGCAGTTTGTAAAGGCATTCTAGCATAATTGCCAATTTAATATGTATAGAAAAACTCTTATAGAAATTCAAGAATACGGAATTATCACAATTTATGGGATATCAATCCACAAATAAATATTTCACAACAATACTATAATCAATTGTAAAAATGTCAATTTTTTTAAATAATAAGGCAGTCATTTGCACATGAATTTTACAATGTCTAAATATTCAAAACAATAGAAAGAAATATCACAATTTTACTAAAAGCAGAAATATCACATTTATTTCTAACAATAAACAAGAAAAATAAATAAATTTATTTTTCTAATTTACAGCATTCAAAATTTCTAACATAGATAAAATATCACAATTTTTATCAAAAAGATTATTTTTCAAGATAATGAGGTCACGTGCGCATAAAATTTATCGCGCCTAAAATTCATAATAATAAGCAGAACGAATTATTTCATTTTATTTTTAAAAAGAATGAATTATTTTTCGAGACAATGAGATCACATACACATAAAACTGATAAAATAAAGATCTTAAACGAAAATATCACTATTTATTAGAAATAGACTATTTTTTAGAAAGACGATGTCACTTACACACAAAACTGATAAAATAAAGATCCTAGACGAAAATATCACTATTTATTAAAAATAGACTATTTTTCAGAAAGACGATGTCACTTACACACAAAACTGATAAAATAAAGATCCTAGACGAAAATATCACTATTTATTAAAAATAGACTATTTTTCAGAAAGACGATGTCACTTACACACAAAACTGATAAAATAAAGATCCTAGAAGGAAATATCACTATTTATTAAAAACAGACTATTTTTCAGGAAGACGATGTCACTTACACACAAAACTGATAAATAAAGATCCTAGACGGAAATATCACTATTTATTAAAAATAGACTATTTTTTAGAAAGACGATGTCACTTACACACAAAACTGATAAAATAAAGATCCTAGACGGAAATATCACTATTTATTAAAAATAGACTATTTTTCAGAAAGACGATGTCACTTACACACAAAACTGATAAAATAAAGATCCTAGACGAAAATATCACTATTTATTAAAAATAGACTATTGTTCAGAAAGACGATGTCACTTACATACAAAACTGATAAAATAAACATCCTAGATGGAAATATCACTATTTATTAAAAACAGACTATTTTTCAAGAAGACGATGTCACTTACACACAAAACTGATAAAATAAAGATCCTAGAAGAAAATATCACTATTTATTAAAAATAGACTATTTTTCAGAAAGACGATGTCACTTACACACAAAACTGATAAAATAAAGATCCTAGACGGAAATATCACTATTTATTAAAAACAGACTATTTTTCAGGAAGACGATGTCACTTACACACAAAACTGATAAAATAAAGATCCTAGACGAAAATATCACTATTTATTAGAAATAGACTATTTTTTAGGAAGACGATGTCACTTACCCACAATTATTTGAGAGGGAGCTTCTGATAAAAAAATTCGGTTCGAGAGAGAAGTTCTCTGTGTTTCGACCAGAGAGAGAGAGAGATCTTAAAATTTTCTAGAGTGGGAGTGCTCACCTCCCCTATTTAAATTCTTATAACGTATTATTATAATATTTTATTACGCTCTACCTCATACCTGAGGTGTCGCGTTAAGCGTCTGCTTTTAACATACGAAAACCACGTCCGCTAAAGGACGTGGCGAGCAGCAGGCAGCAGGAGGTAAAAGCAACAGGCAAAAGCAAGCAAAAGCAAAAGTTTAAACCAAAGTAAAAAGTTTTGAAAATAGTGATGGTCCCCAAGGACCATCATACTCAATCAAACCATCACCTATTTAAAAGCATCTTTTCTCCTTTTTTTTTTTTTTTTTGAAATTTTAGGATTGTTACATATGCCCTCCAACTTAGTTTCAGATTTAATTATTTGAAAAGAGCAAGGGTATTTTCATACATGGAATATTTGAGTGAATTATGGTTATTAAAAAAGGAGGATAATTGTGTTTATATCCATACCACACATCTTGATGGTGGATGGTGGGCTAGGATCAATCCTCGCATTGTAGCTATAGGATGATGATATGGAGGGCTTATATTATACACTTCTAGGCTAGAAGCCTATAAATACTCGCTCAAGCCCTTCATTTCATTCATTCGAGTACTTATTTTCTCTCTCTAAATGGCAAGTCACACTCTCTCTTTTCCTTAGTTTGTGGCACGCCCTAGCCACTTTATTTCTCTCTCTTCGTCCATGAGAAAAACCTAAGTTAAGTGAGGAGATCAATTCTAGTGAGAGAGATCTCCATTGATGGCTCCATTGATGATCAATCTAAGCAACATCAAAACCATAAATGATCTAGCAACCAAAAGGTCCTCCAATTGAGTAAAATATAATCCTTCCTCCATTGATTTTGATGTTTTTTTTTGTTGTAGCATCTAAATCACAGTAAGATTTCTTGGTCTCTAAAGTTCTTGATTCATAATTTATTGATTAGAGATTGCTCTACATTGTTGAAAGGATCATCCATGCTCAATTGTACTAGTTTTCATAAGTTTTATGATTTATGGATTTTAATTGATTGATATGTTTCTTTAGGAAGAGTGGGGATCAAGTTTGAGCTTTAAGAGTGAGAATAAGTTGGGGATAGCATGCCCCATGGTTTTGGTTTTCAAAATGAAAGGTTGAGATCAATGTTTTTAAAAACGGATGCTGATAAAATGATTTAAAATAAAATTAGATTACAAGGGCACTTTCAAGAATATGAGAAATTTGAAGGTGATATTGGGGCATATGGTGATAAAGTGATAGATAATATCATTACTATTCAATGATAGCTAATCAATGATAATGGATTAGGCTAGGACTTTAGCCGCTCTCAGCCCATAGATTGTTTATTAGATGACCTAGATTTAGTCTAATCTAAAGCCCACACTTGAACCTCCTATAACAAGGGTACAAACACTACCTTATTAACACTTTTTACCTCACTTCATTTATAAGAGTAAGTGAGAACTAAAGAGGAACAACCCACATTGGAGAGAGCCCATTTCCCTTCTTGAGCTTTAACACCCACTAACGAGTCTATATGTGAGTAGTTGACCTGATCAATAAAGCCTTAGCTTAGCACACCACCACAGTCTTCCCAACATGCATTCTTTTGGCTATGGGCATTTCCATGCTATTGTAAATTTGTCATAAAAGTAAGCAAAACAATCCCTCCTTGCTTCATTTACATATGTATTGGTCATAGTGTGTTGTGTCTCATTTCTATGACGTATTAGTATAGCTTTGAGTATGTTTTTCAAACTGTAGAAATCATCATCTTGCTTTAAAACTGAGTACTCTGATTCATAATAGTTAGCTCTAGGTATATTTTAAAGATCAACCCATACCTCTTCGATTATATTTTGTGTACGGATACCTAGAGCATACCCTTGCACCAAACTACACCATTTTGAACCCTAGCCATTTTTCTCCCACTAATTGCTCTCACCCCTTTTCCCACATGCAGTTTACTCTTGCCCCATATTTTGAGTATCTATTATATATTAAGTGAGAGCAACACCCTCGCTATTGATGCACCACGTGTCCTTTTCTTATTCCATAATTTCTCTCTCTCACTCTCATTCTCTCTCCCTCTTCCTAGTGCCATATTTCTCTCTCCCTCTTTTCTTTTCTTAAATATCTCCCTCAAAATCAATGCCATTTTTCTCTCTCCCTCTCTTCTTTCCTTAAATCTCTCACTCAAAATCAAATCTCTCCCCCCCTATTTATCTCTCTCCCTCTCTTTGCCTCTTTTTTTGATAGATATGGAAGGTAAAGATAATAATTTATATCTCTCTTTAACTCTCTCTCCACACTATCTATCTTTCTCTCTCTCACGTTCTCTCTCTATATATGTATCACGTACCATTATTTTAGGGGGCAATATAGAAAGCATTAGATGCCTTAGGGTCAGTTTGGATGTCAAATAAAAAGAAATTGTTATCCAATAAAATTACAATTTTTCAAATACCAATTGCGAAAAATACCAAGTTTTTTTTCTTTTCTTATAAAGCCGTTTGGGTGTTAAAGTCTATTTTTCTCTCTGCGATTGTTTCCCTCAACAAGAAGGAGATTTACAAGTAGAGGATGCGCAAGCTCAGTGGAAACTATGTGATTCTCTCCCTCAACAAGAAGGGGATTTACATGTAAAGGAGGCACAAGCTCAGTGGAAAGAAATCTTTTTACCAGTAGAAGAAGCGCAAGCTCAGTGGAAAGAAATCTTTTTACCAGTAGAAGAGGCGCAACTCAGTGGAAAACAACTTTTTTACAAAAATGAATTTACAGGTTGAGTATGATAATAAGAGAGAGTAAATTTGGGATTGCTTTTGGATATCTTTTTGCAAGCTCCAGATGATCTCCACTATTTTTGCAAAAAACGGAGCATTCCAAAAGGATATTGTTTATGTAAAAACAAGATGCTTTCCGAAAACAACTGATTTTGGAACAATCTCGAGATAATCTTGGAAATCTTTTTGGAAGCTCTGAACTCCTGCCATGGATGGCGTCATCGAAGCTCAAAACAATCTTGTTATAATGCTTCAATTGTAAAATTGTGAAGCCCTCAGGCTTCGATTCTTCTCAAAATTGTCTTAGAAACTCTCTCAGACGTTGACACGAGATACCTAGAAACCCTATCATGTTTCTCCCATTCATGTGGCAGGTCACAATGCAATATTTTTTATGCCATTAGAGACACTTGTTCTAGAGAGAGGAAGAGGAGCGCTCGAGACAGGTTCTAGAGAGAGAAAGAAGAGCTCTAAAGAGACTAGTTCTGGAGAGAGAAAGCGGATTTCTCTCACTAGTAGTAGTTCAGAGAGAGAGTAGATTTCAGGTTGAAGTAGTTTAGAGAGATAATAGATTTGGGGTTTTTGAGGTTTCATAGTGTGGGTTGTTAGGTTTACACAGGGGTGAGAGAGCTGCACTTTCATTAAAAAAAAAGGTCAAGTCTGACTTGAATTTTTTTTTACGGTAACTTTTGCCTTAACACTGCAATATTTTTTATTTCAATCTAAAAATTTAATAAAATCATGTGATTGTCCAAATAGTTCAAATCTATTTCACAATGTTTTTGGATTGCAATCCAAAAATATTGCAATTTTGGGTACATCCTAGCACTTATCAATTAGAGAGATTTTTGTAGAAATCAATCTTTATATATTCATGTATGTTCTCTCTCACCCAAATAGCAAGTTAAAGAGAGCGAGGAGAGGTGTGTTAGAGAGGGAGATAGGAAGTTTAATTTTTGGTTAAAAATTATTGAGAAAGATGATATGTAGAAGCTTTCTCTCTTTATCTCTCTCTTTCTCCCTCTCTCACGTCCCTCTCTCTCCATAGTATCTCTCTTTCTGTCTTTTTCTCTCACACTTTTTCTCTCTGACATCCCTCTCTCCAGTCTCCACACTATCTCTCTTTCTCTCTCACACACATCATTTCTCTCTCTATCATCTATTTTCGTAAATCTCTCACAAAATTTGAAAGTTTTTCCCTCTCTAACAAATTCTCTCTAAATCTCTCTCTCTATTTCCTAAAATCTGTTTCCATCCTAAAATGTCTCACCCACTCTCTCCTTTATATTTATATCATCATCTTAAATTTCTCTCTCTCTATATGGTGACTTTGGAGCATAATTTCTCATAGATATAGAAGGTGAATATTATAATTTATATTTCTTTTTCTCCCTCTTTAACTCTCTCTCACATCCCTCTCTCCGCACTATCTCTCTCACACTGATAGTAAATTGGAGAGAGAGGATAGGTGTGTTAGTGAGGGAGATAGGAAGTTTTTTTTTTTGTTACAAATTATTGAGAAAGATGATATTTAGAAGCTCTATCTCTTTCTCCCTCTCTCACATCCCTCTCTCTCCATACTATCTCTCATTCTCTCTTTATCTCTCACACTTTCTCTCTCTCTCTCTCTCTCACATTCCTCTCTCCATACTATCTTTCTCTCTCTATCATGTCATTTCTCTCTTTATCATCTCTTTTATTAAATCTTTCACAAAATTTGGAAGTTTTTCCCTTTCCAACAAACTCTCTCTAAATCTCTCTCTCCCTCTTTCCAAAAATATTTCTCCTTCCTAAAAGGTCTCACATACTTTCTCCCTCTTATTTATATCTTCTCTCTATACGGTGTCTTTGGAACATTAGAACAGGTTAGTTCCCTTTGATTGTCTTTTGTTCTTTTATTTTGTTCATTAGAACATGTTAGTTCTCTTTGATTGTCTTTTGTTCTTTAATGTGGGTTATTCTAAGTTCAAATATAATCGTGGAACATGTATGGATTAAAGGTGTAGCCATGTTTCTCTAGATTGTATTATTGGCAAATATTAGTCTAAAAGATATGCATTTCTTTCTCTATGTGGTCTCTTTCTTTAATGCCCAACCCTAATAATTTATACTTCTAACTTGATTCTAAAAAAGAATTATTTTCCGTTTTAGGTTAATTAAGTAGTAATGAGTTATTTTTCACTTTTAGGCTTACTACAGTTAACTTGATTTTCTAACAATGTTCTTCCCATGGCTTACCTTTGATGCTTTTCTCTACATTGGAATCTATGTGTGGGATTTTGAATATAATGGGCTCTACTTCATTGGTGATGCAGATATATCTTTCTTTTGAAATAGATTCACTAATTTAACATTGGAATTATAATATATTAGTATATTTATTTATTTATTTATTTATTTATTTATTTATTTATTTATTGTAAATTATAATAGACTATCTTAAAAAATAATATCAATACAAGTAAATCATCTTTTTAAGTGGTATCATAATTAATATAATTGAAATTATAATATCTATTAGTGAATAGATTATTTCTTGCCAAAGAAATTTGTTGCCTAAAAGTATATATAATTATAGTTTATTATATAAAAATCTGAAAATAATATAAGACAATAATTCAAAAGTATAACATAATAGTAAATATATTCTTTTTTGTAAAACAAATATATTTTAAAAATAATGTAATAATTTTATTTTTCATTTTTTGTATTTTATTTATGAAATTTGAATTATTTAATCATTTTTGTTTTAATTTGTGCCAAATGGATATATGTTAAGTAAAATAGTTTCAATATAATATATTAATTATAATTAGTTGATTTAATATTCAATTTTAAAGATTCCTCTATTTAAACTAGTTTTTACAACCCGCTAATCTTATTTATCACAACTAGTATATTTGATTTATTTATTTATTACATGGTTTTAAAAAAATCATAATTATTTAGTAAAAGTATTCAATTGTGAGAATAAAATTCAATAATCTCTAAAACAATGTTTTACTGAAAATATTTTTTAATAATATTATATGTTTTATTTACACACATCGTTAAGAATTAAGTTTTTTAATTATTTCAAATTTAAGCCTTGAATTACACTTAAAAAAGTTAATCTTATATAACACTTAATTATATTTAATAAAAATTTTATTTTTGATGCCAAAAATGTTATGAATTTTTAATATCTTAAATATCTAAAAAATAATTATAGTCATATTTTTATGTTTGTGCAACGCCTGTGCATAACACTAGTTTTTCTTAATGTGTAAACATTTAAATGTGGCACATTATTTGGATGCAATGCTTTCCTTGAATAAATATGTGCCATCCGTCTTGTACTACGGGTAACGATAACAAGGGTTGTAATAAATCCGCGGCTGCAGTCCACGGTACTTTTGAGTAATAAATTGGCTTCCCAAGCTTTATCAACCTTGTGCACATCTTATCTTTACTTATTTTGATTTGAATAAGGCTATTGTGAATCAAGAATAATGTATTAGTGGAAGCGCTTTTGCAATTGTATTTTCTAATTTTGTATTAATTGTAGGGATTTTTCAAAGGTCCAGTAAGCCACTTTGGCGATTAATTGAATTATTATTGAAATTTTTTTTATTTGTACACCTTGTGTAGAGTCCCTGGTACTGCATCATTTAGGTGGGTTTGGGTTTATTTAGGTAAGTATGGGCTTATTTTGGCAAGTTTAAGGGTAGTCTGAGCTTGATTAGGAATGTTTAAGGATTTCAAGGAAGTCTAATGAACTGAACTAGTTCAATTAGGTACTAAATAGGGTAGTTCATTAAAATCCTATGGTATATGGGAAGTTACGATGAATAGTACTTATGTATTATATGGTGTACCATCATATTAGAGTCCCTAGTCTAGTTTTAGGTTGGAAAGTGAGTTTTTCATTTGGTGATTTCTAGGATTTTGGTCGAGGACGGTCATGAGGGCAGTTTAGATGGATTTCTTATGGTTTCTAGGGTTTTAGGTTTCAAGAATTTCCTCAGTTGGGAACAGAGTGTTTACACCATGTCATCAGACTTGGGATTGAGGGGCATAAAACCATGAGGGTTGAGGGTACCTCTAGTCAAGCTTAGCATTAGAACACCTAATGATGGTGAAGGCAGGCCTTGAGTATAAGTATGAATTTAGAGCCGAGAATTCAAAGCTTGAGAATATGAGGACTAGCCATGTGTGAGAAGGTTAGGCTTTAAAATGACATAAGCCAAACCCCTAATTAACACTTTCAAAATGTAACTCTTTAATCTATTGAAAAAATGGGTAGGAGCACGTCATCCCCACTAAATTACCAAAAAAAAACACATGAAAAAAGAAAAGACAAAAACCTTGATCTCAAACCTTATCAAACCATGTGCATACATAGTTGTAAATGAGAAATCACTCTTTCAAGGGCGAATCCACCTAAAAGAGCAATGCCCATGTGCCAAGAGAGAACGCCCACATCCACAAGAGTGTATGTTCTTGAGGGTGCACCTGCAATCCACTGTAATTTTGGAGTTTAGTCATCTATTGAGTTGATTTTAATAAGCAAAGCATGTGCTCTTGCCATAGTGTGTGGACAAGGGTCTCACTGGTTAATATGAAAAAATAACCTAGCACTTCGAGATTACCCAATTACCAGATTCCACTTCATAAAAGAACCTAATTTCCCTCTATAATTCTTTTATAAGTTGCCAAACGGAGTTGAATTGATGGAGTATGCTTAGAAAAAAAATTTAAGTAATTTTTTGGAGTTTTCAACAAGTTTTCAAGAGGTAAATTGAGGTTCCAAATATTGTTTTCATCAAATTCCAACCAAGGACGGGCAACACTTGTGGAGCATGCAACGCCTAAATGGCCAACGGGTTCTACATGGGCCATCCTCTAGTGGTGATGTGTGCATGATGCCACATCTAAGGCGGTGTACCATTATCCCTTGTCTGTTCATGGGCACTTGTTGATAAGAATGATTTATGTTTAAAACCTTATGACTTTTACTTTATTTAATTTTTGGCACATGGGCTTTTTATCTTGGCAAATGAGTTATTGATATGAGTGATCACATGGCTCTTGTGCATGTTGGGTGAGTGTGGCCATTAAGGCCTTATGAGTAATTGTAAAATGAAATGATATAGTGGAACATGAACTCAGTGGGACTGTGATCCCTCGTAGCCCATATTAAGCAAACGATGTTTGCTGATACCGGATTGTGCTTCACGGTCTAGGTCATCCCTTGATATCCAGCTTAATCACAGTTCCCATTGTATTACTAGCCACTTTTGAGTGAATGCACTCTTGAGCCACTACAATACTATTTGTAATAAGACGGTCCTGGATAAAGGCAGCCTGAGCACCGGAGATAATAAAAGGCAACATTGTTTTTAACCTATCTGCCAAATCTTCGCTATAATTTTATAAAGGCTCGTGAGGAGGCTAATGGGGCAAATGTTACAGAGTACCACATCACTGATTTTTTATGAATGAGTGCAATATATGTATAATTAATACCTTTAAAGATCTCCCCATTACTTAGGAAACTCTTAACCATTGCTAAAAGCTCATCTTTAGTTAAATTCTAAAACTTGTTTAAAGAAAATTATAAGAAAACCATAAGGTCCTAGAGCCTTATCACCAGCAAGAGAAAAAACCACCATCTTTAACTCTTCAAAAGATACATCTATCTCCAACTGACCTCTTAACTTCGGCAGGAATGCATTTGAAGGGACTATATCCAATCTAGGGGTGAACATGACTTTAGTTGTGAAGGCCTTTCTAAATTGCTCAACTGCAGTTAGCCATAGTGCTATTGTCTTCTGGATCCACACCTGAGATAGTAATACCATACATGTCATTTTTTTTTTTACGAGCACTCGCAATGTCATCTGGATCCACACCTGAGATAGTGATATCATACATGTCATTTTGTCTTTTACAAGCACTCGCAATGTCTTCTAGAGATACATCTATCTTCAACTGATCTCCGACTTCAACAAGAAGGCATTTGAAGGGTACTCTATCCAATCTAGGGGTAAACCTGGCTTCAGTCGTGAAGGCCTTTCTAAATTGCTCAACTACAGTGTTAGCCATAGCACTATTGTCTTATGGATCCACACCTGGGATGGTGATACTATACATGTCATTGTACCTTTTACGAGCACTCACAATGGCATGAAATAATTTAGTGTTATGATTTCCTTCCTTCAACCATTTAAACCTTGATATTTACTTCTAGTAAATCTCATCCATTCTACGCAGCTCATGAAGTGAATTGAGCTTAGCATTTCTCATATTAGAAGTCCCCTCACTTAGCATGCCTTCCTGCTGAATATTTAGGTCCAAGACTTCTAACTCTAAAAGAGTTTCATCAATTTTGGACTTCACTAAGTATCTATTCTCCTTTTTCCATTTAATTAACTTATGCTTAACATTAACAAGTTTCTTATGCAATTGAAAGTCAATTCATCAATAAGAAATTATATTCTCCCAAGAAGAGCGAGTCAGGTCCAAAACCTCTTGTTCTTCCAACCATCCAATCTCCATTCTGAATGGTCTCGGACTACCAGACACAACTCTAAAAAAACCATGATTGGCGTATGATCCGAAGATAATCTAGGTAATGCTCTAACTAAGGCTAAAGGAAAAGCATCCATCCATTTGGCAGAAACTAAAAATCTATCCAATTTAGACATAGATAGATTAATAATACCATTATTTGGCCAAGTAAACATCGAACCAATAATAGAGAGGTCAATAAAAGCATGTCTCTCAATGAACGACTTGAACAGACAAATACTTGAATTGATAAGGTTCCCAAAGAGAGACTCATCCGGCCATCTGACCAGATTGAAGTCACCACCCACACATATTAAAAAATAGAAATAAAAATTCGCCTCAGACATGTCATTAAGAAATTATTGTTTAAAAACATGCAAAGTAGGTCCATAACATTCAATAATCCCCATGAAAAGCCCGGATCAGGTCCACAAAAACCAACAAACAAGAACCTATCTCTTATAATATTAACAAAATACTATCAAATCTGTGGGTCCCATAAATCCCAACAAAGATACACAGATCCAGAACTCCAAACTTCCCTGACCCCCTATAACATTGGGCTTTAGAAGTTTGGTTTCTTACAAAATTACAATTGTAGATCTAAATTTAAAAATAAAAAACAAGAGGTCTCGCTTACATCTCGGGTCACCTAGATCTCTAACATTCCGGGATAAAATATTCATTAAGGAATAACTTTAGAAGAAGAGTTTGGACCTTCCATACAAGGTCTGAAATACACCTCTTCGAGCATGAGGGCCTCCTCCTATGCTGAGTCCTCTGAAGCAGCACCACTAACTGAAGAAGAATTTGATGAGGATGGACTAGTGCTAATCTCCAGCACCTCTGAATTTTTCACCACAGGTCGTTTTGCCCTTCCCTTGATAATGTCGCTAGCTGCCAGACGGGCAGAAGATCTTGAGTCAGGGGGAGAAGACTTTGTATTTTCAGGCTTCTTACCAAGGGTGATCTCAGGCACCATCTTCTCTTTGTTCTTCTTAGATTGGGCAACCTCTACAGAGGTTGAATGAGCCAATTTCCTAGCTCTGACCTCTTCATAAAGAATCCCAATCGGGACATCACAATGCATTCCCATATCCCCCACCATTTTCTCAACCCTTGTAAGATGAACATTCTCCTCAACCTCTATCTTATTAACATCTTCAGCAGGATCGATAGACTCTTCAACACCTTCAGCAAGGGATAAGGGCATCAATGGTGGCCCTAGTTGAGGCACCACTTCAAGTGGTATAGACTCATCAGCTTCAACCAAGGCAAGCGAAGGGTCAAAGAACACCTCATCATCAGAGTTCGGATTGTCTACAATATCACCATGATGCATTCCTGGAGGGTTTACCGACGCCTCTGGATCAACAACCAAGTCCATATCCAAAGGATTAAAACAAGTTCTCTCTCTGCTACTCTAACCTTTTGCAGCTGCCAAACGGAAAGGGAGTGGATACATCTTGTTATTCAAAGAGTGCCACATCTGCAACCAAGCCCATTGATGTCAATCTCCCAGCTTCAACAGAGAAAAGAAGCAGCAAAGAGCAAGCAATAAAGAGAAATCGGAAAAACTAGCCT
This sequence comes from Amborella trichopoda, assembly GCF_054954075.1. NCBI lineage: Eukaryota > Viridiplantae > Streptophyta > Magnoliopsida > Amborellales > Amborellaceae > Amborella > Amborella trichopoda. The sequence goes on from NC_142340.1 coordinate 16,826,466, forward strand.
TGAGCCATCGTTTTGGGAATTGGAAGTCTAGGAAGAGGGGAAAGCATGCCACGCTCCCTTCAAACGTAACTCCCAAGGCCCACTTATCTAGAAATGTGGATCCTCTCCCTGACTTCAAGTGATTTTTCTCACCGCCATATTCCGGTGATCCCAGAGGACCACCCAAAAATACATGATCCTTAGAGATTATATTGGCATGAAAAGAATTTAAAGATTCAGAATTCAAATTCAAATCTCGATAATATGGCATTGCCTCCACCATAGTAGGCCAGGAATTACGAAACTTACCAACTGGAACCCACCGTTTCACAATTTTCAAATTTTCAAATTTTTGATAACGGCCAACAAACCTCCGTCTGTTCCGCTGTTTACTATTCTAGCTAGCCTTCCAAGGCCTGAGTTACAAAAACATGCCAAATTGCTTTCATTCCTAGAGCATGACGAATAGGAACTTGTTGCCAAGCATAAGGATCTTTTGGAAGGATAAAAGAATTCTCTTTCTTGTTGTTGTCCACCTTCTTACACTTAAGACTTCCAATTCAATAAAGATAACAAAATAATCCTTAACTACTTGCAACCTGATTTTCTTGGGAACACCAAAGCCTTGAATTCTCGAAATTTTGACTCTCTCAAAATGAAAGTCAGAACCCTTAATAGATTCCCAATCAACATCACAATAATCTCCACAAAGATTGGCAATTTTTTAATAATACTAAGATTTCATGCATGAAGGGGAATACCCCAAAGTTTAATCCAAATTGCTTCTCTTTGAGAGAAAGATTCATGGCTCGATGGATTCCAAGGCACCAGGGACATAAGATTACCTCTAATCCTATAGAATCTCTGAGAAAAGGCTTTAGAGACATCCTCTTTTGCTCTCAAAATAAATACTATCTGATTGCTTCCAAGGACTTTCACATATGGAACATAGTCCAGGCCTCAACCTCTCTTGGCCCAGTCCACCAAGCCAAAAGAATCATTTGTGGGAGGTGAAAAGGATCCTACTACACGAAATTTAGTATCGGTTAATAGACCTTCAACTTCTGCTTGATCCAAATACAGAGAAAGAATGGATCTCAAACCACGAGCTCCATCTCATTCCACAACCTCAACTTCCTTCCATCTCCTAGTTCCGCAACCAAGGTGAGTAACATTTTCTAATAAAAAGATTTTCAAACCACAAGAGCATGAACTCAAGAGGAAATAGAAAACCAAATGATACGAACTTAGCTTTAATTAGTTTTATTGCTCCCATGGCAATAGTATCTCCAAAGAGTAATAATTTTGATAAGGAATTATGTGTTGGATGAAATTGTTTACTAAGGCATGCATCACAACATTGTTATCATAGATGTTCACCTATATTGAGGGATACCCGACCTTTTAAGGAAAGGGGTCTTTCAAAATTGTGTTATGACCGCATCATAATGTATCATAAACCAACAACAAAGTTGAAATTAAGTACTTCATAGTCACTAACTATCAAAGGAGTTCTAAAATAGTTTTTACTTGAGTTCATTGGTATTTTCTAAATTAACTAATGACTTCTGTCACAAATTGGAATAAAGAAGAGAGGGGGAGGGGGGGGGGGGGGGGGAGAGGGACGGGGTGATAAGGGGCAGCATAACAGACGGTTACATGCGATAAAAACGTACCCTGAAGCATTATCCATATCCTAACACTCCCCCTCAAACTCAAAATGCTTTGACACAAAGCAGGTGGAGTTTGAACAAAACTAAGTTGTCAAAAACGAGTAGTGATTTTCAGATTGCTTGGACAACAAGTAGAGATTACTTGAAAAATAAGCACAGATTAATTGAACAACAAGACAAAAAAGCGGCAGACCTCAAGAACATATGGCCTCAGGAACATTTGGGATCGAGCAACGAAAAACTCGATCAGCAGTAAACAAACAGGCCTTCGAAACATCCGAGATCGAGTAACGAAAATAAATTCAATCATCTCATAGGATGGAGCAACAGAAAAATCCATCATCCAATAGGATTGAGTAACGAAAAATTCAATCATTAAACCATAGGTTTTTGGAAAAGACAAGATCGAGTAAACTTAATCATCACATATGATGGAGTAACAAAAAACTCCATCATCCAATAGGATTGAGTAACAAAAAATTCAATAATCAAACATGATCAAGTAAATGGAAACTTGATCATCAACGAAGATCTAAAATTTTGATCATCAAACAGGATGCACTTTGAAAAGCCAACATAAATTAGCGGCAGATCAACACGCACAGTTGGACCTTAGATTCGGAGTTGAGAACAGTAAGATCCAAAATAGATTAGAGAGTCGAAGCACGAATCGGCAGAGAGACAGATTAGAAAGTCGAAACAAGACGTAATGACAGGTTTGTAAATGGTGTAGATTGATCATTTTTAGAAGCCATTTTCAGAGGTGGATTTAGAGGCGCGTTTCAAATCCGACTCACCAAGGGTCTGACATCAGAGTGGAGCACGACAGAAATCAATGCCAAATAAAGAGAGGCGCAATCAAATTGAGGGCTTCACCGATTTAAAAACCTGGAAACAGGGGTTCGGCACATGTGCGTAGAGGTGCACCATCACTTTTGCAAAGAGGATAATGAAAAATGCTTCAAACAAAATTATTCCAAAGTGCATTGTGACTTTTTCCAGTAGTATTCAACCATTAAAAAAAGGCAAAGGAACCTATTGACTATTCAAGAGATATTGAATCGATTTAGAAAGGTAAGCAAGGGAATGAGTAAATAATAGTTTTTAGAGAGAGCGAGAGAGAAACAGAGAAAGAATGAGCAAGAACAGGATGAGGTCTTGTGTTCCAACCAGAATATCCCCGCTCCAAAATATTTGCCTTCAAGGGAGAGAATATGAATCTGATTTTCTTTGTGGTCAATTCTTCGATGTAAGAGAAACCTAGATCTAAAGATGCACGAAAGCTTTTTCAACGAAAATTACCGTTACTGGAACTGAATAGAGCTAATAAACCAAAACCTTGCTCTATTGACCGGTCTATAGAAAAACTGACTGCATTTGTATAGACTAAGATGACTGCTTTCGTCTCTGTTGAATCATCGCTGCAATTTCTAACGCTTCAGGGCACCTTTTTATCCCATGTAATTGTCTATTATGCTTCATTATGGATACATATCAGTATGGATACGTATCTGTATGGATACATATCTCTTGATAAGATTAGGTGGTGTTTATCCATAACCATTGGTATTTATCTTTAATTGTTACTGATTGTATATTTGTACAGAGTTTTGTATATTCTTGATTAATCAATAAAGAGAGAGTTCTCTGCAATATTATGAAATAATCTTCTAGGCCTAAGGCCCAAATATACAGAAATATAGTTTCTACAAGAAACTCTTAATCAACTTCACTTAGAAGATCTAGAAGAAGCGATGAGAATGATTTGCGGAATAACCAAAGGAATTTTTTATTGGTTTCAAATTGACCATTGATGAACTATGAGTTTTCTTTTGCTACTTTATGAGAATTGTGCCAAAGATATTATGAATATATGGACAAAACCTAAGTCACTTAGTGAACCGTCGTTTGTGGTTGGATTAAAGTTCATTCGGGAACATTGCTAAGGCACTCTAATATTTGACACTTGATTTTCCAAATATATGTATATAGGACCAATGGATGCTATCTCTTTGCCAGAAGGAGGCCTCGAAAAAGGTTCCTTGGAATTCGGCACCTGAGGGACTCAAAACTTTCACAAATAATAGCAAAGTGTTCAAAGTTCCAACTTTTAAAATTTGGGGTCAATCCAATATCATTTGGTACTATTTATTAAAGGTTCTAGGCCGTAGCATACTATTTATGTGCTTCGTCGAGTTACTATTTACCACTGGGGAAATTACAGTAAAACAACACAAATATGGTGATTTTTCATAGGATATATCTCTCAATTCTCATGGAGAAATAGCACGGTTTGTCGATATGATGATCACTGCAAGGGTTTTCCATCAAACATACCTAGGGATTTCTATTTTACACGATGGAGAAAATCTAGAGAGAAGTTGGACGATTTGAACACTTTCATATATTGCAGGCTAGTGACCTCTGCCGAGCTTTTCAGCAATTTCTCCTAATTCGGGATAAGTTTTGAGATGAAACTTAGTTGTACAAACTGTTGACTCGATATTTTCATGTAGATGGCCATGACCCTTTTGAAGATTGATGGTGATTTATGAGATCATTTGCTTCTATTTTTTATGATAATACTGGAATCAAGATTCAAACCCCAAAGGAATACTCATAACTCCCTCAATACTACACATTTTTCAATGTGATTTGAGGCAAAATCTCCGATGTTGGTTGTTTACAAATTCACATGGAAAAAATAATAATAACAAATTGGTAAAAGAGAGATAGAATGTGAAAGAAAAATATAAGGAAATAGGGCAGTTGAAGAAAATTTGATACACATCCATAAAAACACCAATCACTCATTCAATTTTTGGAGCTTTTGGATAAAATTTATTACAAAATGCTTCTAAGTTGATTCTCCACACTTTCTATGAGTAATAATTGATATTTTTTTCAAAACCACCCCTACAAACTTATTGTTTTAGAAAGTGACTAGCTAACAAGTTGATTTTTCACCTATGTATTGTCTTGAACTTTAAGTATCCACCCTTGTTTCATTCCATCTTAAATAAGGCTCTAACCATGGCCATTTCTTAAGTTAGAAGTTTGGAGTTTGAGTGGTTTAGTGAGAGAAAGTGCTCTCTAACTTCTAGAGAGAAGAAAGCCTAATGCATGCTAACCCTAGGTTGATTTTATTAACCATAACTTACTTTATGGGAGATAGTTAAAAAAACCCAAAATAGTCTCCAAAAGCACTTGTAGAGAGGAAACAATCTATACTCTAAAGGCATATTGCAGGCTTAACTGCACCAAAAAAAAAAAGAGAAAAATTTAGATTTTTGAAAATGGCTTGGGGCTTTACAAGTAGTATTGCCAAGCCCCATTGTGAGGACTTTGACTCCATTCTCACCTAAGAGTAGGGGCCCAAATCCCCACTGATTTACGACTTTTTTCTTCCCCACGGATTTACCCAAAAAAAAAATTACTACTTTTTTCTCCTCCATTGATTTACCCAAAAAAAAATAAAAAAGGAAAAGAGAGAATGCCACATTCCATTTCCAGGCTCATATTCCTTGAGGGGATCATATAATTTGGGGTCATAAATTCGCACACACATAAAAGGGCGAGCAACGTAAAATGTAAAATAAAGTTGTAACCTTAAAATGTAGAATTAAGGTGAACCTCAAAACTCCACCATAAAAAGGTTATTTTAATATTAGAAAACTCTCTAATTGATCATCATGACATCGAGATGTAGTCTATGAAAATAAAAAATTATTTTGAGTCCCAAATAGAGTGTATCTTGCACCACATTATCTAGACTGTCTATTTTCATGAATATACTTGATTTGAACTATTTTTTGGAGTTGAAGCTTTTATAATTAGAGATGAAAATAGATTCTTAAGCCATCTAAGAATTTTTTACAGCAAAAAATTATATTTATGATCAAATTTGAAGGTACGTCTTAACTTGATTGTTTAAGATTGCAACCTTAAACAAACTACATCCATTAGATATTGGAAACGTTTATATAAGGTTGCAACCTTAAACTGTAGAAGTAAAGATGCACCTCAAAAATCTATCGAAAAATGTTGTTTTTACATTGAAAAACCCTCTTATTGATCATCTCGACATTGTATGGGTGAATATGAAAAAAAAATACTTTGAGTCCTAGAAATGGTGCATCTTGCAACGTATTATCTAGGTCATCCATTTTCAAGATTTTCATATGCTTATAGATCTACTTGATTTTAACCATTTTTGGAGTTTAAATTTTATAATTAGATATGAAAATAGAGTTTTAGATAAACCTAAGAATTATTTACACTAAAATTATATGTTATGAAAAATTTAGAGGTGCATCTTAATTGGATTGTTTAAGGTTGCAACCTTATAGAAACCACACCCTTAGATGTTACATCATTGTTGAGACTAGCTTATATAAACATGTGTCACATGAGAGATTGATCCTATTAGATATTAAAATTGGATCATATTCTCATGTAAGTTAAAAGAACTCATGTTCTGAAATCATTGCTATAAACAAGGGAAAAGTTTATATAGAGTCGAGGCTTTAAACAATCAAATTTGAGCCTACCTCAAAAATTTCACTAGAAGAGGCTATTTTGATGCCCAAATATCTTCAAATTGATCATCTCGACATCAAGATGCATGAACAAGAGAAAAAATGAATTGCAAGTTATGAAAATAGTGTATTTTGTAACGCATTTTTGAACCATCAATTTTCAAGATTTTCAAGTTTCCATAGATACATCGATCTACACTATTTTTTAAGCTTTAAATTTTACAAATAAATATGAAACTATATTTTAAGGCTATCACAAAGATTTCGAATATTGAAACCACATTTCGTAACACTATTTCAAGGTAGACTCTAATTTGATTTTTTAGAGCCTAGGCTCTACACAAACTGCACCCATTAAACAACCAGTTCTTCTATGAATCTATAGATTGACAAGTAGGCATTAAAATTGCCAATAGCATTTCGACTAGAGTAGGCATTATGTGCCAATTATAACACTTATTTGACGAAGTACTATGACACTTTTGGCGTCCATGACTTTTCTAAGGCCTTTGAGATACTATATAGACAACAACAAAAGGGTGCGGTTTCTATAAGGTTGCAATGTTAAACAATCCAATTAAGGCGCACTTCCAAATTTTATCATAATATGTAATTTTGGTAAAAAAACTCTTAAGATTATCTCAAAATCTATTTTCATATCTAATTATAAAATTTTAAGCTCCAAAAAAAGGGTTGAAATCAAGTAGATCTATAAATATATGAAAATCTTGAAAATGGATGGTCTAAATAATGCATTGCAATATGCATCATTATTGGGACTCAAAATCTTTTTCTTTTCATATTCATACATTTCAATGTCAAGATGATCAATTAGAAGTCTTTTCAATATTAAAACAACATTTTCCGATGAATTTTTGAGGTGCATCTATAATTCTACATTTTAAGATTGCAACTTTATATAAACTTCTCCATAGCAAAATATGTTAACCTAATATAGGAGGTTTAAAAGCCACGCAAAATTCATCCAAAATATCACCCCACTTGGGCAGGTCCCCTACCTAAGCAACTGAATTTTTGAATTACAATAGAGAAGAGGATCTTGTCTTCTTTTGCAACTTAATGGAATCATCATATTAAGTTACGGGTACCTCTTTGGAGGACCCTACCATCTTTTACCTATTTATATTATCCTGCTACATGTCATTGAAAAGACTCAAAATTAAAAAAATATATATATTTTTAAACTTCATGACTAGTCCAAACCATCCAATTTGACATCTAATCTAATTTGACATCTAATGCATGCCCTATTTTTACGTTTTCAATTAGGTGGTGGTAAAAATATTCATTTCTATACTTTTGTAAAATGTGGGGCGTGGTAGCTTGGTGTGGCACTTTACCCTTATTGGCAAAACACCACTAGAATGATGTTTTAACATCAAAAATAAGAAAAGAAAAAGTAGCTTGTACTCCGTCGATAAATATTGTGGTAGGCGCTTATGATGACTTAAAAGTGACTATTTAGTTTTAAACAAGGGCATGGCCAATTGTGCCTTTGGTCCTTTGGGTATTGGATGTTGTCTTAATTTTCAAGCAACATCATGTTTTTTTAGTTTTGTTTTATTTTTGAGTTTTTTTTTTTAGTTGAGACTCTTAATATTTCATATAGATTAGGATAGTTACGAAAGTCCATAGGAGAGGATAAAGTGAAGAATTCTATAAAATTAGGAAAGTTGGGCAGGACATATGTGGTTCTTTCTTTTGGGGTTCCTTCTTCCATTTAAGTTGTTTGTAGAGAGAGAAACATAAGGAAAAAAGTAGATGGAAACTTGGGGTGTAGAGAGAGAAAAAATTGTAGAGAGAACAATGTTTGATGGGAGATTGAGCTCTACGTCTCTAGTTCTCTCAAGTATGAGTCTCTTGTAATTTTTCTCTCATGATTAGTAGAAGTTTTTACTTGTGGATGCAGTCACATCTGTGACGAACCACATAAATTTTGATTTTTTTTCTGTTACTTTTTTCCTGTTTAACTTTTCTTGCTTGTTGTTTGCTTATTGCCTGTTCTATTTTTCTCATGCTCTATTTGTTAAAATCAACCCATCAGATTTAGAGCTTCCATGCACAACAAGTGGTATCAGAGCCTGGTTTTAGGGTATGGTGGTAAAGATTTCAAATACAAAGTTTAAGGAGGAGAAGTTTGATGGCAAAAATAATTTTGAAATTTGGCAAATCAATGTCCAGGATTTGCTAGTGCAACAAGGTTTACATAGAGCTTTGAAAGAAAAGTCGAATAAATGAAATCCATGTTGGATGAGCATGGGCAAGACTTAGATATGGGTCATGAGCACTATTCAATTGTGCTTATCGAACGAAATGTTATTTAATATCGTCAATGAAGATTTAATATCAAGTCTTTGGTCGAAATTTGAGAGTTTGTATATGACGAAGTCCCTCACAAATCGAGTGTTCTTTAAGCAAAAATTATACACCCTGCTGACGAGTAAAGGTACAGATATTGATGAGCACCTAAATCATTTTAATAAAATTATTTGTGAGTTATTTGATATTAGTGTTAAAATGGATGATGATGATAAGGCTATAATTTTCTTGTCATCACTCCTGTATTTGCATGAGCATCTTGTCAAAATATTACTTTATGAAAAAGATTTCATAGAGATGGAGGATGTGACTTCGAATCTTATCTCTAATGATTTAAGGAAGAGACAATGTAATGCTCAGCTACATACAGATGGTTTAGTGGTTAGAGGGAGATCTATTGAGAGAAATTAAGGTCAAGGCAGGTCTAGATCAAAATCTAAATTAGGAAAAGATAATATTCATTGTTATTACTGCAAGAAAATGGGCATATAAAGAAGGATTGTCAAAAACACAAATATCTGAAGTAGCAACATAGTTGATGAAAACTCGGTAAGTGAAACAGATAATATGTTGTTAGTCTCGACAAATTGTGACTACTCTAAATACTCGTGGGTTCTTGATTAAGGATGATCTTATCATATGTGCCCTCATCGGGCTTGGTTCATGATGGTAGATCAATTTTCATTGGGAATGATGCAGCTTGCAAGACCATTGCTGATGGAACAGTTACTATCAAGATGTGTGATGGAGTCGTGAGAACCTCGACTGTTGTTAGACATGTTCCAGATCTGAAGAAGAATCTTATCTCCTTGGGTGCCTTAGACTTCAATGGCTATAAATATGTTGGAGAAGGTAGAGTTCTAACAGTTCTAAAGGGTGCTCTGATTGTGATGAAAGGCAAGAAGATTAGACGGAATTTATATGTGTTTCTTAGGAATACTGCCACAGATAGAGTAGTAGTTTCTGTATTTAATAACGGTGATTTTGACTTGACTTAGTTGTGGCATATGCGGTTGAGTCACATGAGTGAGAGAGCTTTGGCAAAACTTAGCAAATATCAATTGATCAATGGCATGAAGAAGAGTAAGTTGGACTTCTATGAGCATTGTGTCTATGGTAAGCAGTGTAGGGTGCAAATTCTCATGTTAGAACATACCACAAAATGCATTTTTAATTATATTCATTCAAATGTATGAGGCATTGCTTTGGTTGTCTCAAAAGATGGATCTCTATACTTTGTTTCCTTCATAGATGATTTCTCAAAGAATGTGTGGATTTGTACATTAAAGGAAAAGACATATGTATTTAACACACTCAAACATTAAAAAACTATGGTCGAAAGAAAGACTGGAAAAAAGGTCAAGTGCTTGAGGACTGATAATGGTAGAGAGTACGCTTCAGCAGATTTATAAATTTTTGCAAAAGCGAAAGAATTGTTCGTCACTTCACCACTCTGAAGGCGCTGCAACATAATGGAGTTATTGAGCGCATGAACTTGACACTTCTTGAAAAAGCCCACAACATGTTGAGTAATGTTGATTTGTCAAAGGACTTTTGGGCAGAGGTAGTCAATACAGTGTGTTACCCCGTCAACAGCTCACCATCAATAATATTCGACTACAAAACACCACAAGAGATATGTTCTGATTAGTAGTTTAAAAAAAGGATCGGTGGCCAGGATCGGGCACCCCAAAAACCCATCCGGTTCGGTAAATAAGTGATCCGAATCGGGAATCGGCGAATTGGTAGGATTAAGCCTTAAAAAAATCCAAAAAAAAAATCCAAAAAAACTATTAAAATTCATTATAAATATTCTTTTTTATGAATCTGATAAGAAATGAGGGTACTACATTATTAACTTTCATTTTTTTCATCAATATGTGAATATTGAAATGTTCTTTCCCTGTATGAACTTATGTTAACCATTAAATTTACATCACAACAAAAACAAATTATAGAATTGTCATGGATGAAGTATATAATCATACGTGGGCTACAATAAGAATAAATTAAAATGATGAAAAAATGGCTACCAAAATCTCGAATCGGTCGATTCAGCCTTAAAAATTTTTAAAAAGATTATTAAAAATCATTATAAATGTTGTTTTTTTGAAATCCAATAAGAAATGAGAGTACTACATTAATAACCTTTTTTGCATCAATATGCGAATATTGAGATGTTATTTTCTTGTATGAAGATTCTTATCAAACATTTATTAAAGCCTTACTAAATACAATATTATACATTGAAATTAGAAATATTGGTTTGCATTTTATTATTTTATCATCATTCTACTATACAAAAAATAATAAATTTTAAATTTGTCTTATAATATCATCTAATTTAAAAATCTAATTTACAATTGCAACAAAAAATAATATATTACATAATTTCTAATGCAAATAAATTAATATACGAAAGACAAGATTTGATTATCATTGTTATCAATATAATTATTAGTTACAATATTATAATAAATGTGATTAAAAAACAAGGGTATGACCCTCACAAATAAATAAATATAATGTATAATAATTAGTGTTGATATAAATATAGAATTTAGTAACATAAATTTGCAATCATATTTTAATAAAATTAGGAAAATAAATAAAGAAATTCATATTTGCCATGTGAGATAATTGATAAAGCAACTTGAAATAAATTCTAAAGCGATATGAGCTAGTGTTATTTTTCGTTCTTAAAATATCTCATAAGCTAGTATTTTTTTTAATGATCTATAAAAAAGTATTAGTATTATTTTTTGTTTCTTTTAATATCCTATGAGCTAGTAAAATAATTTCATATAATTATGTTAAATTTTATAAATTATTATATGAAATTTTATTTTTGTAATTATATACAATTAAATATTAATTATATGTACTTTATGTTTGTAAATTATGAAAATAAAAATAAAAATAATTAATCTTAAAAAGATAAAATATTAAAAATAAATAAATATAATTAATCTTAAATATAACTATAGACCATTTCATTTGTCCTTATATGAGAGAGAAAGATTTATTTATATAACCCACCTATCCCTACCTAATACAAACACTATATATAATTTGGAACAAATTTTAACTATTGTTTAGAATAAGGTGCACGCTTTGCAGCAACGTTGGGCTATAGAACTAGTCCCACATCGAAGTGATGTGGGACAAAGTAAAAGCATATAAGCAATTGCAAAGCACGACAAACAATGAGCAGGTAGCTGCTAGGGCCACGTGCATAGATGTGTGTGGCTATAGTTGACAGTCACTGTTTTTAACATCAGTTTGGGGATGGTAGTGTTTTTATAATACTAAAATGGATCGGATCCCGTTTTTTGGTTTGAACCCGAACGGCCTAGCCTATATCCGTTTTTTGGTTTGAACCCGAACGGCCTAGCCTATATCCGGTCCGGATCGCTCGATTCTGGATCTGATCGGCGATTTTTAAACCACTGGTTCTGATAAACCTATTGATTATTCTCGTTAAAAACTTTTTGGTTGTCCTCCTTATATTCATATGAAGGATGATAAGTTGAGTATCCCGTTTTTTGGTTTGAACCCGAACGGCCTAGCCTATATCCGTTTTTTGGTTTGAACCCGAACGGCCTACCTTATATCCGGTCCGGATCGCTCGATTCTGGATCTGATCGGCGATTTTTAAACCACTGGTTCTGATAAACCTATTGATTATTCTCGTTAAAAACTTTTTGGTTGTCCTCCTTATATTCATATGAAGGATGATAAGTTGAGTATCAGATCAAATCTGTATTTTCCTTGGTTATGTAAATGGAGTTCAGGGCCATATTGTGGTACCTAGATCTTAAGTGACTTAAGTTTAATATCAGTTATGATGTTAAGTTTGATGAGCATGTTATGTTAAAGCACATTCAGAAGGGCGAAGAAAAAGAAAACCGCAGTAGCAGTGATGCAGTTCAAGTAGAGTTGACAACTCCAAAAAATTCTTTAAAATATATATTAGAAAGTCATTGTAAAAGAGTAGAAGAAGATGTTAACCATGAAGAGGTCGTTAAGCATACTTCACATGAGAAAGAGCCCTAGCTTAGAAATGAAAAGAAAATACAAAAACCAATGGTGCAATGCGGTTTTGAGGGCATTGTAGCTTATGCATTGGCTGACACAAGCCAAGAGCCATCCACTTTTAAAGAAGCTACACAAGATATTGACAATAGCCGGTAGAATGATTCCATGGATGAAAAATATAGTATCTCTTCAAAAGAATCGTACTTGGGATCATGTGAAGTTGACTAAATGCAAGAGAGCTATTGGATGTAAACTGGTTTATAAGAAGAAAGATGGTTACCTGAGACTGGTAGTGATCAGTTTAAGGCATGTTTAGTTGTAAAAGGATATGCACAGAAAGAATGTGTTAACTATAATGAAAATTTCTCTCTAGTTGTGAAACATACTTCTATTCGAGAATTACTAATCATGGTTACATTGTTCGATATGGAGTTAAAACAACTTGATGTCAAAATTGCATTCTTTCATGGAGTTAGAAAACAATTACAGAGGCAGTAAAAGAAGTCATATGGCTTAGAGGGCGTGTAAGTGATTTTGGCTTACGATCGGATGCGACTATTATTTATTATGATAGTTAGAGTGCAATATATTTAGCAAAGAACCAAGTACATCATAAAAAGACAAAGCATATATATGTAGGGTACCATTTTATCAGTTAGATAATAGCTAAAAGTGATATGTTATCATTGAATATTGACACCTAAAAGAATGTTGTGGATATCCGGACAAAGCAAGTTCCCTTGTATTGCAAAGGTGAGCACTTGTAGGGGCGCGTGTAGAGAAGATAATTGATGGAAATCTCTATTGGAATTCAAGCCATGGTGGAGATTTGTTAGATGTTGTTCTGATTTTCAATTCAGTTCATGTTTTTTGGGTTTTTTTTTTTATATTTATGGGTTTCCTTTCTTTGTTGGTACTCCTAAAATTCTATGTAAATTGGCATAGTTATAAAGGAGAGGATAAAGTCAAGATTTTCATCAAGTTAGGAAAGGTGGGGCATGCCATATGTGGGTATTTCTTTTGGAGTTTCTTTTTCTGTTTAAGTTTGTTTGTAGAGAGACAAATATAAGGAGACAAGTAGATGGAAACTTGGGGCGTAGAGAGAGAAAATTGTAGAGAAAAGAATATTTGATGGGAGATTGAGTTCTTTGTCTCTAGTTCTTTCAGGCGTGGGTCTCTTCTAATTTTTTCTTTCATTAATTAGTGAAAAAAATCGATTATCTTTGCTTGTGGACGTAGTCACACATTTGTGACAAACCACATAAATTATAGTGTTTTTTTTTCTGTCATTTTTTTTCTGCTTTATTTTTCTTATTTGTTGCTTGCTTGTTGTCAGTTCTATTTTTCTTGTATTTTATTTATAAAAAATCAACCCGTTAATTTTAGAGCAAAAATCAACCCGTTAGGTTAGAGCGCACACACACAGACATTGGGGACATAATTGGTTAAGGAAAATTCTAAGTTCAATCTCAGATAGAAAATAAGGTTATTTCCCTTCTGGAAAAAATATCTAAAGTCTTTACTTTAAGCTAAAGTAATAAAACCATCTCCCTTAAGAAACCATATCCAAGAGATGCCCTATCTAATATTTCATCCATTTTCTTTCCCCCTGGCTTTAAGGAGCATTGATTATTATTTTTGGTAGATCAGTGGGGGAATAAAAAAAAAATTAGTAGATTAGTGGGGAAATAAAGGCCTCTTCCCATTTTTAAAAATAATTAACGCTTAGTTAAAAGTTAAAGTGGTGCTACCACCACAACCTCAACCCCATTCACGTATTGATGTTTTTAGATACAAATATTTCACTCTAAATAATCTACCTAAAATTGTTTTTTTCGAATATAGATATCTCTTAGTAAACCACCATATCCAATATTGGATTTCTCGATGATTTCGAATCCCGATATTTCGGGTTAAGTTTTCCACCACATAATGATATTACAACTATCAATATCTTTCGAACAGACAGTTTTACTAATGATTGCTTTAGTTTTTCCATATTGGTAAAAATTAGTTGAAGAGGTGAAAATTGTACAAACGACAGTCCAAAAATTATTTGCTCCTTTGGAAGCATATCCTCTATTCACTCTTTCATGTAAAACTTTTGTTGGAGTGCCTCTAAGACCCCAAAGTTTTGGAGATGTAGCCTCTTGTACCTAGTGATCAACTTCAAAAAAGAAAAAGGGGGAAAAAGAAGGGGAAAAAGAAGCAAACACAGTCACTATGTAGTTAAAAAAAAATAGCATCCTAAGATCAATCTAGGTCATCCAATTTTGATGGTCAGACCTAGGTGTTCAGGAACTAAAAATTCAAATACTTTTTTTTGAAAATAATCATTTGGTATTTCTAAAATGGATCCCAAAATTTCAACTCGGAACAATCCTTTACCTACACCTTTTTTCGGCAAGAGTGCAAGTGTACAGTGTCCTCCCGTGGGAGCACACTATTCACATCCTAACCCTATCAATTAAATGGAAAGCTTTTATAAATGTACATGTAATTACCTCAAACCACACAAAGGAAATAAGGGCACAAGTGGGGGAAGGGCCACTTGCCCTGACACTTAAGAGAGGTGCTAGGACACTGTTTGAAAAATAATACCAAGCTGCGTGGATAAGTGAACTAAGAGAAACTCTTTTAAAAAATAGGAAATTATTTAAATACTTATAAGAGATGAACTAATAGCATTTGCCCCATATATTTTGATTTGATTTCAAAATTTCTCGTAAATCGACACGTGATAGTGAATTGGAATGGTTGCAATAGGGTAAAGTGTTAAATAACCCCACTTATGGATCTTTTTGACAAGTTTCCCTTTAAAAATTGACTAAAACTGTTTTGGGCAGTACTGATACAAGCATAAATACCCTTATTTTGGCCATGTTCGCTCCAGTTTTGCCCTTTTCTAGTTTTCCATAAAAAAATAATTGTGCCCAGATACTAATGGGCCACAACCTAGTTTTGAGAACATGGGAAGAAACACTCTTAACATATCATCAAAACCAATGTTTAAAACCCGGTAATTTCCCGTTTGGATTACTGATTTGGACAGGAATCGATCAAAGATAAAGTGGTTTTAAGATCATACACGCTCTTGTTTGGTTCCCTAAAACTCTCCCTTTCATATATGGGTGCCGTTTGTGTAGAGCTTAGGCTCTAAACAATTAAATTAGAGCCTACCTTCAAACAGTGTCAAGAAATGTGGTTTCAATATTGAAAATCTTCGTGATAGCTTTAAAATATATTTTCATATTTATCTAAAAAGTTTAAAGCGTTAAAAGTAGTATAGATCAACAAATCTATGAAAATCTTGAAAATTGATGGTCTAAAAATGCGTTACAGAAATACTCTATTTCTAAAACTTGCAGTCTATTTTTTTTTCATGTCCATACATCTTGATATCGAGACGATCAATTTGAATATATTTGGACATCAAAACAACCTCTTTTAATGAAATTTTTGATATAGATTCAAATTTGATTATTTAGAGCCTTGGCTCTACATAAACTTTTCCTTTTATATATATATATATATATATATATATATATATATATATATATATATATATTTAAATTTTTATTTTATTTTATTTTATTTATTTTTAACTTTTGCTACCCAATCACTCATCCAATGATTTAACACAGATGCATGGGTGAATAATCCCCCCCCCCCGCCATCATCCACGTCATAAGGACTCGAAAAGAAAAGCCCAACAAAATGGGGTGGTATGAGCCCAAAAGCCATCCGTACGGGCTGACGTATAAATGGGCTGATGCCAATTAATTAATGAACGCCCCAACCTATGAAATGCCCCCATTATTGGGCTTTGGAAATCCAATCTCAACGATCCACCCCATAAAGACACAAGAGTAGAGAGAGAAAGTGATGAGAGAGAATGAGGAGTCAAATAATTGGTGTGGACGAGTCAAAAGCAAAGCTGTTATTTGACAACTGTATGTACATATAAAAATTGTTCACGTGGGGGAGATCTCAGGTTCTTCAACTCATTCAAATTCAATTTGGATTCAATTCCACTCAAAATCCTTAGCCCTATGCTCCCACTTGTCCATTCGGACTGGTTGGTCCAGCCGTAGAAAAAGTAGGGCATGGGCCACAAACTGCAGCTTGAGGGCTGGGTTAGGGCCCGTGCTAGTCTATTTTGGCCATGCCGGCCCCATTGCCACCCTTATACACCTCTCTCTTTCTTTTTAATTGTTTTTTTTTTTTTTGAATGTTAACTGTAATTTCATTGAGTAAATGAAAAATTGTAAAACAGAGCAGCAAAAGAAAAAAAAATGGAGAGATGGGGAAAGGATGGAGGATTAGGATGAAGCTAGCTTCGTAAGAGTATCAACATCTCTATTTCTTTTTCAGTTAATTTGGTGAAATTGGACTTCTTTACTAAAGATGGCTAAAGTAATTTCGTCTATAATGGAGGTCTATTGCCAAGGATCATATGAGGTTGGGAGCACTACTTGCTAATATTAACGGAATCAGCCTCAATAATGATTCGATTGTGCCTTAAGTTCTGTCTGATTGATATCATAAAAGCTGCCCATTGTAGTTAAAAATAACATTCCTAGGAACGTTCCTTAGAATGCTATCAAAATGGCTTTCTGGACCTTACGCTCTACCATCAAAATTCAACTTGAGCCATCCCTCAAGGGGTATCGTTTTCTGAGTGTTCACTTTAGTTTTTTATTATTTCTGGGTAAAAACTCGACTCTTTGATTTTGTTGAAGTCCAATAGCAATTCCTACCAATATATGAGTCACTACTTCGTTCTACTTCAATATTCCACTTCCTTCCTCCACTCTCTCTCTCTCTCTCTCTATCTCTAGCACACGAAAATGGGCACTCTAGTTTAAAGAACCCAACTTCTTATCAATTAATTAGTAAAAGACTATGATAATGATGATTTTCTATTGTATTCAATTGACAATATGCCCTAAAAGTTGTTCGAGCCCCCCTGCTCAACTTGAATTGAACACCTAACAATTCGAGGACAATTCAATTTTAAACCGCCAAATCAAAACCATTCCCTGTCCATTAGCTGCTACTGTATCTTTTATAAGTTTCAATCAATGTTTCAAAATCCAACAGAGCGGTGGATTGTTCATCTCACATATCTATGTCCGACACTGAAACAACGATCTTCATCAGTCTGAATTAGTGATCTAAAACTATAAAAGAATATGTAATAAAAAGAAGAGGTCATGACAGGGGGATTTGAAAAAATATCAGCACAAATACATACAATTTGAAAAAATCTTGGATATAGTCTATTTCTTCTCTCTCCTATCTCTAACGTTGTGATCGGAGAGGATGTGACCTGCCAGGGTGCCCCCGAGAGTGGGGGTTCCCACGTGACCCTCCCACTCACATTCTCACTCTGTATCTATGTCAAATCAACATCTCACTCCTACTCTATAACCCCCCCCCCCCCGCCCTCAATCTTATTTTTATTTTTATTTTTATCCCATAGAGCTGAGGAGCTCAAGGCAAAGGTCTCGGGAGTAAACATGCAGCAAAATTAGGAAACAAACCTCTCTCACTGTTGACTTTATACAATCATTCATTAAGAAATGCTTTTCTTTTTATCCAGATAATGACGAATCCCAATCTTTACTTTTCGATTTTTTAAATTCTAAGTGAGGAATCCTCTTCACCAAGGCTGGCAACAGGCTCCTCACACTCGTAGAGCCCGGCCTGGCCTATAGCGGGAGATAGCCAAAAGAAAAATAAATAAAAAGTTAGATCAAACTCCAACATTGGCCCTAACTCGGTTTTTAGGGTACAGTTTGTGGTCCAAATCCTATTTTTTGATTTTTTGAGATCCGGCCTAAGCTTTCTTTTTCACCTGAATTTAAAAGCAGTTTTGAAAAATAATAATAATAAAGTGTAAAATGAGAGTATAGGGAGGAAAATAGGGTAAGAGTATTGAGTGAGATGCGTATGATTAGTGAATAATGAGAAAAAGTAGAAGTTAGGGCGGGTAGGGGGCCTAGGTTTTGTAGAGTTGAGGAAAAGGAGAGCCTCGTCTTTATTCGAGATTTGACTGCCTCCATATATCTCAACAATTGAGTCCTCGCTCCACTCTTCAATTTCATGCTCGCTCTCTCTCTCTCTCTCTCTCTCATTCATCCTCTCCTTGTCCATCCGCCCTCTAGGCATGGGCTCCGAAATGGTGGTGGAGAAGCCCAAAGTTGTGGTGGTGGGAGCCGGAATGGCTGGCCTCACTGCCGCCAATCATCTCCATCGCGCCGCCGGTTCTGCTGGGCTCCTCCACCTGACTGTCGTCGAAGGTGGCGCACGGATTGGTGGTCGGATCCGATCCACTGAATTTGAAGGCGAGCGCGTCGAGCTTGGAGCCACTTGGATCCATGGCATCGGCGGCAGCCCCATCTATGACATCGCCAAAAGGATTGGCTCCCTCTGTTCTGACCAGCCCTCGGAGAGAATGGATGGGTTCCCGGAAAACGCAGTGACCCTAGCTGAAGGGGGGCGTGCCCCAAATGTCTCCACCATCGACAGGATCGCCTCACTGTACCGCAATCTCATGGATTTTGCCAAAGGTAGGCCTCTGCTTGATGCCGATGCAGAGGCCCTCGCGAAGGAAGCGGCGCGTGGTGGAACCCGAGGCATTGGAGCCTTTCTGCGTCGAGGGCTCAGCCTCCATCGAGGTACAGTGGCAGTCGGCGGGGATGAGATGTTAGATGCATTGTTTGCGATGCACGAGTGCACTGAGAGAACATACACATCTGCAGATGACTTGGGTGAGCTCGACCTCGCGGCGGAGCGGGAGTACCGTGAGTTCCCAGACGAGGAGATAACCATAGCCAAAGGCTACCGGACTGTCATTGATCACCTCGCATCACAGCTGCCGCCGGGGTGCATCCAGCTCCAGAAGCAAGTGGTATGCATCGAGTGGTCGCGCAGCAGCCGGCATGGCATGCCGGTGACTGTTTACTTTGGGGATGGGAGCAGCATGGACGCCCACCATGTGATCGTCACGGTCTCGCTCGGGGTGCTCAAGGAGGCGGTGCAGGGAGGCATGTTCAGGCCTCCATTGCCGCCTTTCAAAGAGTCAGCCGTTTCGAAGCTCGGGTTCGGCGTAGTTAACAAGCTGTTCTTAAGGGTTGAGCCCTCTGCTTGTCTTGACTCACTGAAACCAGCTTTCCCTTTCCTGCAAATGGCTTTCATGCAAGGGTTGCAGACGGAAGACGAGGAGGTGCCATGGTGGATGAAAAAAACAGCCTCTCTTTGCCCCATTCACAAAACCTCTAGAAATGTTCTCGCGTGGTTTGCCGGCAAAGAAGCCATGGAATTAGAGTCCCTCTCGGACGAAGAAGTCATAAACGGGGTCTGCAAAACCCTCTCGAAGCTCGGTTTCGAGGTGAATTCCAACGCCAAAAGCTTCGAGATCAAGAGTGAATTCGGTCACTTGAGTGGAAAAATGGCGAAAGTGCTGAAGAGTGGGTGGGGTTCGGATCCTCTGTTCCGGGGATCGTACAGCTTCGTGAAGGTGGGCTCGAGCGGAGCAGAGATGGACGCCATGGCCGAGCCGTTGCCGAGGCCAGAGGAGAGCGATGAGAGGCCATTGCAGCTGCTCTTTGCAGGGGAGGCCACGCACAGGACGCACTACTCCACCACGCACGGTGCTTACTTCAGTGGCTTGAGGGAAGCAGACCGCCTCATCAAGCATTATGGCTGGGGCCTTCACCCACCACCCTCTTCTTAGGCCTCTCTCTCTCTCTTTACTTTCTCTCTCATAAACCATTTTTGCTGGTTTCTCTGCAATTTCTTTCTATTTTTGGCTTTCGTGTTCTTCTTGTTTACTTCAATCTTTAAAGCTTACAGCAAACCAAGGGTTAGAGGTCCCATGGCCCCGCTCTCTCTCACTCTCTCTCTCATTTTCTCTCACCACGTAGCCGTCTTTCTCTCTCTACTTTTATAATCTCTGTCGATACGTCTTTGTTGCTGTATAATCCAACTATGAGTGGACCCGGTCTTTTGTGGTGGCCCACTTTGTCGGGGGACCCACCGGTATTGCCTATTGAAGGAGGTGCAGTGATTCGTCTCATCACCGATGCTCTCTGTCCTATAATTACGTGGCCCACTCCGTATACTATGCTCCTTCCGGACCATTTACTCCCTTACGAAGGCTTTTTTTTTTTTTTTTTTTGCAATTTGAACTTTTGGAACTCCTTGGGAATCACTAGATGATTACTTAAATGAAAAAGTTCATATAAGGGTCAGGTTCTAAACAATCAAAGTACCGTGCCCTTAATAAATTCATTAGAAAAAGTTGCTCCGATACTGAAAAACCCTCAATTTGATCATCTCGACCCCAAGACGTATAGACATGAGAAAAAGTAGATTTCAAAGTCTTGAAAATAGTGTATGTGATGTATTATCTAGATCGTTAATTTTCAAGATTTTCAAATATTTATAGATCTACTTAATCTACATTATCTTTTAATATTTAAATTTTATAATGAGATATGAAAATAACTTTTGAGGCCATCCCAAAGAATTTTGATACTAAAACAGCATGTTTTGGCATTATTTGAAGGTACATCTTATTTTGATTGGTTAGAACCTGGTATTATGCAAACTACACCTTTATTTAAAAAATAAAACAAAATTTTAATTTTCTAACACTTAGGCCTTACCATGTGAAAATTAGATGGTCTCTATTCAATCTTTGTGGAATTTGTTTTTTTATTGAAGTTCATCTTTAGGTCGAAGAGGTCGCATCCGCAAATTTTGGGGTTCTAAAATTAATTTTAAGTAGGGTTTTACCCGAGGGAATAAATGTACATTCTACTCCAACTGGTGTAGAAGATTTTGTTAATGTTTAGTTAATCCCGGAATTGTTTGAACTCCGATTAAAACAAAATTATCAATGAGAAGTATAATGGAAAAAATACAATCAAGACACTTGTATAAAAAATGAGTGTTTTGAATTAAGAGTTTCTAGAAAATTTGTCATTAGATCTCACTAACTCATGCCTAATTTTGGTCTATCTTGCATGGGGAAGTAATTTCTTTTGAAATTTATCATTTCATTGACATGCTGTAGCAAACTTAACGTGGCCTTGCTCTAATAAGCTGGAGAGCAAGCAAAAGGTATGGAAGCCTTTGCCAAGTACGGATGGTGTTGATGGTTATAGCGGCTAGATAGGTAACTCTTATGAATTAGATATTGGTTTTTATTTCACGGACGTAGGTACCATTGTCAAATCACATGTATGTCTTATTGATTTTTCTCTCTCTCATCACTATTCTTGTTATTCCAAATTCTACATGGTATCAGAGTGGGCCGATCTAATAATAGAGATCCAAGCCCTTAGTCTTTAAATGGTGACTTTGAAAAAGAAGTTCATATGAGTCACCCTCCAGGCCACCCTAAAGAAAGGGAGAAAGTTCTTATATGCAAATTAAAGGAGGCCTTATATTGCCTTAAACGATCACGCCGTAGATTACATATGCCAAACTCTAAGCCTTGATGGGTGTTGGGTTTTTTAGAAGTTCAGTTAATTCTTTGACGCTCATAAAAATGAGAACTTCAGGAACATCAATTGTACTTATTCATGTTGATGACATTATCATTATAGGTGTTGATAAAGAAAAAATCAATAAGCTTAAAAATTATCTTCATAAGAAATTTGACATCAAGGATCTAGGTCAACTAAAGTATTTTCTTGACATTAAAGTAGCACATTAAAAAATGGACTCTTCATTTGTTAAAATAAATATCTTAGAGTTGTTGAAAGAAACTGAGAAAATAGGAATCAAACCCATTGACACCCTTGTTGATTTGAATTGCAAACTCAACTTAACAAATGGGAAACCTAATGAAAATGTGGGTCACTTTTAAAGATGTGTGTAGATTGATTTATTTGACTGTGAATCATATATAATGTATGCAGTTAGCCTTGTTAGCCAATTTCTGCTTACTCCTCGATCATGTCATATGGAGATTGGTAATATGATTCTCAGATATCTTAAATCGTCACTCGACAAATTTATTTGGATAAAACATAATGGTCACACTAATACTATTGGTTATTTTAATGCTGACTGGGGAGGTAATCCAGTTAACAAGAGGTCCACTACTGGCTATTGTATATTAATCAGAGGTAACTTAATTACTTGGAAAAGGAAAAAACAAACTGTAGTCACTCGATCAAGTGCAGAGACCGAATATAGTGCTATGGTTGTAACTACAAGTAAATTGATATTGTTGAAATCACTAATTTGAGATATGGGGTTCCAAATGGCCAATCCAATTGAAATGTTATATGATAATCAAAGAGCTAAGTGTATAACATACAATCTAGTCTTTCATGAAATGAAAAAGCATATAGAAGTTGATTATCACTTTGTGAGATATTCAGTAAAAAAGTATGAATACTCCTTATATTTGAAGTAAAGACCAACTTGTAAATATGTTTATCAAAGCTATTGCAAAGACAAAACTCAATCGGATACTATCTAAGTTGGGCTTCATGGATATGTACACTCCAACTTGGGGGGGAGTGTGACAGTTATAACAGCAAGAAATTTTTGGGTTTCTATCTTGTGGAATTAAAAGATATTGAGATTCCTATTTTATAGGATTACATTTTTAATGATATATATTTCGAAAACAAAAGTGTAACTCTATAATTCTCTAGTAAACCGAGTAATCTCTATGAATGAGATACTGGTGAACCTTATGTAGACATCTCTCTCATCACCATTTCTGTTATTGCAAATTCTACATGTGGCAATGACTCAAGCATAGATAGGCTTGGGCCTTGCCAACCTTGCCCTAGGGCCGGCCCATGACCCCATAGGCCTTGCCAAAAACTAAATAAAAGAAAAAGAAAAAAAATAAAAAAAAAGACTTGGGTCGGCACTGACCTAGCCCGGCCTTCTGGCCACCGTTTCTAGCTCATCCCCTATTTTTTAGGCCCGGGGCCGTCCATCAGGCCCATTGCCGGTCCTATTACCAAGTAAGTGCATGGAGTAACCCGAATTAGAAGATTATTTCAACCAGCTCTAAAAATGGAGTGAAATGTGAAGTGAAAACCCATACAAAAGGCATGGTTCGAAAATTGAAAAAGAAAAGACGAAATCACACATGGAAAAGTAGAGAGAAGAGAAGCAAAAGGAAGACACAATCATAGTGAAGTGGCACATAATAAAACAAAGAACGAATCTTGAGGGAGGTGTATAATAATATTTGCTTTATGCAGTGGTTTCTTTCCTCCTCACCAAGGATTCCACATTCTTGTGTCGGTTTGTAGTCTCGATGATAGCCACTAACGTCAAAAGCCTTTCTTTCGACCCCTCAAATCAAAAAGATGACTTCGACCTCTCTCTAGTAAGCCAAAACATTATGTCCCGTTCGCTCCCTCGGTTAAAACCCCACCTAAAGGACTGTTGCCGGGGAGGCCGCCTGGGTCAGGGGCCCGGTCGGCCCGATCTTAAAAAAAAATTGGGCTTGGGCCACAAAATGTGGTCTGACGACTAGAGCTCGGTGTGACCTTTTGTTTTGGCCCAGGGGTGGCTTAGGGCCAAGCCTTGGCTCGTAGCCGCCCTTGGTGTGGACGGTTTGCTCCAGCAGGATTCAACTTTAAATTTACTCAACAAAAGAGTCGATATTAAAAGCTATACACCTATTCTTTTGCTATGAAATTTATGATTCATTTTATTTTAAGCTTATTATTTTATTTTATTTTTGAGTTTTTAGGCACTTACTTACCAAAAAATTGGCGAACTCTACTCAGCCTTAAGACTTTCTTTACGAATGTATAAATTGTATTATCTTAAATTTTTTTTTTTTTTAGGTTAATCGAAGTTGAGTAATTACATCTCAATACAGGTTTTACTTGATGGAGTGAATGGATGATAACGTAAAATGATAGTCATTTGACATTTTAGGACCCTTTTGGGATGAAAAGAAAAAATCATATCCATGCATAAAAAAAATGGTGCGGTTTGTATAGAGCAGAGGCTCTAAACAATCAAAGTAAAGCCTATCTTCAAATACTGTTGAGAAATATGGTTTCAATACTGGAAATCTTTGTGATAGCCTTAAAATACATTTTCATCTTTAATGATAAAATGTACAGCTTCAAAAAAAATGTAGATCGAGCAGATTTATGAAAATATTGAAAATTTACGGTCCAAAAATACGTTACAAGATGCACTATTTTAGATACTTGAAATCCATTTTTTTCTTCATGTCCATGCATCTTGATATTGAGATGATCAATTTGAGGATATTTAAGCATCAAAACAATCTCTTCTAGTGAAATTTTTGAGATGGGTTCTAATTTGATTGTTTAAAACCTCGGCTCTATATAAACTTTTTTCTTAAAAGAATAATATCCCAAGATTGAACAAAGATCACCTCATTTTTTAATAGTTAGGTCTTAACGTTTAGTAATTGAAGATTCTTTTTTTAATACTCATTTGGTGATTCGATCACGAAATTTTAGTTCAAAAAAGAGATCCTCTTGATTAGGTCCTTTAGTCGAGTAAGATTGGCATGGCAAGAGCACACTTGAGAGAATAACACATGGAGTATGTGTATAAAATTTTATCAATAATGTAGACGATCCCGTACATAACAACCATCTAGAATTATTGATATATATATAGTTGTAATATATATATATATATATATATATATATGTATATATATAGGTGTGGTTTCTATAAGGTTGCAACCTTAAGCAATCCAATTAAGGCGCACCTTAAAAAATTTTCATAACATGTAATTTTGTTATAAAAAATTCTTAGTATTATCTTAAAATTTATTTTCATACCTAATTAGAAAATTTTAAATTCTAAAAATGGTTAAAATTAAGTAGATCTATAAATATATGAAAATCTTGAAAATGGACGGTCTAAATAATGTGTTGCAAGAAGCTCTATTTCTGAGAGTCAAAAACTTTTTTTTCATATTCATGCATATCAATGTCGTGATGATCGATTAGAGGGTTTTTTCAACATTAAAAGAACATTTCCGATTTTTTAGGTGCATTAGTGATTCTACATTTTAAGGTTGCAACCTTATATAAACTTTTCCATATATATATATATATATATATATATATATATATATATATATATATATATATATATATATATATATATATATATATATATATATATATGGGATGAAGTTTTTGTAAGGCCTAAGCTTTATGGAAACAAATAAAGCTCACCTCGAATCCTCGTTCAGAAAGCACTTTCCGCAATGGAAATATCCATGATGGATCTAAACTCAATTTCAACATCGACAATAAATATGAAACTCATAAAATAGTACAGATATTGCGGATCTATGAACACTTATTTTTAGGGTGGAATGGATTGTCTAGATAGTTTGTTAAAATATATATTATTTTCAGAGCTTAAAAACATAAATCTTTTTCACAACTACAGAAGCCGACATGATTGATATAAAAGTTTTCCAATGATTTTTTAAATGTTTAAATTGTGGTTCAAGCAGGCGAGGCATTATTTATTTTGATATGGCTGCAGCCCTATTTACTTTGTTTTTGGATGTGTTAATGGTGGGAATGGAGGGTGGGTTAACATATTATGATCATAAACTTACTAGTATAAGGGTCTCCAACATCCATCATTCAAAACGAGTGGTGGAAGCTTATGGTAATATGGTGTACTTTCCATTTTTGGATTAACTATTCTAGAGAAAAACATTTTCTGTATCTTTACTCATCAAGCATTTGGCACTTCTTCAATATGCTGAATCACCCTCTCTTTTTCTTCTAAAAAAAAAAAAGTGAAATTCCTTATCTTTTGGCAAGAGGAATCTTATGATTAATCAAAGGGAGCAAAAAGTTATACTTGTCTTAAGATAAGAAGGTACATTACTTTTGATCAGGAAGTTAAAATGGCCCCTGCATATCCAAAAACAGAGGTATAGTAACATCTTGGATATTGACAAGACATTTACTTTTAAAAAGGATTAGAGGTTGATCCTTAACCACTTTGTTAGTAAAGTAATTGATTAGACATTCATGATTTGTTTTTATCTAAGTGTATCATGAGGGTATGTACCCAAGGAAAGTTTCACCTAGATATTACATTCACCTGGTAAAACTTTTGGTGCATATGGTACTCAGTTTGTTGAGACTTTAAGAGCTTTTCACCAAGATAAAAAGAACAAAAAAAATTGGTTAATCATGTAAAAAGGCATTGATAATCTGTCTCAACTGATTTTAACAAAAAAACCCGTGTAGAATGATGAACCCATGTAGACCCTTGGGTCCACAGGGATCCCATGGAACCCCACAAAATAAAAAATCCCGGGACTTGGCAACATCTTGAGAACTGTAGGACTTGGGTAGTCCACCTCTAGTGGGTGGGAGGACCCATGGTATTGCACTTACTGGTTAGGGTTGAGGAAAGGTTAAATAGAGACTGTGCTCCAGGTAATTATTTGGATAACACTTGAATGAGAGATTTATGGGAGTGGGAAACCCTCTATAGAAAGACTAATCTTTCTATACTTTTTTTACTGCATAAAACTTATATACTTCTCCCTATTCAATTGTCCATTATAAATGGACAGATGTGTAAGGGTGCTTCTAGAGAGAAAGAGAATAGTTTCTATTTTTTTGGTTTTGGGAGAGATAGACGGGGCTCTTTTGAATCCTTCCTATCTCTCTCTAAAAAGTTCAAGGAGCATACCCACATCCCTCTCATTTTTACCAAACCCTCCATATCCCCTTTTGGAGTATAAGAGCTATAGAGGCTTCCACCGATTCGCTCGGGATTTGTGTTGTGAACATAGTTAACAAGTCTTCAATTAAAACACGATTTTTTGAAAAGGACTTCATTAAGAACTCTGAGTTTTTCAAAAAATTGTTTTTTTTTTAATGGAGATGATATAAATCTATATTTTATTTTTTCAAAAAAACTTATTCCTTATAACTTTATTTCTTCATTAAATTATTATTATTGAATTTTGGTTTAAAGATAATTATATGAACAATGAGAGTAAATTAAGAATCTTAAAAATTCCATAAAAAATCTCACCATTGAGTTCTCAGAGATAGAGAAAGAAAACAAAAAAAGAGTAGACAAAATAGCGTGAGAGATCCAAGCTTTCCACATATCAAAAAAACATGGACGAGAGATAAGAGAGGTTAAGAGAAAAATAGCGACTGAGATTAGAGAGGTCTTAGAGAGATACCGTGGCAAAAAAATTACCCTGAGCCGAACTTCCACATATCATAAGTCAGAGAAGGGCGAGCTTGCATAGATCGCAAAAAAGACAGAGAAAGTCTAGACAACCACAGAGAAGGCAGAGAAGCCCAAGACATGATCGCAGAGAACCAAGCTCAGATACCATGTGAGAAACACTCTTTTACTGTATTCAATAAATTAATTTAGACTACAGTATAATCATAGATTTATAGAGATGGTACAAGCAATACTTGTTAAAACTATAGGATATAGTTTCTTTATGAGTGCAATATACAATTAGACACTAACATATCTCAATATCCAGTAGCCATGTTCGTTGTAGTTGTCATATCTGTTCACAAGAGAGAGAGAGAGAGAGAGAGAGAGAGAGAGAGAGAGAGTGAGTTATTAATGAAAGGGATAAATGATCATTAATGGAAAATAGGGAAAAATATGGATAAAATGCATGAAAGTAAAGAAAAATGAAATGTGGGGCCTTAGGCTGGGCCCCTAGGCCTCGCACTCAAAGTCGGTGCCGATTTAGATTAAGCGATTGCACGGTCAATTCCGATCATTCGAGTTTAGATGGGGCAAGTGAATGCAAGAGGAAGATGACCTGGACAGTCTGATTATCCAGGCCGCCTTTGGTAAAAAAGGATAGCTTTGCGGGTTGTAGAGGTTCTAGTCTTAATCGTAAATAAGGTTTAGGTTGATAACGATTCACTTTGACAGAGCTTATGCAATTGATACACAAAAATCACCCTTAACCTAAGGTCAAGTGCTTATTTATAGCCAAATCGAGCTCAAGATAGCCATTGGATCATTTCTGGGGGCAATCTTGACCATCTATCCCTGGGCGCTAGTCTGAATGTCTCCGGTGCCACTGGCACTAGCGTTGGATCTGTCTAAATTAACATTAATTGCTGCATCTGTTAATAAATGTTGCTTTAATTACTTTCTTATCACATGGTTGGATCGGGTACAATATTGTGGGCAGTGTGTTCGAGGTTTGGCGCCACTAGTAGTGGCGCCTATGCTACATGGAACTGCTCAATATACTAAAGTGCACGTGTCACGCTCTGAGGCTTCTAATCAAGGTCGGTTACTACTTGGATATCCTTCGGCACCATTTTATATGGCGATGGCTTTTGACGGTTATTATGATGTATTGTACTTTCGAGACGCAGTTGAAATTTTCCGATCGCCAAACAACTGGCGAAATAACTACGTTTTAGAGAGAAATGAAAATAAATAAATAAATAACAAGAAGAAAGAACGTACGTGCGGATTCGAACCCTCCGCCATGTGCCGACAAGCATAAGAGAAGATAAAAAACAACACAATACGGGTCTCTTTCTACAAAAATATTCTTTATTCCATAAAAATTAACCACCTTTACATTGCACGTCCAGGCCCCTATATATTTTCTTCCATCGCCATCTTTTTAAAATATAACCACAACTCGTACTTCATTCTCTCCATCCAAGTAACCCATTATTATCTCTCAGTTCCAACCCAACTAAAAAAGATAACAATCTCTTCAAAATAAAAAGCAAAACATACTTCCTAAAAACTAAAGATAACCTTCCTTCTGCAAGCTAACTCGTATCCAAAAGAACTAAAACCCATGGACTCTTTTATTTATTAAAAAGAACTAAAACCACAGACTCTATTATCTCTTAACAATGGATTCATTCCAAGAAAACGGACTTTATCAAAGAAACCTAAAAAAAAAATACTAATCTTATTTCTAAAAATTGATTCTAATAAAGTAAAAAATTGGCTCTAATAAATAAAAAATAAAAAATATACTTATAAAAAATAAAAAAAATAATTAAATCCCTAAAAATTTAAAAATAATAAAATATACTGAATCCATCTGCATCCGAAACTAAAGTGGATATTCACACTTACAAAAGCGCACTGAAACGGTGCTAGAAAATGTTAGACAATTTTCTTAAGAACCTTTTGAAATTTAAGTTTTTCAATAAGCTATATCAACATTAACGTGTGATCCAATTTTTCAAAAAATACAAAACGAGGAAACTTGTAGGGAAAAAGACGTATTCTAATGTGTGTGAACATACAGTAGAAAGTGTACCTCAATCGAAATGGTTGTTTTTTTGTTAGAAACACGCTAATTCATTATCTCGACCTTAATATATATCGATACGAAAGAAAAATTACATTTCAACATCTTCCATTTTTTTTCAGGTGTTTATAGGTTTACACCACTTTAAAGCTTTAAATTTCATAATAGGGGTGACAATAAACTTTCAAGCCATTGTAAGAATTTATGGGACTGAACTGCATCTTTTAATATGATTTCGAGGTACGACTCAATGTGATTATTTAAAGTTGACATCTTATACACACCTTACCCTTTTATGAGATTTAAAATGGAATATAAAAATACGTGTAACTACAATTTATGGCTTTGTTATAGAAAGTTTACAGGTCGTTTTGATTATTTAAAGTTGACATCTTATACAAAACGTACCCTTTTATGAGATTTAAAATAGAATATAGAAATACGTGTAACAACAATTTATTTGCTTTGTTATAGAAAGTTTACAGGTCGTTTTGAAAAGAAAAAAATATAAAGAGACTATTCACTTTTAAGAGAAAATTTACTTTTATCACAAAGAAGTCACAATCACTCATTCTTCGGATTTCAAATCGGATAGTTGTGAGCATGTTATTGACTAAACTCCAAGTTCCAAGAAAATTCTCAAACTTTGTGATGTACCAAAAGCCATCCAATTTAACATCTAATGGCTAGAAATAACTTCCTTATATGAAAGATAAATTGTCTTATTCTAAACAATCTCTTTTGAAAATCCCAACCCTGCGAGTAAGACTCAAAGATTAGGAGGGTGGACTCGGTTCTAATGCAGTTTTTAGCACGTGGACGAGTCTCACAAAATTGACTTTAAATCTTGACCATGCATACTGATGATCCTTTACTAGGTCAGTGAGCCAATTCAGCTAACTACGCAAAGCACTGAACCAAGGCCGAGTCCTTGAATTTTGCCTGTACCATGGTTTAAAAACACTTAGGAATAGACGAATTGACTTGGAGCTTGAGTCTAGCCTAGAATCGGCCGAGTCAGCTTGGGAACCAAAATAGATAAACTTCGATTTCTTCGAGAATTCTTCACAAATTTGTTCCAATATATTATTATTCCGTTGATTTGCAAAAACCTTAAAGAAATGCCCACAATAATGACCTATTTATGAAATTTCAAGATTAAGATTTAGTTTGATTTTTTTTACCATTTTTCAAATGGAAAAAGTTTATATAAGGTTGTAACTATAGAATTAAAGATGCAGCATAAAGGGTTGCTTGAATGTTAGAAACCTCTAATTGATCATCTCGGCATAGAGATGTATGAATATGAAAAGAAAAAAAGGATTTCTAGTCTACAAAATAGTGTATCTTGCAACACATTATTTGGACCGTCCATTTTAACCATTTTGAGAGTTTAAAATTTTATAATTAGAGATGAAAACAGATTCTCAAGCCATCCTAAAAAAAATTTATATAAAAATTACATTTCTGATAAAACTTAGAAGTGCGCCTTAATTGGATTGTTTATGTGAGAAACTGTATTTTTGTATAATTGGGCCCTAAGCCCTCATGAAGATGTATTATTGAACATATCAAAGATATGAATAAAAGCCCCAATTTATAGGGTTACAAATATATGTAGTACTATAGAAAATAATATATGTAATGAACCACCTTCCTAATATGGGTACACATAAAATTTAAGTGTAATGAAGGAAATATTGTTCTTAAAGGTACGAGTAAGTTTCTATATTTTCACACTCCCCCTCAAACTCAAGACGAGTTAAGAGCGAGCATCTTGAGTTTGGGCATCTAAAGAACGAAGGCCTTAGTAACAAAGCAAGAACAGAAGAAGCTTGAGCAACTGCAAATTAACGATCCACAAAAAACGACATCCAGTCTGCAGAAAATGACATCAAGTCTTCAGGTGCAAGGCATGACCGATAGAAGTAGTGGTCTCCATGCTCAGATTGCTTGAACAACAAGCACAGAAAGTGACAGATCTCAGGAACAAACGGCCACAAGAACAAATAGCCACAGGAACAGATGGCCTTATGAACAGACAGAACATTTGGGATTGAGAAATTCGATCATCAAAAAGAAGAGGCTCTTGGAAGAGCCAACTGAAATCAGTGGCGGATCAACATCACAGTGGGATCTTAGATTCAGAGTTGAGAACAGTAAGATCCAAAACAAATCAGAGAGTCGTAATATGACTCAGTAGAGAGACAGAGCAAAGAGTCGAAACACGACTCGGCAGAGACACAGAGCAGAGAGTCGAAACATGACTCTGCAGAGAGATAGAGCATAGAGTTGAAACACGACTTGACAGAGAATCGAAACACGAAACAAGACTCGGCAGAGATACAGAGCAGAGAGTCGAAACATGACTCTGCAGAGAGATAGAGCAGAGAGTTGAAACACGACTCGACAGAGAGACAAAGCAGATAGTCGAAATACGAAACATGACTCAGCCGAGAGACAAAGCAGAGAGTCGAAATACGACTCAATAGTGAAATCAAAGAGTAGCGATAGAGAGGGTTGAGAGAGAGCAATCATAAGGTTGCATGTTCGTTTCACGTCGGGTTCACCAAGAGAGAGAGAGAGATCTAATGAGTCACCAAGAGAGAGAGAGAGATCTGATGAGAGAAAGAGAGAGCATGTAGATCGGTAGAGAGAAAGAGCAGGGAACAAAGAGACGGATACTGGTTCACAAGAGAAGCTAGTTCGCAGGGTAGAGAAAGGAAAAGAGCACTTCACAGCCTTAGAGAGAGTCAGCAGTTCACAGCGTGTGCGCACAATAGAGAGAGAGAACGGTTCACACCAGAGAGACCAATTAATGCCACAGCCAAGAGAGAGAAGGAGAGCAAGACCAGATTGATGATAGAGAGAGAGCAGTGATTGAGATATTATAGAGTAGCGATCAAGAGATTAGAGAAGCAAGGAAACCCAAACTAGATTGCAAGGAACTAGCTCTGATAACATGTGATAAATTGTATTTCTGTATAATTGGGCCTTAAGCCCCCATGAAAATGTATCATTGAACTTATCAAAGATATGAACAAGAGCCCTAAGTTATAGGGTTACAAAGATATGTAGTACTATAGAAACTAAAATATATAATGAACCACCTTCCTAATATGGGTACACAAAAAAGGTAAGTACAATAAAGGAAATACTGTTCCTAAAGGTAAGTGTAAGTTTCTATATTTCCACAGTTTAAAGTTGCACCCTTAAGCAAACCACACCCTTTTCAAGTGTTCTTTTCTACGCATTTCTTATGGAATAACACACCAAAATGTTTAAAATTTGAAGAGATCTAGTGTGGAAGTTTTAGTACGGTTGTTTATCCAATATTGAAAATCTTTGATTTCTCACTCAATGTTTTAGTAAATTTGTTTAAATTTGTCTCGAAATATTCTTAGATATTATCTACAAAACCATACCAAAATTTTTTTAAAAAAAATAGTATAATTTTTTTCTAAAACGTGTTTTTGCTTTAATTTTTATTCTAATTTTGATTGAAATGTCCTTTTAGGTGAAGTGGAATATTTGGTTTGGATTTTATCAAATTATATATTCTCTTCATTTTTTTATTTTTCCTATTTTTATTGTTTTTATTTTGTATTTTATGAGTAATTTGCTCTTGGTTGTGTTAGGTACGGTTTAGATAAAGTTTAACGATATACATATGTATTTTAATTTTTCTTCTACTGATTTAGGGTTTTCATCAAAAAAAATACAAATATTATGTTAATTTCCGTCTTCTTCTTTTTTTTGGTTCTAGGTTACCTTAAGTAGGGCTTTAGATAAGTTTTTAATAACATTCCTATTCGTTTTATTTCCAGAAAATATTCGAAATTTTTTCTAAATGAGAAAATTTAGATTTGCTTTGGTCTAGGTTGAGTTGGATAGGGATTCAGATAACTTTTTAATGACTTGGCGCTTCTTCTTCTCGACCTTCTTAGGTAGGATATAGTTAATTTTGAATAATATTTGTATTTATTTTAATTTTTTGTATTCTTTTATCCTAAATAATTTTGAGAAAATCCAAACTTTTTTATGAATACGATATTCTATTTGTCAAGCAGGGTTCAGATTTTAGGTGAAATTAACATAAATATACTTAATTTTTTAGGGATATTCAGAAAATAACCTAAAATTTTTGAATTTTACAAAGATATCCCTTTTTTCCAACTTACTATTTTTGTCCCAGAATAACCTTAAGTGCGGCACTAGAGAACTATCCTAATTATAAAAATAATGATCGATACCACGAGTGTCTTGGCTTAATGTATTGTTCGGTACTCTTAAAGATTTTATTGTAATTGTATTTTTTTAGATAGGGTTTCGATTTTATTGTTCTTGCTTTCTTTGTTCTTTCTTTTTTTGATATATATCTTATTTTAGATAGTGAAATGCATGGTACTTAGATGAGAACCAGACTTTCGGCATTCTCACCTCTCTTTTTTAATAATTAAATCAATTTATGTAACAATTTTTTTAACTTAGTTTCATATATTTTAAATTTTTTCAAATTTGTTTTTCCGTCCAATAAGGCCAAACCAGTCCGAGTTGGCCACCCGATCCGGTTTTTTAAACCTTGACCCTTAATCCATTCCAACCTTGACCACTGTGGGGAATAGAAGCAGTTTGAATAAATATAAGAATGAAAATACAAGGCAAGTACATGCCAAGTTTATGTACACATACAGAAGAAGAGGTTCCTGTTAACAGGAGACCTGAAAATCACCAAGGAAGCAGCGTGATTATTATGCAGCAGCAGCAGCTTCTTCTTCGACACCATTCGTTACAGGAAGCAGGGTGCACACCAGGTTGCGATCACCATACACATTGTCTACACGCCCTGAAAACAAAAAACGACATTAATGTTATGCATTAATGGCGTTCTCTTTTATACGCTCTCTTTTATACAAATGTATACAATGAGACGATTTATTTTTTGAAAAAGCATACAAAGAGGTCATTTACTTTTTGTACGAAGAAGTCACAATCACTCTTGCCCCTGGGATTTCAAATTAAGTGGATGTAAAAGTGTAATTGAATAGACTCAAAGTTCCCAAAAACAAAAATTGGAATTCATGACTCATCCTAACCACCCAATTTGACATCTAATAACTAGGAGTAATTGTAACCTCTTTGTAACAAGGATAAATGGTATCATAGTATACGGTCCTTTCATTTTTTGCACAAGTCACAATCATTATCGATTGCTAGATGTAAAATTGGTTGGGGGGGTGTGTCATTGTGCACAAACTTCAAAATATAGTTTCTCGAACTATATGATACACTTTACTACTGTTGGATTTCACATCCGATGGTCGTAAGTGATTGTGATCTCCTTGTACAAAAGTTACTAGGCCTATAGTATACAATCCACAAGAACAAGAGTTTGAAAGCTCTGTTACCTGTTGAGGGCCAGAATTTGGCTCCCCGGAGCCAAGAAGCAGGGAACGCTGCATACTCCCTGGAGTATGGTTTCTTCCATTCATCAGCCATGATCAGTGAAGGGGGATGAGGGGCTCCCTGCAATTCATATATGTTTACTTATCATAATGATATAAAAATTTAACAACTACATGACAAGCACGCATGTGTGATCATGTTCCATTGGATGATTCACTTGTGACTACATCTATGTTGTACAAGAGGTCGAATCAGCGAGGGCCCTGATTTGGTCTGACCAACCAGATGGATCAATTTGAGTAAGACCAGTTAGAAAAAAGAAACAATACAAAATAAAAAAGAGAAAAATATGAAAAACACCCATCCAAACCACAAAGCACATTTCTCAAATAGCGTTTCAAAACAAAACAAAAAAAGCACATTTCTCAAATCACAAGAATTACAAGTTTACAGACCCAAAAAACAAAACAAAAAAAAACCCACAAAAAAACAAACCCCATTGGCAATGGAAATTTTAAATTTCACAAGTATCCAATAAAAATTAATAAATCAATATAAATATTAACAAAACCCCCTTAATTTTCTAACTAAAATACAAAAATTGCACAAAATACTGAATTTGAAAATATTTTCATAGCTCACCATTCTCCATTGCAGCATTTAAGCATGAATGAAACAAAAAAAAAATGCATAAAAAAAAAGACCATTTTTCATATGGAAATAAAATAATTAAAAATACCAAAATACAAAAAATGAGCATTTTCACCTATAATTTTACAAATTTCCATTTGTGTTAGAGAACCCAAAAACATAAAAGTGACAATACAAAATCAAATGAAAATGACAAAACCGCAAAAAAATTGTGTATTTACAAAAGGGTCTGGTTTGCATAAGGTCGCAATCTTAAACAATCAAAGTAAGGTGCACCTCCAAACTTTGTCATGGGATGTAATTTTGGTATCAAAATTTCTTAGAATTGTGCGAGAATCTATTTTCATCTCTAATTTTAAAATTTTAATCTCCAAAAATAGTGCAAATCAAGCAGATCTAGGAACATATGATAATCTTCAACATGAATGGTCCAGATAACGTTTTTCAAGATATGTTATTTTTAAGGCTCGAAATCTTTTTTTTTTCCCCATATATATACATCTTGATGTCAAGATGATCAATTAGATGTTTTTCTAACATCAAATCAACCTCTTTCGAAGGATTTTAGAGGTGCATCTTAATTCTACATTTTAAGGTATCTACCTTATATACACTTTTTCCTTGACAAAAATGTAAGTCACTAAGAAATCAAAAACCTACAACAATGAACTTATAAAAACAATCATTAAATTGAACACAAGAGAAATAAAATGGCATATCAAGATTCGTGTAGCTGAACTCAATTAGTTGGGAAAAGACTTTAATAAAGATGAAATTGCATACAAGAAACCTATTTCATTGATTTGAGAAAAAAAAATTCATTTCTAACAAAAACTTAAAAAGTCTGAAACTTTATTATATTTTTTTGCAAATATAAAACAAAATAAGAAAAATAGTGTAATGAACTTTGCTTGGGGCTTGAAATAACCGAAATCCTCCCCAGAAAGATTGAGTGTTTTCAGGCATATTATATATATATATATATATATATATATATATATAGAGTGAGAGAGAGAGAGAGAGAGAGAGCAAAATTCTCTAAAAGTATCAAATTTAACAGCCCAAAAAATCTCTCAATTTGTAGGACCAAAATGCCCCTATTCTTTTTCAAAATGACTGAAAAGACCAAATAGAAATGAGTAAAAGTGATCCTAAAATCAGGAAAGCAAAATAGGTCACTTTTATCATTTTTTAAACCCATTAGTATTGGCGGATTCGGCCTCAAACCAATGGACTTGCTGGTCTAGTGATTCAATAAACCGATCCACCAGTTCGAGGTCAGTTTGACGGCCAGTCGGGTCCAAGGGATCTGGCTGGACCAGAATGATCACCAGACCAACAGTCACTGGTCCAATCCAGTTTTAACATTTATCTACATGACCTTGCAAGCATATATTTCTTAGTAAAAGTAGAAACAAGGAATGAAGGATAATGACATAGGGAATCACAAACTGATAATTACACCCTCACCTTAAGAACATTGACGAGGACATCAGCTTTCCCAGACTCAATTTGGGCAATTTCTTTTCTTATGGATATCAGAGCATCACAAAACCTGTCCAACTCCGCCTGCAACAGGTAACATGCATCCGTTTATGACAATACCGCATTCAAGTGTATGGTATATCATGAACCAGCAACCAAGCATCCACCATCAGTTCTCAAGACTGGTGGCGGAGATGAAATGAAGCATCTGGTAAATCATGGTTGTGGGACATATGGTTCATCTCCACCTTATGCGGTTAAGAATGGACAGAAGATGGCCCACCTGTAATGGGTACACCATACACACACACTGGATGCGTATGGTATGGTTCCCATAAAGAAAAACGAAAGAAAAAGTAAAAAGATAAGTTATGCCCAGTCATACCTTGGTTTCACTTTCAGTAGGCTCTATCATCAATGTGCCAGGAACGGGCCATGACATTGTTGGCGCATGGAATCCATAATCCATCAGACGTTTTGCAACATCTTCAGGCTCTATTCCAGCAGAACCCTGCATCAATATTGGTCCTTAGGTTGCCACTGAATTCATTCAGAAAGAGTAGATTTATTAATCTCAACAAAGATGTGTGTTGAACTTCAAAGCACCTTGAAACCCCTCAAGTCGATAATGAATTCATGAGCACATGTACCATTTACGCCTCGGAAAAGCACAGGGTAATGATTCTGCTCATACAGCAAGATTATTAGCATCATTAATCAAGACAAACAAAATGGAGTTGAGAAGTACAAAAGAAAATGTTTGTGAAGGAAACCTCCAAGCGTTTTGCCATGTAATTCGCATTCAAGATAGATATCTTTGAAGCTTCAGTGAGACCTTTTGATCCCATCATTGCTATGTATGTGTAGGATATAGGTAATATGAGAGCTGAGCCCCAAGGTGCAGCTGAAATGGTACCAAGGGGCTGAGATTTTTCCGGAGGTGGTATCCCTCCGGTGGGGATCTGTAATTTTCCAAAAGTCAAGACTTGAAACTGGTAAAGCTTCAATTTTGCAACAAATGATTCCAGAATCCAAATCAATTAATAAATATACCACAACAAGCAAGAGCAAATGCATGGAGGAGGTAGCGCAAACAAAGTACAATTGTTCCAATTCAAGGCAATGCAAATTTCTACCATGTCCTTGACTAAAGATAAATTTATTATACTCTCTGCTGAACAAATTATTAATCATATTCATAGATACTCTCTGCTGAACAAATTATTAATCATATTCATAGATACTCCAGTTTAGAGGTCTGATCATTGTATACAATTCATGCCAATGCATTTATTAATAGCATGGGTTCATAGCATGTGTGTGCTTCAGGGCATTTATTATATTACTTTTTTGTTAGTTTACAAATCACTGCATTTTAGTCATTTGTACGGTGAACCTGACCACCTATATCCAATGGATTCCACTACTCATTATTTGAAGAGATCCGAGTTTTACCCGAACTGGCAAAAATTTTACCCTAGCTGCATGTTTGTGTGGTCCAATGAATAAATTTCACATGCTCTAAGGTCGTTATAGGGACAATGGTACAAAACAGTTTCAACGAGTGCATGAAGAAAGAAATCTCTTTCCTTTTTCACAAAATGTTCAACTCTAGAAGGCAATATCTCTTAAGATGGTATGCGAAACTCTTGAATCACAAACATAGCCCAAAATTAACATGTGCATAACCTAAATAGCCTGGGATACTAGGTATGAATCTGAGGAATGGAAATGGCACAAAAAAGTGAGAACTTTATAAAAAATCATTTAGTGCTAAGTAATCTATTAAGGAAACGGAAACAACACAAACAGATTACATCAATATACATGATACTTCAAATATTTAGAAATAAAAGACACACATATTACTCATTTCCTGACTTGCACAAACCTTGAAATTGAATAGAATTGTTATATCTTGGACTCCTGATAGCTGGACACTTTCTACTTATTTGTGATTCCTAATGGAAACTCATCTCTTTGCCAGTTACCAGTCCTGTTGCCTCAGTGTTATTTGTTAACTATGATCTCAACTAGTCATTTACCATGCATTCTATTATCAGGATATTTTGTTACAACGTTATTAGAATTTGGCCTGATGGTATATTGAACCAATGTTTTGGCCAAACAATGCAACAAGCCTGTCCAGACATCAACAGGAATAGAGACAGAAACCAAGTTCCCCATTGTGAAAACCCCCAAATAGGCTAGATGAAATAATTAGCCACGTAGTAAACCCATATCAGATAAATTAGTGGCTCTATGCAGCCACTTTTAAGTTAAAGATCTATTTATATACTAAAGAACGGCATAGTCTAATTGAACTCATGCCCACCAACGTGCTCATCTCAAACAAGCATGGGACATGAGATACATGCTTAATGGGACATAAAGCACATTCCAGATACTTCCAAGTGATCCCCTTGAACTCACTAACAAGCAAAGAAGGCTCTACTTGAGCAATCACAATAGCACAATATGCAGTTATAAGTAATGTCTTAATGAAGTATGATACCTTGTTTATTACCATTAAAACATGACTTGATTATTTCCACTGGATCCTAACACTACATCCTCATTACCATCCTAGAATTTGTCATGAAAAGAGGCTATGGAGAAAATGATTCAGAAAGTTCTACAACCAATGCAATGATTAGGACAAAAAACCTGTGGTGATGTTCAGGTGCAAGGCAGTAGTTTCTCATACAGAATAGTCTCAGTCACTCTCTAAAAATTCACTGACTAGGGCTCAGACTCACCCAAGTCACTTAGACCTGGCAGGGTGCTGAGTACAAATTCACTAACCCTAAAAATTGGTCAAGTCTGACCTAAGTCCTCAAATGCAATATATTTTTATGTTGAGACTTGGCTGGGGCCAAGTAAAGTAGAACGGACTCAGCAGATTTGACTTCTGACTAGGCTCGAGACCCTGGCAATTCCAAGCCCAAGTCCACTCTTTTAAACACTGTTCTTGGTTAACAAAAGAAAAATAAGCACTCATTTGAATAATGTAAGAGCCATTCATCTAAATACTGCTTGCATTTTCAGGATAGCATAGGCTAATGCTCAGTTGCCAGACTTACCACAGGATGCGATGGCAAGAATGGTGCCAAGTGTTTCTTCACGCCAATTGGCCCCATACCAGGCCCACCTCCACCATGAGGAATGCAAAATGTTTTATGAAGATTAAGATGGCAAACATCGGCGCCAATAAAACCGGGGCTTGTTAAACCAACCTGCCTTAATGGAAATAAAGGAAAAATATGAGATTGATAATATGGATTACATTAAACCAGCATTCAAAGAAATTGCATGCTATTAGTTTTAGAATGGAAAATATACATGGTCTGTCTCCATGCATTGCAACCAAAAGATAATGACTGAAAATATAAGATGATTTTCATATGCTACTACAATAGAGCCACATCCGCTTCATAAAACCTAATTGTTTTGCCCACTGGCATCAAGTTATTCTGTTAGATTATTCTTCAAAGGATGTTCTTCGAATGTTGTCCATGGGCTAGGAATCCCACCCCAAAGATATTGGTAGATGTTATTGAGGGTATTTATGATCTATTTGGGGTGGGTTGGTCAGTTTCTGTCATGTTTTGAGAAGTGCAAATGAATTAGCCTGATTCACTGGCCTAGGTCATAATAATTGGAAGATCTTTCTGTATGTGCATGTACATTGAGAGAGAAAGAGAGACCCGTTACTTCCCCCCCCCCCCCCCCCCCCCCCCCCAAAAAAAAAAAAAAAATACAAATGCAGTCATAAATGCGATGAAGAGTAAATTTAACAAATGCAGCCATGGAAATGAAGAGCCTTGATGAAGAGTGTCTGGTGGTGTTTCAAACGCAAAAAAAATCACCCAACGGCAATCTCCAAGGGTATGGAGCACAGAACCAGACTACAGTCCCAGGCAGGTGAAACCATGGATTTCGGATCTTTAGAGAGCCCATGTTATCCAAACAGTGGCCTGGCGAACACAATGCATAGGGTCGACCACCCAACCAAACTTTATAGACCCCCATGAAATGAGGAAAGACAATTCTCAAAAAAAAAATAGAGATCAGAGCTAGTTGCAGGGTCAAACTACCAAATGGATGGTCCAGGACAGAGCACAGTCAAACCTTGGTCAAACTTGCCCCGAACGGCTATTCAAAGGTTTCAAACTCCCTCTCCCTCTTCTCCCCCTTTGTACTGCTCATTTAATCTTAATACGACACTGTTAACAGTTTCAAAAAAAACAAAAGGGTTTCAAACTCTAATCTAAAGTGCCCTGAAGGTATCCTCCAAAAATTAGGCCAATCTAATATCGGAGGACCAAGATATAAGCCCACAAAGTTGAAGACCATTGAGGGAGCGCAATCCACACCCAAAACGGCCCATATAAATTTGTGGTCAAATGAACTGAAGTTTTATGGAAAAGGGGGCATCGTCTTGAAGAGCTTAAGTTCCAAATTTAATGATACTGATGAACATGCCTAATTTGGATGAGTTCATCACGGTATCTATTTAGTTTCAAAAATAAATTGTATTAATTTATAGCGGGATGAATCTAGTTAAATACATAATGAAATTTTCACACTCAGAAAGACCATGAATTGTCAGTTGTAAGTACTTATACTTTAGATCAGAGTTAAGGGGAGATCTGTAAGCAGTTAGCAATCCTGCTTTGGAATGTCAATCCAGCAGTTCGGGATCTTGGGGGGGACAAATACCCCATCACATAGGATCATGTTCCTATACCATGAGGGATCATGATCCTATTAGCCATGGGAGCAAGACCCCCTCTCTTGCATGTCTAGATCCAGGAATCATGGGTTCGAGATCTGAGAGGTCTAGGATCTCGTACCCACTTGTAGTAAGAATGTTCCATAACACAATGAAGGCTACAATCTAACCATTACACCTGCAAGCAATTTGTGAGAGTCAAAATGTGATCATTTTAACTTAAGAATTGCTTGGGAAGATGACGAATATCATATAACCCAAGGGCCTGTTTGGATGACAACTAATTTTATATGGAATAGACTAATCTGAAATTTATTTTGATAGTTGTTTGGTTATATACAATATTATTTAATTATTTGATTTTTTTCGTGATTTTAGCTATTTGTTCGCTATTTCTAGCTAAAAACATATGATTTACAACAAATTGTAATGGATAGTGTCAAAAAACAGATAATTCATTATCAGGATTACTTTTATTGAAAATAAGTTATCAGTGATTACGAGCATTTCCAAACATGCAATGAGAATCCACATAGCAATGCGTAATAACAATGATCAAGTGAACAGACAAACTAAACTAGCATACTTGATAGAAAAGGGTTAAACAGCCCAAAGGAAAAAGCCAAAATTCCACAATTTATTTTTCAATAGTAAAACAGCCTAGGTTCATGCAATGTATTCCACCAGGATGTCAATACACAATACACCATATTGCCACATATACAGACCAACCGACACTTATGGAAACACACAAATAGCAGAGATTAAACAGCCCAAAGGAAAATGCCAAAATTTCACAATTTATTTTTCAATAGTAAAAAAGCCTAGGTTCATGCAATGTATTCCACCAGGATGTCAATACACAATATACAATATTGCCGCATACACATATCAACCGACACTTATAGAAACACACAAATAGCAAAGATTACATATAACAGTAGGTTATTTTTCATATAGTTGATATATAACTTAAAAAATCGTCATATATAACTCAAAAAATTGTCAATTATAAAGATAACTATTGTCAGCAACTCACTATAGTATGTTAGTAGTAGTTGTGTGTGCGTGTGTGTGTGCACGCACATCTCTTGGAGGGTATCTAGATATGCTGATTATAGGTCTTATATTGATAGGTGATCGAAGATAGATCTCAAGGTTTCATGAACTATAGTGAAAGGTTATGGTGGTTTAAGGATAAAGTTCAATTCCCTTCCTTGTCATGGCCCGACAGTCTAATGCTTTTTTTATGGGACTCCCTCACTTGGAATTTCCCTTATACATGCGTATCTACTATTAGAAAATGAATAATTTATTTTAAATTTTTACCCTCTCACCCCACTTTATAACATATATATATATAGAGAGAGAGAGACACACACACATAATCTAGGGATGCTACGTGATATGCATTCCTAAGAACATATTATAGATATACATAAATCCTAGGGGCGCTCCAAGAAAAATCCCATGTGCTCATGATGTAGGGAATTTTAGGCAACGCATAATTCCCTACTCACATTCCTGCCTCCAATAACTATGCTTGAGATATGCTTGAGATACATGAAGTCCTCGTCCAGGCCGAAAATTCCTACTAGATCCTTTCAAAAATATACACAATTGAAACAAGTTAAACAGCATGAAAGTGCCTATATAGAAACATCAACCATTAAGAAGACACCTAGCATGTAAATTTTTTTCAGAGACTAGATTCTCCTGAGAAGACTCATAATCATCCAGGTCCAGAGCATATTCCATCTATCCCTCAATGGATGTCATTCCCATGCATTTATGTTTCTATCATTATCAACTCGAGTTCTTTTTCTATTAGATCTGAAGCCTCTTGGTGAATGAACATTTTGAAACATTAAATAGAACATATTCATGCA
This sequence comes from Amborella trichopoda, assembly GCF_054954075.1. Taxonomy (NCBI): domain Eukaryota; kingdom Viridiplantae; phylum Streptophyta; class Magnoliopsida; order Amborellales; family Amborellaceae; genus Amborella; species Amborella trichopoda. Next base: position 16,870,508 of record NC_142340.1, read on the forward strand.
GTTATGTCATATAGCCAACTCCAAATAATTGGGATAAGGCTTGGATGATGATGATACCTATCGAAAAAAATATAAAATGAAAATAGCAAGGTACCATAACTTGTTAGACTTTGCTTCCAGCCTTAAGAAATAAGAGAAAATAATTTCTCTTCTAAAAACACAACTATGACTTAAAGGTTGAACCAAGAACGCCTGCTTGAAAGTCTAAGTCAAGGATAATATGAATTGAAATTATTATGTTACAGGAACATGGATGGAAAAAAGAACCTGTGCATTCATGTTGGCACCATCCATGTAGACCTGGCCCCCATTCTCATGAATTATCTTGCAAATCTCATCAATTCCTTCTTCATAGACTCCATGTGTAGAAGGATAAGTAACCTACACAGTTGGAAAGTCCCTTGTATTTTTCTCATGCTAAAAAATGCAAAGATAGATGCTGAATATCCCAAGTCGACTATGAGATGCAAGAAAGTGTACCATGAGAGCAGAAAGATTGTCCCTGTTTGCCTCAGCAGCTTTCTCCAGTTCTGCTATGTTGATGTTTCCCTTAGAATCCGTACCAACAGAAACAATCTTCATTCCACACATGGCTGCACTTGCGGGATTAGTCCCATGAGCTGAGACAGGGATAATGCACACATTGCGATGACTGTCTCCTCTTGCCTACACACAACCCTCATACGAGTTAAACACTCATGCGCGTGCGTGGGTGCACACACACACACACACACATGCAGAGAGAGTCTCAGGAAGCTCCAATCACTCCCAAAAACAAATAAGCACAGGTCTTCTAGAGTTTTAGATCTCTTACCATATGATATGCACGGATGACCATGAGCCCCGCATATTCGCCAGCAGCCCCAGCATTGGGTTGCAAGGAGAATGAATCGAATCCAGTAATTGTACACAACAGTTCACCCAAATCTTTAAACATTTCCTGTAAAATATCAAAGTAATTACCATCAAAGGAAGCATTTTTTGGAATCACGTAGAGAAGGTTAGTACTAAGTACCTGATAACCCATAGCTTGGTCCGTGGGTGCAAATGGATGGATATCAGAGAAGTTGGGCCAGGTCACAGGCATCATCTCCACAGTGGCATTCAGTTTCATTGTACAGGAACCCAAGGGAATCATGCTATGGCACAAGGATAGATCCTTGGCCTGCAACTTATGTAGGTACCGAAGAAGTTCATGTTCTGTATGGTACCTGAAAGTTTCCCAAGTAGAAATCAATATCTCGGGAAAGTTCCTCATAAAAGTAACTGAAAAAGTTAGAGTAGAGAAGGGTATACATATTGAAAATGGGGTGGGTCAGGTAAGGGCTCTCTCTTTTGAGTGCAGGTGGGATCCTGGAGTGAACCTCAGGAGCAAGAGATTCAGCAGTAAATGGTACCTAAGAGGTCGACCAAATCATCAAATCAAGTGGAAAAAAAAAAATGGAGATATAGGCATAAAAAAAAATTAAAAATAAACACTTTTTTTTTGGGTGAGTAAAAAATAAACACTTAACTCATGAGAAGTACATTTTTCAGCTCAATAAGAAGTCAATGCTCATTGGATTACCACAAGAAAAATCTAACTCAAAAATGAAATATATCTAGCTCAACCAAATCCAAGACTTACAGGTTTACCAAAAGCAAACACTTTGAAAAGCTTATCAACATCCTCTAAGGTGGTGGTTTCATCAAAGGAAACTGTTATCTGCAATGGGAAGAAACGCCAAGAATTGATAATGATCATGAAATGATAATAGTAGTCATATCCAAAGAGAAATACTAAGAAATGAAGGAAGAGTAAAATGATGAGGAGATCACTTACATTGTTGCCATCTACTACTCTTAAATTGACCTCGTTTTGGACTGCAAAATCCAAGATGGTCTTAGAATCAGTGCATTGGATCTTCACAGTGTCAAAATAGGGAACCTCATCAACTGCCACAGTCCCAAGCTTCTTCAGTCCCAGTGCAAAAACTCCAGCTAGACCATGGACACGCTCTGCTATTGCCTTGAGACCTTCAGGACCGTGATAAACAGCATACATCGCAGCCATGTTTGCCAGCAACGCCTTTAAATGCCCAACCATAATCGAAACAAATAAATGAACGACTGTGACGGAATTTCCCATCTCTATAATAATTCATAGACGGTGGGACCCATTGATAAGAAAGAGAATTTTTACAAAGAGACTGAATTAGAAAACCACTATGTTTATAATGGAACTGCGATAAAGCACATTTATTACAGCCATTAGCAAGTATTCTGGCTTTCAAGGCTCAAACAATACAAACCAAATAATCAACAGATAAGGCTGAATTCTCAATATCAAAGAACGTTATATGTTTATTGATCTCATTACAGTTTATCGAAACGTTGGATAGATATGAACAGACCAAATAGGAAACCAAACAGTATGGATGTATATTCAGGAAAGAAATACAGAAAGGGACAGACATATAGAGACAATATCAGAAGTTAAAACCATAGAATATATTTCTATCACATTCTTCAGTTTTTAAATTAGATAGATATTGAGAGAGAAGCTTAATTATAAAGCTGTGGAATATACAGACACTCAATTAGAAAATCAAACAATACGTTTGCATCCATCCATCTCAGAGAGAGAGAGAGCATGCAGAGGCATCCAATTTAAATAAAAAGTAAAAGGGCATAAATAATATTTGTCTCAGTCCCCATTCATCTAGTTAATGGAGAGAGAGAGGTTGAAGTCAGTACCTGGGCTGTGCAAATGTTGCTGGTGGCCTTGTCCCTGCGAATGTGCTGCTCCCTGGTTTGCATCGCCATCCTCAACGCCGGCTTCCCCATCGAATCCACACTCACCCCAATTATCCTCCCAGGCATCATCCTCTTATACTCCCCCGATGTCGCCAGGAACGCAGCATGAGGGCCCCCATACCCCATGGGCACCCCAAACCTCTGCGCCGACCCGACCACAATGTCTGCCCCCATCTCCCCTGGGGGCTTCAGCACAGTCAGTGCCAACAAATCCGATGCCATCACCACCTTCACTCCACTCGCATGCGCCGCCTTCACGAACTCCTCGTAATCATTTACGTGCCCCAGAGTGGTCGGGTACTGAACCAACACCCCGCAAACGTCCTTCTTAGAGTAATCGAATGACCCAGCCGGGCCGACACGCACGTCAAGGCCAAAGCCGGCCGCTCGTGTCTGGCAGATGTCGATGGTCTGCGGGTGGCAGTCGGAGGCGATGAGAAACACCTTGCGGCCCTTGTTGATTGCTCCGCACATTGCCATTGCCTCCGCCGCAGCCGTGCCCTCATCGAGGAGCGATGCATTCGACATTGGAAGAGCAGTGAGATCGGTAACAAGGGTCTGGAAATTCAGCAGAGCTTCGAGCCTGCCCTGCGCAATCTCGGCCTGGTAGGGGGTGTACTGAGTGTACCAGCCGGGGTTCTCCATAATGTTGCGGACGATCACCGGTGGCACGAATGTGTTGTAGTAACCCATCCCAATGTACGATTTGAAGACCTTATTTTTTGCAGAGAGTCGTTTCATGTGCTCCACCATTTGGCTCTCGGTGAAGCCCGCATCGAAGCGGGGGTCCGAGAAATGCATGGGCGGCCCTCTAATCGACACGGGGACAGTGGCATCAATAAGCGAATCCAGGGAAGGGAAGCCGCACGTCTTCGCCATCTTGGCCTGCTCCTCGGGGGTGGCCGAGTTGTGGCGTCGAGGGAACGTGTCGCTGGGCTTGAGGGCTTCGGTGCTTATGCTTCTTCCATACTGGAAATGCTGGTGGCGTTTGGAGTGGAGGAGCAACCAGTTGTCGGAACGCTTGCTCTTGTCAGGGGAGTGGGGGTGGAGGAGAGAAGAGATGGTGCGAGCACCACCGGGGCCGGGGCGGCTCTGGGGCGCCACCCTCTTCGATTCATGAAGAAGGCGGCGGAGGATCGCACCGCTCGCCAGCCTCCTTGCGCGCTCCATAATCTCTCTCTCTCTTCTCTCTCTCTCTCTGCTATTGAATCAAGATCAGATCTCTGTGGGCATTGTTAATGGAGAAACAAGTTCATAGGTTTCATGGAGTTTTTTTAATTGTCTGAAAAGGAAGGAGAAAGGAGTTTATTTTTCAGTGGAATGTGCTTGATGGAAAATATATGGAGATTCCTTGTGGTTGTTAGAGCACCTTACCTCAGCATAGATCATATCCTTGACAATAAATAAATAAAAATTCCATATTTATATATAAATATATTGTGGAATTGGTGACACCAAAAAAAATAAATAAATAAATAAATAAAAAAATAAAAAAAGAAAAGAAAAGAGAGAGAGTCCCAAAGTGGGTGGACTGGAAAACTCCCCTAATCTATCCGGCTCGGACGAACCAGGCAGCCATACATCTCTCACCCACTTCATCATCATTTTTTCTTCTGTCTATGAAATATTGGTATAAAATGACTTAAATAGCTTTTTTTTTTTTTCTTTTTTTTTTTTTTTTACTTATTCAAAAAAGCCTATCAGGTTAATAAAACAAGGATGCAAATTCTATAGGCCGAGGCTTTATGAAAATAAAGTAAAGCTTATCATTCTTGGAAACCGTTATAGGCTCTAAAATCAATTTCAAACACTTACTATAAAGTTTAAAGTTCAAAAAAATGATGTAGATTTTGTTGATTAGGGCAAAATAGATGGTCTAGAGACTGTGTTATGGCTATTTTTAGAGCTTGACATTCTAATTTTTTCATTATCATAATAGTCAAAGTCGAGATAGTCGATTTGAAGGTTTTCCAACACCAAAGTTATAATTTCTGGTGGGTTTTGAGGTTAGGCTTCATTTGTTTTAATAGCGAACACAACATATAAAAATAAAGGATTGTATATAATGAGACCATTTACCTTGATACAATAAGGTCACAAGTACATATAACCATCTGATATGAAATCTAATAGCTTGGGTGTATCACAAAGTTTGAAAAAAATTTTTTGAAGTTTGAGTATGGTCCATAGAATAAATGTGTCCATCCAATTTCTCATTCAAGAATCACAATTAATTGTGAACACCTTGTACAAATAAATCTAACTTCATCCATTGTTGTGAAACATGGAAAATTGAAGTTTGTGGATTATATTTTATGGAAGAAGAGGCTAAAGGGGATTATGTGCCCGTGAAATTGAAATATGTGGATTATTTTTTATGGAAGAAGAGGATAAAGGGCAAAAACACTTGGACGAATCGTAGTTCACATCCGGCTTATCTGCACCCCTGCCATTCACTCCCCTTCTTTCCCTCTCAAAATCCAACTAGATAAATTAGAATTAAAATTGTGGTCAAAAAAATAAATCGAAAATTAAAATTCATTAATCATTAGCCCTTTTTAAATAAAAAATAAAAAATTTGTTCTCAAATGAAATTTGAGTTGGTAAAAGTGGGCCCGATTTCCATGGAGCTAGAAAGCTCGCATACGATGCCTACATTTGAGGTCATCTTCGGAAGTTGGTCGTGGGTATCCTTTCCAAGAGACCATCGCACTCGTTGAGTCTTGAGATTAGTGGTCAGTTTTTAATGGAAAGATTAGTGGTTAGTTCTTTATCAAAAAAAAAAAAGAGATTGGTGGTCAGTTGGTAATAGTAGGATTTTTGTAACTTGACATCAAAGAAATTGGCATGGGGATGGATAGATACCTACCTCCACTTGCTAATCTTAATCCTAATATTTTCCCTTATTAGACCTATTGGTAGTAATGGGCTGGTGGACCCGGCCCTAAAAACCAAGGTCGGGCCACCATGGCTCAAGAGAAGGACCAGGCCTTAGGGAAGATCGGGCATGGCCAGATGACCAGGACAGGGCCTGCCCTACCTGGTTCATTTTTTCTTATTATTTTTTTCTTTATTTTCTTGTATTATATTTGGCCTGATCGGGATAGGGCCAGACCGGGACAGGCCCAGGGCCTCCCTAACTGAATTAGGCTAGGGCTAGCCCACTAAGTCCGAGAAAGGCCCAAGGCTAGCCCAGTTATTTAGATCAAGTTTCGCCTTACACGCCAGTTTTTTTTTGTTTTTTAAGATTTTTTTCTTTCTTTCTTTTTATCTTTTTATTTGGGAGGAGACTTTGTTTAATCCATAAGGTGTTTCCTCTCATGAATGGGATAGTCCACTATGTTTTTTGATGCGGTCGACTTAATGTTTTTCAACATCAAAACAACATTTCTCAAATGTTTTCCAACGTTAATTCTACAATATAAAGTATCAATCTTATATAAATGTTTTCATTTATTCAGGGAAAATGTCTAGTGAAAAAGCCTGCATTAAGTTTACACTAAGTTCTAAGTTTTGAAAATTTGATAATGGGGTTGGGGTTGGAGTTGTGGTGGTAGCATCATTTGTGTCTTAGCTAAGGTCTAGGCTTTTATTCTCACCTAACACATTAAAAAATCATTAACGATTTCAAAAAATAGGTAGGGGCTCGTCATCCCTACTTAATTACCCAAAAAAAACAAATAGAAAAAACCTAAATGTTCTATAGGGAAAAAAAAAACAAAAGACTAGGTTTAAAAAATTTCATTAATGGATACGATTCGCACAAGGCATAGGCTTTTAACCTGCATCCCAAATCACATAAAAAAAACGCACTTTCAATGCTGAAGACATGATGGCTAGCTAAGACTTGTCTGCCCCTAGTTAAGAAATTTAAATCTTAAAAAATATTGCAAGTTTGGTAGATCTACAAACACTTGAAAATGAATGGTTCAGGTAATATTTTACTAAACATATCAATTTGGGGTTTGGAATGCACTTTTATTTTCAAATCCATAAATTTTCAAATTTGAGATCATTTTGAAAGTTTTATTGGCGAGAACTACGTTTATGACTGAGTTTTGACCTTTATGGGAGGGTCTAGGCCTCATATTAACTTTTCCCCTCATTAAGACTAGAACAAGCTTTACAAAATGGAACAAGAAGCTCTTTAGGATGTCCTAAAACTCGATTTTGACCCCTAATTATGAATTTTGAAGGTTGAAAAATAGTGCAGCTCCAACAAATCTATAAATATTCAAAAGTAGACGATCTAAATAATGTGTTATAAGATAACCATATTCTTTTTAGGATAGAGTTTTTTTTTTTTTTTTAAAGAAAAAATTTATATAAGATGTCAACTTTATAATGTACAAGTAAGGTTCACCTTAAAAACCCACTAGAGAATGTTGTTCCTATACTCGAAAGCCCTCAAATCTATTATCTCAAACTCGATATTCATAGACATAAAAAAAGGGGGGCTTCTCGTCTTATGTATAGTTCATTTTCTAATACATTATCTAGATTATCCATTTCTAATATTTTCAAGTGTTTATAGATCTGCTTGATCATCACCATTTCTGCAACTTTAAATTTCATAATTGGGAAACAATAAATTTTCATATCATCGCAAGACTTTGTGGCACTGAAACTGTATTTTCAACATATTTTTGAGATAAACCTTACTTCAATAATATAAGGTTTACACCTTATACAAACCTCACCTTTTTCTAAACACCCATAATTCTCAAAGTTAAAATGATAATAAGTTTGGAGGTCTTTCGAAGTTAACACCCATAATTGTCAAAGTTAAAATGATAAGCTTGGAGGTCTTTCAAAGGTCTCAAATGCAATCTTAGGCAGAATTTTGGATTGCTTAAAGGCCTGGAATTTGAATGCTTTTTAGGTATGAGAACTGCAAAAAGGAAATAAGAAGTGTGCATAGAGCCCCTTTTCACCTACCCCACCCACCTTGCTCTACTCCCTCATATATACTTGATCATCCTTTTAAAAAGGGTGCCGTTTGTATAGAGCCGAGGCTCTAAACAATCAAAGTAGAGTCTTCTTTCAAATAGTGTCAAGAAACATGTTTTCAGTATTGGAAATCTTTTTGTTAGCCTTAAAATATATTTTTATATTTAATTATAAAATTTAAAGCATAAAAATAGTGTGGATGGAACATATTTATGAAAACTTGAAGGTTTTGATAATTTATGGTCTAAAATGCATTACAAGATGCGCTATTTTCAAAATTTGAAATCCATTTTTTTTATTGTCCATGTATCTTGATGTGGAGATGATCAATTTGAGGATATTTAGCTATCAAAACAACCACTTCTAATGAAAATTTTGAGGTAGACTTTAATTTGATTGTTTAGAGCCTCGGCTCCATATAAACATCTTCCGTCTAAACAAAATTTAACGTATGAAACTGGAAGCACAGTTTCGAATAAAATGTCACGTCCGTACGAAGGTTGAGCACGCCCACCAAGTAATACGTAGTGTCAGCGATTTAAACCTCGACTATTTCCTTTCGAGAGTGAGGGAAATACACCTTTCTTCTTCCTTCTTTTCTTTCTTTTCTTTTCTTTTTCTTTTTTTTTTTTTTTTTTTTTTTTCTAACGTCATCGGATATTTATTAGCCATGCCCTTTAAATCCCCACCCTATAAATCCTCAATTTTAATTTGATTTTTTTAAAAATATTTTTTGGATCATCAATTCTAACAAATTTGAATAGCCAATCCAACGAACCAACTCTGATATGTGATTGTTTTTTTAATATTTTAAGATCATCAATTCTAACTAATTTGAATAACCAATCCAACGAACCAACTCTAATGTGTGGGGTGAATGATCCGTCCCACCGGTGCAAGTTTTCAAACACTGAATATTGTTAAGTTAAATTTATCAAAATGGGTGCGGTTTGTATTGGGCCAAGGCTCTTAACAATCAAAATAAAGTGCACCTTCAAATAATATTGAGAAATGTGGTTTCAAGACTACAAATCTTTGTGATCGCCTTGAAATATATTTTTTCATAAAATTTAAAGCTTCAAAAATAGTGTAGATCATTTAGATCTATGAAAATTTGAAAATCTTGAAAATTAACGGTAAAAAAATGTATTATTTCCAAAACTTGGAATTCATTTTTTCTCATGCCCATGTATCTTGAGGTCGAGACAATCAATTTGAGAATATTTGGACATCAAAACAACCTCTTCTAATGAAATTTTTTAGTGCGCCTTAATTTGATTGTTTAGAAGCCTCACACTCATATAAACTTTTTCTTATTAAAATTTTCCATATGAGAGTTGAACTATTCAACATTTACCCATTTTTAACTGTTCCAAGTCATGAGCATACATGTCTTTTGCTAGGTATTTTAAGATTAAAATTAAAAGATATGAGTAGAATATTAAATAGTTCATCTCTCACAAGTATTTGCATGAGTTCCCCTAATATTAAGAAAAGTGCTTGGATCAAACCTGGATTTCATATCAATTAATGTTGAATAATTAACAAAGAAAGCAAAAGTGTTCAATGGAATGGGACTAGCTTTAATAAAACTCTATTTAAGAGCGAAACACAAGATGTGATTTCGTCCCTTCTGGAATGCATGATGGAGAGAGAGAGAGAGAGATAGTCCTTGTTTGCGCTTGCATTCGAATTTTATCAATATAAATAAGGGTGTACGGATATTTGACATGCTTAGAGAAATTTCCATTTTCGTGAATTTTTTAAAAAAATTTCTCATTTTTAAGTGCTAGATTATTTTTAAAATCAATAATATTAAAATAAAAATTAGAAAAAATTACATATACCACTTTAACCTAACTTTCTAAGCATCCCCCTCCGATACTTCTTAAACCACAATGTTTACTCCAAAACAATTTTGGTTTTTTGTTTTGAACCTACTCCCTTAATGTAAAAAATATTAATATTTTTTTGATAAAAATACCCCACTTTTTAATCCATGTTTCTTTCTCTTGTATAAATACAGTTTCTCTCTTTAACCTAGTCCATCACATTTAGTGATGGACGGACTTCTTTGAGACATCGTGCCGAACTGGCTTCTTGGGGATCGGTTGTCAGATCAACTTCTTGTGGAGTAGAAGCAGGTCCAAGTTAAAGAGAGAAATTTTGTATATGGGGTCGCATTTGTTCTTTAGACAAAAGACAGAAACTTGGCTTAAAATGCTAGGATATTTTTGTATAAAAATTAACTTGGGGATACGTGTAAAAACGTTTATACTAAAACGATACTGCGAAACCATTTATTTTTTGTACAAAGAAGTCACAATCATTTTTAGCCATTGAATATGAACTCCAATAGGTGAAAGTGTGTCGTAACATTCGAAAAAATTGATTTTGGAGTATGTGCCCAAACAATGAGACATCTTCAATCACCGATTTGAAATCTAATAGTCGATGATGATTGTGACCTCCTCATATAAAAAATAGATAGTCTCATTGTATACATTTCCCTTCAGATAACCCATAGATTTTTTTCTCTTGCAATTATACTATTGTATTTTCTGTTGGGTGCGTTTTACATAGGGTTGCAACCTTGAACAATCAAATTAAGGTGCACCTCCAAACATTGCATGAGATGCAAATTGGATGTCGAAAATTCTTAAGACGGTGCAAAAATCTATTTTTATCTCTAATTATAAAATTTTAAGCTCCAAAATGGTTCAATTAAGTATATCTATAAAGGCATGAAATATTGAAAAATAGATGATCCAGATAATGTTTTGTAAGATATACTATTGTTAGGACTTGGAATCCTTGTTTTTCTCAATATCTATACTTATCGATGTCGATATGATCAATTAGATATTTTTTTAGCATCAAAACAATCTTTTTCGACCTTAATTCTACATTCTAAAGTGTCAGCCTTATGTAAACTTTTTCCTTTTCAATTTAACATTGGAATACCTCGTAAAAAGAAATAATTTTCCATCTTTGCATGCTTGATGACCAGGACTTCTAGTGAGCAAGCGAGTGGCCATTAGGACCAACAAATTTTTGTGGGGTACGATGGAATCTTGAATTTAGCTCAACATGACTACAATCCAATGGGTATTAGGCCGTTTAGCACATTGGAATACTCATTCCTTGGTTGCTATTCATTCTTGATCGACTACTTTCTAATCCCTAGATTGAGTACTTATTTTACCCAAAATATCCTTGTATCAACTACTTCAGCTGTCAAGTGTTTGGTTGTTTACTATCTCTAATTCATTTAGATGGACGAAAAATCATAATTGCAAATCCGGTTCTGATTTCTTATGGGCTAATTTTCACTCCCTTTATGTTCGGAAAGTTGAAAGTGATCACATTAAAAGAATTGGGGAAACTTACACTAATGTCTTTTATATTTAGCAGTATTTAACATTGTCTCTCGTTTTACATTTTATGCTCATGTTTCATATTTTTTTTATTTTTTATTTTTCCCAAAATACTATCAGTTTTTCATGGCCCAAATTTTCGGCCGAAATTTAGTAAGCAATTCTTAGGGCCGTTTTTACAAGGATTGATGAAATTAGGATCTTGTAGAGCGCAAATGTTGGGAATAAGAAATGAGGAGAAGTTGTACAGAAGGGGGTTCTTTTTTTTGGGTAAGTCAGCGGGGGAAAATGTCCTCTATCTGTTTTTTATTAATAAAACAAGAAAGAAACAATTTATTATTTTACAACCCTATGATGGAGCAGTTGCATCCGATCATGAAGTAAAAGCAAAAAAAATAAAGTCTGGTAGTCGAGGGCGCCAAAGAGTTGCTCCAGAGCTAAAATAAGCTTTATTAGCAAGAGTATCAACAACCATGTTGGCCTCACGAAAAATATGCAAAATTGACTATGCATGAGCAGAACGTCGGCTTCGACAGTTAGCTGCAACTGTATGTAATCTCCATGGGGTGCAACAACGATCGTGAATAACATTTACTTGTAATAATGAATCACTTTCTATTTGAAGATGAAAGCAATCAAACTCGATAGCCAGATGAATACCTTCTTCAAGAGCAAGAAATTATGCATAATTGTTAGAAGCAATGTCAAATGACTTAGTAAATGTAGCAACAAAAGCCTCATTACTATCTCTGATAACACCCCTACCACCTGCTAAACCTGGGTTCTACAAAGAAGCACTATCAATAATCAACTTAAAGTGCTGGGACTCTGGAAAAGACCAAGCCACCGAAATAACGGACCTGATGTTTTGCTGGTGCCATGTGATATGAAAGTTATCAATGATTGTTTTTCTGACAAAAGAAAAGTCCACTCTTTTGCAATCGCTAGCTCCTTAATATGATAAGAAATCCGCCTAACAGTTTGTTCCCTTCTAGTAGACCTTGACTGAAAGATTATTCTATTTAGCTAATCCCATAAGAACCATATTGCTGTGAAGAAAATAGTAATCCAAATGTTAAGAAAACCTTCTGATTTAAAACGAAAAAGTGGCCATCTCCTTAACAATGTTGGTATTTTTTATTTGAAAAATGCTTAAGTATATTTCAAAACAACTACTTTGGTTTTATTGTTCTTTCTTAAATGCTTTGTAGAGAGAGAGAGATGTGGGTTTGAGTCCCACACTAAAGAGGAGAGAGCTTGTTGAGCCATATTTAAAAACAGGTATTTTCATATAATATATTTGAAGTACAAAAGAGAGAGAAGGTGCATGTGCGGAGCACATGAAGCATGCGATGCACACATATATATGCATGTGTGTGTGCGAGGGCATGGGTGCAAGGGCGCTTGATGGCACACTTTGCACTTCGCACACTCGCATCGACGCATGAGTCTCCCCTTGCCTGAGTACGTGTGTGACTCATATCTTTTTGTGAGCCCGGCTCGTAAGGGGATCCAACGGTCTATTAGCCGTTGATGCATGTGGGACATCCAGCGGTCATCTAACTGTTGATGAGATGGAGGCTTGTAATAACAATCATCAAGTGCATAGAACTTATAGTTGTTGGGGTGCATGTAACACCCTTGAAGTGCATATAATTTGTAGCTGTTGGGGTGCATGTAACTCTTCAAGTGCATGTAATTTGTGGTTGTTAGGTGGCGCATGTAACCACCACAACACTAAATGGACAGCCTCTTGGTGCTCTATAACAAGGGCCCTCTTACCCATATGATTTTAGACACCTAGAACAATTTTTTAGCCTCTCTTAATGGGTCATTCTTTGCAATTCCAACATGCATACCACTAGGGTAACTCCCTCTCTCTTTACTCGATTGTGTCTCTTTCTCTCTCTAAATTATAAAGTCCATTGTCTAATGTGTAGGTTCCAAGCTCGGGTGCATAGAGCTTAGGAACATTGTAAAAGAACTCTCTATTTTCATGTAATTCGATGAAGAATTGTTTTTCTCATGTACATCAAATACTCAATCGAAAGGGGGCAAATATTGCCTTGAGATAACGCTCATGCGTGCCCGAAAACAAGAAGAGTTTAGGATTTCCGTTTTTCAAATCATACCATTTTTGTCTCCATTTCACCCAAACAACTTTCACCAAACATATCAAGAATAGGAATATTAGGGGTGAAATACTTCCCACAGCGCCATGGAACTGACCTCCATACACTTCGAGAAAACCCACAGTGAAGCAATAGATGACAAAGGTTGTCATCATTGTTCATGCAAAAGGGACATACAGAGTCCAAAACAACACGACGTTGTTGTAGAAGAAATGCAGTAGGTAAGCAATGATGAAGGGCCAACCAAGAAAACCATTTGGCTCTCGGGTGACATTTAAAAGACTAAAGAACACAAAAAATTGTTTGTGATGAACCTTTGTCTCAAATATAAATTCTCGAGCTTCTTTAATCGAAAACAGACTGGTAGTAGAGTGAGTTCACACTAGGAGATCCATTATAGGTTATAAGGGTAAAGTGTAACTCTAAACCTCCATCCATATATTGAGTATTGGCACTGATATGATAGAAGGAAGAACCCAAGACTGAGGGGAACCTTCGATATAATCAAAGACCTTCCACCCAACAAAATCCCCAAAATCTTCATATACACTGCCACCATAGGAATCCCATATGGATTATCCTGATAACCAGGGATCCGCCCAAACATTAACTAGTTGGCTATTCTTGATAATCCATTGAACATTATTCCTTAGATGAGATAAGCCCAATAAAATTCCCTTCCAATCATAAGAACAATATTGTTTCACTTTGGCCTCCCATACAGTGGTATTCTTGAAATATCTATGCTTGAAAAACTGAGCTAATAGGGATGATGGATGTGCCAAAATCCTCCTAACCAACTTCATCATTCATGTAGTATTAAAGTTAACAATATTGCGTATCCCAATCCGTCCTTCTCGTGTAAGGCAAACTCTCTTCCATATAACGAGATGGGTACCTTTTCTTTCTGCTACACCTGCCCATAAAAAATTCTAGTACAGCCTCTCTATCATATTACAAGTGTGTTTCATAAGAATAAAATATAGAATCCAAAAAATAGATGACACAGGTGTAACCGACTTGTATAGGATAAACACAGAGCTTGCCATGTATCAATCTTATCAACAACCTTGCCAACCAAACTGTGATAATAACCATGCTTTAGACCCCCATAGAACAAACGATGTCCTAAGTATCTAACTGGTAAGGAACCTTCTCTAAACTTTAACTCTCTCAAGATCATGTATCGACAGTCTGCATTACACCAAAGAAGAAAACTTTGCTTTTCATGCTATTTAACTTTTGATAAGTAGCAAGTTCAAAGTTTGACATAACCCCTTTCAAAGCAATAGTAGAGGAATACCACCTAAATAAATAGAAGCTTATGTATGACCATGATGCAAATAAAAAAAAAAGAACTTTTCTAATTTTTTATTTTTATATTTTTCTAGGACTTACAAAATGTTATTTGGATTTTTAATTTTTTTTATGGTTATTCTTGTCTTTTTTTCATTGTAGAGATTTAAGGGCAGAATTGGAAGTTGCGCTTTTTTTTTTTTCTAATATGGATATGGATAGGGATTAGCGTGGTTAGGTTGGATAGGATATGTTAGACTTGTTTTTAAGAGATAAAAGAGAGATAGAGTTTAGCTTTTTATTTTTATTTATTATTTCTTTTAGTTTGTATTTAAAGGGAGGATGTTCCTTCTTTGTAAAGAGCGATTGGAAAATAAAGAAAACCTTTGATCTTAAACATAATATCATGCCTTGGCGTTCATGGTTGAACTCAAGGGCATCGATTCTCCAAACTCGTGTGTGCACAAAATGGGAACCTTTGAATTTAGTATTTCCATAAGAGAAGTTTAAATTGTTCATGGCCAGATCATAGACTCATATAATGGGAAAACATTTTCTTATGGTTCGAATGATGCTGGGACTGCTGATAACAAGACTGTCTCTTTGGGTCTAGAAAGAGATGATGCTAGTTGCCGCATTAACAACACTACCCAGAAGCACAAGTCGAGTCGTCGATTGTGGACCACATCTCTCACACTGCCAAGTCCGTCTACCTCAAGATCCAAGCAAAATGGAAAACATACGACTAAAAAATGGATAGTTAAGTAAGATGGTAGATTGACGCTTCTTCTTTCAAAATTTCAAATCAACAAAATATTTTTTTGTCCATATTAATATGGAGGAGGGCATGAAGGGCCCATGTCAATCATCGAGTGACGTCATCTCATCATTGGGAAAGAACTCAAGTGGGACACGGGGGATTCTTGGAAATTGAGAAGTAATGATGGGAATAAAAAACCTTCAGTTTCCAATGAAAGTTCCCTTCAACTTCATGCATTGTCCTACTTCAAAGACAAAGGGAAGAAACCGTTGGTGCCTTGATTGCTACAACTTACAGAAAACCAATGTGTAGAAATGGAAAAATGAATGATTCTTATGAAGAGGGCTGCCTCTAAGATTGTAAGAACACCCATGGTTGGGCCAAGTAACCCGCCATTTATTGTGTACAATCTTGATGGGAAAGGAGATGAAGGATCTCTTTTTTTAAATGACATTAACAGTGGATCATGGAGCCAGAAGGTAGCCTGGTACCTCGAAGTCTTTTTCTTCATAAATTATAGAAAGAGGAGCAAAACAGAGAATGGGAATATCATCTCTAGGAGGAGGCACTGTTACAAGTTGCTCCTATTGCTATGAGACTCCCGGATAAAGAGTTTGAGAAGAAGGTAACTAAACTCCTACTTGTACTTCATATGAGGGAGGTTGGCACGGTTTTGGATACTATGAATATCCAATATTGTTGGATGCCATCACTCATGCACTTCAGGATGCTCGTGATAAGGAGGTAGTTATTGATATTGCTAAGAGCAAAGCGAAAGGGTCGCGTTCAAAGAGAATCAGATAACATTGTATGTTATATTAACTACGATAAGGATGATTGCAAAGTTTCTACTTGTGCACACTCTGAGCCTTGTGAGATCCTGTCTATCAGTTGTTCAAAAACTTCCAGGCAAGGTGCCGACTATATTTCTGAATGAAGGTCTTTTGCTGGAATGTTCAAGGTCTAAATAGTGCTAGACAAAAAAGGAATGCCTTGTTTTTCTCTGACGTACAAAAACTAGATGTCATTTTGCTACAGGAAAATAAAATGGAGTCCTCGAACTTTCAGTTAGCCAGAGAGGTGTGGGGTAAGAGACCTTTGAATTTTGTGCATGTAGATGCATTTGGTTTGTCCGATGGTTTATAGATTTTATGGGATCCCCAGGTGCTTCAAAGTATTAATTTTATAATTTTTGAAAGACATGTATCTATGCTATTTCCGGGTTCCTTAGACAATTTCAAATGGCTTTTAACTAATGTGTATTCTCCAAATTTTGTGAGGAACAAAACTTCCTTTTTTGATGAATTATCTAGAGTATGTTATCAATTTAATGTTCCATGGTGTATTGGGCGGATTTTAGTATAATTAGGTGGCTTGGCATGCCTTCTTCTTTCCTTAATCTTTCTGTGTGCATCTGTAGATTCAAAGGTTTTATCCAGAAGCATGAGTTGTTCGACTTACCCTCTTTAGGAGCCATTTATACGTGGTCCAACCATTTTGTTTCTGATCTAGTTCTTACTAGATTTGATAGGTTTTGGTCTCCCCGGCTTATATTAATGATTTCCCAAATTTTTCAGTTAAAGCTTTTCCCAAAATTGATTATGATCATATTCCTCTCCTCTTTCGTTCCGATGATACTTCTTATGGTCCAGCCCCTTTTTGGTTTGAAATTTGCTGGCTGTCGGATCATTCACTTTGCAAATTGATTGAAACTTTTTGGCGTAATGCGGTGGTTGAGGGATGGAAAAGTTATCAAATGTCAACTAAACTCAAATTGTTGAAATAAAAAATTCTCATATTGAAAAAGGAGCATTGGTGGGTGTTGAAACATATAATTTCTGAAATGAGGTTGCAAATTGAACAATTTGATGGTATCCAATTCTCTGGTAGAACATTGTCCGCTAAGAAAATAAGGGAGAGAAGTGCAGTGATACCATCTTTACATGTCCTTTTGCAAATAAAAAAATTCATTGGAGACAACGATCAAGAGTCAAATGGTTGAAAGAGGGTGATTGGAATACAATATTCTTCTATGCTATAGCCAATGCTAGGACGAGGTCGAATTCTATTCAAAGTCTCAAAATTGAAAGGGTTGATTGTAATGATATGAATGAGGCAGAAAAGGCCCTTATTGAATATTTTTCTTCAGCTTTCACTGCTGAAAAATTGTTCAATCTCCCCATCGACTCGATGCTTTTTGCCAAGTTACCATACGAGTCGGCTATATGACTGGAAAAAAGATTTTAGATACAGAAAATAAAGGATGTCATCTTCGGTTTGGGTAGAGATAAAGCACCGGGGCCAAATAGTTATCCTTTGGCTTTCTTTCAAACCTTTTGTGATATTCTAAAGGATGATATGTTTGCACTGTTCGAGGAGTTTCATGATAGAGGAGAGATCAATGTGGCAATGAATTCTGCCTTAGTTGCTCTCATTCCCAAGAAAACAGTGACCGAATAAGTTAAAGATATCAAGCCCATGAGTCGTCTGGGTAGCTTATATAAAATTATGGCAAAAGTGTTAGCAAATAGGCTACAACATGTGCTTCATGTGGTTATAGCAGACCCTCAATTGGCGTTCATCAAAGATAGACAAATTATGGACAGTATCTTGGTTGCACAAGAGTGCATATATTCTAAATCTAATGAACACAAACTAGCTCTCATTTGTACGCTGGATTTTGAGAAGGCCTATGATAAAGTCGATTTGCAAGTGTTGTATAAGATAATGAGCAAAATGGGTTTTAAATCAAGATGGAGACTATAGATCTTGGGATGCCTTTCTACTATGCATTTCTCCATTGTATTTAATGGAAAAGCTTGTGGTTTCTTTACACAATGAGATCCGTAATCGGCTTTTCTTTACAACACTATTGTTGTTGAAAGCTTTAGTGTCATGCTCAAATCTGTGGTAGACGAAGGACTAATATCTGGATTGCAGATTTGCAACAATAACTTATCATTGTCTCATTTGCAATATGCTGATGATACAATCATCTTTTACAATCTTGAAGAGGGAGATAAAAAATCTTTGGATTTATGTGAAATGCATTGAGCTAGTCATGGGTCTAAAGGTTAATATGTCGAAGATCTTTCTGATTGGAGTAGGGTGTGGGAAAACCCTAGTGAAACATTTGGTAAGGGTTTTATGTTGTGGTTTGGAGAGTTTGCATTGTAAATATTGAGGAATCCCTTTAATGGATGAACATCCTCCTCGCCCCATTAGGGATCCTATCGTTGAAAGATTTAATAAGAAATTAAATTTATGCAAGTCTAAATGTCTTTCTCAGGAGAGGCGGGGTTTCAAATGCTTCGACAAGTAGTCAGAAGATTGGAAGGCCTCATGAGAGCAATTTTGTTGGGAAGCATTGACATTCTAGGAAGTTGTATCTTGTTAAATGGGATCAATATTGCGCAATTATCAAAGAGGGAGGCTTAAGTATCAAGAAACTTAAACTTATGAATGCTAGCCTTCTCACAAAATGGTGGTTGAGATGTCATGAAAATAAACATATCTTTATGGTGTGTCGTCTTTAAAGAAATATATGTTATTGATGAGATAAATGGCTTAATCAAAAGCCCAAGGAATAGGATATCTTTATCTTCTATTTGGAAAGGGATTGATTACTGCATGCCTTTTTATCTTCAATAACATCGTAAGGTAGTGGGAAATGGTGAAAATATATATTTTTAGTATGATAAATGGTTGGAGATTTTCCTTTACACAACTTCTTCCCTGAGGTCTTCTCAAAGGTTTGTAATCCCCTAAACACAATCAAAGATATAAAGGGGGACAATGGTTCTATTGACACATGGTATATTCTTTATAGATATAGAAGGATGAATGATAGGTTTGTTGAAGAATTCCAAAATCTCATTCTCATGCTCGAACAGTTCCATTATTTTCTATGGAAGACTACAATATTTGGGATTTAACCACTTCGAGTGTTTTTTCTACGAAATCTGTTTGTAATTTATTATACCATGATAGTAACTGAATGTTGGAAGAAGAGGTGGCCAAAATTTGGAAATTAAAAATCACTTCAAAAGTGCAAATGTTTTTGTGGACCGACTCTCAAAGTAAGCTGGCCACCATTGATAATCTCCATAAACAAGGTTTTTTGTTAACCAATGTTTGCATAATGTGTAAATTTGATAATGAATCTACTGAACATCTTCTTCTCCAATGTCCATATATTTCAGGATTATGAAATTGGAGAAGACATGCTTAATCTTTATATTCAGGTGCATGTATCTTGGAAAATATTGGTACAACATTGGATTTTGTGGAAATTAAGAAACCTGCACTTATTTTTTGTACAATATTTTTCTTCTTTTTATGTATATCCATATTAAGAAGGTGGTTCATTACATATGTTACTTTCTTTAGTAGTATACAGCTTTGTAACATTATAAATTGGGGCTTTTGTTCACATTTTTTATAAGCTCTGAAATACATCTTCTATGGGGGTCTAAGGCCTAAATATACGTAAATATAGTCTCACATGGTATCAGACCAAGGTTTATTTTCCTGTTGGTTTATGTTTAGGGTTAGGTTTTGCTCTTTTGAAGCATACTTTCTCTCTCTATCTTTATCTATTATGTTGGAGTCAGTTCTTTCTATCTCTCTCTCTCGCTTTCTTTTTTTGAGTTTGTTGACGCAAACTTATCTCTTTTTGGGTCTTGGGTTTCAGGATTTGGGGTTATCTCAATCCTTGCGTCATTGTTCTTTCTTGGTTACATCCCTCTAATTTGTGAAACCTTGTATCTTGTTCTTTCTCGTACCCAAAAGCGAGCCTCAATTCCTCTTGGGGTCTTTATTTTTCTGATTTTTTGAGGCAAATTTCTCTCATTTCCTTTGAGTCCCTCTGTTTTCTTTTGGGGCAGTTGTTGTCTGTCATTTTTCTCTACCCTTTACTATCTTGGGTTTTCTCTTTGTCTTTAATGCACAAATAACAACACTAAGAGTCGAGAGAGATAAATTAATATATTTTCCTTCATCCAATGTTTGTCCAATAGCTTGAGTCTTTAATAATCTCCTACTACCCCCAAAATCAATCATCCAAAGTTTACTTGTTGCCATCTTCCCCCTTTCACAGAGCCCTTCGACCCAAATTGTATAACTTATTTACCTGTCCAAAATCAGTTATTGTTACGTCATGAAATGGTGAGGATGAGTAGGTTTTAGGTTTTTGGGTTATTTCATTTTTTACTTTTAGGATGATTTCTCTCGAGCCACTCTCTCTTCAGACCAACTGTCTCTCGTTACGCCAGCCACTCTCTCTCTTCCGTCGACTTTTATTTTTCTCTCTTGATGCCCCTTCTCTCTCTGTTGCACCGTCAAAGTGGTTTCCTTATTTTTACATATGCAAAAGCAAACTTTTTGTGAAAAGCTTTTCTTTTATTTACATAAACCTTGAAGGACCATACTATTTACTTATACACCTGAGCTTTTGTTATTGGTATCAATCATTGTTATACCATTTTGTTCTTAATATAAAAACATATATGATATATGTGGTCTGTAAGCCATCTGCCATTGCCCATTGCTTTAGGTAAACCATTGCTATCGTGCTCCCCTCTAATGTCGGACCCTTGGTGAGCCGGATCTGAAACTCGCATCTAAATCCACCTTACCTTTGAAAATGGCCTATGAAAAAGGCCGATCAGCACCATCTGTAAAATAGCCACCGAGTCATATTTTCGACTCTACGATATGTCTCTCTGTCGAGTCGTATTTCAACTCTTTGATCTATTTTGAATCTTACTATTCTCAACTCCGAATCTAAGGTCCAACTGTGCTCGTTGATCCGTCGTTGATTTTGGTTGCCTCTTCTAAGTGCCTCATGTTTGATGATGAAATTTCTCGATCCTGGATGTTGATCAAGTTTCCGTTACTCGATCATGTTGAATGATTGAGTTTTTCGTTACTCAATCCTATTGGACGACAGAGTTTTCCGTTACTCCATCCAGTGTGATGATTGAGTTTTTCTTATTACTCGATCATATCTGTTCCGGAGGGCTGTTGATTTGTTGTTATACGAGACTACTTTGTTCGAAGCATCGGTTTCTGATGATCGCTAATTTACAGCTACTCAAGCTTCTTCTATTTATGCTTTGTTTCTAAGGCTTGCCTTCAGTTGTCCAAACTAAAGTTGCTCTCTCTTAGCATCTTGAGTTTGAGGGGGAGTGTGGAATTTATAGAAACCTGCACTTATTTTTTAGTACAATATTTTCTTTCCTTTTATGTGTACTCATATTAGAAAGGTGATTCATTGCATAGTTTACTTTCTTTAGTAGTACACAAATTTCATGTCTGTTCTGGGGGCCTGTTGATTTGCTGTTATGCAAGACGGCTCTGTTCGAGGCATCGGTTTCTGATGATTGCTAATTTATAGTTGCTCAAGCTTCTTATGTTCCTGCTTTGTTTCTAAAGCTTGCCTTCAGTTGTCCAAACTCAAGTCGCTCTCTCTTAGCATCTTGAGTTTGAGGGAGAGTGTGGAATTTATAGAAACCTGTACTTATTTTTTGATACAACATTTTTTTTCCTTATATGTGTAACCATATTAGGAATGTGGTTCATTGCATATGTTACTTTTGTTAGTAGTACACAACTTTGCAATCCTATAAATTGGAGCTCTTGTTTACATCTTTGATAAGCTCTGAAATACATCTTCTATATGGACATAAGGCTTAATTATACAGAAATATAGTTTCTCACAAATTTCATTAAGAATACCCAATATGGGTCGTATTATTTGGAGATCATTATGGGTGAGCATCATGTGGAACACTTGGAGGGAGCGCAATAGGAGAATATTTGAAAACAAGACTACTAAATTGTCAATATTGAACTCGTATACAATAGAAATAGCGGTAGATTGGATTTTAGTGAATAAGAAGTCCAAGTTTATTATGAGGAGATAGATTATCCTGAGTCCCATAGAGGTAGCCTAGTTACATTTATCTATGTGGAGGCATACCTTTCCTTGGTCCCCTCCACCTGTGAGCAGTGTTCAACTCAATTTCTATAGCAGTTCCTTTGGAAATCCATAGCCAGTGGGATTTGAAGGGCTCATTAAAAATCACGATGGGCTAACTCTTATGCCTTATTCAAAGCATTGTAGTATTGCTATTGTTAATGAGGGGGACGCTAAGACTTTGTTAGAAGGGCTCAACCTGTTAAGAGGATTGGAATGTGATAAAATTATTGAGACGGATAATCTAGATTGTCCTCACGAAATGGTAAAATCATCCATTTGGATTCCTCCTCATAATGGTTGGCTCAAGCTGAATTTTAATGACAGTGTTAGGTCTGAGACATAGAACGCCGACTTTGGTGGGCTTCTTCGGGATGCTCTAAGGATTATTATCTTTTCTTATTTTGGGAACCTATCTTTTTGTGATATCAATGAAACATAATTGAGGGCGGTAAAGGAGGGTGTCACTCGTCTACAAGATCTTCATGAGCGTATAATCATTGAGGGTGATTCAGCTCATGTTATCAAATGGTGTTCCAAACCTATCTTATTTCTTGATAATGAACCTCTATTATGGATGAAATTTATCTGGCAATATGTACCAAGGAAGTAGTTCTGCCATATTAATAGGGAAAAAAATGGCGATGCTGATGGCTTTGCGAAATTAGCGTCCTCCTTATCCTTCGTCTCCCTCTTCCCCTTGTCTCTCCTCTATCCCTTCTCTTTTCCTCCCCTTTTTCTTTTTCGCTTTCTCCTTGTAGTTTCTCATTTGCTCAATGAAATTACCGTTAACAATAAAAGAAAGAAACAAAAAGAGCAATAGGTATTGCCAGGAGCACGAGCTAGAATGTGGCAGTTAATACAATTATGTGGTATTCCCACTTAATCATTTAAACAAAATGAATGAGCATAGTAATTAAGTAGTATTCTACAACCCGATGTCAAGGGCAGTCCTCTAGAAAATGAAAACCCCAAACTCTTGAGGAAGAACTTCCATTTTTTGACAAGAATACTTAACTCTTATTGATAAAGGGAATCATACATAACATCGTTCAAATTTAAATAGAGGAAATAAATAAAGAATCCAATTCAACCCCTTTCTTAGCCAAATTATTCGCAATATCATTAGCCTCCCGATAAACATGTTGGTAGGTTACTATCAACTCCAATGTTAAATCCATCACCTACAACCACAAAGATCTAAGACCCCAAGGAGGTTTAGAGGCCCCAGAGCACCAATTAATGATATTGAGGGAATCTCCTTCAAGTATCACAGAACCTCCAACTCCTCTCTCTTTCCAAATCAGTATGCCCTGCAACAATGCTGCCAATTCATCATGATTTGTTGTCACAACAACACATGGTCCATTAAAACAAAACATAATAACCCCTTGACTATCTCTACATACCCCTCCAATAACTGCATCTTCTGGGTTACCAAAGGAAGACCTATCAAAACTAATCTTGAAACTGCCATCTATCGGTGGCAGCCAACGCAACCTTGATCTAACCTTAAGAAAGCGATCAGAGACCATGTTTTTCAAATTAAGAAAAACATCCACTTTGGAGATCCCAAAACCTTCCTTAGTAACATTCGACCCGCTCCAAAGTGTATACAAAATTCTATTTTTCAGCTCACTAATCCCCAAAGATAACCCATCAAATGTTTTCCTATTTCTTTCCAAACACAACTACCAAATAATAGCTCCTCTAAAAATATCCCATATCAAAATCTCCATCTTTGGGAAGCCTACAAACTTAAATTGATGCAAAAAATTAATCAAAGAACCTAGCATCGCCATCAAAACCCCAATCTATTGCATTGCGCACTGCCAAATATGATGAGACAAATAATAATTAAAAAACAAGTGGGCACAATTTTCTTCGTCAATTTTACAAAAAACGGCAAGCATTAACCTCTTCCTTAAGTTATCAACAGTTAAAACCTTACCCTGAAGTATAACCCAAATGAATCTTTTGACTTTCATAGGGACCTTTCAGTTCTATATAGCCTTTAATTTCGGCTGACACCATCATATACGATCATGAAAGAAGAAGGAATATGCTGACCTCACAGAAAAATTGCCATCTATCTCAAATTCCCAAATTGCCGCATCACTTGTATTATTAGATATATAAACTTTTGCTAACAGTTGCAATAAATCAGCAAGTTAGTCAAGGACCAAGCACGAGACTCAATTATAACAAGTTATTTTCCAAACACAGAGTTACCATTGATCTTAGCTAATCCTTCACCTTAGGCATCCCATTCGAACATCTATTAAAAAGGTTAGGATAATCCCATTTTAAAGCATTATTCGAGATTCACTTTTGATGCCAGAAGAGAATATCATCACCATTACTCACACTTCATCTAATTGGCTAGCCATAAAACGTTTCATATAGCTAATTGACTTCCACATGTGAGACTTCCTTGTATCACTTCTCCCGTCGGCAATCATGCCATTCAATGGATCCAAACCATATTTAGCAACAAGGATCTATTTCCGAATATGGTTTTCTTGGTCTAATGAACGTCACCGCCATTTAGCAATTAAAGCTTAATTCATAAGTTTTAGCCTTCGAATCCCCAAACCACCGTCACATTTATGTATACACACCCTCTTCCCAACTAAGTAGGTGGTACCTCTTATGCTCCCCAAAGGAAATTCTTCATTAACATCTCAATCTTTTTTATAATATCTGAAGGCATTAATAATAAAGACATCTGATATATTGGTAGATTGGATAATAAAGATTTAATTAACGTCATTCGTCCACCCAAAGACAAATTATTTGCCGTCCATAAATCTAACTTAACACTTGCTCTCTTAACAATCTGATCCCATATGTCCTTAGGAAGTCTCACATTTGAAATTGGCATACCCAAATACTTTATTAGGAAAGATTCCAATTTGCAATTCATGATATCTGCCATTTGATTCGCCACTGGCTCCTCACATCTCACTCCCACAATCGAATTCTTCCCAAAATTAACTTTTAAGACCCAAAGCTAATTCACAACACTTCAAGAATATTCTAACGTGCAAAATCTGATCTGAATGGGCATCACAGAAAATTATTGTGTCATCGGCATATTATAGATGCGATATACCTAGAGAATTTTCAACCACTTGAAAACCTCGAAACCACTGCCTCATCTATGCCTTTGTTAGCATGAAACAGAAGGCTTCACCAATCAAAGAATATAAAAAAGGAGATAATGGATCTCCTTGATGAAGACCCCTTGAAGCACTGAAGAATTATTTAAGACTCCCAATAACCAAAATAGAGAAGTGACTCGAAGAAAGACAACCTAGCGTACTTTATCCACATCACAACAAAGCCCATCTGTCTTAATATCTCATTCAAAACCTTCCATTCGGCCCTATCATATAAGCATGATACCCAGCTCCCTACTTGCAACTCTCGCATGGATACACTCCTGGGCAATAAGAACCCCATCATGATTATTTTCCTACTGATAAAAGTAGACTGATTCCCAGACACCAATAATGGCATCACCCTTTTCAATATTTCAGCTAATACATTTGAAATTATCTTATCCAAGCTAGTAAAAAACTTAATTGGGCGAATATCAGTGATCCTCCAAATCGAGCCTTTTTTTTAGTCGAATTAATACCCTTGTATAATACTCCCCTATCCAAGAATTCATTGACCATAAGCAATAAGTCATCTTTAAGCATATACCAGTATTTGTTAAAAAGACCTAAGGGATATACATCCGACCTTGGAGCTTTGTCTCCAAGTAATGCAAACACCGCCCTCCACAATTCTTCAAACTCGACTTTTCTCTCCAGCTCCAGTGCCACATCTTGGGGTATCATTTTAAATGGAACTTGCTCGAAATTAACTTGGAAAGGCAACTCTGAAGAAAACATATTTTTGAAGTCTTTAACGAATTCCATTTCCCATTCCCCCAAATTCTCCTCCTCCACCCCCTCAAATCTAATACTGGATACACCATTCTGTCCTCTTCTTGCATTGGCAATATAATGAAAACATTTTGTATTCATATCTCCCTCCTTCAACCATTTAATTTTGGACCTCTGCTTCCAATACATCTCCTCCATTATAAAAACTTCATGCATCTAGTTCACTAACCTAACAAGTTTCCATATATTTTCCCACTCATTTCAACTAAATCATCAATAGCCTAAACTCTACCGTTGTTTCTTCAATACGATTTTTTATGTTAAAGTTCTTTTTCTTTTTCGTTTGCAAAAGACTATGATTTAGAATCATTAATTTTTTAAATACCATATATCCTACCGATCCTAACACCACCATTCGATTCTACACATCCCTATTCAGATCCATGACCTCCAATTCCTCCATCCAAGCAACCTCCATCGGAAAAGGTCTATATCCATTAAAAGTAAATTCAGTTTGGAACAAAATGGTTGTATGGTCAAATTTAAATTTACCAATTGCATTTGCTTTTGCCAATAGAAATTGGGATTCCCAATTATTAGAAACCAGATAGCGATCCAACTTATTGAGAATCAAGTTATGCATGCTATTATTGGACCAAGTGTAGGTGGAACTATTCAAGGGTAACTCAATCAACTCTTGAGAGGAAATAAAGTTATTGAACAATCTCATATTCGAATTGAAAGCAATGTTAGAAGAAGTCTCATCAGTTCATCTTAAGAGGTTAAAATCTTGTCCCATGCACACATATAAGTTGATAGAAGAAAATAACTTCAGATAGCTCTGGCTAAAAATGAGTTTCTAAAGATTGCAAGGTATAACAATCAGTATTAATCAAAAGCCATTTGAATGAAAAAAAGGGTCCATCCAACACTACTGCCACCATATTGTTACAAAAAAAAAAATCACCAGACACAAAAATAGAAGCCTTCCAAACAACGCATAACCCTCCTGAAGGCCCAACCGCATCCACCCCAATAAAATCAACCGGACCATACCCTCAGGATTCAGTAATATACCTGATAGACTGACTGAGAAGTTTTGTCTCCTGCAACAATAAAATATTTGGTCTATATTTACAAACGAGCATAGCCAACTCCTATTCATGGCATGAACTTCTCATGCCCCTCTTAAAACCATGCTATGACCACAAAAGCATTATGGTGCATGACAAAGTACCAACGTTGTTGGAATATAACATTCAGAGCCACTAACTCTTGCAAAGGATAAGAGAATGTTGTTTCTTTGAGTTCACTACCTTTTTAAAGGAAACTATAAAATAGATTTATATAAAAGGATTAAAATACCGAAGGGAGTTGTTTTTTTTTTTTGCATCCCAGACTCATTTCCAAATGATTTCATAAAACAAGAGCAAATTTGTTAATTTTAGTGGGACAAAATTGATAGAAATGGGCAACGGGGTGGTAAACAGATACATAACCTAGCTCTTAAACTAAGAAATCTCTTATCTCGATAAGGTTGGCATATTAAGTGCTCGTTTGACTCCATAATTTAACAAACGCAGATTATGAATCAAAACCTTATTATGTCAAACCTTAGTTATGTTAAAACCTAGTTACTCAAACATGACTAGTTTGGATGGCTTTGAATGGTACCTCGTTTATATAAATCTCATAGTTGGATCATCTTTTTGTATAACCTGGTTTGCTAATAGGGGTCATTTGGTATACGTGAAAGTTTGACAGGAAAATATTTACATGAAAATTATTTACATATGCAAATAGTTTACAGGAAAAAGATTCCTTAAGCACATTTTTTCCCATGTTTGGCAAACATAATTGGAAACATGTACAAAGAGAGAGAACACATGAAATTTGAATTTTGAGATAGTTTTTCTCTAAAAATTTTAGGATAGATTCTCTCTCTAAAAATTTGAAAATTTCAAATAGTTGACGATTTCTCAGTCCAAAATTTTTGAGATAGCTTCAGTCTCTAAAAATTTTCTAGTCTCTCTCTAAAGTTTGATATAGTTTCTCTTACTACAATTTTAAGATACTTTTTCTCTCTAAAATTTATAACTTGATATAGTTTCTCTCTAAAAAATTTAGTTAATTTCTCTCTCTACAATTTGATATGGTTTCACCCCTAAAATTTTAAGATATTAGTTTCTCTCTCTAAAAATTTTGAGATAGTTTTTCTCTCTAAAAAATTTCAAGTTGTTTTTCTCTCTAAATTTTGATATGGTTTCTCTCTAAAATTTTAAGATACTTTCTCTCTCTGAAACTTGAAATTTAAGATAGTTTCTGTCTCTAAAAATTTCAGCAATTTCTCTATCTAAAATTTCATATAGTTTCTCTCTAAAATTTTAAAATATTTTTTCTCTTTAAAACTTGAAATTTGAGATAGTTTCACTCTCTAAAAATTTTGAGATAATTTCTCTCTAAAACATTTGGGTAGTTTCTCTCTCTAAAATTTTAAGATACTTTCTCTATCTAAAACTTTAAATTTTAAATAGTTTGTCTCTCTAAAAATTTGGAGATATTTCTTTCTCAAAAAATTTTATCTCTAAATTTTTTAGGTAATTTCTCTCTCTAAAATTTTAAGATATTTTCTCTCTCTAAAATTTTAAGATACTTCATCTCTCTAAAACATATTATTTGATATAGTTTCCCTCTGTAAATTTATTGAGATAGTTTCTCTCTCTAAAAATTTGAATAGTTTCTCTATAAAATATTAATGCTCTCTTTAAAAGTTAAAATTTGAGGTAGTTTCTTTCTCTAATTTGTGGGGGGTGTTTTGGCGGAATTAATTGCATTTAATAAAGTGGGCAGCTCCAACGTATGAAAATAGTATCACCATTAGTTGTATTATATTGTATTCTCTCTCATGCTTACATAAAGTCATGTTTTGAATAAACCAACGTTTTCCTTGATTTTGTAAACTCATGTTTTGGCTATTTTTCATGCTTTAAGAAAACATAATTATGTGTCCAAAAAAGTTGCCAAACATATTATTGTGCAAAATACCCTGGGTATATAAAATATGATTTTGGATACCCCAAGATCCAAACGATGCAATACAAAATTAGTAAATATAGCTAAGATGGCACTTATGAGCTTGGAAAGTGAGAAAACCCGATCTAAGGCATACTAAATCCACATTTATGAAGCTTGAGTTTGGCAAGTGCGAAAACCCTATCTAAGGCTTACTAAATCCACATTTATAAATTAAAGCTAAGGGGGATCAAAGGAAGTGCAAAACCCTATTGGGGCAGGCCATCATTACATACAGATTGAATTGAGATCCAAATCTTTTAGTTTAAGGATGGAGTAGAGTGCTTATGAATAGCACTTTAGAGAGGTGGGTATAGAGGCATGAAAGTGAGAGAAGGTGACATATATGGCATGGGCTTGAGAGTCGGGCTTGAGGGAATGTGCATTGGACTGCTTCATGGGGTATAGGCATGAAAGTGAGAGAAGGTGACATATATGGCATGGGCTTGAGAGTCGGGCTTGAGGGAATGTGCATTGGACTGCTTCATTGGGTTTGAATGGTTGTAATGAGGCTCAACTGTATGGCCTTAAAAATACTAATTTGGAATCAAGGGACTCATTGCCCACTAACCAATCTAATCTAGATAAATGCTTATTCAAACCCTGGCTTCTACAATATGAAAATAGTTTAAAAACCAAAGTAGAAAAATTCATCATTCCATCAGAATTCAAATCCTTGATTTGAATTTTCTTTACCACATCTCTAAAGAAAATCGAAAGAAAAATTTGATAGCCATGAAAAACTGGTTTCCTTCATTATTGTTTGACATTGTCTTTTACTACAACCAATACCCTATACAGAAGCTTTGGGCTAATAAGAGGGACACATGCTCTAGCCTCTCTCACTCCCTTTCTCGCATGATTTGAACATAGGGGTATAACACCTAGGGGTGGGTAACGGGTCAGGTCAACCCACGAACCCTACAAGTTAACCGGATTTGGGTCCGGGTCTAGGTCATATTTCTAGAACCAATGGGTTGGGTCTAGATCCAAAAGTAGGGATCCAAGATCAAGTTGGGTCGGTTTTGGGTCTAGGTTGACCGGACCCGACCCGACCCAAATATTTTAAATGTAATTATTTATTTACTATAATAATATTGTATATTATATAATCTACTATTATTTTATTATACTGTTTATACACATAATTCTTAACATAATGTACTATTATATAATATCTTATAGAAACGTATACAAAGAGACCATTTACTTTTGGTACTAGAAGGTCACAAACATTCTTGCCTATCAAATTTCAAATCAGGTGGTTGTGAGAGTTTTATTTACCAGACTTTATGTTCAAAATTTTTTTTTGCAAATTTTCTGACATGACCTAAACTATATAATTTGATATCTATTGGCTAGGAATAATTATGACCAGCTTATGATAAAGATAAATGGTGTCATAGTATACAATCCCATACCTTTTAGCTAGAAGCTTCAAAGGGACTCTTCCCTTTGACTACTTTTTTTTTTACAGTTAGAGGAGAGAGAGAGTGTGTGTGTATGTTACAAAAAATAAGCAATGTTTGACCCGACTAGATCCGGATTGGGTCTAGGTCTACTTAACCTTTACCCAACCGTGTCCAGGTTTGGGTACAGGTCCAGAATGGACCTTATCAAGTCGGGTCAAATCCAAGTTGTAGCCAATCCAACCTCAAATATATCAGTATAAATTACATATAAATAATATTAATTATATGCATAATTTTTTATTTTTTTTAATTTATAGACCTAAAACCAACCTGATGTATGAGAACTTGAAGAAACCAAGAAAAATTAGCAAGAAGCACACAATTTTGGAAAAACCCTAGGGTTTACTCCCACCTAGGGCTAAATCCTTAGGCTACTTTTACAAGACAAAGTATTTCTTTCTTAAAAATGAATACATAAATGATTCTCTAGCCCATCCATGTCCTTATTTGTATTGAAAAATAATTGTTTTGGACAATATTTTTCCACATAATTTAACTTTTAACCAAAAGGTCCTAACGTAAGTATAACTTGAACCTAAACTCCCTAACTTTAATTAAAATATCTA
This sequence comes from Amborella trichopoda, assembly GCF_054954075.1. Classification (NCBI taxonomy): domain Eukaryota; kingdom Viridiplantae; phylum Streptophyta; class Magnoliopsida; order Amborellales; family Amborellaceae; genus Amborella; species Amborella trichopoda. Next base: position 16,901,804 of record NC_142340.1, read on the forward strand.
AAATGTCTCTAACTGGTCCAGCAATAAATTAAATAAATAAATAATCTGAAATAATCTTAAAAAAATTACAAAAAATACCAAAATTATTTCTTGCTCGTTCTTCTTGGAAGCCCTCATATGGTTTTCATCCTCAAAATATGAGCAAAAATTATGAGGAATATATCGTTCCCATAGAAGATACTCATGGCTACTTGTGCTCTGATCTCCATCATTCTCCTCGCTCTCCCTCGAGTTTGCATATTCATGCACATCTATACCACGATACTCTGATAGATCAACAATATTGAAGATGTTTGAAGTCTCCTTGTGTGAAGGCAAAACAACCTTGTAAGCATTACTACCCATCTTTTTCAAGATCTTGAATGGTCCAACCTTGCGATTTTCAGTTTGCTGAATTTTTCCATTGGATGTCGTTCCTTCCTGAGATATACTATTACCCAGTCTCCTACATTAAACTCCTTGAAACGACAATGCTTATCCACTGCTTCCTTGTATTTCGTTGTATTCGCTTCTAGACTAGCACACACTTGTTCAAACGCTCCTTCATTTCTTCAACCAAATCCTCAACAATACCATGACCCTCCCCATTGGACTAGACAAGAACCAAGTTAAGCGAATGAGTAGGATTTTTCCCAAATACCATCTCGAAATGACTTTTACCAGTAGATCTATTGCAAACACTATTATAGGCAAACTTGGCTTGAGGCAATGCTAAGTCCCTTTGTTTCTTCTTTTCCCTCACATTACTTCTCAAAAGATTGCCAAGCGTACAGTTTACCACTTCAGTCTGGCCATTTATCTGCGGATGATAAGCGCTACTAAACTGTAACTGAGTGCCCAATTTTTTCCACGTGGTTGAGAAACTTCGCATCCCGATCTGATGTTATCGTCTTTGGAACACCATGCAATCTCACCACCTCTTTAAAGTACAAGTTAGCAACATGCGTGGCATCCAAAGTCTTCTTGCAAGGTATAAAATGAGTCATCTTTGATAATCTATCCACTATCACGAATATAGAATCGTTACCCTTTTGAGTCTGTTGAAGTCCCATAGCAAAATCCATGCTAACATCCTCCCAAGGTGCATTAGGAATAGGAAACGGAGAATAATGCCTGGTATTTTGTCGTTACCCCTTAGTCAGTTGACATGTATGACACATCTCAACAAAACCGCACAACATCTCTCTTCAATTTTGGCCAGTAGTATTTAGACTCCACCAATATTATGGTTTTGTCTGAACCAAAATATCCACCAAGACCTCCTCCATGAAGCTCTGCTATTAGGGTTTCTCTAAGGGAACCTGCTAGAATTTAAAGAAGGTTGTCCATCTTGAATAAGAAAATCCCCAACAACTCCGCTGCAACATTGAATCCATATCTCCCTAAAGTCATCATCATCTGCATAAAGATCCTTCATAAACTCGAACCCGGTAATAGTAGTTGTCATGATAGTTAATAGAGTCGACTTTCTACTCAAAGCATATGTCACTCTGTTCTGATTGCCTGGCTTATGCCAAATAACAAAGTGAACTCCTGCAAATTGGCTACCCATCGAGCATGTCGCTGATTTAATTTATGTTGCCCATTAATATACTTCAATGCTTCATGATCTGAGAACAAAATAAATTCCCACTTAATCAGGAAATACTGCTAATACCTTAAGGCTTGAATAATAGCATAAAACTTTACATCATAAATATAATAGCATCGACGGGTGTCATTCAACTTCTCACTGAAGAAGGCAATAGGGCGACCTTCTTGGCTCAACATTGCACCAATTCTAACATGTTATTTCATAATCCAACTCAAAGACTTTATCAAAGTCTGGAAGAGCTAACATGGGTGCTTCCGTCATCTTCTGCTTCACCAAATGAAAGTTTTTTTCAGCTTCAACAGTCCATATGAATCCCACAATATATGATAGGTGCTATGATCGATATAAAGCCTCTAATATCTCATGTAGAAAGTAGCCAACCCATGAAAACTGCGAACATCATGCATTGTAGTAGGAGTAGCCCAATCCTCGATAACTGCTACCTTCCTTTGGTCAACCTTAATTCCCTCAACAGAAAGAACATAGCCAAGAAAGATGAGGCTATCTGTCATGAATTCACACTTTTTACAATCCAAATATAATTGTTGTTCTCGTAGCAAATCAAACACCAACCGTAAGTGCTCCATATGCACCTGCTCACTGATGGTGTACACTATAATATCACCAAAGTATACCATCACTAATTTTCCAATAGAAGTCTTGAACACTTGATTCATCACCCTCATAAAAGTACTGGGCGCACTAGAGAGGACAAATGGCATCACCAACCACTCATAAAAGTCCTCTCGTGTTTTGAATGCAGTCTTCCACTCATCACCAGATCGAATATGGATCTATTCTTACCCACTCCTCAAATCTATCTTTGAAAACACAGTAGCACCAGCTAACATATCTAACATATCGTCTAGGCCTGGAATTGGGAAGCGGTACTTGATTGTGATCTTGTTAATGGCCCTACTATCCACACACATGTGCCAAGTCTCATCCTTTTTAAGTGTTAACGAGGCCGGAATAGCACAATGGCTCATGCTCTCTCGTTTGAACCCTTACGTAGAAGTTCTGTAATCTATCTCTACAACTCATCATGCTCCTTGGGCTCATTCTATATGCAACCTTGTTCGGTAGGCTAGACCTAGGAACGAGGTCTATGTGATGTTGGATGTCCGTCATGGGTGGTAAACCCTTTGGTAGCTCATCTGGAATGACAGCACTGAAGTCCCTCATTAAGGGCTCTAATTGTGGGGCAACTGAACTACTAGGCTGCTCCTCCACTTGGACCACTGCAAATACCATCTTCGACTCATCTAATCCCTCCATAAACTCAGCCAAAGAAAGAAGGCTAGCACACCCCCCATCTGATTTGGTTGCATTTTCCTTCTTAGATGAACCTAAAACCACTTTAATCCCATCTTTGACAAAGGAATAAGTATTTTTAAATCCATCATTTATGATATGTCTATCATACTGCCATGGTCTACCCAATAATAAATAACATACATCTATAGGCACAACATTGCCTCACACCTGGTCTTTATCATGCTTTCCAATAAAAAAAGAAACTAGACAACTCTTAGAAATTGCTACCTCATTTCTCTTTTTTAACTAAGCTATCTTATATGGTTTTGTATGACTCTCTGTCTTCAACTACAGCTTGTCCACCATCTCTTGAGAAACAATATTTTGCAGCGGCCCTATCAATGATAAGATTGCAAACCTTCCCGTAGGCCATGCATCGAGTGTGGAAAATATTAGTGCGCAACCAATCTGCCTCATTTACTACCTTGGGTGTTACCATGCTACACTGGATCACCAAAGCCTCCCCATGGTCACTAAAGGTTACTTCAAGCTCTTCTCCCTTAGGTTCTTCATCAAAAATAGGGTCCCCATCAAAAGATAGTTTGTTGTCCTCATCGAAAACCTCCTCAACAAGGGTCACAAGTTTTATATTTGGGTGCTAAGAAGAGACATGGCCAATCCCCCAACACTTAAAAGCATTTTATAGTGATGTTGTTTGCTCCAAAATTGACTGACTAGCAGGCCATGAGGATTGTTCACCCACAAAATTTCCATCTTTTATCCTAAATTCGCTTCCACAACAGTTTGAGATACCTTGGCTTGCAGCCCACCTTGATGATGGACGCCTCAATTAAGCTGTAACCTTAACTATGAGGTTGTAAGCCTCATCTAAGGTCCAATACCATTGTAAAACCACCACATCTTGTGTAGGAGATCTTAGCCCACCAGCATATCAAGTTAAAGGACTGTTCTTCTCGTTCAACCACATCACTGCGAGCCATCAACTCAAAAAATTCATCGGTATACTCCTCTATACTATTTTTACCTTGATGAAGATTATTTATCTTGTGATAGAGAGATTGCAAATAATTTTCAAGTACATATTTTTCTTTTAATTTCTTTTTCATCTTCTCCCATGTAGTAATTTTGGGCTTTCTCTTCCTCTCTCTTCTAACCTTAAGTTATTCCCACCATGCTGAGGCACCTTTGTTTAATTTTATAGCAATAATTTTTGCCTTTTTATTTTTAGGTACCGCCTTATAATAAAAAACCCTTTCTGCTGTATTTAACCAATCTATAAACTCCTCAAGTTAAAGCCTACCGTCAAAATCAGGTACATCCACCTTCAAATCAACATCCCTAGAGTGATGCACCCCACATCTAGGTCTCCGGTCGCTATCCTCGTCACTTGACTCGACACGCGGAGCGCAATGGTGAACATGGTTGTATTCGAGATCCTCTTGGGCTAAAAGATCACCGTCTTGCCCATTTTTTAAGGTCTCGAATTGTTGTGTCAGCTGTTGAACTTGTCTTTCAAGTTCCTAAATTCTCTCATCTCTAGGGTCATAGAGCAGATCCATGAAAATCCCCCTCCTACGGCCCTTTCTTGCTGCCATGGGGTCACCGAAATCACAAACCCTAGACAAATAATTAATAAAAAATTGCTCAAATCAACAAGATATATGTTGTTTTAGCAAAACATTAGCCAGAATCACCAAACCCTAGACCACCACTATTATTTCCCCTCTTTGTTGTTGACCTAAGGCACCGAAAGAAAGTAGTCCTATAGTAACCTCCATGTTGTTATAATAACTTTTGTGGATCGCAAGCTCTAATATCACTTGATATAAGAGAACTTGAAGAAACAAAAAAAAATCAGCAAGAAGCACACAATTTTGGAGTAAACCATGGAGAAACCCTAGGGTTTACTCTCACCTAGGGCTAAATCCTTAAGCTTCTTTTACAAGACAAAGTCTTTCTTTTCTTAAAGAAGAATACATGAATGATTCTCCAGCCTATATATGCTCTTATTTATACTGAAAAATAATTGTTTTAGACAATATTTATGTATACAATTTAACTTTTGACCAAAAGGTCATAACTTAAATATAACTTGAAACTAAACTCCCCAACTTGAATTAAAATAGCTAAAAAGTCTTTAACTGGTCCAGCAATGAAATAAATAAATAACATTTGAAATAACATTAAAAAACTAAAAAAAAAAAAAGCACCAAAACTATTTCTTGCTCATATTGTTCTTCTTGGAAGCCCTCAGATGGTTTTAATCCTCCAAATATGAGAAAAAATTAAGAAGAATATGTCGCTCACATAGAAAATACTCATGGCCACTTGTACTCTAATATCCATCAGCTGCTTCCAAAAAGAACAAGAAGAACAAGAAATAGTTTTTGTGTTTTTTTTTAGTTTTTTAAGGCTATTTGAAATGTTATTTATTTATTTATTTCATTACTTGACCAGTTAGATCTTTTTTAGACATTTTAATTAAAGTTATAGAATTTAATTTCAAATTATATTTAAATTATGATCTTTTGATCAAAAATTAAATTGTATGGACAAATATTATCTAAAACAATTCTTTTTCAATATAAATAAGAACATAGTTGGGCTGAAAAATCATTAATGTATTCCTCCTTAATAAATGAAAGACTTCTTCATGTAAAAGAAGCATAAAGATTTAGCTCAAAGTGAGAGTAAACCCTAGGGTTTTTCCAAAATTGTTTACTTCTTGCTTATGTTTCTTGATTTCTTCAAGTTCTCCTACATCAAAAACCCTCCTAAGGTTTTCATCCTCCAAATAGGAAGAATTCGTTGCTTTTGTTGCTCCTATAGAAGATAATCGTGGCTACTTGTGCTCTGATCTCTCGAGTCTAAATCCAGTTGACTTGTACACAACCTGAACCCGACCCGATCCATTCCCACCCCCTAATAACAATCTTAGGTGGCCTCAAAGTCACGCCCTTGATCAGCAACCCATTTTCTTATCCATCTAACAGTAGATTGCAAACTCTCTCACTAACAAGAAGCTGCAACGGGATTGGACACCTCCCTCTACGTTGATGTACAACACAGTTTTTCATCGTGATTGAATGCTAGCTCCAACTGCTCATATACATATAAGCTGCTATTTTAATACAAGTTCATTCCTAAAATACATTTGCTCATTCATTGGACAAAGGTAAATTGCTCACAATATTGGTGAAATTCCTCAATACTTTATTAAAAGCGATTGATTTGTTTATTCAAAAAAGCACATTGACAACAGTATGCTCATCTACGACAACTTGATTGGGACTTTAAAAGTATATTGAGTTTGATGTTGTGATCAGGGCAAAAGCTTTAGTAATTTGCCGAGGTTTTGCCCCCACCTTCTCCCATCATCAATAAGTCAGCATAAGCAAAATAATCAACATAGGGACAACTCCACACAAACATTACCGATCATGGATCAATTCAGCAGGCCTGAGCATTGTATTAAGCACAAAGAAATAATTTAGACACAAATGAAACGCAAAGGAAGATACCCTTCACAACTAAACCTCCTGCTCTAAGCTTGTTGACATTTTCATGCTTATAGCTGAGAAGTCAAGGTGATTCACTTCCACCTATTATACTATCACGAGGTTGCATCTTTTACAAAAAAAAAGCAAATGACACACACACCCAACCATGACCTTTTGTAAACAAAGATTAAACACCCTAAGCAGTAAGATGGAAAAATCGAAGAGCTGGGATGTGTAATTTCCCAGCACAAGGTCTGAAGAAAATTTTCTCAAAACTTCAAGTGTTGTCAGTGGTACACTCTTAGCCGCCTGATTTCACTTCTAGCGGGTAAAAGGGATTATGACCTTTTGTATTAAACCAATATATATATATATATATATAGTCTAAAGTGGTAACACTAAACATACAACTGAGGATATAGGGATATTCAGTCATGATGAAGAGTTTGTTGCTAGCTTCAGCTTCTTGGGTGGTGGGTTCCCTCCCGAAAGCATCACGTAGGAATAGAAACACAGCATTGCAGCACTGCCATTGGTCATTGAACATAATCCATTAGTTCTCATTAAGGTAGGAAGTTAATTCAAACATTTGAAAGGAATTTTCAATACCTCAAAGCAATGAAGAAACCATTGGGGAGAAGTTTCCTTGTCTGCAGTACACCATAAATTTAAAATCAGAATTTCAGGCCAGAACTCGGTTTTAAGAGACCAGAAAGAGAATGTGATGAGTTCCCTACCAATGAGTATAGTTGAAATTGCTTCACCAGATAGGCTGCGGTGAAAGCTGCAAAATCAAGAAAAAGAACAAATTAATATTTGTTATAGTTTGGGAGTTTTTGCAGGATCTAGGGATAGAACAAGTTACAATAATGCCGAAAAGGAAAGCTCTTCTTGCAACAATACGAGGACCAAAACATGTCATACTTCTAATTGACTATGTATCTTTTGATATGACATGACATAGCATTTCCAGTGCACAATTCTGGATAACCTCCCAAGAAGCCACACAGCTAGAAACAACTCCATCTCATGAGTATGCATGTGAAATGCAACTAATACATGAAACATGCACTATTGACTACTTTAGATTAAATGTTGTCCCCAGTGATTAGAGTTGTCCTGAGATCATTAAGCATTGCCACAATTATTCTTATTTTATTTTCTTTTGGAGGCCAAAATATTGCTTTCTTAGTGATGACATTTCAAGATCAGAACACAATTCAAAACTATTTCTAAATAAGATAAAAAATAATAAAGGATTTTGATGCTCGTGTTCGCTTTCAAATTTGATCTAGAGTAAAAATGTCACCCCTTTTTCAAACTGAAAATTTACGTTTTGATGATACAGGTTCACAAAATGGAATCTGCAGAAGAAAAGCGGGGGCTCTTCCATAATGGCATTAGTGGAGAATGTTCCCAAGAAGCTGGGAATGTGTTGGCTAGAGAATGGGAACGAGCTCCAGCTCCCAAACTGCACAATCATGCTACAGGAGCAGGAAGTGCAACCTTAGAAGAAAGATCCCAGTAAGTATGATCTGCCCCACCTACACCCAGACAGCCTGCAAGGTAGCCTTGTTACCACCTAGAGCTTTGAAATATACCAACACTCGTTCTGAAGATGAGCCACAAAATCAACTGGACTTTATTTGTATGCACCCATAAATAACCAAGAGTAGAACATATGGAAAAAAGTAATATTATTATAAAGAATGAAACAGACATTGTTTTAAAATCATATGGTTAATTACTTATGTGCGTAATGAATCTCATTTCATATTATGACTTCAAGGAAAGAAAATGACATATAAAAGAAGGCTAAGTTGTTGCCACTAACAATAAATCACTAAGTTTCTTTAGCATGTTAAAACCTAAGACCTAACAACACATTAGGTTGTACACAACAAACTAAACAAGATCGATAGAAAAGAAAAAAGAAAGAGCAAAGAATGGTTTAGAAAGTAGTTCATATGGTTCATCCATCACATGAGCATCTCTAGCCTTCTTGACCACCTACATAACATGTTACCCTGTTGTTTCTAACTAGCAAAGTTACAGTGCGGTTTTCAATAACATCTGCAGTTGCTCCAGCAGATGGCATCTCAAATTGGAAATTGGTCCAAATCAATTCCAAGCGATGGCATACTTTGCAGATGCATTTGGTTGCAAAATGATTACCATACGCGTTATTGCATGGTCCCACTTTATGGTCATGTGGTCAGTATCTTGAGGATAGACCACAATAGGGCGGCCCATCAAACATGTCCTACAATTAACAGATTCAAACAATCCCCTGACCAAACCAAAAGTAAATAGAGAGTGAGTCCATGAGCTGCATTAAAACCATTTTTTTAATATGATTTGGAGCACGACATGATATGAGTTCCATGGACTTCTGTAAATTCCCTTTTCATTCTCCCATTGATTACAGATAGTAGAATTCATCCACAGTACATATTTCAATTGATGGCAAAAAAAAAAGATAAAACTGTTGAATTAACTCTACATTAGAATATACCAACTCAAAAATCTCAAACAAAACCGAAAATTCATTAAGAAAGATCCATACCTGTTTGTCCCACCATAAAAGGAATGCTAGATTTTCCTTGCTTCCACACTTTTAAGCTGTAGTAGCTGAGAGCCAGCAGAGCACCCCCAAAAAGTATGCCAGACATAAGGTTGGTAATGTTCCTTGAGAAAATAAACCCAACAAGCCCACCACTTAAAACTATCCCACCTGCAATAAGAAATTCCAACAGTCACGTATAATAGCATATAGTGTTCATCAGCATTGGGACACTGCAATAAATTAAACAACAATGCATTGTGAATATCACAAAATATGGAGAGTCCCTCACAAATATAGTGCTTGCAGATTTTGTTTTTCATTTTAACTTCTTGACATTGGGCTCATAGATCATGTTGATAAATACCATTATTTCCATGAAACAACAAAAGCTGACAATTTCAAATGATACCCTTAGGTATTATAAGATATGCAGCAACCAAATAGAAGAACGATAGGGAATCTTATTTTGAAATATTTTTTTTGTAAACTATTTTAATGGGTTCTCACCCAGCGGTCCCTAACTAGTGAGCTTCAGGCATGAAATGATCTGCCTCTCCCGATCCTGCTCCTCCTCCAAAAGTGATGGGGAAGATTTCTGCTGGCGTGTCTCTATGCAATATGCCTGTTGGACTGCAGAGGTCCCTTTGTATTACATTGGTTATCACAAACTGTAGTTGTGGTCTAGCAGTATTCGTGGTGGTGTTGTAGGTTGGAACACATCTAATTTGTACATCATATCAATATTGTATTTTATGACTTTAGGTATATTAAGGAAAAGGGAGAGGTAAATCAATCTTTCTTATCATGCCATTCTAGATGAAAGCTTTAGACACATTGTCGTCTTTATGGTAGACAAGACAGTATTCTATTTCCTGGCCGTAGAATATTCGCTATAACTCAAACATGTGTCTCCCTTAAGTAAGGTGCAAAATGCTGAAGAGTCAGACACTGATGACCTTGTAACAGCATGGATTTTCAACTCACTCACCAAGGGCAAGGGGAGGATTTATTGCCCCCTACCCAAAAACAAAAGAAAGAAAATATCTCTATATATATATGTAATGGCTATGGATCACAATCCCATGTTAAATGGGATCAATATCTTATGCTTTGTGTGGCCTAGATTCCATATGCTAAATGGGATTGAGATCGTATATAATCAGGAGCAAGCTCCCAAGGAGGATAAGCTCTCAGAATGCAAAACTGTGTTTCCTGAGCAGGACTGTCCCCTAAGGAAGGTGCTCCTCATAATTATGGGTTGGCTTTTGTGCGTGGAGAAGAGAAGTTGCTAAAGAGAGAAACTCAATAGAAAGGGTTGTGGGGTATTTTTTTGAGGCTTTGCTTGTCTTGGTGTGGGGAGTATAATGGAAACTTGAGACAGGTATTTCCGCCAGATATGCTGGATCTTGATGTATGGAGAAAGAAGATGCTATAGAAGTAGCAAGAGAAACTCAGAATTGGCAAAGCATCCATCCAGTTTGACAAGACTAGTTCGAGCAGTCAGGTTTTGACTGGTTTGTGACCTGACTGTACACCAAAGTGACCACTGGTGGATTGGCTGGTAGAATCTAGTTTTAATAAAAAATAACTTGTAATACAGTTCTTTCAAGCAAATCTGAATCACTGGGAACTGCAAGACTGAAGTCCTCCTCCTGGGGCTTCACCAATTTAGTTAGCGCCTTGAAGCACTCGTTAAACTCTGGATATCATCTAATCAGTAGATGCCTGTGCTTGCTAGGTAATTGAAAGTTCATAATTTCTCCTTTCAAAAGCATATATATATGAAACTACCAAGATAGATGCTGTGAAACACAACTTGAAACCAACTGGGTGGGCACGTGAAGTGGAAGATGGAAACATGAGCTTCCAAATTGGGAGGATATACTGATATTCAAACCATGTGTTTGTCGGAAAATGAGCTGGCAACTCATAGGCAGTGGCTTGGTTAAGGGAACCCACTAGAGCCATGACAAAAGTGAGTTTTCATAGAGCAGTTAGCATTGTTTATGGACCTGAATTTGCGTGTTCTATCCAGGGCCAGGATGAAGCTTGCAGGAAACTAAGTGGATATCCGAAGTGACCGATTTTGGAAGTTTCAGGAGAGCCGTGGTTATGGTTGAAATGTCAATTGAACCTAGAGCCAGCTGGTTTTCTATAAATGAGTCAGGGACAACAGTTAACTGGACATCTTGTATAAAGCACTGTTTCCATGCAGGACATGAGCAGTACTTGTAGAAATGAGTACAAGCTATATTTTAGCATGAAAATAGGATAAAAAAATAGCCAGCAATCTGTCATGCGAAGCAATATTAAATGAAATAAAGAGAGAATGACAACATAGGTAGGAAGAAACTCGATAGGAAGAAACTCGACTTGTCAAGCTCAAGCAAAACCACCAGACGATGAATGATCCAACCTTCAATGACTATGGCCTTGGTTGCACGACCACATAAACCTTTCTATGCTCATGAACCCACTGAAAGTCGGGTATAAATCATGGCTGGTCTGCAACTCTGCATCAAGCACCTAGGATTTGCAAGCCTACGGTGTGCCTTTCTCTTCCTCTTTCTCCCTTTTATTTCCAGAATGAAGATAATTGGTTTACCCAAACTTGTCCCCAGAGGTATACAAAATAGAACTAGAACTTTCAGGGTTGAGAGCCGTGCCACCATGGATCACAAACACCATCACATGGGTGTGGATATAGTTTTCATACAACAGTACCTCCCCAAGCATGCATGCATTTGGTTTGAGGCATTCAAAACCTATTGACATATTGAGCAAACCATACTATTCTTTTATTTGTCCATGTTCAGAATAGAGTTTCCAACCGCATTGTGAAGTGATATGTGATATTTTCTGAAGTGTGAGCAACACCACATCCCACATGTACCAACAAAGTTGATTTTTCTTTGTTATGACTAAAATTCCATGGTAGTCCAAAATTTTAAGAAAAATGCCAAATATGTCCTCCCTTTTAAGACAATTTAACTCATGGAAAATATGTTGATAGAGCAAAATCGCCGACCAGGATTTGTGTAGATGACCCTAAGTAGTTGGGAAAAGGCTCCAATGATGATGATAAACTCACGAAAAATATGTCCCCCCTTTTGATATAATCTAACTTATGACGAGAATGCTTTCAAATTTATTTATTATGTGTTTTTTGTCAAGGATTGTTGTCCACTCGAATTATTCGTTGCATGCTTCGGTTGGGTTTCCAAGCTTTATATCTTTTAAACATATACATGAGCAAGTATACAGACCCTACACACCCATAACCATTCCTCAAAGGGATGGAGGCGCAATGAATGGTGTATCAAAGCTATTTTTTATAAGCATGGTTGTCAAGAGTCACATTGAACTCATGTCTAAAGGCACCCCTTGAGGACTAAGAGCCAAAGTGACGCAGGCCTTGTGTCTTTTCATCAATTGTCAAGGGTCCCTTCAGTGAAACTCCTTTGGGTGGACATGTTGTGACAAGTCAAAAACCATATCGAGGGTAAGGTCTTGTCTTCTTTAACTTTTTACTTGTCAATGGGGGAGAATACTAATGTGAACGCACAAACAAATGATTGAAGTTCACTTGGCCAAGAGTTCTACAAGTCTCTTTGAGGCCACGGTTTGGCATGCCCAACCACCTGATTTTATTTCTCCTCTAATTTCTTCTGATATGGCCAGGACTTCTCATGAAAGAACAGTAACATAAACTCTTTATCCTAAGGCCCCATTCTTACTTATTAATGAAAAACGGGTAGGGGCCCAAATCCCCACTAACTTACCCAACAAAAAAAACAACGATTGAAGCTAGAGGCTACAATGGTTGGCAATTTGGTGCCTTGATTGGGTAATTCTGCTAAACGTTGCCACAATCCCTCAAAGAGGGCCTGCCTCATTCAACCCATAGGGTTTCATGTACAAGCACTTTGGCCATGTCATCAGCATCATAGCCTTTTCCCAACTATTTGGAGTCGTGTACAACAATCCTGGTATGCCATTTTGCTCTATCAAGGGTCATACACTCAGTAAGACTATAAGTCCCTTTCTCTTTTCTCACTACTTCCAACCATGTCCTTTTGGACCTACCCCTTGCCCTTTTCGAGCCTTCCACTTGAAGCAACTCGCCCCTTCTAATAGGTGCATGTGGCCTATGAAATTTGCCCATTTTTTGTCTAGCCGCTGGGTCTAAATAGGATGCCTTAGATGGTTATTGTTTCTCTCTTTGGCATCCCCACAATTGGCATACACCTTTTCCTTGCATCCCCAATATTGGCTGTACATATAGCCATGCCTTATTAAGTTAGCATTGTGCACAGAATTTGAGGGTTAAGGTCTTGCAAGCCTCACCAAATGCCAACAAGTACTGAATTGATGCAAACCCTAACTCTAAATATAGATATGACCCCAAAGTTACATGGATCATGTCGGTCAGTAAGATGATGGGGATGAACTTCACAGTACCAGCTAAGAATCCTGACAACCATTTAGTGATAAAGGACGTAGGGTTGCAATGGCATGTCTACTAGTTTTTTGACTAATTAAGATATGATGTTTTATCCTCTTTTATAGTCACAAACATTGCATTCTGTACCTAAATATTTCCCAAATTCCTCGATTATCCTACCATCCTTCCTCTGAATTACGATCGCAATTTATAATTTCCATGAATGACAAACTCCTCCACCTTTACTATTTTCCTTAGAAAATTATCAAGCCTCCATGTGCATTCACTACTACCACTATCAAAGTAGGTCATATCTTTAAGAAATTATATCTGCACTACCATTACATCAAAAATGATTAAGAGCATATGTAGTACAAGCCCTTATTATAAATAGCTTACCTACCGAAAAGGTCACCCTCTGTTTGAACAGAATAGGATCCATTTGTACTAAATAGTTTTTCTTTCGTTCCACTTGACCTCAGTTACATGCTCCTTTGCATGCTTTTGGCCTCATGAGGCTGCACACAAAACTAAAAAGACCATGTTAACATGGGGTGACTAGACAACACATCAGCTTTTTACCTTCCAAGCTAAAACCTCTTATTTGATCTTGTATGCAGGTGATTTGAATTTAATGTGTAGGCTCTACTCATTGTAGCAGGACTCACTTGAGTCCAGTTGGACTAAGCTATGTTGTGATGAGTTCCAAGGGCAACTTGCCAGGCACCAAAAAAAGATGTAAACAAAATGAATAAAAAATGTTTTACAAAATATTTAGAAATATGTTTTTAGATTAATTTTAGGGTTTTTAAGATGATTTGAGATTTTTTCTTATCACATAATCCAATGGTCTTTTTCTTCTTTTTTATTTTCCTGAAATATTCGTGGGTATAAGTAAAAATTTTAAATAATCCATCTTTTATATATTTTTTTCATCTTTTATAGCCTTAGTCTTTTAATGATTCCTATCACTTATTTTAATTTTTCTGATTTTTTAAATACTTTTAAATAAATTTTTACCTTTTTTTTTAATATATAGTTACTTTGAGGCGAGCAGGACTCGGGCCAGTCCGAGACTCACCCGAGTAAATCGCCTCGGGCTAGTGGTGAGTATCTGGTTCGAGGCAATTCAAAAAACATTGTCTCTACTTGTTTTCCCATAGATTTATCAAGAGCGCTGTGCAGCATGCTGGACTGAGTTTCATTGACATGCTTTCCCCAAAATAGGGAAATTATCGATACAACATTCCAACTGTTATGTGAGATGCAAATGCCTCTAAGAATAGACAAACAACCCAGTGTACAAATGATGGTAACTGCAAGGTTAATAACCAAAAGATGGGAAAATCTACAATTATGCCGTCCCTGATATAACGAAACATTCATAAAAGAAATTTATGAAGGTTACAAAGAGAACTAGGAGTGAGAGGTGTAATGAACAACAGAAATTATAAGAAAATAAGAACTTTCTTATTCTTTTTTGTTGTTCCCTATTTTTATAACGACACGATTTCTATGCGGCCAGCCCGCATATTGTAGAAATGCGGGATTGGCAATAAATATATTTTTTAAATATAATTTGATTCTAGTTTTTAGAGAACATATAATCTTTAACATGGAAATCATGAATATGAAAAAAAAAATTGAAAATTAGAAATAATAATTATATTAAGAAAACATTTGGACTGTTTGTTACGCTTGTTTTTAGATGGACCACCTATTTGCATCCATCTTTAAGATGAATGCTTTATACTTCTGGACCTCATATAGTAGAAATGCGGTCCAGCCCACATGAAACAATTTTCCTTTTTATAATTTCAAGTCACCTAAGAGTATATGAATGGGGCGACCTTGGCAGGATTATCCATAGAACTCAACATTTTCTTTTGGTGACTTCCATAGCCTGGCTTACTAGTAATTCTATTTTCCTTGCTGGAAGTAAATCTTCTGTGATATAACTACACCCATAAGGATTAGTGAATGTCTGATTAAACATGTCAGAATCTCATTCACAGGACTTTCATGGTAGTGCCAGGGCATGAGTGAGAATGACGAGAGGAGGGACATAGACCTATAGAAGCCAAAATAGTGGGAGAGAGAAATATCCCATGTGAAATACCCCACCCTTTCCTTGCCGAAGAAAAGAATTCCTTTTTCCTGCAATAACAGGATTTCATTTTTCAATAATTATTTATTGTAAAAATTACTTCATACATACTCAATGGATTAGAAGACTCCGTAGGAGTTTCTCATGTATAGTAGTACAAGATGCATGGTAGTGCATTATGCAATGGTCCAACTTAATTTTTGTGCTTATGAAGTACATTATCAGTTTGGCATAAATTTGATTTCTTTTTCACCATTACAGAAAGAATAAGTCCTATTTAGTTTCCTTCTATTACCAGAAAAATTCTGAAAGATTTATAATACTGCAAGCATTTATATGTAACCAGTCAGTAGGGTTTGTGACTAGTTCATTGCTTATACTATAATGTCTATAGATATGTGTAGACTGATCAATTTTTTTTAAGATGACAGGTTTTAAAATCTAATATGCCTATAGCCAAAATACTGTAATGTCAGAATGATATATTTACATTCATCACATCATTATGCTAACGGCCTTAAATAGATCAAAATGGCAGACCAGGATTCGTTTAGCCAATCCCAATTAATTGGGAAAAGGCTATGATGATGATGATGATGACATCATTCTGCTAACACTGTTATTTAACATGTACTTATAGTTGTTTTGACTTTGCAGCTGAGTATGAGCTCTATGCCAGAGTCTTACACTAATATTTTGTGTTCATTTGGATATGCTACATAAAAAATATTAGTCACTAATTATCTAATCACAGTCTCTCATGGCTTAAACATGTTATGTTTTTTATGATGGACCAGTTTCAAATTCTGGTTGCTTTTTAAAATAAAATGAGTTTGAGTTGATTGGCAATCATCCCATTGAAGTAAGGATGTCATACCATGTATTGAGAGGGGAGAAAGATTGCGAGGTTCGAGAATACAAGGGGGAGGAGGGGAGGTCTCATGTTCCCCCCATTCTCTTGAGAAATCAGCAAAGCACCCATTGGGGTGTGCTGCAGTTTTCCCTCAAATTGGAGAGAAGCGAGGGAAACGAGGGGGTAAGTGGGCCCTGTATTTTCACGCTTTTCCCTCTTCCCAAACAATGGAAATCGTGGTACTTGAGAAAACAAGTCATTTTCTCCTGTTTTCTTAGTTACCAAACAGGGCCTTGGCTTATTTCCATAGCAACTGTTTTCATAGAAGAATAATAATATGTGCGTCTTTTCTCATTTCTCTCTATATGATTTTTATGGTATCAGAGCGAGGTATGAATCTGCTCTCAACATAGATCAACTTTGATCAAGGTAACCAATATTTCCTTTTCTTGAGTATTCATTATCTCTCTCTTCTAAACACTAATCCTTCTTTCTTCATTGTTAACCCTTTTCATCATCCGCATCCTCCTTTCTCAACCCCAAATCTATCTCTTTCATATTTCCTCCATATTACGAGCACCCACTTCATCCTACTATTCATTCTACTGTTCATGCTGCTATTCATTCTACTCTTCATGCTACTATTCTATCTTTTTCAAAGCCTCATATTTCAGCCACAAAACTCTTAATTCTCTCTTCATCCAATATAAAACTCTAGATCCCTTCTAAAATTGATAATACTGCTCTTCAAAAATACTTCTTTCTCTTCACAAAAATAAAAAATAAAAATCCTAATTGTTGTTCTCCTTCTCGGTTTTCGGAATCTAGTCCAAAACCCAAATTGCTTATCTCACTCTCGCTCACCAAAACTTTAACTATTGTTTTCTTTTTCTTCTTCCTTCGAGTCTCTTGCTCTTTATTATTCAGTTATCGCTTTGTCATCTTCTTCTACTTATATTGGTCTTCCTAATCCTCAATGCATACCTGTTAAACTCAATGCATCAAACTATTATACTTGAAAAGGTTTAGTTCTAACTTTTATAAGAGTACAGCGGTTATTGGAGCACATTAATGGTTCATCAAAGCCTCTAGTTGAGTTTCTTACAAAAGAAAGGATTACTGAAGATAGAACAACTAAGAAAGTTGTTCAATCCAACCCTGCTTATGATTATTGGGTATCTAAGGATTAGAACCTCATTGGCTGGATTTATTTTACTCTTTCAGAGGAACCTATTTCTCAAGAAATTAATTTATCAACTGCTGAAGCATTATGGGAGGCCTTTCATGACTTATTTTCCCACAAAGTAGAAGCCCTAGTTATGCATTTTCAAAGTAAGCTTCATGCTTGTAAGTGAAATAACCTGTTAGCCACAGATTCTATAATAAGATAAAAGCGTTGATTAGCTTGCTATAGTGCAAGATCCTCTACGTTAAAGGGACAAGGTCCATTATGTTTGAGAGATTTAAGGGATGAATAAAAAGTATTTATTTCCTCTGTGATGATGAAGACTACACTTCCCTCATTTAGATATTGCGGCCAGTATTGTTGCAACATGAAGCAATATTCAACCTTAAACACCCACTGGAAAAACCTTCCACTACAGATTCTAATCCCATTTTATTGTCAAACAGTAGTTCAAGTATTAATACAGGCTGGAATTTAAATCATGGGTGGAAGCGTAATAACAATTATAGCCATTCTTCTTCATCGAATAAAAAATATTACGATGAGTATAAAGTTGAAGCTCAAGGTGATGTGTAACTTCTAACAAATCTACAAGGGATATCATAGTCTACCACCACCAGAAATCATCTGTGTGAACAAAACGTGCAACTAATATATTTTATAATATTTAAAAATGTTAACTAATTATGCAAAATAATTGTCACCTAGCATTAAGTTGAAGCGCAAGTTTCAAACTTGTGACCAATTAAAGAAGGCAAGACGGACAATAGAGTCTACAACTATGGGAGTCTTGATTCCATGTTGCAGGAACCTTTCTTCGGATTACTTATGAATCCTCAAATATGATGCGAAGGAACGGTATCGAGCGTGGGAACGGTATCGGGATCTAGTGGAAGTGGGGGATCATGAAATGCTAGAAGATCCCTTTGGCTGGAAACACTATCCTTACGATGCACATGTTAGGGTTCGAGATCCCCATATGTTAGGGTTCGAGATCCCCACATGTTAGGACTCTAACCTTTTAGGGATCTTGATCCCAAGTTTTTAGGGATCTTGCTATTTTATTGGGTAAGTCAGTGGGGGAGAAGGCCCCCTACCCGTTTTCCATTAATAAAAGAACAGAGAAAAATAATTAACGTACAACCCTATAGTAGGGCAATTGCGCCAGATCATGTAATAAAAGAGAGAAAAGAAAATCTGGTGGTCTATGGCGCCACACAATAGCACCAGCGCTAGCAGATGCCCTCGTAACGAGGGCATCAGCAACCACGTTTCCCTCTCAAAAAACATGTGTAATAGGCCATCGATGAGAAAAAAGTCTGGTGCAGCAATTATCTACAATCGTCTTTAGCTACCATGGAGCACTGCATCAAATTCTGAATGACATTCATAAGCAAGGCCGAATCACTTTTTATCTGTATTGGAAAGCAATTCCTTTGATGAACCGATTGAATTCCTTCCTCAAGTGCCAAAAATCATGCATGGTTATTAGAAGCAAAACCAAAATGCTTCGCAAAAGCAGCAATGAAACCGGCCTCTATGTTCCTGATGACTCCAATACCACCTGCTAAACTTAGATTGCTCAAGGAAGCACCATCAATATTGAGCTTGTAATTCTGAACTTCAAGAAAAGACCACGCCACCGGACTAAGAGATTATAACCTCTGTTGACGCCAAGTTATCTGAAGATTACCGATTATGGCCCTTTCTGATAAATGGAAAGACCACTTTTAACTTTTGCAAGTGTCTGAACATGTAAGATAATCGGTTTCACAATAAGCTCTCTCCTGGTGGGTCTTGACTCAAAGACCCTTCTGTTGCGCTCTTCCCATAGAAATCAAATAGCAGTAAAAAAGATGGAAGACCAAATATTACGAAGTCCATGTGATTTAAACCTGAAAAGTAACCACCACCTACGTAAATCAGGGACAGAAGTACTAAGGACAAACCGTTTTTCACATCTCCAAGCTAATGATCTTGATACACCCTGCACAAGAGCACATTGGAATAATAGATGGACAAGGCTGTCATCATGGTTGCTACAAAAGGGACATAAAGAGTCCAGTTGCATACCGCGCTGCTGCAATAAAAATGACGTGGGCAATTGATTATGCAAGGCCAGCCATGGGAACCATTTCGCCCGTGGGTGGCATTTGGAGGACCAAAGTGCACGGAAAATAGGTTGTGATGAACCTTAATGCATAATAAAATCCCATGCCCCTTTAATAGAAAATAAGCCACCAGCAGAGTGAATCCAAACCAGTGAATCATTTTTGGGCTATAGAAGAACAGTATAATTCTCAACCTCCCTCCATATATTTCTCAAAAAATTAGATGTGGGATGTGGCAGAACCCAATACTGAGGTGAATCTCTGATAAAGTCTGAAACTCTCCTCCTTGCAGTAGCCCCCAAATTCTCCTGAATGTCATGCAAATCTGAAAGTGACTGACCTGCTAACCATAGATCCACCCAGAAATCCACCATCTGACCATTATCAATATTCCACTATACATTGCCTTTCAAGTGAAATAAGTCAAGTAAAATCCCCTTCCATTCATGAGAACATCTTCTTCTTCCTTCAGCCTTCCATATAGAGGAATTTCTAAAATATCAATGTTTGAAGAACCGTGCCAACAACGAGGATGGATTTTCCAAAAGCCTCCATGCTAACTTCATCATTTCTGCGATGTTGAAATCCGCCATTTCCCTTACCCCGAGACCTCCTTCAGCCAGAGTGAGACACACTGTCTTCCATTTTATAAGATGAACACCTTTTTTCTCTGCTTCACCAGTCCATAAGAAGTTCCTCTATAGTCTCTCTATCATATTACATGTTTTCTTCGGAAGAATGAAACACAACAACCAGTGATGCTCCTAGTACAAACTTAAGCAACTGAAGTCGACCTGCATATGAGAGGCATAAAGGCTGCTATGACCCAATCTTACCAAACACCTTACCCACCAGACTATGGCAATAATGTGCCTCAGATGTCCACGAAATAATGGTACGCCCAAATAGCAGACTGGGAGGACTCCTTCAACAAACTTTAACTCCCTCAGAATTCTCCCATGTCCTCCCCATGGAGCACCAAAGAGAAAAAACTTGCTTTTAGATGAATTCAAAATCTGACCAGTACTCCTTTCAAACTTAGAAATAAGTTCACGCATAACAGTGGCAGAAGATATGGATGCCTCACAGAAAATAAGCACATCATCAGCATAAAAAGATGAGAGACCCTATAGTCACACCCTGAAGAGAATGCCCTGAGAACCATGCCTTGCAACATAGCACAATCAAGCTGCCTACTAAAGAAATACATGACCAGCAAAAATAGATAAGGAGATAAAGGATCCCCTTGCCTCAAACCTCACTTCCCTTTAAAATATCCCATCGGTGAGGCATTCCTCAAAACAGAGAAGGAACAAGTGGAAATACGCAAACGAACCCAAGAAACAAATAACTTCGGAAAACCCAAAACATGCATCCTACCCACAATAAAATCCTAGGAAACCCTATCATAGCCACTACTCAAATCGATTTGCAGACACATTTTAGGCCGAGCTGAATTCCTATGGCAAAGAGACACATGTTCATTTGCCATAAGAATATTATCTATAATAGGCCTACCTTTCAAAACTACAGTATGCCTAGGGTCAATAAAATCATCAAGAACAACTCATAGCCGATTAGAAATTATTTTGCTGATGAATTTGTACAAGACATTACACAACCCTATAGGTCGAAAGTCTTTCATCACCCTAGGTGCTTCCACTTTAGGAATCAAACATATAAAAGTGGAATTGATTTGCTCAAGAAGCTTACCTTTAGTGAAGAAATCTTTAAGGTCCAGAAAAAGATCATTTTTAATGACTTCCAATCCAAACTTGTAGAATTCCGCTGAAAACCCGTCAGGACCTGAGGCACATTCATTTTTCATATCCCAAATGCATTCTTTGATATCCTCCATATTTACTGCGTCCACTAATTTGTCCTTCTGAGAAGAATTGAGATGAAATGACGACAAGAACTGATCAACCATGCGCAGGTCAATATTACTCTCTTGAGCTAATAGGTCCTTTGAAACAGCCAATCATATGATTTTCAATGTCAGCCTCAGTAAACAAAAAATTCCCATGCTGATCTTTCAAAGAGAAAATTCTATCTTTCCTCCTTCTCACCACAACCGATAGATGAAAATATTTGGTATTGGAGTCCCCCTCTTTTAACCAGTTTTGAAGTGAGTTTTGCCTCCAGAATTTTTCTTCATGGTCCAAAATAGTTTGCAATTTCTGAATACACTCTTTTTTCTCAGACATGAATGTCTCATTGGAAGGATCCATGTGTAAGCTATCATGCGAAGATGATAGTTGATGTCGAACTATCGCAATGGATTCCCCAACATAACCAAATACATCCTTGTTCCATAACCGAAGGTCAGCCCTAAGCCTCTTACGTTTAGCAACAAAGCGATACATGAGTCCCCCCCACTTGGCCTTGCCAGGAATTAAAGATAACATCTAAAAAACTGTGGTGCTGCTACCACATAGAGAAATACTTAAAAGGTTTGGGTCCAATTGGACCCAAATCAGAAATAAAGATGAGTAAGGGACAGTGATCTGAGGTGCCTTTAGGGAGTAACTAGAATTTGGATTCAGGGAAGGCCAAAACCCAATCAATAGTTGCTAATGCCCGGTCCAACCTTCTTCTAATGTATCTTCTGCTCAACTAGTAATTAGACCACGAGAACTACCCTCTGACTACACCAAGAGCGCAATCCGACATTACTTGAGTAAAATCATCTGAATCTGATGGTCAAGAACTGTTGCCCCCTACTTTTTCCGAGGAATCCAATAGAGTATTAAAATCTCCTAATACCAGCCAAGGAAGAATAATAGTTGCTCCTAAAGCCCTCATATGGTCCCAAAGCATGGCCCTTTGGGACACATAATTAGATGCATAAACTCCTGAAACAACTGCAATCTTGCTGCCAACCCTAAAGTGTATGATAATATAGGATTACGTACAGTCTTTAAAGTGGGATCTCAAATTGAAAGTATGCAAGCAACGCAACTATATTAAAAGTATAGTTGCAATGATAGCTGGCTATAACAAAGAAAATCTTTTGCTTGGTTATTGTCTTGTCTTTAAGATTGGGATCAAGATCCCTAACAGCAAGACTTTGGATCGCTATCAGTGGGGATCAACCGATCAAGATCCCAAAATTTAAAATCGAGATACTTAAGAGATCCGTTCTGGAAGCAATAGAATCAAGATCCTTGAAGGGATTGCCTACTAAAGTAGGAGATCCCAGTAACTATGTCAGGAACTTCATCCCTAATAAGAAGGATCGAGATTACAAAGTTTGAAAATTGCATAGAAGCGAGATCCTCCTCTCTGGAGGGCAAGAGAGAGGTTCTAGAGTGGGATTCATCCCTTAGGAGTTGCGACAACTATGCCCTCCCCAAAACATGGTTGGTCATTTTTCCGCAGGATTGACTGCATTTTAGACACGTTTGATAACTTGGGAACAATGTTTCCTAGGGCAAGGCATGTTTTTATTGTGTTTTTTAGTCCAGTTTCATATATTGAAATTTCAGGACAGGCATGTGTCAGACCAAGGAGATATAAGGGCATGAATAAAGAGAGATAATTCTATGTTTCATGAAAATTTCTAAAAAGCACCCTATCACGTAATCACACCGCAAACAAATTCTAGCCCTCACAATATCTTCACAACCATACCAAGAGAGATACAAATCAGAGCTGCTAATCTAATCATGAATTCAGCCAAAAACATGCTTATGTCAACAAAATATCTAAGAAGTTGATGTAGATTTTGTCCATGTAGACAAAAATCTCTATATGCCTACAAAATTAACTTAGCCGTTGGATCCTTAAATACGATTGATACATACCAAATGGAATCCCAAGGCAGAAATCATGGATCCTGGCTGTCTTCTTTCCCTCTTCTTGGGTGTTAGAAATATCTACTGAAGTGTTCATCCCATGTTTTCCACTGACCTCTTCTGCTACAGTGGAATATGATTTTAATGACTCTTCTATTTGGCTACTTGAACCATGCCCTTGATAGTTTATGGAATCGGTAGCCTGAGAATCAAGGACTTGCATGTTACTCCCTTCAAGATGCGCATCAACTGACAACTACAAATTCAAAGGCATTTAACATTAAGAACTTAATTTTTGATAACATAGATTTCTTTAAGAAATACTTATAACATGTAAATGTCATGTAGGCAGTTAGTATTTCTTAGGAGATCCAGATAAACAATAATTTCAAAGCATTTACATCACTGGTTCTTTTAAAGAGCTATTCAAACTCCCCAAGCATGGAATTGACCATATAATTTTACTTGTTTTGCTCATCAACTGATGACAAAAGAGAGGTAGATATGCCCAACATGCAAACCAGAAATTGCATCCCAACATGCAAAAACAGAGATTGGTGCAACACTATATACTGCTTAAGTGCCATACTTTTAGTGTATATGAACACATCAGTAGCTTTTCCCTTTTGTGATTTTCACAAGTGACAATTTATTAAATATAATAACGGGATAAAAAATGTTGGAGCATTAACACTGAAGGTCGCAACATATCTCACATGTTCTGTTGCATCCAAATTACACTGATCAGATAACTATCCACCACAAAGTTTGCCTCACTTTTTACATATGAAGTGAATTATATAAAATACGTACTTTCATGCCTTGTATTTCATAGAAGCATATGTAGTGAACTGTATTTTATTTTATCTTACTGGCTCTTCATGCCTCTAATGTGTTAGTTAATCCCCTACATGAATTCATATTCCATTTTCACAAACTTACATGCAATTAGAACTAAAGATCCAAGATACGCACCTCTTTCTCCACCAAGCCATAATTTTCATGTCTTTATCAATGAATCGAGCTAGGTACATCTCTCTCTCCCCCCCTCTCTTTCTCTCCCCCCCCGCTCTCTTTCTCACTCCCCCCCTCCTCCCTCCCTACCCCACCGCACCCAAAAAAAACAATCTGTGGACTGTTTCTTATTACATTGTGAAGCTTCAGTAGCATATTCATGGCCTACATGGATTATGACTAGGGTAACAACTACAACATTATATGGTTTCTTGCAGGTTTTAAATCTAGTTGCAGTGAACTCAAAGGAGCTCTCTTTGGTGGGCTTACACCCTGTTGATGTTTTGCATAATTTGGGTATAAAGCAAGAACCATCTTCAAAGGGCAGACGTCGTGTGACTAAATATCGATAAAGACCACATAAAGACATCATATTTTGAGGAAGCTCTAAGATCGCAGGACATGGTTAATGTTGGAGAGTTTGAGGCATTTTTATACACTAGTTAGCTAACTGTGACGGGAACTTGAAAGAGAACCTCGGTCCAGCTGGACTTTGAGAGACCACATAGAATGAGAAAGAAATTACCAAATTTATTGCGGATCCTCTTGTTGATGAGGATTCTCAAGAAGAAGCTCAAGCTTCATAAGTTGGCCCTAGTATTTCACGAAACTAGAGATGACTGAGGGAGGTTTTCTATATGTGAGGGGGTAGCTCCAAATCAAGGAGCCCAATAGCGTACCACGTTGAGATTCAGTTACGATTTGGGGCCCATTAGCGTACCAAGTTGAGATTCAAGTACAATCTCTCTCTCTCTCTCTCTCTCTCTCTCTCTCTCTCTCTCTCTCTCTCTCTCTCTCTCTCTCTCTCTCTCTCTCTCTCTCTCATAACACAACAAATTACAAACAAAACATTCAAATCTCCAACACAAACAAATTACAAACAGCTCCTTCTCTTTCCATTGAAATATAAGATGCTACTCCCCTAATTTGAGTGATCATTAAACCCTGTCTTATATATGTTATCTCAAATAATACTTTGTGTGGAACAATTCCATGATCACATTGCACCAACTTGTGTTATCGAGAATGATTCTATGATTCTAGGCTGTTGGTAGATTGTTTCCTGGTCATATCATCATCACCATGAAGCTTCCAGACCACCTTGTGTAGCTGCAAATGGAGCTTTGGAATGTCTATTGGTGTATTGGACACTTTCTCAGGAAGCCAATCGAATGGCTGCTACACTTAGCCAAGCAGGGGAAAGCAGGGGGCGAGATCGATAGAGGCTACTACAACCTGATTTTTTCTCTTTTCATATTTGTTTATGATGTATCAAAATCTACTTTGTTAAGAGGTTCCACTTGCAACAAATAGTTTCTTTTTAATGAAACAGTACTGGTCCCTTTCCTTGCTGAATTACCCGAATCATAAAAAACAACTTCATAATCCATAATATAATACAACTGAAATTCCAAACAAAGAATTGATCCTCTAGAACCGAGAAAACAAGAGAAACATGGAAGCAAGGCATATAGTACCAATTTCCCATTCAATACAAGCATTTCACATGTTTTCACTCACAGTGACTAGAGACTGCCAAATTCATCATGCCAATGCAGAATAGGCAAAAAGAATTTCCTTTCACAACAAAACCAAAATTTTGAAAATTTTAACAGAAACTTCAAAGCATCATAAAGAAAAACAGAGTTAAGAAACACATCCTCTTCGGGAGGAGACGTCCCGGAAAGCAGAGAAAACAACAACAATTCAATTAAGGAAATTTGTTTACAAAACAAATTCGAGTGAGAAAATTAGCAAAAGAGTCACAAATTAGAGTAAGAAAGATGACACACCGGTGATCCATCTTTAGAAGCAAAAACCAAGGATCGATGAGCTCGAAGGGACTGAAATCGATAAATCGACGCTATTTGAGACTTCCGACGAATATATCCCAAACCCAAGGGACGGTTCAATACTCGTGGGTTAACAGCTGCAAAGAATGCAACAGCGTTCGCCATGGAGGCAACACAATCGCCTAATCACCAGAATACAATAAACCCAACAGCAAAAGATTAATCAAGAATTCTCTCTAACTAAACCAAGAATATAACTCTCTCTCTCTAACAAGTCTCAAATTTTGGGGCCTCAATGGGTTTTTCCACCTATTGTGTGTTTCACCCCTCCTTTGATGAGAGGGGAACGCCTGGATCTAGCGAAATGACAGAGAGTTTGACCAGTACAGTACGTGAAGGCCATGGAAGTCAATATGAAAACTCGGGTATCACTGCAAAAATGGAAACATTGTGAAGGAAATGATGGTTCTAGAACAGTCAGTATTGATGGCTTTCTCGACTTTGACCCAGTTAGAAGTAAGACCAATCGGAGGCAATAGATATTGTACACAATGAGATCATTTGATACAAGGAGGTCAATTTCTGATGTAAAATATGATACCTTACAAAATTTCGAAAAAAAAAATTTGTTATTTTAAGGTTGAGCTTGGTCGATGGAATAAATAAATGCAGCCGTTTAATTTCACATCCAGTTGTCAAAATTAATTGTGATCATAACTTGTCTCATTGTATATTTTTCCATATATTATTTCAATTAAGTTTTAAAAACTTCTAGAGAACTGGTTTGAATTGGCATATAGGCGGTTTAGATAAGCAATCCAGCTGGAATCAATCGATCGGCGATTCAAATCAGACAACCAACTTAGTGAACTGAAGAATAAAAAAATAAAAAAATAAATAAAAAACAATCGAAAATAATATTTTAAAAATAAAGCGAGATTGATTATATGAAAGAACCTACCAATTCTGTTAGAGAACCAGCGACAGGTTCATGGGCGGAATAGGTTAATTCTCGATACTTAGCAGGATTCGGATTGGCCTAACTCGTTCCTATTCAGAATCAATTAATTCTAATTTGGATTACCAATTTTTAAAACTTTGATTTCAATAAACTAATCCCAATGATGAGTTATATGTTGTTTTCATAGTGTTGATGTTATTAAAAATAAATTTATAGCAGCTTCTTTATAAATTTAAATTTTCAAAAAGTATTTTTTACAAAGTAGGGTTTGGTGGGTAAAAGATTATTGCAACAGTAAACATTTTACATGACAAATGGGTTGATTTGAGCAGGTAAGATTAGGTTGATTTGGTTCATTCTTTGTTACTCTAGTTTTCATAAAATCAGTAAAATTATAGGTTGATTTGGCTCGTTCTTATTATTTTAGTTTACATAAAATCAGTAATTATGAAAAATTTCAGAAATCTTGATCATGGGGTTATTACACAGTAGTTACCAATATTTATTTCATAAGGTCAATTGTTTTTCTTTTTGGGTTTTGGTTATATGACAATTGTTTTTTGTACGTGGGCATCTCTCTATGAAATTTATTCTAATATTTTTGTATAATTCATCATTTGGGATTCTCTCTCTTGAGTTTGTGAGCTCATTTTCTAAATCCTATATGGGTTCTCTCTCTCTACAATTTAGGAATTTTTTTTGAAGTTTAGGTTATATCTGCTATGAACAACAATGAATTATTTTTATACTCTCTGATATGAATTTCATGGCATTCTTTGTATAATCAAGGTAAGCAATAATCTTACCCAAGTATAGGCAGCTTATTGGCAACATAATTTATGTGTCACTAAATCTCTATGATACATGCTGCTGAAATTATCAGAGTATGATGCATGATGGTGCTGAAATAAAACAGAGTATGATACATGCTACTTAATTTGATTTCTCTCTCTCTCTCTCTCTCTCTCTGTGCTTTAATTAGATTTATCTGCTTCTCTTTATGGATTGGTTATTGAGAAATTGTTTTGGCCTTGAAGGCCATGAGTGCACGGATGGGATTTTTTTTTCTAACAAAATTGACATTTCACAGTCTGTATGGGTATCTTTGTTTTCTGTCTAGATAAATGTTGGTTAAATATCTTTTAGTTTCTGGATGTTGATTATTTTACTTGAGTGGTTTTGGGAAATGGCACACAACAATAGAGATGATAATAAAATATGAACATAATTGTTGATTTTGAAATTCCATTTGATTGTGACAAACCTTAATCATGCATTACTAAATGTTTGTATATGTGTGAATCAGCGACTCTATGTTTTGGGCAAATCATCTAGACCGGTATAAACTTAATTTAAAGCATTCAAATAGTTTCTTTGTGGGAAATCATCTATGTGGTAAAGAAATGATTGCTACGGTTCTAGTTCTGAATACTCATCAACCAAGAGAATCGTATCTGTGTTTTTTGAAATATCATTGTACGTTTATATATTGAACATTAATATGTTTATTTATTTAGAAAATATTTATTTTGATTGATGTGTTGAATGTTTAGTTTGTAATAAGAATACACTAATTTCTTGAAGTTCCTTTCTGTCCAACATGGTGCCGGTACCAGGACGGCTGCACAACTAGAGAAAGGACATTGATGATGGTGTTGAGGATGTTCGAGAGACAATTGTAAGCTTAGATGATGATGATTTTGTTGAGCAAATAGATGACAATGAGGACTTCCAAGAGATACCGGCCTAATCAAGGACGGATGAAAATGACCACCAATCCATTCGATAAATTGACATCGATCATGCCATCGAGGAAGAAAAAGAAACCCATGGTTGATACTGTGGAGTCAATAGGTGTAGCTGTGAAAGAAATTGGTGCTACAATTGTAGAGTTGAGGAAATGGTGTGACGATGACTCTAATTCCGTATTTCAGTGGAATTTTGTGACCAAAAAAAAAAAAAATGATAGTTTATAAGCAAGCGTTGGTAAAATGTTGGAAATGCATTTCCCATATATCTTCCAGATATAGCCAAACAGTAGCAATATATTTTCGAGGTTGCATCTAAATATTACCCAAATAGTAACAATACATTTGGGGGCCGTTTGGGTACCTGAAAATCTATTACAAGGAAACATATTACAAGGAAATATGAGATTTACCATGCTTGGGTACACTTTAACCGTAAGAAAATGGAAATAAATTACACATGATTTCTTCAAAATACGTGAAATCTATTACGAGCAGGATGATTGTGAAATCCATTACGTGTTTAACGGGTAATCTAACTACGAGCATCTCTTTGCCAAAAAAAAAAAAAAATCCTCTATCTCCCTCATTCTCCCGTCATTCTCTCTCTCTCTGCGCACATCTATTTCTACTTTCTCTATCTAAACTCCATTTATAAGTGTTTGCACATCTTGGGCTCATCTATTTCTACACTATCTTGTGCACATCCATTTCTACATATCTTTATCCCCAATTTGGGTGGTAGCCCTCATTTGAAGCCATCAGCTCTCATATTAGATGAAGATTGGACCTCAATATCAATTTGAGATACCCCTTTCTTCTGATCCTCTATTCTGTATTTATTTTCTTTCTTATGATCCTCAATTTGAGGAGTTCTTCTCCCATTACCTGGTTTTCTCCCTCTTTTTCTTGGTTTTCTCTCACTACACTAAACTAATTAACTCTCTCTTTGCAAGTTGCCTCTGCAACGTAGTGATCCCCATTAAAGCTAATTTGCTTATGTTGCTTCTGCTTTTGAATTTTGGTTTTTTATTAGTTTGGTTTCTCTCTCTTAGGTGCCCTTGTTTCTCTACGGTGCTATGATTTTTCATCCTCTTTGTGATGCTTTGATTTTTCATGTAGCATCAATAGCTTTGTAAATCTCTATGATCTCCATATTTTGGCCATTTCTAATTGCATTTGCTTATCTGATAAGGCCTTTAAGTTTTTTTTATTTTTCATTTCCCATTTATTCATGCAAGATCTCTGATTAATTGTTGTAATGGACTTATTCATTGGCCTTTTCATCAAAATGTTAAAATCAATGGAAGTTGCTTGTGTGTCATGCTTAGTGGAAGTGATCTTTTCCTCTCTATGCTATGTCCTTGTGTCAAAGATAATGCTTTGTCTCTTTGTTTCATTCCTTTGTTAAAACTACTTGATTGAGCTCTGGTTCTTATTATCATTTATTTATTCGATGGAATTGGGTTGGGGAATCAATAGTTTATATATTTCATTTCTTGATACTCAATGGTTTCTTTATAAAAGTTCCTATTGTTTGATGCCCCGAATGTATGTCAACAATCAGCAATTTTTGGCAAAGATTAACGAAAAAAAAAAAATCGGTCTTCTTTTAGGAGGGAAATGTAATTTATGTGTTTTCTTGTGTGTTCTTATTTGTTTTTGTTTCTTTGTTTTTCTTTGTTTTATGAAGATTATTCTTTTTATGCAACAATCTTCGGACTTCTTCTATTTTAGAGTTTAGGGCTGATGCCTATTCCATATTTCTTCCTGACATAGCCATTCCTTCCCGACATAGCCAAACAGTAGCAAGGTATTTCCCAGGTTGCATCCAAATACTACCCAAACAATAACAATATGTTTGCTTGTAACGTATTATACATTAATGTATTACGTTAGTAATATATTTCACAAACAATATATTTTTAGGTATCCAAATGACCTTACATGTAATGTATTACGCCAGTAATATATTTCACAGATAATATATTTCCAGGTATCTAAACGAACCCTTAGAGTTCAAAAAAGGTAATTCATGCTCTAGTATCTCTATTTTCTCTCTCTCTTCAAAAAGTCTCTCACTCTCAAACATTCTAGGTTAATAGGTGAAGTGGAAATAACATCACACTAGTGTTCGCAAAATCGAATAGGAATGATTAACCGGACATGGGCCCGAAAGTGGTTTAACCAATCTAACCGGTAAACTTGCCGATTCAACCACTCTAACCGGGCAAGTCCCGGGCGGTCAAAAAAGTGTTGAAAAAAATAAAAATATACAAAAAAATTCTACTAAAATATAAAAAGAAGATAACAAAGGATTAAAACAAAACACATTCAAACGAAGTTGAAAAATTATAAAAAAAAATAGATTTTAACTAATCGATTTGTGCCTAGGGGTATTTTTTAATTTTTTTGAAAAAGATGGGAAAATATAAAAGTGAGTATTAATTACAAAAATATTTTTTAATCTTTACCTTAATGTAAAGAATATTAAAAAAATACATTACAAATCAAATTCCTTATTTTTTGGAATTTATATATATTTGTTTTATTTGTTTTTTTAAATACCGGTTGATCATCAAAATCACTCAGATCTAACCAAGCGATTAGAGGTTAGATCGCCCGGTTCTGCGAACACTGCATCACGCCATCAAAATTCTCTATATTTGAAAACTCTCACTCTTAATCATTGAAGCTACATCATCCCAATTAGAGGATATCACTCCCATAATAGAAATTGTAAAAAGCATAAAAAATAGGAATTAAAAAATATGAAATTGAGAATTAGTTAAAACTATTTTCTTTGGTCTTCTCTTATCAACAATTTATAGCATAAAAAAACAGCACCAAAGCCTTAAAAAAACCAACCCACCCGCATACATATTCTGATTAAATGCTCTCAAAAAGGTGGTACATGTTTTCATGAAGTTAGATGAATAATTTAAAAACAAAAAATAAATGTAGACTAACAAAATAAATAGAAATAAACATACCTATATAGAGCACATGCATCGTCGCCTTGCAGAGAAAGATATAATCAATTGTACTTCAAGTGAAACAAATGATAGACATTAGTAGGAGAGAGTGAGAGCATGAGCAATAAATGCAAAACTAAAAAAAAGAAATTAAATATAGAAATAGTATCCAAACAGAGTGTTTCACATAAGAGAGAGATAGAGGCGTGCGTGTTTGAGAGACAAAGAGGTACTTGAGTGAAAGATAGATAGCCATTGATGGTGTGAGAGAGAAAAATAGAAATAGAATACCTTGATAAATATTTGAGGAAAGATATTAGAGATCTTAAATGAAGGAGAGAGATTTTAGGAAAGAGGGAGAGAGGAATATAGAAACTAGGGAGAGAGTGGAAGAGATTCTAGGAAAGAGGGAAAGAGAGAGATATAGAAACTAGGGAGCTAGTGAGAGAGAGATTTTAGGAAAGAGAGAGAAAATATAGAAATTAGGGAGAGAGTGGGATAGAGATTTTAGGAAAGAGGGAGAGAGAAGTAAATAAACGTAGAGAGGAGAGAGATTATAGAAAATAAATAAAACTATAAAGATAGAAGGACACTTTCACAACAAAATAAAGGGGGTCATTCTCTTCCTTTATATATAATAGATAGATAGATAGATAGATAATGTACGTGCACATGACGAGCCTACTTAAGTCTTATTTCCTTCATCTTATCACCTATAGAAGCCACACATAATTTCTCTCATATTTAATTTTTTTCATATTTTGTATTCTATATATTCTGTCTTAGTTTGACTAATTTTAAAACCTTTAGATTCTAGAGCATCCCTCCAACATTCTAACTTTGCATTGACGCCGCCTTTAGTCTCATCGATCATTACTGTGTTATCAACAAACAACACACACTGCGATACCTCATCTTGTAGGTGTCTGGTTAACTCGTCTTTAACCAAAACAAAGAGATATGAGCTCAACGCTCTAGTGACATACCAAATTATAGAAAGGTGTGGTTTGGGTTGCAACCTTAAACAATCCAATTAAGGCACACCTCTAAATTTCATCATAAATGTAATTTTGATATCAAAGTTTTTTAGGATGGCTTGATAATCTATTTCCATCTCTAATTATAAATTTTTAAACTTTAAAAATGGTTCAAATCAAGTAGATGTACAAGCTCATGAAAATCTTGAAAATGGACAGTCCAAATAGTATAATGCAAGATACACTATTTCACAAACTTGAAATCTTTTTTTCTTTTCATATTCATACATCTCGATGTCGAGATGATTGATTAAAGAGTTTTCCAACATCCAAGCAACATTTTATGATGGGTTTTTGAGGTTCACAGTTAATTCTACATTTTAAAGTTCCAACCTTACATAAACTTTTCCCAAAACTTACAAAACTTATGGACAAAAAAAAAAGCATTAATTTTACTTGGTTAATACAAACAAAAAAACCCAAAACTTAATGTACTCTGTTAAATCAAAGTACAAAGTCAGTTAGGGACAAAATAATGTGTTCTAGGCAAACGATATTTGTTGATACCGGACTCTGCTTGACAATCTAGGCCAGTCAGGTTGAGAAAAACCCAAGATACTTCGGCATATAGAATAAATCAAGAAGGGTTTTGGGTTATCCTTTGATGAGGTCGGAGCTTATGTCGGGATGAGTGAGCCAATGAACTGTGTGACCCTTGTATATGATGGTGGGCCTACAGAGACAGGGGCCAAAATCTCATCCTTGATCCATCACATGGCATGCATAGCGATAAATTGTTCGGGAAAGTCAGAAAGCCACATTTTAGGGTAAAGCATATGCATGTGCGAGAGATACCCATATGCACCATAGAGCTATGGTTGCATCAGGTCGTGGTGACCTTGTCTCTAGAAGAGGACCTGTAATCCATAGACTGAAATTGCAACCCCTTGGCTCATCGGCCAGACTTTGGTGACCCGCTAACTGTGGGTCATGTGAAACACTGAGTCGGTTCGATAAAGCAAGTGTAGTATGTAGTCCACAGTTGAAGGTAGAGTGCCCCATGATTGTGGATTGAATTTTTAAACCATATGGATCGATTTCCCATCAAATTAATTTAATAGTGTTTTTTTTATGATAGAAATTATTTTAGAATTATTATTTAAATTTTTATGAGTCTTTTTATATTTTATTTATATTCTTTGGACTTATAAAAATAAAGTTATTAATTTTACAAAATTATAAAATTCAAATAATATTTTAAAATTATTTTGTTAATTTTAAAATATTTATAAAGTATCATGGGGACCCATCACATGGGCCCACCATGTGGCAAGTGGGTGGGGCCCACATGTGCTACATATGGGTGGCACGCCTCACCTTTTGCATGCCCCTTTTGTTACTTTGTGATCAAGTTATTTAAATTTGGAAAGTTGATATTGTTGCATGCGGTCAAATATTATATGGTATATTTTGACCATATCTTATATAATTGAGATAGCAAATATTAACTTGATATCTTTTGAAATATTCTTATGGAATATATGAGATAGATTATACAATTTTATGGAATGCATGATATTTTAATAGATTTAATTTATTTAAATATATTGATGGGAAAATAGTTTAAGGAAAGGGAAATAATGCTCCATACACATTCTATGATGTTGATGGCCTATCTATGGAATGGATGACTCAGTTCTCTCATTCCACAAGTCATCCTGATCAACGGTCCATATTCAATCTCAACCAAAGAGACAAACGGTGAGAAACCTCAAAAAATACTAAACCTAATTTTGTACTATAAATAGGGGTGTATCCCCCTATTTTATACACAATTCTCTCTCTCCTGTGGGCCATTCTCTCTCCTAAAACCTTAAGGGGCATGCTCCAAATCTTTGGCCTCCTATTCTCTCTCATGACATAAAATCCTAAGGGTTGGGAAAATTAGGGTTTGAGCCAAATTATTGGGTTTGAGCTAAATTATTTTGGATTTAGGGTTTTTGTAGAGATTTAAGGGTGATAACCTAGTTTGGCCGAAATTAGCTTTCTGGGTTTGAGATTGAAGCTAGACCGCTCATCCCATGCTATCGGATGTTGGTGATTCTGTGTGGGATGTAATAAACCTGGTTGAAGTAATCTCCGATATTTTTTTTTATTTAATGCAAATTTACTATTATATTCTCAAGCATAATATTTAATTGTGTAAATGGGTTCAAGTCGTTGAGTTTTGTTTTATTGTTATGTTGGTTTTTTTTTGAGATATTTATTGATTGTCGTAAGACCAATAAGTGATCTTTTGCTAAAGACGAAGAGCTGATTAAAAAAAATAAAAAAAAATTTATATTCCTTGGCAAAAGGTCACATTGGTACTTCTTTCGATTTTTGTGGGTCTATACCATTGTCTTTTTTGAAATTAGGGAGTTAAAACAGTTCGAGAGAGAGAAAGGTTTGGATTGATGGGTTCGAGTGACGAAAATGGTTTTTCGAGTTTGGAATACCAGTCTGGTTTTGGTAATGTTTTTTCGTCTGAAGCAATGGGGGGAGCGTTGCCTCGTGATCAGAACAGCCCTCTCCTCTGCCCTTTCGGACTTTACGCTGAGCAGATCTCTGGAACTGCTTTTACAGCACCTCGCAAGCTTAACCAGAGGAGGTTAGCCAACTCTTTGCTTGGTTTGCCTCTCTCTATATCTTTCTTCCCCTCCCTTTATTGGAGCTTGGTTTGAGATATTGAGAAACTCGGTTCACTGTGATCATCTGATCAACCCTCTTTGTAAATCAATTTATCTTCACAATTTGATTGCCGTTAAGTTTTTTTTCATTTCCTATTTTTTCTTTTCTCTTTTACTTTTATAAAGGTAATTCAGAATATTGGGATCATAATTGCCACATTCTAATTTGGTTTGGTACAATTGAAATGATCGACTTTCGGTGAAAATGATTTCTGTTGTCTGGTTTTCTCAATAGTAGTGAGCTTGAATCGATTTGTTCTTAACTTCTCTTGTTGGGCCATGATTCGTCTTCATGATGGAGTTTGGGTTTGTGTTTTTATTTGGTATGAACATGTAACTGTAAACTAGGTATTTGCTTAGATGCGCAACTATTCTGCCTAAATCCTTGGAAATGCAAATGGAACTTGGAATCTGAAGGAAGTCTTTTTATGATTTTCATTATTGTAAGACTTATTAATTTCACCAGGGATAACTTTTGAGAACCATGAGCTTACATTTGTGAACTCTTGCTTAATTCCAATTTACATATGCAACTGTGCAAGTTGAGAAATTGGGAAGGACAAAAGGGAAACTAGTGAAGGAACTAAGAGAACCCCTGTTTGCATATTAATAGCAAATTCGAAGGTTGTTTTCTTTCGGGTTGATTGGGATTCGCTTGTTCTGCATTGTTCAGCTTCCCATTCTCATGTTTTATTACTGTTATAGATTGATCCTTAAAGGCTATGTGTTTCATTTATAACTGATCTAGTCTCTACATTCATAATTATCCCGGAAGGCATGCTCATGACATTTCAAGCACTACTGTCTAAGCCCATAGCATCAACCATCTTTAGTACCTTGATGAGTGTGGAATAGCCTTATTTTATAGTTGCACATCCTTTGATGAATGTGTTTTAGTATAAGTTGTCATCATCTATATTATATGAGGAAATATGATATACTGTAGACTTTGTTGCTGCAAAGCCTATGATTATTCAATTGTTCGAATGCTTTTGTATTGATGTCGAAACTCATGCTTAATTGTATGTGTATCCTGTCTCCTCTTCTCGCCTTGTATCATGCTCTATGTCCTTTCCACTTCCATGTCTCTTATGGACCAAAGCAATGTACTCTTGATAATTCAACTCTCTTTGTTATATTTTTTGTGTTAGGTATGAGAATCTAGGAAAAAAAACACCAAATTTATGACATGCGGTTCTTTATACATATGGCCTGCATTTGGAAATTCTTGTAGTCATCCATTGACCTTTGAAATATATTAGTGAAAGAATTATTTAAAGTGTGCAGTTTGTATAAGGTATCAACCTTAAACAATCAAAGAAAGGTGCACCTCTAAATCTTGCTAAAAGATGCAGTTCCAGTGCTGGAAACTCTTATGGTCGCCTAAAAATCTATTTCGACCCTTAATTATGAAATTTAAAGCTCCAAAAATTGGTGTAAATTAAGTAGATCTATAAACACTTAATTTTTTTTAAAATAGACGGTGTAGATACTGTTGTACAAGATGCACTTTTTTTAGGATTTAAAATCCTTTTTTTTTTTTTTCATATTCATACATTTCATTTTCGAGATGATGAATTGTAGGGTTTATTTGATGTTAGGATAACCATATCGATTGGATTTTTAAGATGCGCCCTATTCTATAGTATAAGGTTGACATGTATAAGTTTTTTCTTAAAATTAAACTTAATTCCATTTTTTTTGGGTTAATGCACACGATGGACATGATGCCATTATGAATATCTACGCTCTCATGGATATTTGGTACCGCATATTGAGCTAAATTTTTGCTTTATCTTTTTGAATAGTACTCGTGAAGACTACTGTGAACAGTGTTATAAGCAGTGCCATGAACTGTAAAAAGGTTAAAACTAGAGAGAGAAAGGGAAAGGAAGAGGCAAAGACATAGAGAAGAAAGAAAGGATGAAAGAGAAAAAAGAGGAGCGTGACATGAGATTTAGTCACTTCATACCCCACTAATATCTTTATTTACAATGTTTGTTTAGGATCTACCAAGGAAAAAAATACCCTTAATAAAAATAAGTATCCTAAAGTATATTAAAATGACGAAAATACCTCAATACGCAAAATAAGTTCTTCTTTAATATGCCGCCTCAAGTTGGAGCATAGATGTCACCCATGCCCAGCTTGGAACAAATCTTCTGGGTATGGTTATGACTAAGCCCCTTGAAGTATATTAGCTAATTGATATGATGACTTTACATATGGGGTTGTTATTTGCTTGTTAGTCACTTTCTCATGAATTGAAGTGACAATCGGCATTAATATAGTTTGTTTTTCATGAAAGACTGGATTGCTCTCAATATGAATGGCTGCCTAATTGCCACAAAACATCTTCATTGGTTTAGTAATTGAAAAACCCATTTCTTGCATTAAGGTTTTCAGCCACATTAACTCACTCGTAGGATGAGTCATAGCTTTATACTCATCCTCTGCACTAGATCTGGCTACCACATTCTGTTTCTTACTTTTCCAAGTTGCCAAGTTTCCTCCAACAAAAGTGCAATTGCCTGTAGCATATGTTCTATTTGAAGGTGATCTTGCCTAATTTGCATCAGAATAACTCTCAATGTCAAAGTGGCCAGTCTTCTTGTAAAGGATCATGGGCCTGGGGCTCCCTTCAGGTATCTCAAAATTCTTCTTATTTCTTCCCAGTGTAGTATTCTTGGATGCATAAAGCCGTAAACTGACTTAGTACACTCACAACAAAGGCTACATTTGGTCTAGTGATTGTCAGGTATATAAGTCTACAAGTCTTCTATATCTTCCAGGATCTTCTAGTAAGTCTCCTTGATCCACTGATAGTTTGGAACTTGGATCTATCGGTGTGTTAACTGGTTTAGCCCCCAACATCCCTGTTTCTGTTAGTAAATCAGTTACATTTTCCCTTTGGGATAGGTAAATACCATATTGTGGCCAAGCTACTTCAATCCTAAGAAAATATCTTTGTTGCCCCAATTATTTTGTCAAACCATATTGTTGTAGATAATACTTCAATTTTCTAGTTTCTTCTTGATCACTGCATGTAATAATAATATCATCAATATAAACAACCAAGATAATAGTTCCAACGGCTTGTATTTGAATAAATACTGAATGATCCACATAATTCCCGTTGAAACCCATATTCCATAACAAGTTCACTGAATTTCTCAAACCATACGTGTGGTGACTAGTTTAGGCGATAAATTGTTTCCTTTAACCTGCATACTGAAGTAGTATCAGGGGAATCACACAAAGCATACAAAACAAAAAAAATTTAAAAACACTTTACATAAACTTCCATTGAACCTTGGGGAAAACCCTATTTATTACAAACTACAAATCAAAATACAAAATCAAAATCCAATAGTCTTTGATCAACAATAACCTTACAAGTTGAGCACAACTCTTTTACAATTCAACCATAAAGCAATAAAACAAAAGCAAAGACTAAAAAGTAAGTGTGCATGAGTTCAATACTTATGGGAAGCCGATTTCACACACCCACCATGCGAATACTGCAGTGGTATGATCACAGCCTTTGCTATCACTCGCAATCGATAACACAAGAAGGGCGTGGTTTCAATTTAATCTTGGGAAGCAACCATATCACCACTACATCTCGAAATTCTCATTCTTATAAAGAGTGCAAAAGAACAATAAATTGGACATTGGACCATGTGAATCGAAGGGGGAGAAAATGGAGCCAAAACGGGCTCCAAACGGGATAGTTTTGACTCTAGGGTTTGGTTTAATATCCAAACACTTATGGGATCAAGAGGGCTAAACTTGGTACTTGGAGCATACTAAATGCTTATTGTTATGCATCATACAATTGTATTTTCAATAGCATTGAAGCCACAACAATTTGCATTTAATAGCTTTAAAACTACACCAACAAAATATACAAATGCAAAGGCTCTTTAATTGAAACACCGCAACACTTCAAAAAGAAACTATGAGCGAGAATTGCTTACTGTTATCATAAATTCCAACAGCATTGCCTTGACATGATAACAACCTTAAATCAAGGGAGGGTGCTTGATGAGGCTTCAATGACCAGACTTTGATCATGGGATGGGAGGAATGTAATTATGAAGGAGGTAAGAAACTCAACTAATGATCTTTGAGATGAAAGAAGAAGCAAGCTATGAGTGGGGGGTGAGCCTCTTTGAGAAGGAGTGGTGAATTAAAATGCAGGCAAGAAGTGTTGAATGAAGTCGGAAGTGGTCCTTTTAAAATTTTTCATGTGGGGTATAAAATCTAGATTAGATTTCAACCACCCTTTGAGGGATCAAAGGGTTGAGAGAGGCTAAAGATTTAGCCTAGTTAATCACCATTGATGGCTGTCACATGGATGGTGATGATTGAGTACACCCTTATCACCATGCCCACATAACACCTCCAAAATTGCAATAATATCTTAAGTGCCCATGAACCCTAATTTTCAAATCCAATTCATCTCAACCATAGATTTTCAAAACAACAAATCACCAACTTTGATTTAATGTGATCTTTATAGAACCCTAATGAGGGTGACGTGCCACCTTTTGCTACCTTAGGTGTTAAGACTTGTGTTTTACACAAGCTACTGCAATATCATTATCAAAGGGGGGAGATTATATCATCCCATGTCATGGTGTGTCCCCCTTATCTTCTTCACACTAATCACAATCCTCCATTTCAAAAATCTAATGGATATCAAATCACAAAATTAGGAGTTTAAGAGTTTAAACATTTTATGAAAATAGTGAAATCTCTACACTCCCATATGTGATCACACACGTGCCTCACACATGTACCATAAACTAGTGCATACTTATCAATGTTATGTGTTACAACCAAACAAGGGTCTCATGTCTAAGGTTAGGGTTTCTACGTCATGCCCATTAGGTAACCGACAGTTGGACGGACTCCAGGGTGTTCATTGGATTACAGTTGCCCTCTAAGGACGTGCACTCTTGCGGATGTAGGCTTCCTCTCTCAGCAAGTGTGTACAGTTCTGATAGGTGGATCTTATCTCATCAGAACGGTTTCTCAAAATGCGACTGTCTGTGCACACATTGTGAGCAAGCTTCATATGGTAAGGATTTGGGCTTATGTCCTCTTATAGCCTAGCTATGCTCACACAGGGCTTACACAAAACATATCTTAAACGAGCCGGGATCCACTGATCCTAAGCCCTTGCTCACACGACATGAGGCGAACGCAGTCATATCGACTTTGGCTAGAGAAAAACCCTAAAACCCCTCGATTCACAAAATT
The DNA here is from genome assembly GCF_054954075.1 of Amborella trichopoda. Lineage (NCBI taxonomy): Eukaryota > Viridiplantae > Streptophyta > Magnoliopsida > Amborellales > Amborellaceae > Amborella > Amborella trichopoda. The sequence goes on from NC_142340.1 coordinate 16,942,705, forward strand.
GTCCAAGAACCTCGCTTCAGTCAAACAAGGTTATTTTGGTCTATTTGGATCCCAGTATGCAAAGATTCCACTAGCCACAATGTTCTTGGTCACTCCCACTATGACTTTGAACAGTGCTAGCATCGCACACAAAAGGGCTATATATCCAGCGCATACCTTGTCTAACTCCCTCTGAGCAATAGACCCCGATGGTTGCTCCATATAGACTTCTTGTAAATCCCCATGAAGGAATGCATTCTTGACATCAAGTTGCCGTAATAACCACCCCTTAATGTCTTAGAATAATTATTACCAAATGTCTTATTGTATCCCTTTCCCACCAGTCTAGCCTTTAATCTCTTTACATATCCATCTGGCTAGTACTTAATGGTAAATACCCAATGACATCCAACTGGTCTTTTTTCTATTGGCAAATCAATGAGCTCCCAAGTACCATTTGACTCAAGCGCAACAATTTCCTCATCCATAGCTTTCTTCTATCCAACATGCAAAAGAGCTTCCTGATAGGCATATAGGTATGGAAATAGACGAAAGAGCTAAAAGCAAAATTCTTATAATGTGGAGACAAAGTTTCAAATGTAACAAAATAAGCAATAAGATGTTTTGTACATGATCGGTGACCTTTATGAAATGCTATTGGGTGATCAATACTTTCAACTTCAGGAGTAGGTTCAGGAATAGGATGAGGATCCATAGATAAAGAAGAAGTTGGTCGGTTGCTTGAGTTTGTTGTAATGGCTCTTTTAATTTCTCTCATACACTTTGAGAGGTTGCTTATGTGGAACACTAGTAATAGGAGGAGAGGCAGGCTCTATAGAAGGAGACTTTGAGATAATGAATTATCAATCGAGAAAGGAATAGGAATGGAAACTGGAGTAGAGGAAGTAATGGGTTGTGAATTCAACCTTTGTGCGGACTGTCCTGAATTTATTTCTAGCATTTTACCCTCATCAGAAAAGTATGGAATATTTTTAAAACAGGTAACATCAGCAGATACACAGTTCTTTTTCAAATGAGGATGATAACACTGATAGCCTTTTTGGGTATGAGATTACCCTAAACATACACACTTAATAGCTCGGGGATCCATTTTGTTTGTTCCATGGCCGAAGACCTGAACAAAGCCAACACACCCAAAAACTTTGGGGGGCACCGTAAACAAGGGTCTATTGGGTAAAAGAAAAAAAAGTGGTGATTTTTCCATCCAAAATAGAGGAAGGCATATGATTTATGAAATAACAAGCTGTCAAAACTGAAAGTGGATACAAAGACTAGAGCAAATTTCCAAGCCGAAAAACAAGGCAAAATGGACACCTTCAATAAGCCACTTGCTAAAAACCAAGCTAAGTGAATAAGTTACAATCTTTTTACATAACAATTACAACCATTTCTAGCCTTGTATAACCACTGTAAATAAACTCAAATACTAACCACTTATGGGGCAATTACATATAAAGCAAGACTAGCTTATGACTTACACTTTCATAGCACAAATTACATAAACTATGTCCCAAAGCTTAAATACATCATGCAACTAATCTAAATAAAATTCTAAAGAATAAAATCAACTAAACATGGAATTAGAATACCAAATTAAAATAGGGAAGCCATGGGGCCACGCAATCGGGCCCTACAAGGACTTAATTTTGTCCTTTCGGATCGTTCAAAAGTGGTTCAATCTCACAAGAGTGTCTAATCCAAATGAGAAGAAATTACACCCCTTAAAATCACTTTTTAAGATCTTAACACATTGGCATTATCATCCAAAATAGAATGACAAAGGTTTGAATTGAATCGGATAAAGAACAAGAGAGTTATGGCCAAACTACGCACGGTGGTCTCTTGGACCACCAAAACAGTCTTGTATGGAAAGATTATGAACCTTCATAGGTAAAAACGTGATGAAAAAGTTTTGAAAATGGAATGACACTCTAAGACTAAATTATTTGATGGGTTTGAAGCAAAGTAATTAGTGGATATTATGCATGATTATGGATTCTCATGTATATAAGCTGTAACTCATGAAGGACCACACTATGAATAAGCATGATGAAAAAGATGATCAAATGAGGATTCTAAGATCAATGAAACTTTTCTAAATTCAAAACTCTAGCAACTATAGATGCCAAGGATATGACCTTATGAGAAAAGAAAATTCAATGGAGTTTACCTTGATAAATGCACACTATGGACTTAAGCATAAGAAATGAGGACCACCATCAAGATCACCATTAATGGAACTCCAAATTTTCTCTCTCTTCAATCTCTCTCACAAAACCTTAGAAGAAGGAGGGGAGGAACTATTTTCCAAAATGGTTCAAGAGTTGAGATAGTTAGGGTTTGAGATCTCATGATGTGCTTTTATAACATGGGTGTAACTTTGGATTCAATCAACACCTTTAATGCACTAATCCAAAGGCACATGAGAGGCTAATGTAACTAGCCACCCATCCCCATTCAACCACTAGGATGAAGGGATGGGATTTCACACCATTATTACTCACTTTAACCCTAAGTTATGCGACTTTACCATTTTGTCCTTGGCCCATGTTTTTGTTCCAATTGTATCCAATATGGCCTTACAAAAATACCCTTAGTTTTTTTTTTTAATTATGTATTAGAATAGATAACCACAAAGGCTAAAGGGCAAAGAAGTAATTGGCAAAGCTCACACATGTGGAGAACCCTTATAAACTTGCTCGATGGCATCATGTCTAGCAAATGAAGCTGGATAAACCACCTAAGATGTATAGCCTTGCAGGAACTTTTGTCACTTGTGGGAACTTCCATTCCATTATTTTCCTTATCCCAAGCTTTGAGATATTTGTTACCTTGGTTTCAAACATACTTTGGCTGGGTTAGAAACATACTTCAGAAGTTTCATGCATGACCTTGTCTAGGGGCCGTCCCATTTTTAGCCAATTGTTGGGGCCTTTGTGGCTTCTGTTGCTGATAGAGGATTGATGGAGCATGGGATCTATACCTGTATCTTAGACTCGATCTCTAAGTCATTGAGCTTGTTAATAACACTCCTATTTTGGGATTAGGACCTTCAACCTTATTAGGAAATTGACATAATCACGTAAGAAATTTGTGGGTTTTTGGTTCAATTTTGAGCCCTTGTAAGTAGTTGAGCATGGTTCTTGCTTTGCAAATGACGGGCGTGATACCTTGTCCATGAGCATTTGGAACTTGGCCAGATGGGTTTGAGGATTCCCTCTTTGGACAGACATTTTTATGGGTTGCGTTATAGTTCTTTCTTTGTGAAGCTGCAGACTCAAGTTGAACCTTTTGGTGGTGACCATGTGATTTTCGCAACATCTTGCTTGGGGAACTTGGAGGTAGAATGGTTCTCTACGAGAGTGGAAGTCTTCATGTGTTCATGATGATTCTGTTTTGGACAAACCTTGGAGAGTTCTATGTGAGATTCTTATATTAAGCTTTTGACCAGGAGGCCTTGTGGAATTTCTTGTCCATATAATCCGTGTGAGGGAGTTTCTTCTAAAATTATGTGCTGTTTTATCAGTTAAGAATAAGATATTGGTTGGTATAAAAAGGAACTAGCTCACTGGAAATTATCTTCAGCAATGGCAAATATGGTCCCTGAGTTGGGGGGGGGGGGGTGTTGGGTGGGGAGGAAAGAATGACTCAATGGAGCTTTTCAAATGCATCAGTTACACTGGCACGGTATGATGTGTTTCTTTGGTACATCTAGGATGAAGTTTCTCTGCTGTTGGCTTGGCTAGCAAGAGCTTCTTATCCTTGGAGGATCCCATCTGCAGTCTAGTTGTTATTGTCTATTTTAAGTCTTCTTAATGGAGGGATTCCAGTGTCCAAGTTGGTGGGTGACTTGATTCGGTTTTTATATTTTACTTGTGCAGAAAGGCTTTGCCTCTTGATTCTAGCTGATCTATTTGAATTGAATTTCTAAAAGGAGGTCCAATTCTAGTTATAGGGAAAGAGGACCCAAATGGGTTGGGCTTGTTCATTGCGTTGAGATGGTTGAACTTGCAACACTCTGATGATATCCTCAGGGAAGGCAAATGTTGGTGGAATTGCAATCCATTTTGCATTATAAGTTCATTTTGTGATTGGTTTCTCCATCCTTTTCTAGTTGGACGCATTCCTTGCATGTCCATAGTTGGATTCGGAGACTGTGCCCTTTCTAATTCATGTTTGATGATATTTTGAAGTCTGAGTTCTTCAATATTCTGTGCATGTCCATCAAACAGCCATAATGGCAGTTTCATTCTGTTAAACCTATTGATAGTCCTATTTCATCGCATGAATATTTTTCTCATAGCTTCAACTCCTATGATTTGGTAGTTAATTAGGTTGAATAGAGAATCTTGATTATATAACTTAATTTTTCCTTTGGTTGCTATAACTGCTGATTTCAACTTTGAAGAGAGTAATGAAGGGACATCTTGTTTGGGACACCATCAGACTCCTTGGAGTCGCTCTGTTGTTAATCTTAATTGATTATGTCCATTTCTTGTTGTTGATACAATGTACGGATTATGCTCTGTTTATATTGTTGTATCTACAGAATATGCTGTTTTATGGAAGATTAATCTGTCGTAAATATTAAAATCTTATTTATTTTTGTCAGTTGGTTGTATCGGATCAAACCATCTGTGACTCACGAACCATTCCATCCTCGGGTTCCTACACACGCACATCTGGTTAGTGAATTCAATCAATCTTCGAGCTCTGCTACTCCAACTCAACTGCGATGGAAGCCTGCTGACGTTCCAGAGTCACCAACTGATTTTATTGATGGGCTATACACAATATGTGGGGCCGGAAGCTCTTTCCTTAGGCATGGATATGCTGTTCATATGTAAGCATGTCTATCTCGTTGTGTATTGTTATGGTGGGGTAGGTCAATAATGGAAATTTTTTCGTCGTAGTTTAATTCACTGATCCTCATTTTGTGTGTATTGCATGTTTTTCCTAATTTTCCCTTTTCCCTTTTTCATGAATATTTTGAGAGGACTAGTTCTCATAAACTATTATTGTTCTACTACTAGGTTCGTCATTGAACTAATTTTTAACTGAAACAAAGCTGAAGTGGTTCATGAAAAGCATAAACTATATATTAGGTGTTTTTATGTATTTGTTACATGACAAATGCAGACAACTGCATCTTTGTCTTTCTACCATTTCTCAAATGTTAATTGGTACTGCCTTTCTCTGGGCCATGGTCATGGGTCCTATGTGTGAGGACTCATCTACCAGATTTGCCGTGATGAGTCCAGGCAGTGTAAACAAAGGAACAATCCAGATTATAGGGTTCCCTCTTTCATATCATCCGCAGGGCCTGACCTCTCTATCCATGAGATGGTGATTTCCAGGACGCCATTGGTTTGCCATGTGACCCGTAAGACCTCAACTGGGTTGGCCCCAAACTGATTTCATGACCTTAAATGAAGGCTCCTATCTCTGATTTCTTCACCCGGGTTTCATGAGGTTTTGGAGCTTGTGACCAATATGTGGACTGAGGGGTATTGTTATCTTGGAATGTGGTAATTCGTGATACTGAAATATAACTCAAATGCAAGATAGTTTCTGAGGCTGAGATTGGAATCGTGCTTTCCACATTTGAGGAAATTGCTCACAAAAATTTTAAGATGGTTTTGTTGTTTTGCTGAAGTAGTGTTATGATATTGCAATTTTCAAATATTTCCTCTTTTCGTCTCTGTACTATGTTTGCCACTTGCCCTCCCTCCTAAGCTAGAGTTTATGAGAAAGTTTGGTCCTTGTTTTCTTTGCCACTGGCACCCTCTGATCTTGTATTATGGTCTTCTAATCAGATTTTAAAAACTCGAACTTGATGGCAAACTCAGTCTAGGCCAAATGAATCAGCTTGCCAAGTTAAATAGTGAAATCAGAAAATTTCAGCTAGTTTTTCAGCAATTTCTTGTAAAAAGTCAATAAAACAAATGTTAGTATTGGGGATCAAACCTAGCTCATCGCTAGGATGTTGGAATTTTGCGGCTATTTAAAGGCCTTATGAAGAATGAGCCGGCGACTCATAGGCAGTGGCTTGGTTAAGGGAACCCACCGAAGCCGTAGCGAAAACGAGTCTTCATAGGGCAATTGTCACTGCTTATGGACCTGAACCTGGGTGATCTATCCATGACTAGGATGAAGCTTGGGTGAAACTAAGTGGAGGTGGGTGAAACTAAGTGGAGGTGGGTGAAACTAAGTGGAGGTCCGAACCGACTGATGTTGAAGAATCAGCGGATGAGTTGTGGTTAGGGGTGAAATGCCACTCGAACCCAGAGCTAGCTGGTTCTCCCCCGAATGAACGAGATATTGAGGAATTGTCCATATGTAAGATCATAATTATTGATACGGGTCTTTTCCACATAAAAAGGGAATCATTATTCAAGAATCGAAGTTGATTTGCTTTATAAAAAGAAGATATCAATGAACTCCTATGAAAGGGTTTCACGGGATTCAGCCAATTGTCTCGATCGTGGGATATCATTGAGAAATAGGAATCCGTGTTCTTAAAGGATTTCCCGCGATTATTCCTAGTATGGAATGAGTCAATCATCCACTGTGGTATCTTATTGAACCAAAATCGTGCTATTGTTCCTCCATTGATCAATAATTTCGATCTTTGGGAAGTATCATGATCATCTAATAAGAAAGGTTTCAATTTGTTCAAATGAACGATTTGAACACCTATTGATTCTAACAACTGATTGCAGAGTTGATCATTCGGACCTTTCAATTCATAGATGTGGATCTCGGACCTATGAATGGGGATATTCCCGATACTCACAAAGAAAAAAGGAAGTGACTTAGACAAAAAGAGAAGTGACTTGGACAAAAAGAAACGAAGTGACTTAGACAAATCTTGTTTGTCGATAACCTCGGACCAATCAATCGAATGTTGATTAATACGTAATCGATCGAACACTACTTGAAAACGGTTCTTCTGTTCAGAAACGAAATGTTCCAAATGTTCTTGGAAATTCTTCCTCCCATTGGATCATTTGTATCTATATGCATTAGGATCCCGATTCATGAATCTCTTGGTTCGAGAAATAAGAGGATCGAACCATTTCTTCTGACTCTTTTTCAAATTCGATAAATGTTGGTTGATCGTATATTTCATTATAGTTATATGATTCAGAGTATCATTTCCTATTTGATCCCTTTGAATTCCATATTCGAAGTTGCAATCGGATCTATTCATTAAAAAGAATCTCTTCGATACATTTCTTATGTACCCATAGGTGCTATATTGGATTTGAATCAGATTTCGGATCAATCTATATTGATTGACTGCCTCCATTATGTTGTTGCTTGCAAATACCACTATTTTTGGATCTTCCAAACCATTCCTGCAGGAGATCCGGACATGTAACAAATTTTACTATAGTGGAACAATGAACTTCAGTGGGAGTATGGTCCAGAGGGACTGAGGTTGGCAATATTGATGCCGAGACTCAAACTAGGCTTGATGAGCTAGGTCAGTTGAGTACTAAAACCCTCAGATACCTGGGCATAGAGCACAACTGATACAGGTTATCTCTTGATGAGGTCAGAGTTTCTCAAGGTAGTTAACCAAAGGACAATGTAAACCTTGTGTGTGATTGGTAGGCTTGAAGGGACAAGAGCCAAATCCTCATCATAGTCCATCACACGACATGTACACATGATAGCCGTATCGGGAAGCGAAGCACCATTAAAAATGTTACGTGTACAAGTGCGAAAGGTAACCCCCATGCACCAAACATTGATGTGTGTGCATAGGTCTATGTGATCTAGGCTTGTCCCTTGGGGGAACATGTAATCCATAGATTATGATTGTGTCCCATCATCTATTAGCTGACTTCGATAGCCCAATTATGGATCCCTGTGATGGACTATGGGTTATGGGAACTACTGTGTCAGTTTGAGAAAGTGAGTGTGGTTCATGGTCTCTAATAGAAGATGGAGTGCTTTAGCAATTTCGCTACTTCCTTAATATAGTTGGATCCAGATCCTATCAAATTAACTTAATAATAATTAATTTGATTATAAATGATTTTTAAAATGACAAAATGAATTTTTTAAAATCTCTGGGTATTTTATTTTTTTCAAAATAGATTTATAAATGGGCTTAAATTGAATTTTCAGATATTTGATTATTCAAAGAGAAAAATAAAATATTAAATATTTTAAAAAAATCTTGATATTAATTTCAAAATAACTAAGATATATTGAGGTCCATTATTCTTCATGAGCCTCGCCAAATTATAGCATGTGGGGAGGGAGGTGCATGGGGCCCACTTGTGGCCTTATGGGCGTGCCGCCCCACTATGTGCAATTTGTTTTCTTATTTTGTTGGGGCATGAACCTGCCACTCAATTGATTGAACTAAAAGGGAAGGTTTTGTAATGAAAAGATATTTGACTTTTCAAAGAGGCATGTGTAAGAGAGTGAAGAAATTAAAAGTAAAGTAAATTAATTTTTCTCGACACTATATATTTTGATGGGATTAGGTTAAAAAAACTGAAGGATAATGTTCTAGCACCTTCCATTAGATCATGATGGCTGATCTATGGATTGTAAGGCTAAGATCTCTTACCTCACAGGTCTCCTATGATTAATAGTCTAGATTTAATCTCCATAAGGAATGGCTAGCCTTAGAAACTCTAACTGAATCATGAGTCTATAAAAAGTCTCAATGGGGGATCCCATTCTCAAAACCTATGTTACATCTCTCTCTCCTTAAAGAGCCTCATGCCCTTCTCTCACTCTGATATCTCTCATCTCTCTACCATCTCTCTAACACGTAGAGAATTTAGAGAAGAAAAGAGGGCCACACCTCAACCATAGTAGCCAAAGGGACACCCCATACACATAGTCTTGAGGCCTTGATCTTATTCCATATGGCTCTTACCATTGAAGGGTTTCTAGCCTAGGCTTCTCATACTTGTAAAGATATGAGAAAGACCTTGATCCTCGTGCGCCATCGGAGGAGACCCTAGTTGGATGTATCAAATCCAATTGAGGTAATCTTTTGACACTTTAATTTTTGTTTATATAGTTTGTATTTCTTGTTCCCAAATGAGATGGTTGAGCCTGTTTTAGATTTTGCTCTGGCTTATGACCTAGCAATAATGAACACTTACTTTAAAAAGTGAGATGAACATTTAATAACCTATAAAAGTAGATCAGATAAAAGCCAGATAGACCTCTTCCTAGTAAAGAAGGTAGATCGACCATCATGTAAAGACTGCAAGGTTATCCCAGGAGAGTGTTTGACTACCCAACATAGGTTCGTGGTTATGGACGTCTGCATAAAGACATGGAAAAGAAGGGCTGAATGTAATGGAGGTCCAAGAACTAGGTGGTAGAATATACAAAATGAGAAAATAGTCCCATTTAGGGATAAATTAGTTGACGAAAGAAAATTGAACTCTGAACATGATGCCAATGTAATATGGAATGCTATGACTGACTGTATCAAGAAAGTGGCAAAAGAGTTTTTAGGAGAATCTAGAGGGAAAAGAAACTTCGATAAGGAAACTTGGTGGTGGAGCGATGAGGTTCAGAAGGCCATTAATGAAAAACGATCATGTCATAAAACTTGGCAGTGCAATAGAAACGATCAAAACTTAGAAGAATATAACAATGCTAAGAAAAACCCTAAACAAATAGTAAGTAAAGCTAAACTTAAGGCATATGATATGCTATACAATAAATTGGGAATAAGAGAAGGTGAAGATGTCTTCAAATTAGCAAGAATAAGAGAGAAAAAGAGTAGGGATCTAGACTATAATAAATGCATTAAGAGTGAGGATCAAAGGGTCTTAGTGAAAGATGACGAGGTCAACGGATGATGGAGAGTTTATTTTAAAGAAATATTAAATGACGAACACAATGGGAACATAACGATAGAAGGAATTGCGGGTACAAATGAGGGCAGACGTCATAGATATATTTATAGGATTAGGATGTCGGAAGTAAAAGAAGCTTTAAAAAGGATTTAGGACCAAATAGTATCCCGATAGAGGTTTGTAAGTGCATGGGGGAGATTGGCATTGACTACTTGACGAAGCTGTTCAATAAGGTGTTGGGAACAAAGAAAATGCCAGACGAATGGAGGAAAGATGTTGTAATACCTATTTACAAGAACAAAGGAAACATATAGAATTGTGCGAACTATCGAGGGATCATGCTTATGAGCCACACTATGAAGCTTTGGGAGAGAGTGATTGAGCAACGAGTAAGGTATGAAGAGTGTATCTCAAAACCAATTTGGTTTTATCCTAGGAAGGTCAACAACTGAGGCTATTTTCCTACTTAGGCAATTGATTGAGAAGTTTAGAGCGAAGGGAAAAGACCTCCACATGGTCTTTATTGATTTAGAGAAAGCTTGTGATAGAGTACCTCGAGATTTGATTTGGTGGGTGTTGGAAATAAGTCTCTTGACACTACCTTGACTTGGTGAGAGATATATACGATGGAGCACTAACTAGTGTACAAACAGTTAGTGAAGAGACGAGTGATTTTTCAGTGACAATAGGTCTACATCTAGGGTTAGCATTGAGCCTGTACCTCTTTGTCTTAGTTATGGACGACTTAACTAGGCACCTACAAGATGAGGTACCGTGGTGCATGTTGCTCGCAGATGACATAGTTTTGATTGATAAGACCTGAAATGACGTCAGCACAAAGTTATAACTTTGGAGGGATGCTCGAGAATCCAAAGGTTTTAAAATTAGCCGGACTATATGGAATGCAAGTTTAATAATAACAGGAGTAGAGACGTGGAAGTAGTTCAGATTGACGGCTATAAAGTACAAAAAAGATCGCACTTATGATATCTTGGGTTGATAATCCAGGAAAATAGAGAGATTGAAGAAGATGTCCCACGCAGAATTAGAGTTGGTTGGGCAAAGTGGAGATGTGCATTTGGAATTTTATGTGATCGCCACATACCAATGAAGTTGAAGGGCAAGTTCTACATGACAACTGTGAGACCAGCGTTGCTCTATGGGGCTGAATGTTGGGCGGACAAAAAACATATACCCATAGAATGAGTGTTTCGAAGATGAGGATGTTGAGATGGATGAGTGGCAAGACAAGAAGGGATAGAATTTGAAATGGATCCATTCGAGAGAATTTAGATGTGGCACCAATAGGCGATGAGATGAGAGATAGTAGACCTCGGTGGGCTGGCCATGTGTGGCGTCGACCAAGTACATCACCTATTAGGAGGTGCGAGTTAGTTCAAGTAGAAGGACTTAAAAGGGCAATGGGCAGTCCCAAAAGGACTTGGTTGGAAGTAGTTCGGAAAGATATATAGGCTTATGGCTTCACTAAGGGTATGGTATTTAATAGAACAGAATTGCAGACCACGATTCGTGTAGTCGACGCCAATTAATTTGGAAAAGGCTAATGATGATGATTTCTTGTTCCCAAATCAGGTTTATGTAATTTTTGTTATTGAAATGAAAGAGTTGTATTAAGTGGCAGCAAGTGAGAATCTATTTTGTGTTTCATCTTTATTCCTTTTGAGTTTATTTTGTATTATTTCAACCTTTGTAAGTGTCATAGCTAGTTAAGAAATGAAAATTTTTAAACTATATATATCGTGCTAGTTCACCTTGTCCAACTTTCACAGGGTCGTGTTACAAAGCTACTACATCAACAGATGCCATATAATAGTCAAATTAATTAAAATATTAAACTACATACGAAGAAAAACTCAGACATGTTATGTGTTCCATTTATAAAACTTACTCACTAAATGAGTTGAATTGACTGGGGTATTTCGAACTCGATGTGGGTTTTGATGATCCTACTTTTGGGGGCTGTCACTTTCTTTTCTAAAATGAATAATTTCCCATGATTGCTTGAGGATCTCAACATAGGAGGGCACCCTTTTAATATCATATGAGTATTTAGTTGCGGAACCAGTCCCCAACGCAAAAAATCCTCCAAATCCTGGTCCATAACCAACATATTGCGTAAGTTGTGGAAAAAGGAATAACTAACAAATCCTCAAGATCCATGTCTTAACTTTGATGGTAGCTCTTAAGTTCGCCTAGGGTCATAGGGAATAAGATGTTAAGAGCGATGGCTTGGAGGATTGAGGCCCTATTCAGGACCTTCTAGAATCTGTGATTCCATGATGGTGGAAGGGAACTCTTTGAGGGCGTGTTTGTTTTGGTGGAGCTTTTTGGTAGTGGGAGGCCCAAGTTCCACCAATCCCACTCCCATGTTTGTTGCAACCCTGTGGAAGCTGCAAGATGGAAGCGTGGCATTCCATGGGAGTTTTAAAATAGCATCAAAAGCATGAAAGGGGCGGCTTCCATATTTTGTGGAAGAGGGGGCTTTGGCATCCTGTTCCACAATCAAACACGCCCTAAATGTGATACCATGGCAGAGCATGGGAATGCAATTACTATTGAGGATGGCAGATCTTTCGAAGAGATCATGCTTTTAGCAAGCACATAAGAGTTATCTTTTTGGCATGCCTTTAGGGAGGCAAACAACAAAGCAGATCTATTTGCTAAACATGGAGGGGAACAAGATCAAATTGTTAAAGAGTTGAGTAGCACGTAGCGTTTCTGATCAGCTACTTCTTTGGTTCTCTATCTTTATGATCTCTCTTTTCCCCCCCTACCATGCATGTGTCTCATTTTTACTGTATTTCTTGTACAACTTGATGTCATATGTAAGGTAGTTAATTATTTAAAGCAAAGTTGTGTAAAAGAAGGATCTTACTTTGAGAGATGCATTTCTTACACCACAAATCTTTCAAATCCATGTTAGTAACCAACCTATTTCATAAAATGTATTTCTCTCTCAGCTTGCTAGTCATGTTAATTGCTCGGGAGCCAAAATGCCCCACAACCATCAGGAAATGATGGATTCGCACCAGTGGTCACGGGGCTATGGAACTCCTCATTGACTTCTATACATTTCCATTTGGAGTTCCATGTCCATAAATAAAAACATCCAAGGGCCCAACGAAGATGCCCTACAACCAAAAAGTAATAAAGGTAGCAATCGCCTCAGTAATCATCGAGTTCCATCTATGGAACTCCTCATTGACTTCTATAAGTTTCCATTTCAAATCCTAATCTCATAAATAAAAGCAGCCAAGGGCCTATTGCGCTCATGAATTTATCCTTCACGAGCCCAATTGGAGTCTTGTGTTTCAAAGTGCATCCTCTTTTACAACTCTGCTGAAATCTCACCCGTAAGACCAAATTCAATACAAAATTTTGGAATGGAATATTTGTAGGTCTTAGGATTACAAATACGTAACTCATTGTCATTTATCTTGGGATTGACCAACATGTCCATACGGTGGTTCCCTGTGGTTAACTTCCCTGATGTGTATCTGGATCTTGGACAAATGTATAAAATCTCCTAACTGGATTTCTTACCTCCAAAAAAAAACGGCTCCTCCTAAATGGGTTTTTTGGTGATGCAAATTCGATTAAACAATGAAGAACTGGAAAGAAAAAAGAAAAGCAAACAAGCATGGCTTAAATGGCTCCAAGAGTTCACTAGAATTCAAAAGAAACGAAGTTCTTGAAGGTCATAGCAATTCTTGATCAGACCTAACTTAACCCATATTTATAGACTTTGTTTAAACCTAATCCTAATTCTAATGTAATTAGAACTCCGAATTAAAATTGGACCTGAGCTTTTTCTGCCCTTGAAAACAAATTAAGGAAAACTCATCCTAAAAAATAACCCTAAAAAAACCCCTACTTCTTGTAGGCATAACTTTTCACTCTGATGTCGAAATCGCTATTATGAAATCATTTCGAAAATGGCCTCAAATCCTACGAGGTAACACCCTATTTCATTGGTTTTCTTCAAAAATCGTGGCCCAATATTGGCTCTAAAGCCATAAATTTCGGACGTGAAATTCATTGCTCGAAGTAAGTCTGCATTAGTCTACCCTAATTAGAGGGAACTCGCCCTCGAGTTTTGATCATTCGTGAGCTTCTGTAGTGCTTCTGCATCAATCTTCTTCAGTTTCTCCTATGAAATCCATGAATTCTCTGGCTTAGGCCTGTATTTCCATTAGACCAAATACATAGCGTGGGAACCATGACGGGTATTAACTGTCTGATATGTTTATAACCTTCTGGATCTGATCAGCAACCTGCTCAAGCATCTGCATCTTCCATTCAGTAACCTTATGTCAATAGGATGGTACTCATACAGACAAAAGCATTAAATATAAAAGATATTCAATACTTCTTTGGAAGCTCAATTTCTTATGCATTATTACAACTCTTTTGAGCACAGGACATGGACCAATGTTTTTGTACTTGAGCATGTGTACCAAGCTGACCCCAAAGAGTTGGGATTAAGTTCAGATGATTATGATGAGCTTGTGATGTGTACCACTGGGAAAACGTTCTCACCTGAGTTACGTAATCACTAAATCACCTTCGTTGAAGTCCTTTGGCATCGGTGTCGATCAATATCCGTTTTGTACTTCTCAAAACGTTATTGAAGCTTCTCTTGTACTTGCCGATGAACTTCTTGTAAATGCTTCAGTGTCATTACTTGCTCACTCTATCTTGGGTAGATGCACGAAGTCCAACAACTTATCCGGGATTGTCCATACAAGGACTCAAATGACTTTCCTATGGATTGGTCAACTGTGCTACTATAAGCAAATTCAGCTTGTGGCTGAATTTGATCTCAGTGCGAAGGCTTATCTCCTACAAGGCTTCTTAATAGATTTCCCGGGCTTGAATTAACAACCTTGATCTGCCATCACTCTGTTGAAGATAAGCTCTACCATACTTAACTTGAGTGCCTACCTTCTTCCATAGGGTATTCCATAGATGATTCATGAGCGACCTAATGGTCTTAGGGACTCCATGGAGACAAAACACCTCCTTGAAAAATAAAGTCGGCAGCATGTGTGGCATCAACAGTGGTCTTGCCAGGAACAAAATTTGCCACCTTTGGAAAGCAGCCCACCACTACAAATATCAAATCTCAACCTTTAGTTGTGAGGATGATCCACCACGAAATCCATACTGACTTTTGTCCATGATACAGTAGGAACAGGCTAAGATAAATGTAAGCCGGTGTTCTGTGATTGCCTTTGGCTACTGACAAACTCTGCACCTCTGAATATATCGACCTACATCTCGCATGAGTTTTAGCTAATAATATTTCTCCTCCAACAGTGCAATGATTTTATCTCGAATCTCGCTTGAAGTGCGCACTGAGGTTTCAACCATGCAGCTCTCTAGTAATTTTTTTATTTTTATTTTTGAAAATGTTAGCTCCCTAGTAATTTGAATGTGAAGAGATCTCTTCGGTGAATAATCGACTTCCTTTAAAAAGTTCCTCATTTAATTGCATACACTACTCAAGAAATGCAAAATAACGGTTAGTAGCATATAACTATGGGTAGGACTTCAGACCCAACCACAGAATTGACAGGAGTCCCAAGTAAATACCAATAGGTGTGGCAACGGGTCGGGTCTGGCCGGACCCAGACCTAGACCCAAATAGATTCGGGTCTACGTTTTTGACCCGGACTTGACCCGTCGGGTCCAAAAAATTGGACCCATACCCATACCCATCGGGTATTGGGTCTACCCCATCGTATCTTGGGTCCATTGTCACCCTCACTATGAGCTTCTTTTTTTCTTTGTTTTGCCCTTTTTTTACCATCATATACCCGTATTATTAGCAACAAGGTCATAATCACACGCTATTAGATTTCAAGCCATGTGATTTGTCGTTTAATAGCTAAAGATTACTACTAGTTCTAATTATATATGATCCTTAATACACTCAAATGAATAGGGCTTAAAGTAAAGTATTTTATCCCTAACAGTTTATGGGTTTGGGTTGGGTCTAGCTAGACCCGGACCTTGACCTTGATCCGGACCCGTATAGTGTTCAGGTCCAAGTTTTGGACCCGGACTCGTCCCGCCGGGTCCAAATGCTAGACCCATACTTGACCTGTGTCGGGTATACCTAGCGGGTCCCGGGTCGGTTCCGGGGTCATTGCACCCCATACCATCTTTTGCTTAATACATCAACCACTTATATTTTAGTTGCCCGACTCATAACACTCCTAACAAATAACCATTACACTTTGCAGGACACCCATTCAACCTTTTGTGGGCATTCAAAAGATTCAAAGCCGCATGTTCAGAAAATAAGATGAACTCCCTTTGGATGAGATAATGTTTCCAATCTCATAAAGCTTGATCAATAGCATAAAGTTCTACATCATATATACAGCACCGAGCCTTGGACTCATTCAACTTTTCACTAAAGAAAACCATGGGCTTGCCCTCTTGGCTAAGGACTCTCAAATACTCACAAGCATCACACTCCATCTGAAAAATCTATTCAAATGCGTCCTTCTTCACACAATTAGTTATGGGTTTAAAAATGGTGTTGAAATTTCAGATGGATCTCCTATAAAGAGTAGTCAATCCATGAAAATTGTTCACATCAGTCACTGTTTTCGATTTAGGCCAATCCACAATTACTTGTGCCTTAGCTTGATCAACTTTATCTCCTTTAGTTGAGACCACAAACCCTAGGAATATCAAGCTATCTGTCATGAAGGAACACTTCTTGAGATTTACGAACAACTTCTCGTTGCAAAGTGCCTCCAAAACCTGCCTTAGATGGTCTAGGTGCTCATTGTTACTTGGACTATAAAAAAGAATATCATCAAACTATGGAATCATTTTTTAATAAAAGGACAAAGTGATCGGTTCATGACCATCATAAAAGTACTCAATGCATTATTTATCCCCAAACGGCATCACCAACCGCTCAGACAAACCTTCCAGGATCTTAAAGGAAATGTTCACCTGTCTTCAGGAGCAGATACAAATCTTATGATGCCCACCCTTTAAATCAATTTCAAAAAAGACCTTTGATCGCGAGAACACATCCAACATATCATTAAGATGAGGAATAAGAAAGCAGTACTTCACAATAATTTAATTGATGGGCCTACTGTCTGTTGCAGTTATGTGGCCATAAAGGCCTTATGAGAGAATGTACTAAAATTGTTATAGTGGCATGATAACTCTAGTGGGAGTGTGGTCCACATTGGACCGAGGCATTGCTAATGCCAAGACTCATTTGAGCTTTGACTGGCTATGACTCAGTGTGAGGTCTAAAAACCCATAGCCTTGGGCACTGTGAGCGCAACCGATAAGGGTTTTGATGTGGGGTTACCCCTTGGTGAGGTTGGAGTTGTGCCCAGGGCAGTTGGGCAGGGGAACTTGATGTGACCTCAGTATGGAATGGTTGGCTTGAGAGGGCAAGGGCCTAAATCCTCATCATTACCATCACATGGCATGTATACTAGATAGTCGTTCGGGAAGTGGCCCTTTTGGATAAAGCTGTATTTTGCGTACATGTGCTGAAGAGATGACTTCCTGCAACACTGGACTGTGTTGGAAAGACCCATGGAGCATAGTACTAGAATGGGGCCTGGACTTGTCCTCAGGGAGGGACTTGTAATTCGTGGGCTAGGATCATGCCTCGTTCATTTAATTGGCTGACTGTAATAGTCCAATCATGAACCCCTGCGAAGGGTTGTGGGTCATGGGAACTATTGGGCCAGTTTGAGAAGGTGCAGTAAGATGCGGCCTCTTGAAAGGATGGAGTCCTCAGTATATTTGTTATAATCCTAACTCTCTAGATTCAATTCCCATCAAATTTTCTTGAATATATTTAAATATATTTTAATTATTTTTCAGATAATTAAAATGAATTTTTAGACCTTTTTGGGTATTTTATTTTATTGAAAAATGATTTTTAAATAAGAAAAAATCAATTTTCTGATATAATCAGAGAGAGAAATAAAATATTTGATGACATTATAAAATGCATTTTAATATCTGTTAATTATATTTAATATATTGGGGGTCACTGGCCACCCAAAGGGTGGTGTGCCCCACCTCCTTATTCTTCTCTTGATTGGAATATTTTAGGAAAGAGTTGGTGTAGAGATTTTGATTGTTTTCAAAAGGGGAAAGTGTAAGAGATTTATTGAATTTGATTTAGTATTTTCTCTATATAATATTTGATGATAATAAAGTTATGGAAACTGAGGGATAATGGTTTTACCTCATTCCTTTTAATCATGAAGGATAATCTAAGAAATGAATGGATGAGATCTGTACACCTCATAAGTCTCCATGATCTAAGGTCAAATATTAAGTCTCATAATGATGGCTAAACCCTAATCCTAAAAACCCTAGCTCTTATGTTGTATAAACTAGCTATGGAGGGCACATTCTCTACACACTTCGTATTGTAATGTCTCTCTCTCTCTGACCCTAAGGGGTGGTATGCTTCTCTTTGATCTTTCTCTACCTCTCTCTCTAAAATTAGGGTTTAGAAAAGAAAAGAAAAGAAACCTAAGGGGTGGCATGCCCAAGCCACAAAGCTTAGCCCATCGGTGTTAGCCTTATGCTCATGTGTTGAGCCTTGTTCTAGTTTATCCCATGTCATGCTCTTTGCTGGTTTTGCCTAGGCTTCTCAAGTTGTGAGACAAGTTCTTGATCCTAGATCCCATGTGCCATTAGTGGAGGAGACCAAGTGTGGGGTGTACGAACTTTTTGGGGATAATTTGAGGCAAGGTATGCAATATTTTATTGTTTCATGCTTTCTTGATTTGAATTTGCACCTTTGTCATTCTTGTGCTTTTATTTTGCTCATATATTGTATTAAGACACTTATAAGTGATCCGGGTGGTATTACATAAGAAAAAGATAAAAAAAATTTAATTGGTGTTGACTTGGCCAGTCACATAGTCCTTCTTTAATTGGTATCCGAGCAAGGTTATCTTGATGTCATTATTTTTGCTTTTGTTGTTCTTGGTGAGTTTTCGATAATAAACTTGAGAGCTAAGGGGTTGCTTGGATCCTAGGGTATCCAAAACCATGTTTTGTATACCTATGTTATCTTGCATAAAAACATGTTTGACAACTTTTTGGATACATAATCATGTTTTTGTAACCAAGAAAGAGGCCCAAAACATGGGTATACAAAACCAAGAAAAAAATTGAGTTATCCGAAACATTGTTTGTGTAAGCATGAAAGAGGGAGTACAGCTTGTAACAATACTATTTTCACACACCAGAGCTGCCCACTTTATTAAATACAATTAATTATGCCAAAACATCTACACAAATTAGAGAGAGAAACCACCTCAAATTTTAAGTTTTGGAGAGATAAAGTATCTTAAAATTTTAAAAGAGAAACGATATCAAATTTTAGAGCGAGAAACTACTAAAAATTATTAGAGCGAGAAACTATCTCAAATTTTTAGAGAGAGAAACTATATCAAATTTCAAGTTTTAGAGAGTATCTTAAATTTTAGAAAGAAACTATATCACATTTTAGAGAGAGAAATTACTTAAAAAATTTAGAGAGAGAACCTTTCTCAAAATTTTAGAGAGAGAAATTGTATCATATTATAAATTTTAGATGGATAAAGTATCTTCAAAGTTTAGAGAGATAAAATATATCAAATTCTAGAGAGAAGCTACCTGAAGTTTTTTGAGAGAAACTATTTCCAGAATTTTAGAAAGTAGAACTATATCAAATTTGAATTTTTAGAGAGAGAAGGTATCTTAAAACTTTAGAGAGAGCAACTAATCAAATTGTAGAGAGAAATTTCTTGAAAGTTTTAGAGAGAAACTATCTCAAACTTTTTAGAGAGAGAAAGTATATCAAATTTTAGGTTTTAGATAGAGAAAGTATCTCAAAATTTAAGAGAGAGAAACAATATCAAATTTTAGAGAGAAACTACTCGAAATTTTTAGAGAGAAATTATCTTAAAATTTTATAGAGAGAAACTATGTCAAATTTCAAGATTTAGAGAGGACAAATCTTTAAAATTTAGAGAGAGAAACTATATCAAATTTTAAAAAGAAAAATTACCAGAAATTTTTTAGCGAGAGAAACTATCTCAAATTTCAATTTTAGAGAGAAAGTATTGTAGAATTTTAGAGAATGAAACTGTATCAAATTTTAGAGAGAGAAACTACTTAAATTTTTTTAGAGAGAAATATCTGAAAATTTTCAAAATTTCATGTTTTATAAAGAGAAAGTATCTTAAAGATATAAGTTATATCAAATTTTAGAGAGAGTGACTATCTAAAAAATTTCAAGGAGAAACTATCTCAAAATGTTTAGAGAGAAACTATCTTAAATTTCAAGTTCTAGAGAGAGAAAGTATCTTAAAATTTTAGAGAGAAAATACCTAAATTTTTAGATAGAGAAACTATCTCAAAATTTTTAAAGGGAATTATCGCAAATTTTAAGCTTTAGAGTGATAGAGTATATTAAAATTTTAAAGAGAAAAACTATATCAAATTTTAGAGAGAGAAATTGCCTAAATTTTTAAAGAGAGCAACTGTGTAAAATTTTAAGTTCTAGAGAGAGAAACTACATCAAAATTTATAGAGAAACAACCTAAAACTTTTTAGAGAGAGAACTATCTCAAGAATTTTAGAGAGAAAGTATATCAAATTTCAATGTTTTAGAGAGAAAGTATCTTAAAACTTTAGAGAGTGACACTATATCAAGTTTTAGAGAGAGAAATTACCTAAAAAAATTACTCTCTTAATTTTTTAGAGAAACTTTCTCAAATTTTAAGTTTTAGAGGGAAATATCTTAAAGTTTAGTGAGAGAAACTATATCAAATTTAAGTTTTAAATAGTTTTCTCTCTAAAAGTGTTGCGTTTGTTTATCCCTCTAAAAAGTTTTAGGTAGTTTATCTCTCTAAAATTTGGTATAGTTTCTCTTTCTAAAATTTTGGTAAAATTTTTTATAATGGGAAATTTTTTATATGTATTATTGCAAACCAAATATGTGTAGCATAATTTTCACATGAAAATATTTTGCACGAAAGTGTTTCATACCTACCAAATGTGTCCTAAATAGTGTAAACCCAAGTTACGCAAATAGATGACCCAAACAAGGGATTTTTATAACCTGGGTATTATCTACAAGCTATCCATTCCAAACAGTCATTTCTCAATAACCAGGTTTTATCCATTCCAAACAGTCATTTCTCAATAACCAGGTTTTGGCATAGCCGGGTTTTGCATTACCATGTTATGGTCCAAAACATGGTTTTGTTTACCCAAGGATCCAAACGAGCTGTAAAACTTTTGTGGTCAAGTGGCAAATCTCCGTAAAGGATTATTGACAAGTTTTCTACACCGAAAAGGCACTCTGCAGAATATGATACTTTGTGCTGTTTTGAAGCACTGATATGAACCAAAGGATGAGGTATTTTTCTTAAGCGTACCCTATTGATATTTTGTCTTATTGAGGGAAGTATCTCCCTGCAAAATTTCGGTGGGACATCATGGGGAAATTGATAGTTATAAACTCATCATCGAGAAGTGCCAGTTTTGACCTATAAAATCCAATAACTGTGTACTGTCTGCAATGAATTTTTCCACCAAGTAAGTATTTTTGTTTTTCAGAGAAATTGGACTGTGACTTGCCAAAATTGAGTCAACTTTCAAACAAAAATAGTTTCATGGAGAAAACCTTTGTTGTTTGAAAGATATTATAATTTTATTTAAGGATGGTCAAAATCATTTTTCTGCAACGAAGACTGTTTCTGTAACGTGAATATCATGATTTTATATCCCTTCTTAACATAATGATTTGAGGCCCACGCTGAGTTTGTATATTGCCTTTTTGAATCTATTTTCTAACAAAAATTATTTGAGAGAGAAACTCCATGAGGGTTAAGAGAAAAGGAAATTGTTTTGGTGAAGGGTCACCCTGAATTTCTGAGTCTGTTGACATGATGTCTACTTAACTGAGTGATATTAGGTCTGCAGAAAGATATCTTTTTCCTTTAAAATAAAAAAGGTTTGAAAGGGAAACTCCCTGAAGGTAGAGAGAAAAAGTAATTTTACTAGATAGTGTTCATCTTGGAATTTTGCAGTATAATATATTTTGTGACATGAATGTCACTTATTTATTTCCCTAAAGAAAAATATTATTTGGCATTTAGACCATGATGTTGAATTTTGGTTGAGTCTAGTTTTCAACAGAAAAGGTTTCAAGAAGAAAATATGTGGATTGAGAGAAACAATTATTTTATTCTGGGGTGCTTATTCTGATTTTCTACTGTGCAAACTGTATTGTGACGTGAATGTCACTAATTCATAGAGTCACTAAATGGTGTGGTTGGGGGATTGCACTGAGTATTATTTTGGATTTTTGAGTCTATTTTAGAACTCAAAAAGTTGTGGAGATGAACTCTTAATGAGTTGAGAGATATTATATTTTTATCAAGGGCTGCTCATCTTCATTTCTACAGTAAATCCAAAGGTGTGACATGTGAAGTCACTAATTATATTCTCATTGATCGGAAATGTTTAAGGCTCATTTTGAGTCCTCCTACTGTGTCATGTGTCTACTTTGAGGGAATACAAATTTAAGAGTAAGATCATGAAAGATTGAGGAATTATGAAGTCATATGTGAGGGGTGCTCATCCCACAAACTGCTGAAATTTAAAGTAGAGTACATGATGTACTTGTAAAAGGCATACTGGCTTCTATTTGTCTTGGCAATAAAGGAATATGTAGAGACATGTGGCAGCATAGAAACCCGAAGATCAGTGGGAAATCAAGATTATGATCTTTAGAATGATGAGATGGAGAAGAGTATTTCTTCATGATATGAGTAAAGGAGTATCCAAGGGCCGAAGAGATGGAGACTTTATTGACATATGTTATGAAGATCAAGAGATTCTCCATCAGTTGTGTGCTCCTTTATGATAATAAAAGTTCGCCAGTAAGAAAAAGCAAGGAATAAGAAAACCCCGGTACCACACTATACTATTTTGAGGTATGAAATCTTTTCCACATTACATGGGTAGGTCATATAGGGAAAGAGGATTCAATAAACTTATAACTTTTTATTTTTTCGCAGTCTTGTCTAACCTTTTATACTTCTTTGATTATATCTTGGCTGTTTTTGTGCTTATGTATGGAGAGTAACGACATTAGTTGATAGGTGCTAACAAGTTTGAAAGAGCTAGTTTTTTAATACACTATGCTTAATGCCTCCTTGAACTTGTGTGAATACTTAAGGTAGTAAAACACATGGAGATATGTTTTTGGTGTTTTGATCAAGGTTTGGACCTAAGTATCTAACACGAGAGATGGGTTTGGCTCATTCAAATATGTAGCATAAAGGGAGTGTTGCATGTGATGAGGATCGCATATTAAGATCTCCAAATTTGCCACGAAAAATGTGTGTGTTTTGGATATTTGTCAGGTGTTGATAACCATCCTTTATTCATTTTTAGTTTTTGGATAAAATTATAGATGGATTTATGTTTTGTTTTATGGCACTATAACATGACTTGGTAAATAATTAAAGGTGTATGTGGCAAAATGATTTTCAAATACTAAGCATGTTCTTTTGAAGATTGGATTGGACAGTATTGCAGGGTCCACTAGGTTTTTCTTTGGAAAATCATACTAAACCATTGTCCTATTTTCTAACTGAATATACCAAGTCAGGAGTTTTGATAAAATGGAAAAACATTGAGACATGAAAGTATCTTTTGTCTATACACCGGTTTTAAATACCCATATGTCCCTACTCATGTTGCATATAATTGATTATGTGACATGTTAGTCAGTTCTTTAAAATCCGCGATTACTTAAGACCATGAACCATAGGGAATGTTATAAGAAGACCGTCTTCTTAGGCTTTTTTGACACATGTTGTGTAGATAAATATAACTTGATTTGTATGAATTTACAACTAAGAGAATAGTGTGGTTGAACCTTTGTGGTTCAGAAAGGGTTTTGCCTATTGCGAAATCGACAGGGCATGGAATTATTTTTGGCATGAGACTTGCTGTACTACCTCATGACATAGGCATGAGCACGATGAAAAAGTACATATCATGTGTTATCTTGAGTGGGAGCTGCTACCGTCCCATGATTGTTTTAGGTTCTTGGATATTCAGATATACGTGTATTCTATTATGAAAGATCCATATGACTTAACATTCCAATGGGAGTAGCTGCTTATGCTTGATGGACCAGCTGGAACACCATACTATACTGTTGTCTGCCATGCAATCTGGACATGTGGCATTGGTTGTCTAACTACAAAAGGGGAGCAACATGATTGAAGAACGCCCTTGAGCTGCAGAGATACGACCCAATGTGATGCGAATACATAATGATCTTCTGTGACAACGAGTCCACGATACGCAATGCGGAATAGAAAGATGAACTACAACCATGTTCAAGATGCGATTCTAGAAGCAAAGAGAAAGAGGCTTCATGAGTCTCATAGAGGTTACATACAGGAGTCCTAAGAGAAAGGATTGATGGCGAAAACTTCGCCAGGATATGTAATGAGCGTGAGAGAGAATAAGTGAGAAATGTTTGAGAGAGAGATTGTATTGGGTGGATGAAAGTGAGGAAGAGACACTACAAAGCCTTCAAAGGCCAAGTGGGAGATATTGGGGTTATGTGGCCATTTAAAGGTCTTATGACAGCATGTACTAAAATTATTATAGTGGCATGATTACTCTAGTGGGAGTGCGGTTCACATTGGACTGTGAGGCAAGGCATTGCTAATACCAAGACTCACCTGAGCTTTGACTGGGTATGGCTCAATGTGATATTTAAAAACTTGTAACCCTGGGCATGGTGAGCTCAATCTGTAAGGGTTTTGATATGGGCTTATCCCTTGATGAGGTCAGAGTTGTGCCTAGGGCAGTTAACCAAGGGAACTTGATGTGATCCCTATGTGTGATGGTTGACTTGAGAGGACAGGGGCCTAAATCCTCATCATTACCATCACACGACATGTACATTAGATAGCTATCCGAGAAGCGACCCTTTTGGATAAGGGTGTGTTTTGTTTACATGTACCGAAGAGATGATTCCCTGCAACACTGGACTGTGTTGGAAGGGGTGTGCTCAGGGAGGAACCTATAATCCTTGGACTAGGATCGTATCTTTTCATTTAATTGGCTGACTTTAATGGTCGAATCATGAACCTTTGCGAAGGGTTGTAGGTCATGGGACCTATTGGGTCAATTTGAAAGGTGTAGTGAGATGCGGTATTTAAAAAGGATGGAGTCCTCAGTATATTTGTTGTAATCCTAACTCCTTGGATCCAATTCCCATAAAATCTTCATGGATATGTTTAAATATATTTTAATTATTTTTAGATAATTAAAATGAATTTTTAGACCTCTCTAGGTATTTTATTTTATTGAAAAATGACTTTAAATAAGGTAAAATCAATTTTATAGTTTTATTTTAATCAAAGAGAGAAATAAAATATTTGATGGCATTATAAAATTTATTTTAATATTTGTAAATTATATTTTATATATTGGGGCCCATTGGGATTCATTGGGCCCACCAATTAGTGGGGAGTGGGGCCCACATGGCCACCCTTAGGGTAGTGCGTCCCACCTCCTTATTATTCTCTTTCCTATTTTATGCCTTGTGTCATAAGGAATATTTTAGGAAAGAGTTGTAGAGATTTTGATTGTTTTCAGAAGGGGAAAGTTTAAGAGATTTATTAAATTGGATTTAGTATTTTCTCTATATAATATTTGATGGGAATAAAATTATGGAAACTGAGGGATAATGGTTCCACCTCATTCTTTTTAATCATGATGGTTTATCTAAGGAATGTATGGATGAGAACTCTTCACCCCACAGGTCTCCATGATCAAAGGTCAAGATTAAGGCTCATAATGATGGTGAAACCCTAACCCTAGCAACCCTACCCTTAATGATTTATAAACTAGCTATGGGGGGCACATTTTTTACCTAGGGTTAGGGTTTCACCATCATTATGAGTTTAGAAAAGAAAAGAAACCCTAAGGGGTTTAGAAAAGAAAAGAAACCCTAAGGGGTGGCACGCCCAAGCCACAAAGCCTAGTCCATAGGTACTAGCCTTATGCTTATATGTTGAGCTTTGGTCTAGTTTATCTCATGTCATGCTCTTTGCTGGTTTTACCTAGTCTCCCCAAGTTGTGAGATAAGTTCTTGAACCTAGATCTCATGCGCCATTTGTGGAGGAGATTCGTTGTGGGGTGTACGAAGTCTTCTGGGGTAACTTTAGGCAAGATATGCAGAATTGTCTTGTTTCATGTTTTCTTGATTTAAATTGCACATCTTATAATTTTCAGATTCATGTTTTGAATGTAATTTTATTTTGATGGCAAGTAAGTGAGAGCCTTTGGCACGCTTGTGTATTTATTTGGCTCATATATTGTATTAGGACACTTGTAAGTGATCCGGGTAGTAATACATAAGAAAAAAACAGAAAATTGTTAATCAGTATTGACTTGCCCGGTCACATAGTCCTTCTTTCACTATCTATGCACATAAACCAAGAACCATCCTTCTTTGGTGTTAATAAAGTAGAAACAACACCTGAGCTTATACTTTTGGAATGAACCTCTTATTCAATAATTCAGTTACATGTCTATGCAATTCGTCATGCTATTCTAGACTTATACGATAATGTGACATGTTAGGAATGGTAGCACGAGGAACCAAATCAATGCAATGCTTATATCTCTCTTGGGAGGTAAAGTGTTAAGTAATTCTTCAACGTAACGTAGATGAACTCTTCAATCAGTGATGCAACAGAAGTAGGAATAGGAAGACATGAACTATCCTTTTCTGCCAGTGCATATATAACCCTTTGCTCCCTGCTTTCCTAAAGAAACCGATTTTGTTACAAGGCAATTTTAACCACATTATTCCAAAACGAATATGTATGGCGTTTCCCATAGCAGAATGGTTGTAGTACCATGGGCTACCAATTGTATATGACATGCATCCATTGGCGACACATCACACCACTCAGACACATAGGTATTCCCAAAAAATTAACTAAACAACGAGAACTAACTGAGGTTTCATTACCTCTTTTGAACCACAAAATTTTGTATGGCTGAGGATGCTTCTGGCTCTTCAATTTGTCCATTATCTCTTGTGACACCCTATTGCTGCAACTCCTGCGGTCAATAATGATCCCTGGATTGTGTATCGTGTGCGGAAAATATTAGTGTGAAGTTATGACTCCTTTATCACATTCGAGGTTGATAATACTTGCCTAATAACACAGAATTCGCCCTTATCGGGATACAAATCAGTGGCACCACTTTCAGGTTCTTCGTCTGGCTCCTCGTCATAAACAGGCCCTGAATCAATCTCTCCTTCGTGGGTTCAGTCACACGAGCACTAATGCACCAGAATCTATCAGAACTCCAAAGTTAGGCGTGCTTAAGCAGTAGTACTAGGTTACCTTGTGTCGCACACCGGAATCAATATATCCTTTGTGGGTTCAGTCACACGACCTATTGGGAAACCTTGTGTTGCACACCTTTAATAGTTGCTTCAAAAAAAAAAAAAAAAAAAAAATAAATGTCTCCTCAAGTAATCTCCATCCCTGTCCTGTTAGTATGTGCCAGCCTGCCTTTTTGGGGCACCCAAAGGATTGATGCCAAGGGTCACCACATTTTATACACTTAGACCGTCAACAGGCTTGTTTGTAGTTAGGTATTTTCCGCTCTAGACTCATCACCTGGCCAAGAACTTGAACTAATGATATCTCTCAGAGTTTGATTTATAACATGCCTCTTTTGAACCGTAAGATGTTCCTCGACCCAAAGAACGTTTATAGAGCACCTCTTCAACTTTGTTTCGACTTTTAGGGCTAACTAATATGCTTCCTCTCTTGTGCATATCAGAGGGGACAAACTTCTACTTTAAGCATGATTTCTTCTTCTCCCTGATCTCTTTAAGCATGATTTCTTCTTCCCCCTGATCTCGACCCGCGTGCAACTGCTGCCATCAGATTAAGGCATGACCATTCAACCGAGTAGCCACATTTACTATCTTTTCTTCTAGTAATTCTTTGAGGAAAAAGACATTTACCCCTTCCTTTATAATTGTAATCCTTAATAAACCCTTGAGTCTAAGGAAAGCCCATGGCCCACCTCCAAGTTAAAAGAAAAAGATGTTTAACACTCCGGTTTTCCTTTTTCACTGTTCAAACTATAACATTTAACCTCGTTTTTTTTTTAATAACCTACTTATGAGGTTCATGAGAGAGAGAGAGAGAGAGAGAGAGAGAGAGAGAGGTTGAAAGAGAGGGAGAAAGAGGTCCAAGGGTGAGGAAGAGAAAAAGAGAGGGGAAGCTTTTTTAGGGTTTGGATAATGGGGTCACTAGAAAAAATAAAAATGATAAATATTGTAATTTGGGCAATGAAAATGATGCAAAAGGGGTTAAGCTTCCCTTTTTTTAACTTGGAGGGAGTCCATGGGCTTTACGTAGACCTAAGAGTTTATTTGAGATTATAATTATAGAGAGGGGGGTGTGTCTTTTTCCAAATTTTTTCCACTCGAAGAAGGTTTCCACACTAGTAATCAAATCTAAGAAGTAGAATACCGTTCAGAGCAGGTGTGGTGCATTTCTTGTGCCAATTCTTGAATGAAATTATTAGGTCATTGGATTCTTCTCGTGTTGGTTTGGAACCTACTCCATGCCTCGGCCTCGAGCGCTTGTAGCTGTCATCTCACAAACGTTGCAGCAGATCTTAGGGTGCTTTGGGAGACGACTTGCTCTGCTACTAGATGCAAATCCGAATACACAAAGAATTCAAAAAAAGAAAAAAAAATTCTGATAATTTGTTTGACAAAAAGAAAGGATGCTAAAAAGCTTGGCTTCAATGGCTCTGCAAATTCACTAGAATTCAAAGGAAACAATGCTTTTGTAGGAAATAATCCACTTTGAACCAAACCCTTTCTTAAGCCCTTTTTATGGACTTTATTTGGGCCTCCTAATCCTAGTTCTAATGTAATTAGAACTGCTAATTAAAATTGGACCCAAACTTCACACTCTTGACCTCCACGAAATAAATTAAGACAAACTCTTATAAATACCACAACTTTGCACAAACATAACTTTTCACTCTAATGCCCGAATAACTGTTAAGGCCATAAACTAGAAAAATTAGTATTCTTCACCCCACAAATATCATCATCCAAGCCTTATCCCAATTATTGGAGTCACCTCATAAATATGATATACTCAAATATGAGGTTGAGTTTCATCATCACTAGCAACGTGACGTCCACGTCTAACACTAGCTTCAAGTGCTCTTGAATCTGATGATGATGAAGTCATCGTCCTCCTCTACATAATAACCTTCTTCCCTTGTCTCATCTGAGTTTGCATCCTCCTCCTCCTCCACTATCATCCGCCTCTTCATTTGCACATTCTCCTTCTCCTTCCCCTTTCCCTTCTTCCTTGCCACTTCCTTCCCCTCACTCTGAGTTTGAGATCTAGTAATTCTCATGGGGCTCGATGCCATACCAGCTGCCTCTTGCACTTGGGTCATGTCAAGCTCTTTTCCTCGAATACAGGCTCATCCCAAGCATTTTGCTTGACCAACCATTCGCCTGTTGGATTTAAATCTTTCACAACTATGGGGTCTGCATTTGAAACCGCTTTAGATGATGCTCCTTCAGCTTCTAATTATACTGAATGAAAACAAGGTCATTTAGTCTCTTTTGCTCCAGTCTATTTTTCTTCTTTGTATGTACCTATTTCATAATACATCATTGCACTATTAGAAATCGTTACTTACAAAAAATATTGAGAAAGTTAGTGTAGTAGAATGATAGGAGATTTGGGTAAATGGAAAATTTACCATCTCGAATGTGTGCTGAAATTGTGCTCGCAGCCAGATGATGTAGTTGTGCCATCCTTTGCAACTTGGGGGCACTTTGTGCATGGCTGGCTCACCATGAAGCTATAATACATTAAAAATGGATAGAGTGCATATATATGAGTACATTTAGAATTTAGAAATTTTAGAGTCAAGTTAAATATGAAGTAAGAGTAATCATTGATTCATAAAGCGGTCTGCTCAGCACCTAGGCGATTGCTTAGGAAGGCTAGGGAGGGCTGTGTGCGTTGCCCAGGCTTGGGCGGACCAATTAGGCAGGTTGTCCCCGGTTTCCCGCCTAGGGACCCTACGCTGCCTAGTACACCGCCTAGGTGGGCACCCAGGGACTGTATCCTCCTAGGTGCAAAAATAACCATCGGGTGGGGTATTTTTGGTTTTTTTTGTTTGGATTATAAAAAATGTATGAAAGTGCATTTTTCTTATCAAACAAGATTATTGAACACCCGTTGCCCTTTTGAACCTAGCTTTGGTGGCCTAGACCCCACTGGGACCTAGGCACCACCTGGCATTTTTGGAACACTTTTGAGTAGGAATTTAAATGGCAAATACATTTTCAATTGACATGAATATATTTTCGTCCTTTGCCTTATTGCGATGTCCTTCCCAAGTGTCCTCGTAGAGTAATGATACAAGTCAAGTTTCATAGACACTTTGTCTTGGACGTCTAAGTCAGTGGTGAGCCTCACATTACACTTGTTAATTGCTTCCATGAAACAACCCCAGCCTCACCAAGTTAGTCCCATTTATAAACTTTCTCATCATGGCTAAAATATTGGTGTGGCTATATATAAAAACTGTTACAACTTTAGTTTTTTCTAATATCCTATGCACCACTTTCTTTTCGCAATTTTCTCAAGCATGAGATCGATACAGTGAACCATGCAAGGCGTCCAAAAAATGTGCGGCCTTGTCCTCTCCAACAATCTAGCAGCTGCTATGTTCCCCTTAGCCATATCAGTGACAACTTGCACGACATGTGCTTCCCCCACCTCCTTAATGCCCTTATCCACAACTCCAAATATGAAAGTCGCATCATGAATCTTCTCAGATGAGACAGCGGGCGTCCAAAAAATTGTTCCCATGGGATAGTTAACCAATAAATCCGTAACACTCTACGACCTCCTATCGGTCCAAGTATGTCATAACGGTCACCCCACATCTACCCCAGGCATCCTTTTGGGTCTTCAGGTACTCATTTGTTATATCCACCTCTTTTTTCAACAAAGGCTACTTGAGGTCATAAGGTGTAGGGGCCATATATCCTGGGCCAAACTGCCCCACTGTTTCCAACATAGCTTGGAAACTCCTCAAAAAGGCAGTATTTGCTTGAAAGTACCGTAGTGCCACATATTGATTAACCCTCTCCCTATCTTGCTTCTGTAAGTGATTCTTCAGGCTAGTTTGTGCCTGCTCACTTTCGCAATCCACTACCTCAGGATTGGGAAGGAAGAAGAATGTATGAAAATGTCCCTTTCTTCAAGGTTTCTTATGCCCATTGGTACTTGGTCTAGATATGGGGGCCCCTCCCTCGTCATCTTCATCTTTGTCTTCTATTACATAAATATTTGTAGAGGCCCTGATGTCTTCATATTGTTTCCTCGTCTATTCTTTCTTCTTTTGGTCTCCTTCTATAAGATCCAACATCTCTTTCCTAACATCTCCAAGGACTTGAGTACATGGCGCTACATACCCTCTATTGCCGGCCAAATGCTTCTTCAATTGATTAATGCCAACATTATACCTTTATACAAATTTTGCAAGCTACCCTATTCTTGTCATTAGGATTGGGACAATATTCATATTTCCAACCCGGATTAGCACATTTACTTGATCTCGAGGAAGACATTTTCACCAACAACCCTTGGTTAATTTTGAAAATTAGACAAAACCAACAAAGTGAAACTTGAATACATTTACCAGAAGTGGAATTTTTAGATATATGCACAAAAGCAAGATTAATTGACAACTATGTAGTCTAAATATTTAAAATTTAAAATTGATTATTTAATGAAAATTAAAAAAATGAAAATCAATTAAAAAATTACAAATAGGCAACGAAGTAGAAAGAATAAATACATTGACTGAGTTCTTGACAATCCAATGAAGAAATGAAGCTAGCATGGTCAAGGCAAAAACAGGAAAAAAATAAAATAAAATAATGTAAAAAAACTCTAAGTAAAATTTACTTATAAAAATTGCAATAATTTAAAGCATAAAATTGAAAACAAAATTACGAATCGTTAGTACGTATTCTAAGTCATGCAACAAAAAAAAAAATTAAATTGGTTTGGAAGAAATGGAATTTTCACATTAATTTGGTTCCTTGATCTACATATAATATCAAAATAAGGCCTGCTCATGCAAATATTTAATAAGACAATTAGTAAACTAACTCATGCAAAAATAATTATAGGGATAAAAGTTATGAATCTTACTAGTAAACTCATGCAAAAAAAAAGGGATTGTATACAATGAGACCATTTACCTTTGGTACAAGGAGGTCACAATTACTTATAGCCATCCGATGTGAAATTTGATAGCTTGGGTGTGTCACAAAGTTAGAGAAAATTTCTTTTGAACTTTGAGCTTAGTCAATGAAATAAATGCAGCCACCCAATTTCACATTCAATGGTCAAGATTAATGGTGACCACCTTGTACCAAAGGTAAATAGTCTCATTATGTACTTTCCAAAAAAAATTAATTTGGTTTGGGGGCAGTGGATGTTTTCCATTGAATTGCTTTCCCAAACTAAAAATCAAAATGGGAGAATAATCCACATAGTTGATAACATATCAAATACATATCATAAAATATTAAAAAGGAAAAAAACAAAAAGTAAGGAATAACATCATGATATATTTTACACAAAAAGTACATAACCCTAATTAAAAATATTGAAATATACCAACCTTCTCGAAATTAAATCAATATCAATCGGTAACTTTTGGTTCCCAAATCTCCTCTTTTGCAACTACTATAAGCCTAAAAAAGATTCAGGATGAATATCCTTTAATTTTGTGAGGATTCAAGGAGTTTGAAAAAAATTTCGTTCTCCTGAAAAATTTTCAAACCTTTTCCCCTTTTTTAAGGGGGAAATGACCAAAAACCCTCTCGGCTGAGGGCATTTTCCACCCTCGGCCAAGGGCTTTCGAGGTGCCTATCTATGGCCTACTGCCTAGGCCACGGTTGGCAGGCGGCTGGGCGGTCAAAATACAAATAAATTGTTTCTATTTATGCTGTGGCCGTTAAATTCTATTTCTGAGTTACTCTTTTTTATTTTATTTTAATTGAGAACTTGTTGAAGTTTCATTTTGTGGTTCAATCCAAGGCATTGGTTCCACTATCCAACATACAGTTAGGATAGGCATTTTTAACTATTCTTGCGATATTTATTTTTTGTGCACAACAAAGTTTATTCGAATGACTCAATTACAGATGTTTTCTTAATATACACTGGTAACAACAGGATTTCTCTGCTCTTTCATAGATGCATTAGGGATCACTATTTTGTTTATGCTATTCTCTTTACTATCCTTAAAACCCATTTGATGGCATTATGGACTCACAATGTGATGCAGTCTAGAATACTGTTCTCGAGTATCTAGATAAGAGAGTAATATTAAAGTTTACAAGAGGAACGACAAAAGGGAAAATAGTTATTGAATCATTCCTTTTATTTTATTTATTTATTTTGTGAGTAATTTTATTCACTTAAGGGCATATGTATTCTATTCACTTAAAGCCTTTTATAATGAATGGTCATGATTGGATTAGATAGATGGCTATGATTAAGTCTTTTTAGGTTTTTCTATATAAGAGATGTACTCAAGCATAATGAGTTATCTTGTTATGAACTTTATTCAAAACCTAGAGCAGCAAGTGCTCCTTTTATCTCTAGTTTTTGAAACTTTCTCTAATTTTGGATCTTCCCTATCTTCTTCTTTGCTAAACCCTAACTCCAAGCTACTAGGTCTGCTCCACAATATTACAAAATGTGATCTTCAAGTAAACACAATTTTGCTTATTACTATTCTCTGTTCTCTCTCTATTTTACTATCCTTTATGCTTTTACAATGACATGAACTAACAATATTGCAAATTATGGTCTTCAGCTGATCACAATATGGCTTTATAGTTGTGCATACTTGAGTTATAAATGTAACATGTATCATCATTTGCATCATTCAATTGCTTCATATGTTTTAATACTTTTTTATTAGTTTTTTGTGGCCTCAAATCGAGCCTAAATGTTTTGCAGGTATGCTGCAAACAAATCGATGGACAGTTGTGCATTCTGTAGTGCTGATGGTGACTTTCTGATAGTTCCTCAGAAAGGAAGTAAGTGCTTTTTCCCGTCAGTTTCAGAGTGCATTTCTTGGTTGTTTTTGGAATGTTGGAGATCATGTTGTCCAGGTCATTAAGGTGCTCTCCTAATGTGTTGTCTTTAGTTTCATAACTGTTGATTTGTTTGAAACAAAACCTTTATATGAACTTGGCTGCTCACAGTTCTTTTTCTTTGCTTTTATTTTCTTTATTACATAAGGTAGGTGACTAGAACTCAGTTATGCAAAAATTTGCAAAATTTCCAAAGGCAGAAAAAAAAAGGACTGTTCTTTAATTGTAGTTAAATGCCATTGGGGTCGTCTTCTGTACATATGATACAAGAATTTCGAGGGTGATATTACTAAAGACATCGGGGATTGCAACAAAATAATTTCTCTTCTTGAATATTCTTGTGTGGTTAGGCTTTTAGTTATTAATAATGATCCTTCTCATGCATTTAAATTTTCAAAATTATCACAATCCATGATTTCTCAAAATGGTTATCGAATTCACTTTATTTTTTTATTTCAGAAAAAAAAAGAATTTAGGAAGATGCCATATATGATGTAAGTTGGAATTGAGCTGGGGATGACTATTGTAATGCTGACCTGTAATTTATTACAGCATTATAATAGGAAGTTCTGTAAAAAATTTTAATTTACCTGTAAATTTATTCATAATTTACATGAATAGAAGTGTTAGAAGATTTGTGAATAAATTTCAAATGCACTTCTTTTCCTGTAATTTATCAGAAAAATACGTGGTATTATTCAAAATGCATATACTTCTTAGCATGGAAATACAATTGTATGACCTACAATTGATTACAAGCTGAATTTGTAGCCATTATAAGGCATTTTTGTCATAAAAACTTCATATCCAAAAGATGGAACCGGAAATTCTAGTCTCCCATGACTCAAACCAAGGACATCTGTAGCCTTAGTTTATATATTGCCCACCATTTGATGGCATTATACACTATCCGTTCAAGGTAAACTCAAATTCTGATTAGGTTTAGGATGTGTCGACCACTGTAAGTGCAAAGGCTCTTAGCAGTGTTGCATGGACTATTTAAACTGATACGTCCATATTAAAGCAAGGGTAAAATTAGAAAATCAGGGTTTATGTTGTCAGGTGCCATGTCCTTGGGTAGAAATTGATTGGCTTCTCTTAAAATGGCGAATCAGATTACGTTTAAAAATGCAGGAATTCCTAATTGGGCAGTGAACATAGTTAGTTGGAGTGAGGAAAATCCTGACAGCTACTGCTTGATGATGAGTTTGACTTGTAACAAGTAGAAAATGCCTGCTTGGTGATGTAGGCTTGGTATGATCAATGGTCCTTTTCTCTATTCTTGAGATCTTGTTGCATTCTTCTCTTAGCCCCCCCTATAAGGTAAATGAGGATATGCCATGTCCAGGGTTGTATCTTTCAAAATGTTCATTCATTGGGGTTGAAGCAATGAAGTCCCTAGTTGGAGGTTCTCAACCTTCCTCTTAACCTTTTTCACTTCCTTTTTGAACCCTGGAGACCTATGCAATCAGACAATATAAGAGTAGCTTAAAGAATAAAAGATTATTATGCTCTCTCTGTTTTCCTGTTTTTATGTTGAGATGTTGAATGACTGCAATATATACTCATTCTTTGATACTCCTCAAGCAGAGACATATGCTCAGAGGAAGAGCTTTTCATCAGAGAAACATGCCTTCTTCAGTCAGTATTTTGTGTTCACTAAAATACCTTGTTAGTCCTCAATAAATATTCTTATCTTGATCCTTCTAATGGGAGGTATTCTCTACTATTGTATCAAAATTTTGTGCCTTCATATAAAATGAAGATCTAATTACATGAAGGCTGCATGGTACTTCATGTGTCATAAAATATGTTCAAGATGGAACGGAAAAAGCCAAGGTGATGTGAAGGGAACTGCTAGGCTTCAGCTTTTGTGTGAAGGCATGGCTATCCTTTCAATAAGAGGGGAAGAAGCATGGTCATATAGATGAGGAATCTATGACACCCCTAGAGAATGGCTGCCATGGATTGACTGTTGGAGGTTTTGATGTGATGAATGATCAGGCTAGTTGAGGAGTTAGACTGCAAAGATGGTTCTGCTTAACCAACATTTCAAATATCAATTCCATGTGGGAACATATTGGTATTGGTCTGTTTACAGCAATCCAGGAAGATCTCCGGATGAAATCCTCTCTCATTGATGCTTTCAATTTAATTAATTAAAAATTTCGTAGAAAAGAGTGGGCTTCCGTCGAATTACAACATATGGGAAGATAGATATGTGGCAACAAAACTTCTCATATACTGTCAGCAGAGCCGGCTTGAAATCATATAAAAACCAAAAGAAACCACGAAAAATTGTAAGTACATAGAAAGATATTGAAAAATTAAAAGAAAAGAAAGAAAATAATTACTTATTTGTAAGATGGTCACCTCTGACTTGGCGCGCGGATTAGATTAGAAGTTGAAGTGTCATCTTTAACCCTATAGATTTACTTGAATTTGAGAAGTACCTAGGGCATGTTTTTCCTAGGGTTTTGATTTTCTTAAGGCATGTTCCTCCCAAGGCATTTTGATTTTAGCTTTGAGATTAGGGTTTAATGGTTGTTGAGAATTGAAGGTTTAATGGCCAAGTATTTCTAGGGTTTGAAAGGCCAAGGATGGGGATGACCTAGGGTTTCCTTCTCTAGCCTAAGGATTTTATGAGGTTATAGGTTGTGTGGTTATGAGTTCTTAGGTCATGCTCTAGAAGGCCTTTTATTTATTGAGAACTTCTAGGTTTGATAGGATTAGGATTCTAAGGCTTCTTGATTAGTCAAATCTGTTATTAGAAAGTCCCAGAAGGTCAAAAGAAGACCCAAATCACGTTGCCCCCATTTTCAAAAAATCAGGATTCCGGAATTGATGCTATAGTATGCATCGTTGGGCCCACTCAATTGTTTCGTTGGACTAAGCTGAGCTTTGGATGACTCCGGAGACTGTCCGTTCCAATCTGGTGGCAGTCTGATGTAATTTGGATCAGTTTTGGGCATCACAATTGGTTGTTTTCTGATGTTTCTGAGCTGTTCTTTATAGATTCATACAGATTCAAGTAAAATTTGGTAGTTTCATACTATGGTTCACTAGGCTACAGTGGTCCTTGGGGTTTATTAAACAATTTTGGGATCTTTTCTAAGATTTTACAATTTTATGAAATTAACCAATTTCGAATTGGGTGTCTACAGTTGTTCCTCTTTGGTGCACCCTATTTTTCGAGGAAAAGGTTGCCGGTAAAGAAGTAGACACTTGTAGCAACTTCGGTATTTTCCTTCCCTAATAATGAATGGTCAGAGGGCATTGGTTTTGCTAGAGCATTCCTAGGATGCCATGTCATCCTACTTAATTGTCCAGAATCTTTTTCAATGATATTTTTCGGCATGAGCATTTTTAGGATGCTTCCTTACGTTGTTTCGTCACTAAACTCTGGGTTTTTCTTAAGCATCCTCGAGATGCCACGTCAACCTACTCAGTCGTCTAAGATCTTAGATTTAAACTTTCATCAACGACATTGTTTCCTCATCTCCAAGTGCTAGAGTGCTTTTCAGCTAAATTGTCTTGGTGAACCATCCAACTCCTTCGCTTTCAAAAGTATTTTAAAGATTTTTTTGAAAATAAGGAGAAATTTATAAAATAGAGCATGGTCTCAGGTTATGCTATTAACAGAAAAAATTAAGGTTTTTGAAGCCACAAGACACGAAGTTTTGGAAGCATCAAAATTGGGATTCTCCCGAGATGGAGTTTTGAGAAAAAAATAAATAATAAGAAATAAAACTAAAAAACTTTGAAAAAGGGGGGATTTTTTGAAAAACGACGGGGAGCAATAGTTTAAGCTCTTGCCAACATTTTCTGGAAATTTTTCTCAAAAAGGGTTCTGAAAAGATTTCTTTTTTTTTTTAATTAATTTTGTTTTTTATTTTTTGATGAGATTTATGGGCTTGGCCAACCTTGGTCAGGATTTTGGAATTAGGAGCTATCAAATACTCTTTTGTATTTAAATCTTTGTACTTGTCTTGCAACCCAAAGCATACTTCTTCAAGGTCTTCGAACGAATCATGTCTTAGAAAATGCGAGAACAAGCAACACAAGGAAGGAATGAACATGATATTGGAAAAGACGTGTTTGATGCCTAGATTGCCCTGGGATAAAGGGAAAGAGATGCTTTGTTTGGGCAAGAGGAACCGGATTCTTAACAAGAACATGGGGCAATGTTGACAGTGAGGGTGGTTTGACTTGATTCCAAGGAGGTCTAGGCTGAAGTTCCATCATTTAGAATTGTCTGGTTGGAAAATTTCAAAATCAGAAGACTACATTTAGCCTCTATCTGGGAAAAATAGAAGTCAATGTGGATTTCAAGAAATCCATTGCTCATCATGTGCTAGATGTGAATAAAAGTTAATTGCAATAATGAATAGGGTATGGTTTAGCTCACTGCAAAGCTTATGGAATGGGCTGGATACTATCATATCTGTTAATTTATGACTAACTACTGCAACTGTATAGTGAAAGAGCAAGGGTTTTGAGTTACCCCAATGTGGGAGCCTATCATCATTTGATGAATTGCGGAAAATGTAAGACTCCCAAAACTCAGCCTCAACACCTGATGGGTGTCTCTATTCTAGTTTCTTTTCAGTCAATGAAGAACATTGACAGTTTCACTGTTACTTTATATCTACAATCACCGCCCAACTGAGTTATCTATTGGCATCCTATCTTGTTGGACTGAGTCTTACGGACAGAGCATCTGTTCTTGATCTTAACTTATTTGGATACGTTTGATTGAGTTTGCTAATACTATGTATATCAGTCCAGCTAAGGGTATATTTTGTCATTTTTTAAGTGATATATGCATGGCAACAAGGGAACTGTAGCCATTTATCAAAATGCGCTTAGAAGGTACTTTATCCCATTTCAACCTTATTAAGACAAGTTATTCTCTTTTCAAAACTCTTCAGTATTTGAAAGTCTATTACTCTATTTATTATTTATCTCGAGGCTTCCTAACACTTGAGAACCTGCCGCTCGTACAGAGGGTCATAAGATGCTTCTACATTACAGCTGGTAATTTTGATTGGGACAAACTGCACAATGAAATGATGGCTGGCTGTTCGCTTATTTGATTCACAACAAAAGACAACTTAAGTGCAAATAGAATTAGTGGCAATATAGAATGCTGTTGTTTCTTACTTGACTCGCAAACCCTCTTCTCTGATATAGAATAATGTCCAAGCCTGAACACAAACACTAATACTCTCCATATCTTTCTTAACCCATAAGAGTTTAGTAGACTGATAACTTTTCAAAGTGGGCCGATGATCACATGGACCTTGAGAAGGAGATGCTGATGAAACCAAGAACCGAGTACGCGTTTATGATCCTGACTTGATCCAATCTTTATGGAATATAGAGGGGTCACTATGTCATTAACAGCTTATCATGCTTAATGCCTCGCTGAATCTGTTTGACTCTGGATGTGCTTTGATTACTCATCCTTGAGTCCAAGTTTTGTTTGTGTGTAGTTTTTGGCCCTGGGATGTAATAGTATGGGTTTCTTCAATGTTTTATAGATCCTTCAATAAAGTTAAGAAACAGTATGCTATAATCTTTGTGACTATGGAGAATATAGTCATGAGGATCATCTGCATCTATAAATGGGATAGATTGGAACCTACCTGAATATGATGACTTTGTGGCGAATCCCATTCTGTCCCAGTCACCAGCCATCAATTGGAAAGTGGTGGCCATATATTTCCCGCGGATTGTATACTATGAGATCATTCATCTTTGTTATAAGGAAGTCACAATTATTTCTAGTCATGGGATGTCAAATTGGATGCCTTGCGGTGTGTCATGAACTTCGAGATTTTTGTTTTGATCTTTGAGTGTAGTCAATGACACTCTTACTACCACCCGATTTGAAATCTAACGGATAAGAATGATTGTGACCCACTTGTAGCAAGAGTAAATGGTCTCTTTCTATACTTTCCTATGTCCCATCCTCACGACTACTATGGTAACTTTCTCAACTGTTATAATGACTGATAAACCTGACTAGTAATTGGTTGTTTGGAACTCAGATTACGTCAAATATGTTTCTCTTTCTTGACATATCTCATTTTGTTAATGCCTTTTACTATGAAAGGAGATTGCGCTTGGCTACCTCAGGTATGTATAGTATAACTGTAAAGTGTTCAAGCTCGATATGTTGCTGTTAGAACCTGTGAGAAAATTGCCTAGATCCTGATATTACTATGTATTACCAAGAAGTTTAAACTTCAAACTCCATACATCTGTTGCTCTTGTAGGTAAGATGCAGTTCTGTATTTTTTTTTAATTTCTCTCAGAATATATTTCTGCTGTAAAGTACAGGGTTGTGGCTCACAACAGAGTGTGGAAGACTACAAATTTGTCCTGGTGAAATAGTTGTTCTACCACAAGGATTTCGTTTCTCGGTTGACCTTCCAGATGGCCCATCGCGTGGTTATGTAGCAGAGGTGTTTGGTACCCATTTTCAACTCCCTGAACTCGGGCCAATTGGTATTAGTTCCTAATCATCACTTAGATCACTGAAAGGGAATTTTGTGAACTTATATTCAACATATGAGGATTTTGGGTATAACTTTTATGCTTATCGCTGCTTATTTCTTTAAGTTGTTACATGCAGGGGCAAATGGTCTTGCTGCCTCAAGAGATTTTTTGGTTCCTACAGCATTCTTTGAAGAGGAACATCATCCAGGTTACACCATTGTGCAAAAGTTTGGTGGTGAACTGTTTACCGCAAAGCAAGACTTTTCTCCCTTCAATGTGGTTGCTTGGCATGGAAATTATGTGCCTTACAAGGTTAGATATTTGAAATAAATAAGTTAGAGTAACTTTAATCTCTGTTTACATTTGTAAATCGTTGGTGGATATCTTAATAATAACAACAACAATATTCTTACTATAGAATAAGCTTATTGAAATATATGAGCTCTTTGATATGGAGTATTGATTCTTTGCAATATGGAATTTCTTGCAATATGCATATAAAATTTTTGCTACAAATATGTCATCATAATCTGACTTATCCACACCTTATTGCAGTATGATCTGAGTAAGTTCTGCCCCTTCAATACTGTTTTGTTTGATCATGGTGATCCTTCAGTGAACACAGGTTTAGAGCCTCTATATCCCTATGCAATAATTCTATAATTCGTTTGACTGCAATAACAGATTGATTTTTTGTGTCAATGCCATCTCACTGTAATTTATTATTTTTGTACTTGATGGTTATGTTGCAGTACTAACGGCACCATCTGAGAAGCCTGGCGTGGCCTTAGTTGATTTTGTCATTTTCCCTCCTCGTTGGTTGGTGGCTGAGCATACCTTTCGCCCTCCTTATTATCATCGCAATTGTATGAGTGAATTTATGGGC
Organism: Amborella trichopoda; assembly: GCF_054954075.1. NCBI lineage: Eukaryota > Viridiplantae > Streptophyta > Magnoliopsida > Amborellales > Amborellaceae > Amborella > Amborella trichopoda. The sequence continues at coordinate 16,984,268 of NC_142340.1, forward strand.
CTAATTTATGGCGGATATGAGGTAGGTAGCCTAATCTTTGGGTTTCAGTTTCCAAACAAAATATTTGTAAATGAGATAACATTTATAGGCCTCGAGAAAAAATCTTTACCATTCGAAAGCCTCAGAATCCTGCATGTTTTAATTTAGTTATTGTCCTATTTGCAGGCAAAGAAGGACGGGTTTCTTCCTGGAGGTGCAAGCTTGCATAGTTGCATGACTCCTCATGGGCCTGATACCAAAACCTTTGAGGTGGGAAATCATTTTCCAAGATTGACAAATTGATCCTGTCCTTCCATTGTACGAGTCTACTGGTTTTTTGTACAGTTGTTTGTAGTTTGGGAGTTTCAAAATCAGGTGCATTGCTTTCTTATGTTCAGGCGACAGTGTCATGTGAAAAGAGTTCTGAGCCATTCAGAATAGCGGACACAATGGCATTCATGTTTGAATCGTGCTTGATTCCTCGCATCTGTCCTTGGGCTCTCGAGTCTCCAGACCTGGATCCTGATTACTACAAGTGTTGGGTTGGCCTTAAATCTCACTTCTTAAGGAAGGAGGTGACACAATACGTGCAAAAGATTAACCTGAGTGATGGAAGAAACGCATTCTCGAGCAACAGAGGCAACGATCATTCCTGAAAACTCTCTCTCACTCACTCACTCTCTCTTTATATATATATATATATATATAAAAAAAAAAGAGAGAGAGAGAATCCATGTGAATATTTTATTTCTATCTTCTTGTAAGAATCCAACCTGTAAATAATAGTAATACAACTTGCAAATAAAGTTTTCAGGCATCAGCAGAATCGAACTTGAAACTGAAAGAAGTTTTATTCTTCTCTTCCAATTGGTTCAAGTGACCATTTTTTTCAGAAAATATTATTAAAACAATCAGACTACATCAATGAACATCTCAAAATCAAGAGGTGGTCAAATCAACCCATTAGTAAGATAGAGGTGGTGTTATAATTTTATGAGTAATGATCCTATAGGTCCTGCTCCCACCCATGTGTGTAGGATTCCAAAGGATTACCATTAAAGTTGGCATGGATTTTTAAAAAAGTTATCACATGGGTGTGCGATTAGATTTTTTTATAGATCCGTGTCAAATCTAAAGACAATCCTTTGAGGTTTTACACACATGGGTGGAGGGTCTTATAAGATCATTTCTCTAATTTTATATCACATAGGTGGTGTACACTAGAGGAAGTTAGTGCGCCTGTACTTCTTTGGGGATATAAATGCACTTTTTATAAAAAGCTCTTATTTTGGGTATGAACCCGAAAGAAATAGGAGCATTTGCATCCTTGACTCAAGTTAGCATGAGCCAAAAACATGAAGCTACTTTACTTACAATATCCAAAACAAACATTTTTTTAAATAAAAGCTATTGTTCCAATTTGGAATTCAAAATAAGGGGATTTTTATTTATTTGAGCCATTTGTGGTGTTCGTCAAATTATTAAGATACATCTTGTTTAAGATTTCGGACCTTATACTGGGCCATTTATTGATAAATTGGTTTAACCCCCTTAGTAGATTTTGGAGATGTTTTGAGCATTTTAATGATATATGTATTTTATTTAGTTCAATGCTCTGTGGTGCATGCAATATTTTTTTTTATGTAGCCCCTCTTTTTTGAGCAGTGACTTTAGATTTGCTCAACCGTCTATGCCCTTAAACTCGATGCCACCAATATGGCCTTTCGCGAGGTGGGGACTCGATCTCATTGGGTTGATATCTCCTAAAGCAAATAATGGTCATAGATACATCATGGCGGCCACCGAATATTTTATCAAGTGGGTTGAGGCTGCGTCCACCAAAATCAAGGGGCGGCATGTGGCAAAGTTCATCAAGCAGAGTCCCCGAAACAATCCTCACTAATGGTGGGATGAACTTCGAATGAGACCATAACTCGGGTATGCAAAGAATTTGGCATAACCTAGAAGTTTTTGACTCCTTGCTATCCGCAAAGAAATGGCCGAGCCGAAGTCACCAACAAGTCCCTACTTAGGATCATTGACAAAATCATAACGAACGGGAAAGATTGGCATGAAAGGCTGCAAGAGGTTCTATGGGCTCATTGAACCAATGAAAAAATGCTTATGGGCATGACATTGTATACTGGCCTATACGCCATCGAGGTGGTAACGCTCATGGAAATCGACATATCTTCCCTTACGATGCTTGTTCACCATGCCTTTGATGACAAAGAGTTGCATGAGGCTCGCATCGCCTCCTTCACCATGCCTTTGATGACAAAGAGTTGCATGAGGCTCGTCTCGCCTCCTTCATTGCTCTTAATGAAAGGTGACTTGGGGCCTGCAACGTGATGAGAAGTTACCACAAGGGGGTCAAGCGAGCATACCTAATTGGGAAAATTTTAGGTAGGCGACCTGGTATTAAAGAAGATATTCCACTCGTCTGCCATCCCTCACTTTTTGGGAAAATTCAAACCTGATTGGAAGGGGTCATTTATCATAACCAAGACACATCCTTGAAACTCTTACAGGATGAAGGATTGAGAGGGGTTGGAGTTAAACGGGCCCATCAACATCACATGCCTTAAGAGATATTTACTGTAGGGGCACAAAAAAAAGAAGAAGAAGGAACAGAAAAAAAAAAAGAAAGAAAAGATGGACATGGTGAAAACTCGAACAAATGGCTCATGGGTAAAAATGCCTGAATAATTGGACATGGTGAAAACCTGAAAGGGTGCCATGGGTAAGAAAGGAGACGACAGACAGTGGAAATACTATGGGTAAAAAAGTCACAATAAAAATAAGGGGAATAATGAAAACCCGAAAAGGACGTTATTACCTCAGGCCTTAAATGAAAGCCCAAAAGGGCATGTGAGCCCCAGTCCGTATAAGGAAGGGACTCTATCATCCAAAGCCCATGACAAATATGAGGGACAAAATACCTCCCCAGTCCACAGAGCAGTATAAGGGAGGTCTGAAGAACTAAGGACGGGATCCTTCGGACTCTGAGACGTGAGTTGAAGAGAAACCAAAGGAGATTGGTCAGGCTTGGATTTACGTTGCTCAGGCACCCCGGAGGTGCCCGGCTTGACAACCCCCTCTCAAACAACTACGGGGCCCACATGCGTGTGTGCGCACTTGTGCGAAGTGCAGATAGGTATCAATGGTGAGAGGATTTTAAGACGGCAAGGAGGGACTTGAGTACGTACCTCACCGGTTGGGTTCGTGGGACGCATCCTGGCCTTAAGCCCTCATAGATAATTTTGAAAGTCCTCCAGCTATCCTCGTAGTACGATTTGAACCAGGCCCCCTCACTTCGTTGTACAACACTAGAATTCACGCACTAATAATGGCTCTCGTAGTTCACCTCTTGTAACCTCCTCCTATTAGGTAATTATTTGGTAAATTGGGGGGGGGGGGGGGGGGGGGGTCCTAGTCTGAAGGTTAGAGGGATTGAGAGTAGATAGAAAAGAAGAAGTAGAGGATTTTAAGACGGCAAGGAGGGACTTGAGTACGTACCTCACCGGTTGGGTTCGTGGGACGCATCCTGGCCTTAGGCCCTCATAGATAATTTTGAAAGTCCTCCAGCTATCCTCGTAGTACGATTTGAACCAGGCCCCCTCACTTCGTTGTACAACACTAGAATTCACGCACTAATAATGGCTCTCGTAGTTCACCTCTTGTAACCTCCTCCTATTAGGTAATTATTTGGTAAATTGGGGGGGGGGGGGGGGGGGGGGGGGGTCCTAGTTTGAAGGTTAGAGGGATTGAGAGTAGATAGAAAAGAAGAAGTAGAGAAAGGAGACAACTGACAGAAGAATTGGGCTGTCTTTCGGCGTACCCTCTCATAAGAGGTATTACCAGAGACGAGAAAGATACTAGGCTTACAACCCAAGTATATCGGAGGATTTAAGGTAGTGAAGTCTGTGCGTCTAGCCCACCGAGAATTCATCACCCAAAGAGCCTCCTAAAGAGACTACTAGAAAGAAGAGAGCAGAGAGAGAATGAAAACGAGATAAAATGGAAGAAGAATAGAAGAGAAATAAGAAAGAGGCGAGAGAGAAGAAAACCTCTCACAACCCAAACACTTGAAGGGGGATAAGAGGACGATCTGATAGTCAAGCTCTCTAAGAAGCACCACTCAAAGACCCTAACTAAAGTGTTTGAATCGGAGAGAAGAGAAAGAAAAACTAGATCGAGATAGGTGAAAAGAAGAGGATGAAATAAAAAGAAAAAAGAGATGAGAGAGAAGAAGGGGACCTCTCACAACTCAGACACTTGAAGGGGGGTAGGAGGATGATATGAGAGGCAAGTTCTCTAAGAAGTCTTCACTCAAAGACCCTAACCAAAGCGTCTGAATCGAAGCAGAGAGAGAGAGAGAGAAGTGAAATGAAAATTTTAAAAGTTAAAAAAGAGAAAGAGTGAGGGAGAGAGAAGTGAGAGGGGGTAAAAAAAAAAGAGAGAAATGAAAATTTTAAAAGTTAAAAAAGAGAAAGAGTGAGGGAGAGAGAAGTGAGAGGGGGTAAAAAAAAAAGAGATATAGAAGAGTGAGAGAGAGAGAGTTCACAAACTTAATATGGGTTCATGAGAGAGAAGAGTAAGAGGGAGAGGGGAAATTCACGGACCCCCACTGTGGGTCTGTGTGAGAGAGAAGAGATAGGAGAGAGAGGAGAGGTTGAGAGAGAGGGGAGGTTCACGGACCCACTGTGGGTCCGTGAGAGAGAGGAAAGGAGAAGGAGGGAAGAGATGAGGTTCATGGACCCACTGTGGGTCCGTGAGAGAGGAGAGAAGAGATGGGGAGCGAGACGGAGGAGGAAGAGAGGACAAGGGCATGAGCCCACCACGGGCCTGTGAGAGAAGGAAGAGGGGAGAGAAGTGAGAGTGAGGAGGTTCATGGACCCACTGTGGGTCCGTGAGAGAGATGGTAGGCATGGGCCTTTCGCGGGCCCATGAGAGGGAGAGAAGAGACAGAAAGGGAGAAGGAGCACATGCTTGCCATAAGCTCGTGAGAGGAAGAGAGAGAGAGAGATGAGAGAAAGGGGAAGAAAGAGAGAGAGTGAGAGCGCAGACGTGTTGTGGATCTATGAGAGAGAGAAAAGAGAGAGAAAGAGAGAGAGTGAGAAAAGAAAGAAGACATAGAAGGAGAAGAGTAAAAAGAGAGAAAGAGAGAGATGAGAGAAAGAAGAGAGAAAGAGAGAGAGAAGAGAGAGTAGACCGGGTACCTAGACTCTAGCCCATGGCTAGGTGTATCCTAAAGTCCCTTGAGTGCTCTTGAAGGTAGGTTTGAACCTTAGAATAGAGGGTTAGGGTCTAGGTTTGGGTATGAGTGAACCTAGGTGGGTTGGGATGATCAAGTGTATGGGTTTAAGGTGGTGTATGGGCAAGGCTTGGGGTAGTATGGTTTAGGGTGTATGATAGTCTAGGGAGTAAGGAGTAGGGAGGTATAGGGTGTATGGTAGTTTAGGGAGTAGGAAATAGGAAGATGTATGGTGTATGATAGTCTAAAGAGTAGACAGTAGGGAAGTGTATGGTCCAAGGGCAATTACCAAAGTTTTCTCTCTCCTCTCTCTTGAGCTTAGAAGTTAGACACAAACAAGAGCTTGAAGGGCAATAACTCAAATTTTTAATTGATCTTCCAAAACTAGGTTACAAATGACTCAATTCACTTATATAGGGCACCCATGAAATATTGGTGGAAGCCCAAAACTCACCAAAATTGCTAAAAAATAAACAATTAAATGAATTAAAATAAAATATCATTTTTGGCCAAAATGACCATTTTACCCCTTGACACTTTTTGAGATATGACACAACCATCCCTGTTAAAGGGGCCTCATGCCATTGTTATTTTTTGGGAGCTTTTTCGAACCTTTTCGTGATAATTTGGATGATCAAATATTGTAGAACTGCTGCTCGCATCATCATGAACATTTTGATGTCCATTATTTAGCTTGATTCGGAGTTTCGAAGTCAATCCCAAAATCTGACCAAGTTCATGAATTTGTAATTCGATCATCGATGTAGAACGATCTGTCTTGTCTTAACTCTTCTATTTTGTTACAAATTGATTGAGACTCGGTCATGATCATTTTGCAATAAAAATCGTTCGATTTGTTCATCATTCAAGCAATTTCCAAATTGGGGTGGTCTCTAGAAAAAGAGATTTCAACTACTGAGAAACTTGCCTTCTTTAAACTTGAAATTAAGTGTGGTTTGGTCTCCGATCATGCACAAATTCTACCTCAAAATGAAGCTCTTCGAAATACGGTCTCAATAGACCCATATTTATGACGATCCGATGTCGAGGATTCAAGATATAACCTCTTGAATAATGTGATGTTTCTCTTTTAAAAGTCTGTAATAGTTGAGTTTCAAAACTCAACTTCTTTCTAAAAATTCTCCCATCTCGGGCATCGTCACGAGGCATGCTATACATCAAAATGAGTGGCTCGACGAGCTCTTAAACGTATCCGAATTTGAGAGAAATTGGCCTTAAAATGAGAAAGTTATGGTCATCATAAGATAATCCCAAAATTGAATCACAGTTTCCATCTACACTAGAATAGTGTAAAACCCACCCATTTATGGTAAGTTAGCACATAATAGTTATGGAAGGGATAAATAAGCCGAAAATTGGCATCAAGGGGGTTTTTGGATGTTCTAGATTCAACGGAAGTGGTCCTCAGTAATAGGGTCGTAGTTATAAGGTACATTTTCTGCATGAAAGGAATTGAAATTGTGAATCGAGTTTCATCTTGATTGGCTTTAAAATTGTTGGATTGTGAAAAAACTTGACGAGTGACCTTAGGGCATGTAGAGATACCCTCCCATGCATTTTGAGGCCAATCCGACGCTTTTTTGAGTTTACTCAAAATAGGCTTATTTCTACAGTGCTCTTGTAGTCTGCAGGCGTTTTTGGTACCCGCGGGACCAGGTTGCGACTAGCTCATTCTTTATTCATACTGGGCATTAAAAATACCATATAACAACTTATCTCGTCGAATGCTACTCTTCGAGAGTAGGGAGAAGTGTAACATTCAAAATAGAACTTGCTTGAGTTCATATTTCAAATCCTTATTGAGGCACCTTTATTGTCTCTCAATATTTTTTTTCTTCTCGATCACTGGCATTAACATGACATTTGAGGAGGAGAACATGCCAAGCTTCTGCCCTGAGGGATGACCAAAGTTGATTCCAATGATGGGGGCCCTTGTTTAAGGGCTTGATAAAACCAATATTTTTAGAATCCATTTTCTGAGGGAGCATGGTGGCTAGGGGTCTTGCTTCCGGACTCATGAATGCTTCTAATTGAGCTAACTGGTGGGTGCCTTTGGGGCTTGAATCCCAACCCAGTGGCATTTTTGGTTTCAAGAACTGGGGGCTTTGTTGAAGGGCTTAGGACCCAGTCTTATAAGAATCCATATATGTTTAACAGTCGAGGACCTTGCCTGGAGACTTCTTTCTCAATTCGTCAGATTTTTCTTGAGAGGCTAGTGGCGGGGGCCTTTTGAGGGCTTTGTTCCCATTTTACACTAAGCCTTCGATCTTGTCTATTTTGTTTTAGATAGGCAATCGAGGAGAGCCCTCAATGGGGCATATGTGCTTCTTCACCAGGATTTGGACTGATGGCACAAGGGGTGTCTCTTTGGGAGCTTACACCCAATCTACACGGCTTAGTCAGGGGCATTTTAGTGGCTGTCTTGAAAGTCTAAACCTGTCGGTAACTGGGACCCTAGCAAGACGGTCTCTTTTGGGCATGAACCCCGATCATACTGGGCTTAGTCCAGGGATTTTTGGTGGCCTTCTCGAAAGTCTAAACCTATCATTAGATGAGAACCTTGATAAGATGGTTACCTTTGAAACTGGGGTATTGGTCCAAGCTAGGTAGTCAATGGCCTTTTGGGAACTTCTATATCGAATTGTCGGCATGCTCTTCTTGTTTTCAGATGTGATCTTGATTTGGAACATTTCTTCGGCAAATGGCTGACTGAATTGCCATCTTGATGATTTTTCTGATCTTCAGAAGCCTTTTGGAAGCTAATTCGAGTCATGGGATTTTCTTAAGCTCTTTTTGGTCTTAGCGCTGCTCTCAATGGCGCCAAGATACGACAAAATAATTGTTTTCACGCAATCAACCTTTGAAATGCCCCCAAATGACTCCCAGTTCCAAAAAGATGTTAAATACGCCTTCAGAAGGCTGAAACCATTTTCGCACACAAAGACCGGGACAAAGAGGCATTGAACCATTCAAAATTCATGTATAACAAGACAGAAAAGACGCAGGAAACAAAAGAGACCCACCTTTCATTAAAAAGAGAAGAAAGTCCACAAAGGACCATTATTACATACGAAAAGGAGATGAAAAGCACAAGTGAGCTAAAACGAAAAAAAGGAGAAAATGATATGAAAAATCAGCTAAGCTCCTCTCTTGAAGTAGCCCTACTTTCACTCCTAAAGGTCTTCTCTTAACTCGGTCATATGCACTCTTTCCAAGGACTGTTCCTATAGGTCCAGGATTTCTTTGACTAGGTCAGCCAGTTGGGCTACCTCATTAGGAAGGGACTTGGCCCCCGAGGTACCAAGCCCCACCAGCTTCTCAATTTCCTCTTTCATGAGGAAGGGAAACAAGAATAGCTCATCAAGGGAAGCATGACCTTGACAACAATAAACACCCTTGAGAGTCCTATTGTTGGTCTCGCACTGAAGAATGCCATACTCCATAAGCTCGATACAAATCGATTCTTGCTTACTTCCATAGATATATACAAATCGATTCTTGCTTACTACCACTGGGAATTCCACTATACCCTATTTTAGAATGACCCACTATGGATGGCGAACTCCCCTCATTGTTAGTAACAATAGTAATATCGCTAGTGCCACTACTGCCAGAAAGTGAGCAAAACGACATAATAACAAAGGATGAGAGGAGTTAAAATCGAAAGTACCAAGGATTTCTAAGGATATTTGCCCTTAGAAATTGACCTCATGGGCCTCTAAGGGCCACCCATTATATAACCCTTCCCGGGACAAGGTATCATCGCTAGCAATAGCGCTAGTGCTACTGTCAATGGCGCCACATACTGCAATCAATCACCTCATTAACAAAACCCAAGGGATCAAGGTACCTCCCATCAATCTAAAGAAAAAATTTTTTGACCAGGGGGGAACGATTCCCTTTGGGCCTCATGTCATAAAAAATGACTAAAATACCTTTCACAGTCTATAGATAGTCTAAATGTCGTTGGAGCCAAGAGAAAAAAACCCAAACGTTGCCTTATTCCGATCCAAATGGATGCCAACCTCCCAATAAGAAAAATTATTGACCTAAGCTTGGTAGTCATCACTCCCCAATAGGATTTTTGGTGATACCTATTTGAGGCAGCTATAAGTGTGCACCATTGCACGACATTAAACTGCTCGGATGTCCACCACCACACAATGTTAAACTGCTTGGTCTTGTCCACCACCGCACGAGGTTTAACTGCTTGGTCATGTCCATCACTACGTGACGTTAAACTGTCCAATTGGGTCATCGCTCGCATGAGCATAAACTTCGCGACGACCCTTGTTTCTAAAAAAAGTCATCTTCTTGAAAAACAAATAGCCCACTATGGCACACAAGACTTGCGATGGCTTGAATCTCACCCGTCTTTTAAACAACCCTTCTCTTGTTTTGTAATTTGAAAAAATTTAATTTTTTTGGTTCAAATCGTAACCTGGCATCAGTATCTAATTCAAACACTTCTCTCCCTTGTGACTTCAAAATATTCTCTTAAAAAACGCATTTGAAAACAAAGGAGTCGAAACAACCCTAAAAATGATGATCATAAAGCACTTATGGTCATCTGGTCCAAAAGGCTAAAGATTACGGCAAGTGAATATTACACTACCTTTTGTCCCCATCAAAGACAGAAAACAAAAAGAAAAACACCCAAATCTCAAAACTATCATAGCCTTAAAGCCTAGGAACACACTTGGGGCATGAGGTCAACTATGGCTCACACAAGCGAGATTTCTCTGCTATTCTCATTTAAATCATTCCGCTCAGATATTTAAACTCGGTCTTTCTTAGGATACAATCACATCGCCCTTCGACCTACAAACGGAGGGCAAACTACCTGTGATTGGCTCGAACGATAAGCTAAGCTAACCTCCGAGTCTTTGCCGAGACCAATAGGCACCATGGTCTTACGAGGCTTCCGAGGAACTACGATGTTTCAATTCCTCCCCATTTTTTCTTTATCTTAGACGTCTATTTCTTTGCCACCTTGTGTCTCATCACTCGCTTGTGACACATGCTTCAAAGAGGGGCATCTGTAGACATTGTGATCACGATTGAGGAACTACGACGGACCAAAATCCTTGGGCGATACTTGAACCACTCACACCCACCTTACCCATCTGTAAACGAGCCTCCACAAGCACTTAGAGCACTTGGCCAGAGCAGGAGGCAGTTGAAAAGTGAGATGAATCAGAATCGTCATAAAGACGTTTGCACGAAAGATCAATCCAAAAGCACAATGACTCGACGCCATTCCCAATGGCACCGAAACCACTCCCAATGGCAACAAAAAGGTGAATCCCACAATAGCAAGGATCAACGACCAGAATGGAGAGAGAAGGGAATGTCGTCGAAACCACTCGATTTGCTTTTTTGCATTATTAGCTCGGTTTGCTTCGATTTGTCTGATAATACAGTTACCTTCTTCTATCTCTAAAGTGATCTTCATTAAAACCTCTCTCTTTTAATTTAACTACTTTGAAAGCTCCTTCTTCACAACAAGGCTAAGCTATAGAAAAAACCGGCTTTGTCGGTGTCCCGAGGGGGATATGGCCTTGTGGCCCATTTCTCGCTTGAGATGTAATATGATAGGACCCTTTCTTTACCAAATCATTGACCCGTTAGCACCCGAAACCAATACGGGGAGCCGCATTCTCTGCCCACATTTTCGAGTATAAATACTATATTGTGACTTCTTGCAATGTATGGGACAATAGGTTAAGCTATGTTAATTTTGCTTCAATAAACCTTCGATAAAGTCGAGTTGACCTCTAAATGTGATGAATTATCTAATGAAGAATGTGAAATTTGTGTACAAACTAAAATAACAAGAAATTTTTTTCCTTAAATGAAAATAAATTTTGAGTTATTAGGGTTTGTTCATGGTGACATATGTGATCTAGACAATGTTCTCACTAGAGGTGGAAAACGATAATTCACTACATTTATTGATGATTTTTTTCAATATTCTTATATTTTTTTAGATATAAAGATGAGTGTTTGAACATATTTTTCAGCACCTTGGGTCCCCAATGCAGAATAAAAAGAGAAGCTAGTCAATAAAGCCTCGACATACAATGGAATTCCTGACAGTCTTAGAATTGCCCCAGAAAGGGTCAAAATCTTCCTAAGCATTCCAAAAGCCTCCATGCCAAGTTTCGTCATAATCCGACATGTATAAGGCAGCGTAGACAAAGCACTAACTTTAGAAAACTTAGCCTCTAGCACCCTTAAACGGACCACGTAACTAGAACTCTATTTTAGGTAGGTCAAACATCTGTGCGACCACCGTCATTGGATCCGGCACAGTAAAAAACCCCCAAGGATCAAGTTTTGGTTTAAACAAACATTCCAAGACAAAGTTATGACAAAATACTGAAAAAAGGTAGGCTGCACAATATTCCCATGAGCCCTCATTGCACCAGGTCACTGTTAATGGTGACTATTGTCACAGTCACGAGCAGAAACTTCGAAGACTCGTATCTCAATCGTCTTGAGTTAGATCACACTCAAATTTGGTGAGCGTGTTTGGTTTGTCAAGACGAGCGTTTCGATATGTGGCACGACCCGTGGCCATACCTGAGCAGAGAGAAAAACTAGAGAGAGGTTAGCGATTAGTGAAGATAGTTGCAGGAAATTCAGCAGCAGCACGCTTCGCTCGAGCGGCCATATCATGTCGCTCGCGTACCCGATCAACGCGACATCAATTGCATTATGTACGTAAGGTATGAGGCTATGTCTGATCTAAACCCTGCTTACGATGAACGATTAGATTGGGCACATGAAGGCGTCAAAGTTTCTGCAGATTCCAGCAGTCGGATTTCGAGATTCTGGCAAAAAACCCAACAATAAAATCTTCGTTCGGACATGAAATCGAGTTACGTTCGTTGCAACGTTATCGTGAGGACATGCTCAGTGCAATTCAGTGAAGAAACCAGAGAAAAAAAAAAAGAAGAAACAAGCACACTATTGATCAAAAGTCTTCAAGATCTATACAAATTTTGAGTCACATGATCGTGGCCTAAAACCGCGATCCGTAGCTCGAAGTTGGTATCAAATCGATTGTCATGCCGAGCCAGACAAGAAAGCAATCATCTTTCGGTAAAAAGACACCGGAGAAATTCCGAATCATCCATGAAAGATCACACAAGTTCTAGGGCAGCAACATGGTCTGTTTTGAAATTTCATGTATTGTTGGGCAAGAGCAAAACAATCCTTTTGCACCTATTTTTAGAATTTCTTCTAATTTAATTAAATTGTAATTATCATCAATTTAGATAGTTTTTAAGCGTATAACAATGTTTAGGGCCCAATTCTATAAGTACATGCTAAGCCCCTTTCTAAAGGGACCCGTCATTTTTCAATCTTATGAATAAAATTTGGGAGTTTTCACATTGAAATTGTGGGCACGTCTTGGAGAGAGAGAGAGGAAAGAGGAGAGAGGAGAGAGGAGAGAGGAGAGAGAAGAAAAGGTCCAATACCCTTTGGTGAAGGTAACTTTCTCTTTCCTCCTCTCATCTCTCTCTTTCTCTGTCCTCTCATCTATCTCTTTCTCTCTCCTCCCCTCATCTATCTCTTTCTCTCCTCTCATCTCTCTCTTTCTCTCTCCTAACCTCATTTATCTCTTTCTCTCTCCTCTTGTCTATCTCTTCTTTTTTTCTCTCTTTCTTGATCTTCTTTATTTACTTGCCTTCTCTCTCTTCTCTCTTTCCTTTCTTTCCTCACTTTTTTAATCTCTCTCTTCCTCCTTTCAACCTGTTCTCTTCTCTCTCTTCTCTATTCATGCATGGCGGAGCCTATCGCCGGGTGTGATGTCTTCCTACTCTTGGGACATAAACAGTGAGCCGGGTCTTAACCTGAGTGGTGGGTTGGGCCTCTGTCAAAGTTCCCCTCTCTCACTTCTCTATCATGGACAGTGGAAGCTCATCGCCGTTCATATTTTCTCTCTCTTCTCTCTCCCATGTCGTGGACGGTGGAAGCTCATCGCCGTCCATGTTTCTCTCTCTTTTTATTCCTTTGTCTTGGATGGCGAAAGCTCATTGTCGTCCATGTTTTCTCTCTCTTCTTATTCCTCTATCATGGACGACAGAAGGTCATCGTCATCCATGTTTTCTCTCTTCTTATTCCTCTGTCATGGACGACAAAAGCTCATTATCATCCAAGTTTTCTCTTTCTTTTCTCTCCCATGTCATGGATGGTGGAAGCTCACTGCGGTTCATATTTTCTCTCTCTTCTTATTCCACTGTCATGGACAGCGGAAGCTCATCGCCATCCATGTTTTCTCTCTTCTTATTCCTCTGTCATGGACGATGAAAACTCATCGCCGTCCATGTTTTCTTACTCTTCTTACTCATTTGTCATGGACGGTGGAAGCTCATCGCCGTCCATATTTTCTCTCTCCTCTGTCATGGATGGTAGAAGCTCATCGCCGTCCATATTTTCTCTCTCCTCTGTCATGGACGATAGAAGCTCATTACCGTCCATGTTTTCTCTCTCTTTTGTCATGGATGACAGAAGCTCATCATCGTCTATATTTTCTCTTTCCTTTATCATGGATGGCAGAAGATCATCGCTATTCATGCTTCTCTCATTTTCTCTCTCCTCTATCATGGACGGCGGGACCTCGTCGCCGTCCATGTTCCCCTTCTTTCTTTTATCTCTTTTTCTTCCTCTCCCTTCTCTCCCTTCTTTCTTTCTTCTTTCCCCTTTTTCTCTTCTTTCTCACTGCTCCTCTCTTCTTCTTTTCCTCTCTCTCTCTTCCCTTTCTTCCTCTCACATGCATGACATCGGTAGTACTGTGCATGCCTCTCTTTCTCTTTTCTTTCTCCTTCTCTCTTTCCCTCCCGTTTGACCTAAAGAGGCTAAGTCAAGTGCTGCCATGGTAGTCTCGTCGTCTAACATTATTGCTGCTGTGCCGGTCTTAGTTACCTTGTCCGTCTTACTGCCACGATAGGCTAGCCATAGTGCCAGGCTGGTTAGTGATCGTTCTATCGTCTAGTGGTATTGTCGTTGTGCCGGTTTAGTTACTATGCCCTCCTTGCTACCACGTCGGGTCAATTACTTACTAGTCTTGCTACTGTGTTAGTCTAGCCACTTGGTCAAATTCCTATCTTCCCTATTCTTCTATTCTATCCTCTTACTCTTTTTTTTCTTTGGAATGTGCATGCCCATGTGCATTCGCCCAAAGACAAGGCCCACTTGTAATATAAATTAATAATGTGTGTGTGTGATTGTAGAAACAAGAGAGTACAGGCCAAGGAGGTGATTTCGAACCAGTTAAAGGGCTGGGGGCCTTTCTTCGTGATCTAAGAGGGCGCTCACGTGAGCCAGCCCGAGTAAATCTGAACCCACCTTAAATTCCTCTCTCATTGGTTGCTATACCTACCTTTGTTTCCTAACAAGGTTCTCGAGAGAGCGATCTCAAGTATCAGAGTTCCCCTGAAACTCGAAACACGTGCCACTAGGTCATCCCGACCCAGAGGGCGAGATCGAGGCACATAACCAGCTTGGCGACACCATCAGGGACTTACTACCCCTTCGTTAGATTGTTCTTATTTGGCTAGTCTCTCCTTTGTTTTTTTGTTTGTTTTTCTGCACACACATGGTTACTGAGTTTCTTAACCCATTTATATGAATCAAGAATATTCTTATCTCTGCATTCGCGAGCGTCCCCCCATGAACAAGTTCCTTGAACTTCGTTCCCAACTTTCCTTTTGAGCAAAGACCTATTGTCTAGCTCCCAGGTATTAACCTGGATAGGTGTGAGAAGGGACTTAAAAGTCCCTAGCTCCCCATCTCCTAGCTTTAGTGGAACCTCCACCAAAGCACTCTGCATTGGTGGCACACACGCCATTACTCACAACATACACCCTGTCACCGACAAGTCACTAGTCGATCGTATTGTCGAGGTACGCTGGAAGGCTACCCAGTCCCTCTCTACAAAAGGCAAGGAAGTTACCGTTGCTTCTGTGGGTCACCGTAAGACTACCTGCCACATTCCTGCATCACCACGAGTCTCTACCCTTAGAGGCTCAACACATCGAGGCAGAGACCGTAGGGCCTCCGCCTCTCGCACACACCCTAAGGCTAATTGGTCATTCACTCGAGCCACACCTTGGGGCAACCCTTATGCTATCTCGAGTCAGTGTCCAGGATTAGGTCTCCTAAGGTCAGGTCCTGTATACGTTATGCATGTGCATCCCACCACTCGTGGCAACATCGTCGCTGCGTCAGCCTAAGTACAGAAAAGATAACCCCCTCGTCCTCCTACTCAACACACACTAACACACTCTATAAGGGGCAGGCTTCCACCTGTTCTCTTATAGACACCTGCTCGCAGTTCTCGGTGTCCTAAGGCCAGACCGCTTGTTCGAGCTTGGGCTGACCCCAAGGTCACTTGTGATACTTCTTCAAGGGGTGCACATGCACCGCCGTCACAGACTGCTCCTCGCTCTCGACTCAGGCGCTATCATGAGTCGACCCTTCTCCTACCTGTTCCTCCTCTTTCGGGCAAGCACCTCCAGCCCTGCTCTTTCTTACGCAAGAAAGGCCGACCAGCTGCAGTCCCAATCGCAGTTTTGGCATGAGGTTCATCAAAACCTCAAAGCTAAAGGCGATAGGGGTCTGCGAATTCTGACTTGGGAAGCAAACAAGATGATCGTGGCACCCGGCTCTGACGACCCTCTTCATCTGAACTCCTTCTACCCTCTTCAGTTGACAAAGCCTGAAGAAGAAATCCATGAATCCTGCACTGTGGTCAGTGTCATAGAAGATGACCCAACCACTTTGCAGCCATGGTCCCAAGACTGTCAAGAATCTGTCCTCACACGATCAACGTACAAGACTCGAGTACAATCAGGGCATGCTGAGCCCTTGGTGATCGATCTGCCGCGCGTGACTCGCCAAGCCTAGAAGCCTTTGACCGCACCTAAGGCTGACCGCTCTGAGGAAATGGTTAGTGTTATGGTTGTGGCAAACCCTAATGATAATCAGGAAGAGCACATGAACAGGTTACAGAAGATGGTGCAAGCAATAATGGAGACGATTGATCGCATGAAAAGCACGCAGTCCCTAGTCAATATATCCCCTCATGAGGCCAACTCCCATCACTCGAACGATGCACCTCCAAGGCAGCCTCCCCCTCCTGCCTCACAGTTCTGTCCCGCACCCTGTCTCACAGGCAGACATTGATCTATGGTAACCCATAGCTTAAAGAGCAGACAGATCCCAGGTATGCAGGGTGCAAGTCATACCCTTCCTACATTGATCAGGTGCCATTTCCATCAGACTACAAGAAAGGGAAGTTCCCTCTGTTCGATGGTACAACCTCCCCACACCAGCATATTACCCATTTCCAAGCAGCATGTCGAGAGATAGTAGTTGACGGGAGACTCCTTCTCCATCACTTTATTGAAACCCTTGACGGCCCATCTGTTCAGTGGTATGCTTGGCTTCCCCAAAACTCAGTATATACTTGGGAGGAAATGGAGAAACTGTTCAACCAACGCTTCTATGAAGTTGAGAGAGAGGTCCAAACCATCGAGCTACTCACTTTGACCTAGGAACCTGATGAACCCATCGATCAATTCATAGCAAGATGGAAAGATCTAGCTGCTCCCCGTCCTAATCCTATGTATGAGAAGGAAGCAGTTCAAACCTATGTACGAAACATGCAACCTGAGAATACTCTGCATGTTGAGGCCTCCAATTTGACCTCCATGTTAGAGTTGATCTCTAAGTCGGTCCACATGGAAAGCCTGCCACACAATCACGATGGGCCATGACAACAGTCTTCAAGCTCAGAAAACAACCGAGGCAATGGTAGCTCTCGGACCAATACCCAGGGCAATCAACAGAAAGAAGTGATCTGTGTAGCCGTCACTGTCAATGGCACAAAGACGGTTCCCTCCCAAACTTTAGACCTCTCTAAAGGGGTAAACATAGCGAAAGCGCCTCAGGCAGGCAAACAACAACAATCATACAACTGGGTACCCCCACCTGCGAACCTTAATCAAGATGATTATTGGACCAGACATAAGAATAAAGTCTACCCCTTAGAAAATGAATGGGTCCCTGCACTACTCCGATTCTTACTTGAACAGAACATGATCGAGCTTCTAGAGACCAAGTTCCTTGATCAAGCTAGACTCTATACCCATGTGAATCATTGTGCTTATCATCGGAGGATAAACCACCGCACAGAGGAATGCTACATATTAAAAGATATCATCGAAGCCCTAATTCAGAAGGGTTAGATAAATCTTGAAGAGCTAAAGAAGGCATTCGGGGCGGCATAAACTTCCCATGCAGTGACAATCCAAGAGGAAGATGAAGTGCTCGATCTCCTTTGTGCCTTTTTCCTTATGATGCTTCAAGAAGGCCTCATCACACCAAAATTGGCAAGGCAGCCCCGACGCCTTGCTCAGGGAACTGAGAACCACGGTGCCCGCACCATCAGATATGGGGCCATGACTTAAGCAAATACTCCTGTTTCCATGATATAATCACGAAGAAAATATAACGATGCCAGGGGCCTTGTAACGTTCTAGAAAGAGATCCCCAAGTCTCTGCTCCACCAGTGCGAGAGGGCCTCTTGACACAAGATCTGGGTAATGATGATTCAGATTCTGTTGAACCTTCATGCCCAGCCATGGATAATCCACCACGGGCGAAGTGGGCCCAAGTCCTTAAGGCGAGAAGCAGTTCGTCAAGCTAGCGCTATTCATAAACTTAATGAGACAAATTAAGCACTTACAGAAAGAGACGGGCACTAAGGGCTGCTTGCCGGAGAAACAAAACCGCTCAACCATCAGTTGAGCAAGAATTTCTTAGACCTCTTCCCCCATTGTCAACCTTACAGGACTTCATCCCCGGCACGATCATCCTTCCTCATCCCTTCAAGAGGATGTCCTTGAGCCATCTTCTACTTAGAGAACATCCAATGAGGGTGACGACATTAAAATAACTCCCCAATGATCTAAGCAAGGGAAAGACCTAAAAGATTCCCTACACACGTCCAACTTTGGTGATGATGTAACAAGCAATCCATACCGGTCCGAAGAGGGAAATGACCTTAAAAGTCCCTCGCCTACTGACATTTCCTCTTCTTTTTCCCCCTCCTCTTTTATGTCTTCTGTAGGTACAACTCAGGAATGTTCAGACTTCGAGGCTCTTGATAGAGAACTTGAAGGAATCAATATAAGCAGGACGCAATGGAGGCGGTTGAAAAAGAAGCTAGCCCAGGCAATTGTATTCTTAACAGTTGCTGACACTTTGATGGCTCGAGCCAAGCCACATCCATCTTCTTCCACAAAGAAGTGCAAAAACTCAAAGCCGAAGAAACCCCAGTGGCCTCCTGAGCACGACTTTGAGCAGAGGCTGGGAGAATCAAGAGGGAAAAATTTCTATTCTCTGAAAGCTTGCCACATGGTACAGGTCTATGAAGCATAAGCTAGCACGGAGAAAACACTACAGACTGTTTGAAGACATTTTTTGGCACCATGGATCCTCGGTGCGGAATGAAAAGAGAAGCCAATCAATAAAGCCTGACAGACAGTGGAAATTTTAGCAGTCTCAAAATGTCCCTGGAGAACATCAAGATCTTCATTAGGAATCCAAAAAGTCTCCTGCCAAGTTTCGTCTAGTTTTGACATCTCCAAGGCAGTACAGACCGATAAACAGTTTCGGTAGAATCAGCCTCTAGCACCCTGAAATGAACCCCTATAACTAGAACCATATTTTTGATGCATCAAACAACTATAAGACCATTTCCATTGGATCTGGTACAGTTAAAACCCCCAAGGGTCAAATTTCAGCTTGAACGGACACTCCAGGAAGAAGTTATGACGGAGGATCGAAACGGTAAAGGTCGCACACTATTCCCGTGCAGCCACCCTACAAGTAATCTTCATTAAAGGGGCAGTCAAAAATAGTGATCTGTGATACTCATATCTCATTCGTCCTGAGTCGGACAACGTTCAAATTTTGTAAGCATGTTCATCCCGTCAAGACTAGCGTTTCGATATGTGGCACACCCCGCGACGTCACTTGAGCGTCGAGAAAAGTTGGAGAGAAGTTCTTGATCCGTGAAGAAGTTGCAAGAAAATAAATAGCGACATGCCTCGTTAAAGTGGCCAAATCACGTCGGTCGTTCATTGGATCGACATGAGACCAGTTCCATTGTGTGCGTAAGGTCTAGGGCTATCATTGGTCTGAAGCATGTACACGAAGTGCGGTCGAATTTCGCCCATGAAGGTGTCAAAGTGACTATAACTTCCTGGTCCTGAATATTAGATTCTGGCTAAGTCCAAGATTGCCCAAAACTTCGTTCGAATACCAAATCGCGTCTCGTTTGTCGCAACGCGATCATGGTAACATGCTCATTGCAATGCAGCGAAGAAGTCAAAGAAAAACATCGAGATGAAGACACACTATCAATCGAAAGTTTTCAAGATCTATTCAAATTTTAAGTTATGTGACCATGCCTTTAAAATATGATTCATGACTTAAAATTAATATCAAAATGATCGTAATATCAAGCCCTACACGATGGCAATCATATTTTGTTCATTTGGATGCTGGATCGTCAATGGATCGTCCGAGAAGAATCAAGAACGTCCTAAGTTCTCAGCAGGGATTGTTTTGGAATTTTTCCAATTGTTAGGCATGGGCAAAATCAGTCATTTTGTAACCAATTTTCTTATTTTTTTAATTTTGATAAATTGTAATTATCATCAATTAGAGTTAGTTTTTGGTGATCCATCCACGTTTCAACCCTAGTCTACCTCTCATTGTAAACAGGCTCTCTTTTTGAACTCATAGAGACTCTTTCGATTTATAAAAATTCTCTTTCAAGAGCACGAATTGGGTCAGGTTTCTTCGCTGGAGAGAGAAAGGAGAGAGAAATTTTAGAGAGGTACCCCTCCCACCTTCAAGGGAGTTTCCCTCTCTGGATTTCTTGGCTCTCTTCTTTTGATTCTTTTTCATCTGAGCCTTCTCAGAGGCCATGCACGGTGGTGGCAATGTCGTGCATGTCTCTTTCTTCCTTTCGCCTCTTGTGACTTCATAGGTCGTGCATGATGATGGCAGCACCATGCGCGAGCCCCAGTCTCCTTCTCTTTGTTCGTCTCTTTCTCTCAATGTGGTTCACACATGGCGATGTGTATCGTCGACCGTGAACCATCTTCCTCTCTTCTCAAAGGTTGCAGACAGCACTATCCATAGCCGCCCATGGGGGTCTCACCCTGTTGCACTCCTATCGCAGACGGCAATGCCTATCGTCGCCCGCAAGGGTCGTGGCAATACCTATCGCCGTCCGTAAGCTTCTTTCATGAGCTCTGCACCTATCGCTGTTTGCGGGCTTCTCTTACGCCCTGTGCCTATCGCAGACGATAATGCCTATTGCCGTCCACAAAGGGTCGCGGCGATACTTATCGCCATTCACAAGTTTCTTTTGTATGCTCTTGCTTATCGCAGACGACGATACCTATCATCAACCATGAAGGGTGGGTCGTTCCACCTTCTCGTGTTGTTGATGGCGATGGCTAACACCGTCTGCAGTTTACTGCTTGCCCTTTTGCCGCGAGATGCAGTGTCTGGCACCGTCCAAGGGCCATGACACTATTACTCCATGGCCATGGGGCAGCGATACCTAATGTCGTCGGGACCTTCCACCTTTGTTGTCTCACATCTTCTCTTTTCTTCTCCTCTCGCTTGACTAAAGGCAGATTCAGTTTAGCACTGTCATAGTGGTCTGACTGTCGAGCAGTATTGCCGTTGTGCTGGTCTTGAATACCATGCCCGTCTGGCTGCCACACCAGATTAGGACAGTCATATCGACCTTAGTTTCGAGTAGTATTGTCGTCGTGCCAGTCTGAGTTATCATGCTCATCTTGCTACCACTTCGAGTCGGTCACTGTACTGGTCCAGCTATCATGCTAGTCTCGTCCTCTTGTCAACTCGTCTTCTCTCTCTTTATTCAAACCCTCTTCGTCATCACCCTAATTTCTTATCATCTCTGGCAATTGAATGTGCATTGTCCTAAGATAAGGGTGGATCCCTCGACCCACTTGTCTTACAAATTAACCATGATAGTGTTGTGCAGAAACAAGGAGATTGTAGGTCAAAGGAGATAATTCCGAACCAGCTAAACAGTTGGGGGGCTTTCCGTCGTGATCTAAGGGGACACCCGCGTGAGTCAGCTCGAGTAAGTCATGGACCCAGGTGAGGTTGGTCCCCACCTCAAGTTTAAAATTCCTCCCTCACTAATTGGGCCTCTGCGCATGTTTCGCGAACAAGGTTCTCAAGAGAGCGGTCTTAGGTCCCGGCTTTTCCGAACTCGAGACAAGTGTCACCCGATCACCTAGATTCGCGGGGTGAGATTGAGGCATCCGACCAGTTTGGTGACTCCACTGAGGACTTATTACCACTTTGTCGGTTGCTCTTTCTTGATCTGTATCACCTTTTATTTTCTGCATTGCATTCCATGGCATCTGGGTTATTCAACTCGTTCATCTGAGTTGAGGATTTTCTCATCCCTGCACTCGTGACCATCCCAGGGAAGCAAGCTTCTCAAGCCTCGTTCCCTACACTCTTTTTGAGTTAAGACTCACAGTCCGGCTCCCAAGTTCTTGCCTGGATTGATGCGAGAAGGGACTTGCCAGTCCGCAACTCCCCTCTTTCTAATCTTAGTGGACCCTCCACCAAGGCCCTGCACATTGGTAGCCCGTTTGCTACTACCCACACCACACACCCTGCTACTAGTAAGTGCCTTTTCAGTCACAGTGCTAAGGTAGACCGAAAGGCTGCCTTGTCCGCTTTTGCGAAAGGCAAGCAGGTTGCCATCGTTCATGAGGGTCATCGCATGGCCACCCCCCATACTCCTTCACCACCCTGAACCTCTATGCTTAGAGGCTTGACGCACCGAGGGGAAGATCTTGGGGTCTCCATCTCTCGCACACACCTAAAGGCTCATGATTTATCCACTCGAGCCACACCTCGGGGCAACTTTCATGCAGCCTTGAGCTCGCATCCAAGGATAAGCCTTCTGGGGTCGAACCCTGAACGCGCCATGCATCTACATCCTACAGCTCGGGGCAACGCCAATTCTGCGCCGACTCGAGCACATGGGGGTCCACCACTTCGTCCTCCCTCTCAGCACACACGGCTTCACCTTGCGATAGATAAGCTCATACCCGGTCCCTCATAGACACAAGCTAGTGGGTCTCGGCCTTCTAAGGTCGAATTAGTTGACCTAGCCCTGGCTGACCCCCAAGTCACTCGGATGCCTAACTCTAAAGGTGCACACGCACCAGCTTCGCAGGTTCCTACCCGATCCTGACTCAGGTGGAGTCGCGAGCTATTTCCTTCTTCTGTCACCCTTCCTTTGTGAAGCAAACACCTAGAGACCTGGTACTCAAAGGTTTTCCCTAAGAGTACTGACTTGAGTTAGCCGCCTTAAGTTAGCCATGCACCCGGACCTCACAAAGGAATTCGGGGCAACAACCTAATGTCAGACAGAAGCCTCCAGCCTCCAAGGTAGCAGCACATATTCCCTCTATCCTTGGACCTCACTCTCTACTCCAGCTAACGAACACAACCCTCGCATGTTAAAAAAAGATGGGGCAGTCCAAATCTCAGGCTCAATTCTGGAGTGGAGTCTATTGCAGCCTCAAGATTAAGCAGAAGAGAGGCCTACAGCTCCTGACTAGAGAGGCTGCTAAGACAGTTGAGGTTACCACCCTTGATGATCTCCTGTCTCACAAATCCCTTCTTCCTTCTTCAGGTTCTAGAGCCTGAACAAGAGGTCCAAGAACATTGCTCGGTGGTTACCATCGACCGAGCTGCTAAGAAATCACAGTCCCAAGACCGTCAAGAGCTAGTCCTCACACGGTCTGCGTACAAGACTCGAGTCTAGGCGGGGCACGCTGAGCCCCTACAGACCGACTTGCCGCGTACAACTCGCTGACCCCGGCAGTCCACTACCCCACTTGGCTCTGACCCTCCAAAAGAAATAGTCAGTGTCATGGTAAGTGATGAGCCAGATGACGCCCAAGAAGATCAGATGAACATGTTCGAGGTGATGAGGCAATCCATTTTCGAAAAGATGGATCACCTGGAGGCCTCCAGACTCCTTGCTCCCTCTCCTCACCAAGAGGCCAACTTCTAGCCTGGAGAGGACACAACTCCCAGGCAAACTCCCCCACCGGCCTTCAAAGACAACTCTGCTCCCCGCATGATTTTGCAAGCCGATGTAGATTCTATGGTGACCCACAATCTCAAGAATAACATCCCAAGCTTGCAAGGGACGCCGCTTTACAAAAATTCGTATCCCTCATACATTGACCAGGTGGCATTTTCCCCCAAACTATCAAAAAGGGAAGCTCCCCTCGTTCAATAGTACTACCTCCCCGTACTAGCATACCGTACCAGCATACCGCTCACTTCCAAGTGGCTTGTCGAGAAATGACAACTGATGGGTGAGTCCTCCTTCATCAGTTCGTTGAGACTCTTGAAGGGCCAGGCTTCAAGTGGTATGCTCGGCTACCTCTTAGCTCGGTGCACACATGGCAAGGAATGGAGCAGTTGTTGTATCAACGCTTCTACGATGTCTGGGGAAATGTAGAAGCCATCGAGCTCCTCACTCTGACTCAAGACCCTCTTGAGCCAGTCGATAAGTTCATCACCCGATGGAGAGAGTTGGCAACCTATCATGCCACTCCCATGATTGAAAGAGAAGCAATTCAGACTTGCATACGAAATATGCTGCCTGAGATCGCCCTGAATGTTGGCCTCCAATCCACCCTCCATGTCAGAGCTCATCTCTAAAGCGGTGTGCATAGAAGGTCTATCCAAGAACCATAGTGGATCTCACAGCAGCCCTCTAGCTTAGGAAACAGCCGAGGCAATGGCAATTCTTGCTCCAATAATTGGGACAACCAGCAAAAAGGGGTGATTAGTGTGGCTGTCACCGTGACTGACACTAAGAAAGCCGCTCCTCAAACCTTAGATCTCTCGAAGGTACAGACACCACCTCAGGTTGGAAGCAAGCAGTAGCAGTTCTATAACAAGGTCCCACGCCTTAACAGTATAAGTCGAAGTGACTACTGGATCCGACACCAGAACAAGATGTACCCCTTTAAGAAGGAATCCCTGTGCTGCTTTGATTACTACTAGAGCAAAATATGATTCAGTTGCCAAAGGCCCAATCCCTAGAGCTGGCTAGGCAGGAGACACATGAGAGGTACTGCGCCTATTACAGGAGAGTAGGCCACCCCACTTAAGAGTGCTTTACGCTCAAAGACATTTTCGAAGCCCTTATTAATAAGGGCCAGATAAAGTTTGAAGAGTTAAAGAAAGCATTCACGGCAACCGAGGCTTCCCACATAGCGATAATCCAAGAGGATGATGAGGCACCCGCTGTCCTCCGAGCACTATTCTCTGTAATGCTCGAGGAAGCTCTCATCATGCCGAAGCCGACAAGGCAGCCCAAGTTCCTGGCTCCAAGAATTGAGAACGTCTGGTGTTCATATCATCTGATATGAGGCCATGACCTGAGCGAATGCACTGGTTTCCACGAGCTCTTGGCAAAGAAGATGCAGCAGCACCAAGAAGTTCATGGTAACCCAGAATGACCCCCTCAAGTCCTTGCTCCACCAGTACAAGAAGACCTCTTGCCATAAGCCCAGGGAAGTACCGAGCTAGATCCTCTGCAGGCCCTCTTTGAGGCCATGCTCCAACAGGGCGTCACTTCCAGGCCCTCCAGGCAACCTAAGCATCTTGCTCAGGGAACGGAAGACCTCTGGTGCCCATATAACCAGGTATGAGGCCATGAGTTGGAGGAATGCTCTGGTTTCGAAGCTATAGTTGCGGAGAAGTTACGTGAAGGCCACATTATTTGCACCGTTCTCCCAGAACGCTTCCAAGTTATCGCTCCAATCCAAGAGTAAATCCCACTACAGGTCCCCTATGAGCCTACACTAGACCCTTTAGAGCCTGCGACTTCTCATCCCTAGGAAGTCTACCATGAACGAAGTAGGCTCAAGTCCCTAAAGCGTGAGGCAGTCCACCAACTTGAGGATACTCTCGATAGGACAGACCAAACATCTCCCAAGGGATCCAAAAGAAGACGACAACCCAAGTCGGCTCACCGAAGAAACCACATTCCTCAGCCTCCAGTAGAGGAAGAATTCCTCAAGCCAATTCCTCCACGGCCGATCTTATAAGATTTCATCCTAGGCACAACCCGCCTTATCCCTTGGTCTAATCAGGTGGACATCCCTGAGTCATCAACTGCTCGGGACTCGTCCAATATGGGTGACGACATTAAAAGCACCTCTCAACGGTCAGATCTAAGGCATGACTTAAAATACCCCCTGCACGTTCAATTCTGGTGACGACGTAAAAAGCTGCTCAAAACATTATAACTCCGTGTCTTCCTCTTCTCCTACCTCTTCTTCCATCTCTTTTACAGGTGCAGGTTGGCAATGCCTAGCCTTTGATGATCTAAACAGAGAGCTCGAAGGCACCAACATCAGTAGGTCTCACCGGAAGCGCCTAAGAAAGATGCTCGCCCAGGAGGCTCGATTCTTGACAGTCGCTGACGCCCTTGCAACCCTAGCCAAGATCGAGCGATCTTCAAGCTTATGTTCCAAGGAGGCCTCCCATATGGTGCAGATCTTGGAAGTACCATCCAGCACGTAGAAAATGAGCCTAAGATCAGGGAAGAAACTACAACCCATACCTCAGAAGCTCAAGGTCTTCAAGTTTCCTAATCCATCACTTTTCCCTAAGCCTCAACCATAAACCTCCAAATCCTTAATAAAAATCCCTATTACTTCCCCATCAACACAGACTGCACCGGCCGAACAACAAAGTCAGCCAATGTCACAAACCAAAACTCAACCAAAACCTGCCCCTAAACCTACCCTGCCACCTAAACCCGTGATAGGATCAAGAGCACAGAAGGCTGATGAAGATAACGTGAAATATGACATAATTGCGCTTAAAAGTTTACAGCCCTTCTAAGTATCTATGACGCCCGTATGTTGTCTAGAGACCCGTTCTTACCTAGGTGTACGAGACTGAAGTGGAGCCTATTGAGGTGGACCCAGCCATCCTAGGTGGATGCTTGGCAATCACATTTTTTGAAGATGACCTTCATTTGAGAGGCAAATTTCACAATTGCCCCCTCTTTGTGACTGGTGAACTGCATGCCTACCCTATCAACCAGATTATGCTGGATGGAGGGTCAACAGTCAACTTGATCCCAAAAAGGATCCTCACCCGATTGGGATTAGGATCTGACTACCTTACTCCTACCCATATCATCGTGCAAGGGTTCAACCAGTCCTGAGAGAAGCCAGCTGGTAAGGCAATCCTTCGCCTCAAGATCGGTGTTCTGAACGATTATGCTCAATTACATATAATCGATACCAATACCTCTTACAATGTTTGTCCTGCTTGGCCACCCTTGGCTTCATGATCAAGGAGTGGTTCCTTCCACCCTCCATCAGTGCCTCAAGTACAGTCGAGATGGGAGACAACACACGGTCTATGCTGATAAGAGATCGTTCCCTGTAGTCGAAACTCCTTATGCTGAAGTCAAGTATTATTTCACGGATCTTTCAGCACCAAAAAAGACAAAAGATGATGATTGGAAGCCTTGAGAGAGGCAAGAGCTTCATCTCATGATGATGTTGAAGACCTTGGGCAAATGATTACATACATGCTCAAAGAAGAGGAAAGACAAGGCAAGAATGTCCCCTTGACTCCCATTTCCCTAAGTATGCCTTGCCACCTCTCTGAGGTCATGACGTCATCCCCCAAAGATGAAGTTGCCCCCTCTACCTCCACTTCTAATCTGACAGGACAAAATTATGAGCCAAAAGCCTCCCTTGAGGCTGAGGAAGCCCTAGAGATAGACCTTCCAGCATCGAGGGTTACCTATACGCCGGACCAGCAAAAAATCCTGCATATCCTCATTGCTCTCCTAGAAGCAGAACTGGCGTACCAACCACCAAGGAAGGTACTCCAAATCCCATCCTCCTTGAACAAAGAGATCACCAGAAGCCAAAAGAGGGTCTTCCACTTCTCAGATGCTCTCAGAGAAGGACAAGTAGACAAGAGTCAGCCCTCTAGCTCTCACGAACAAGACCCCATGGTAGAGCTGAGGAATGATGTTCGTAGCCTTTAGAATCAATTGGAGGTTATGTGTGTCACTTCAAAGCACTTAAAGGAGTTCGTCCTTTAGATTAAGATCTATGACGAGCTCAAGAGTAATGCACCGCGAATAGGGGCCAAGGCTCCCCCAGACTGGGGTATTTACAGTGAACATGCTCACCAAATCATGTGAACCATGGATTATGAGCCCCTGTCCAACCAGACCCTAAGGGGTGAGGAAGCAACTGCTCCCCCATTCAAGGTCGTTGAAGCCACAACAAGCTGTCATAAGGCAAAGTAGGGAGTGGGTTATTCTTTTTTGTCTCAAACTGTGAAGGGCAGAAACAATGAAGCAGAAAGAGAAGAAAGAATAAAAAAAAAGAACATGTCTCACATGTTTATGATGCAAAATTTGACAGATCTTCTGATGAAGATCTCTTGGATTTGACACCTTAAAGTGATAAAAAAATAAATTATTAAAATAATTTGGTAGAGAAGGTGGGACAAATCGAATTCAGATATGAGGCCAGATCTTCCTGAAAATGAGCAGATATACTCTCAGATCAAAATAAGATGAAAACAATAAAAGCAAAAGAGATAAAATGGAAGAAAATGATACCGAATCGGGTCGGATGGCTCGGGACTCCCTAGCCTTCTCTGGCTCGCCCACATCAGAACCGATCATCTTGTCTCTCTTTGACCCATATATTAGCCAGCAAATCTTTTCAGTATAGGGTGATTGTGCCCTATAGATGGTTCTAGGTATCCTAGGTCTACCCTATAGATGGTTCTAGGTGTCCTAGGTCTAGGCTCTCTCTGGCTTAAGGATTTGAAGTTCTAGGAGGCTCAGGCTTCCTTGAAGCTATCTCAAGGGTTTCTAATCTCTTTGAGGTTTCTATCTCTATCTCTAGTTTATTCTCTCTCTATCTCAGGTTTTCTCTCTCTCCCTTAAATGACCACAAAAAGAGGCCTTATAGGGGTCAAAACTCGTTGGGAAGGATAAGCATGCGTAACAAGCAAATCCCCGCTCAAAAAGTAAAATTTTGAGGGTCACGGATTTGGGTGGCATGCCCTTTGTCACCTATGGTTGGGCGGCATGGGTCGTGTCGGTTGGGCAGAACGCCCCATGGTTCGCAAACTAATTTTGGTCCAAATTGAGAGTTTTTACTTCTAGTGTGTTCCTTAGCCTCTTATGAAGCTCTAAGAGAAAATTTCTATTAAAACATATTTTTTTACTATTTTTAATGATCTTTTTGGTAAAATAGGGTAATTATAAGATGAGTTGGGCGACACACCCTGTGTCATTTGGGCGGCACGCCCAATGTCTCCCAAACCAAAACTTGTCCAAATTGATGTTTTTCAATTTGGGTGTCTTCCTCAACCTCTTGTGAAGCTCTCAGAGAAACGTTGGGCCACAACGGAGTCTTTTACTATTTTTAATGATTTGTTTGGTAAAACAGGGTGCTTACAGAAATCTGGGTCAAAACAGGCTTTCTACAGGGTTTCGGTTTAGCAGACTGGTTTTGGGTCACAAGATAGATTGTGTGAACTATGGATTTGGGTTTACTAGGTTAAATGTGATCCTAAGGGTTCAGGAAACCATAGAATTTACCAGATTTAAAATGGAGTGTCTATAGTTGCCCCTCTTTGGCACTCCCTGTCCTTTAAGGGACAGGCGAGTGGCAAAGAAGTAGACACTCTAGCGTTCCCTGTCCTTCGAGGGAACGATGAACGTGAAAGATTTCTTCCCTAGGTCACGTTGTGAGAGGGCACACGAACTATCCCTCCAAGTCATTCTGCTCATCGAGCTCACCCACATAGGGCATATTTCCTCTTAGGGTTTTCGGCGTGAGGTGTCGATGAGTTACACAAGCTTGAAACACGAGCTGGATTTTCTGGCTATGCCACTTAACTTCAGGGGTTTTGCAGTTCAAATTGTTTTAACCCTGACACCTTCTTTGATCTCCTTAGCATTTCCTAAGGTTGTCTATAGGTTTAATAAAAGAGAGGATAATGCAGACATTGAAAATTTGTTCCTGATATCCCGTGGTCAGAAGGCACACCAACTCTCCCTCCAAGTAGTTGCGCTCATCGAGCTCACCCACCTAGGGAATTTTTCCTCCTATGGTTTTTTGTGTGATATGTTGATGAGTTACACAAGCTTGAAAATCAAGTTGGATTTTCTAGCCATGCCAGTTAACTTTAGTTTCATATATGCAAACCTGCATTTTCCTTGATTTTCTTAGGATTTCCTAAGGCTTTCTATAGGAAAAGGCTTTCTATAGGAAAAGGCTTTTTATAGGAAAAGGCTTTCTATAGGAAGAGACTTGTTTGGCCGAATCTAAAGAGAGAGACGAGGCAGCAATGTGGTAATCGCGGCAATGCAGTGATCATCATACGGGTGTCCATGCTCCTTCGTTTCTTGAAAGTTATTTTAGAAATTTGAAAGTAGGGGGAGACTTAAAATAGAACCCGGAGCAGAGACAAGCTATGATTTCAACAAAGAAATTAAAGTTTTTGAAAACACAAACATATAGTGAAAATTTTTAAAAAGAGAAAAATATTTCGAAAAACAAATTTTGGTTAGCATTTTTAACTCTTGCAACCATAGTAACCTCTAAGCAGTATAACGTCATGTAGTGATGGATGGTTTAGTCGGCAGTTATAATCATACGACTGTGGAGTTTTTATTTATTTATTTTTTTGCTACCGCTGTTGGGGGGTGGTTTTCTTTTAATGTAGGTCATACAATTTAACCACTTATGACCCCTTTGGTGGACCCTATGTGAGTGTATCAGGTCCTTGCTTGAATCTTCAGGATGAGGAATCATCAAGTATTTCTTTATCTTCCAACCTCAGCTCTTGTGTTGCAATCCAAGGAGAGTTCTCTGGAGTTTTGAGCGAAACAAAGTCTTGAAAATATAGGATACTGCCCCTAGGTGTTCAAAATCTCTTTGGATCTTCGATTTCGTTCCTCCACAACCCACCTTTCAAAGTTTCTAACGATGTAGGTCCTTAACAGTGTTTTGTCAGGCTAATACTTATTGATTTTATTTTAATACCACTTTGAATCAGAGGAGGAAAAGAAGATGTTTAGAGAGAAAAGACTTTGGAGATTAGAAGAAAGGAGAGAACTTTTTCTTTTTTCGTCGCCCAGGGGTCCCTTTCTCGTGTTCAGCCCGGTAGGATTTTATTCAACACTTGGGGTTGCTTTCGGATTTTTAGCCCAGCGGAATTTTTTTTTCTTTTTTATTACTCCGGGGTCCCTTTCGGTTGTTCAGCCTGGTAGCGGTTTTTCCAACACATGAGGTTCCCTTTGGATTTTCAGCCCAGCGGATTTTGTTTTATTTTTATTTTGAAGAAGAGAACAATGACAAAGGAGGAGTAGGAGGAGGAAGAAGAGTCCAAGGTGCACCTCTTTTTTTATCAATTCACCTTAAGATCATGTAAAAATTCGATCATATTTCCCTCCTCCAAGTGGTAGGGAGGTTCTAATATCGATTTTCCTCTTATTTCCCTTAACCCAGGTTGGCATCCAAAATCTCTTGACAATGGTTGTTGAATTTCCTTTGAACTTTTCCTTTAAATTGCTCCACTTGAACTTTGATTTTGGGACTAAAAATTTTTCAAATACCTCAGTCTTCTGTATGGATGGATAGGATCATCAGGGTTTTCTAGTTAATGGAGTACTTTATGTTACACATTAGGAGTACTTTATGTTACACATTAGGCGTTAATGCCTCTTGAAGCGTGAGACATGAATGCCTCATTAGGTTATTTGCAGGGGGTGAGTGATCACCCAATCCCTTTTTGGTAATCTTTTTCATTGCAAAATTCGAATTGTTTTTTGGTGGTTAACTCCGTAGTAGACTCCTTTTTGGTGCTCGAGCTTAGGTGAGACTCTCGTACCATAAGAGTGATTAAGTTGGTATTAGATGGACTTATGACATGTTGGGAGTCAATGAAGAAGGGTTCAATCTCATTAGTTTCCCATGTCGTATCCTCTTCATGAGAGGAGTTTGCCCCTATTGAATATTTTGATGGGGTTACCCCTGTAGGGCTTTCTGTTCTGTTGGGAACTTGTTCTTCACAAGATGAATTCTCATGATATGGTGGTGCTCTGGTTATCAAAGATGTGCTCATGTCATTAATAACTTTTAGAGAGCTTGCCTTGAGGAGGTAACATGGTCGGATTTTTTATATCCAAGTCTTGATCCCAGATTGGTGGATCATTTGAGAACTATTGTGAAGCTGGCTCAGGTAGGCCCCTTAGAATTTTCAAAGGTTCGACCTTTATCAACTTTAGTGAAGATGCCAAATATTTGAGAATAGTCAAATATGGGCTCTTTACCTTTCCATCATTTATAACAACTGGGTTCACCTCGAGAGGTGACTCGGTTAAATTTTTTGAGCTTGGCTCCTCATCCCATATAGGTGGGTTGGCAGAAGTTTGGTAAAGGTGGCCGAGGTGGGCCCCTTAGAATTTCCAAAGGTGCGACCTCTTTTGATATTTGAGGTGTTGGCCCCTTAATTGGAAGCGTAATGGGAGACTTTGGGGTGTTGACCCCTTATTTGGAAGATGATCTTTTCTCGTTGATCTGGATCACATCAATTTCTAAAACATCGTCATCATTATATTGATCCCACTTAGGTGCGTTGTCAAGGTTTTGAGGTGAAGGGCTTCCTTTTAGCACTTGCTCATTTGCCCCATCACTAGTTGTTGTCAAAGAATTAAGGTTTTTCCTGTCGTCATGGGCATGGGAATCCATAGCTTCAAAACCTTAGCTGAGTTTATGCTCGAGTTCATATTGTTCTTGCAAGTTTGGTTTGTTGCCACACACGTATGACCCATTTATTGTGTTAACTTGGAAGTATCGGTTGAAGGGTTCATATGCCCTAGTGTGGCTCTTGACGATGTGGATTTATTGTGCTACTTTTGGGAGTGTATCTTGGAGTGGAATTTCATATGTGATACCCCTCTCTTCGGTTATGGGTTTCGAGCTAAGGTCATTCTCACTGTTTTGATCTTGAGTATCCTTAATCATTAACCCCTGGGTGAGGTTATGCTCATTTTGTTCTTCATCTACTGGACTTTCCAGTTGATTTCTTCCTTTGCTCCAAGGACTTTGTGGATGTTCTTCGGGTTTGGGCACAACTTGTGATTCTCCTGAGTTAATCAGGTTGACATCGGTATTCTTTGTCTAGACATCTAGAGTTTCTGATTCCCCTTTATCGTCAACATCTTCCTTTATGACACTTATCATGCCATTATCGATGAGATCTTGAACTCTATATTTGAAAGCTCGACATTCCTCCATGCTATGGGCAAAATTTTGATGTTAATCACACCATTGAGATGTATCGCCTCCGTGGAAAGGAGGAATCTTGGCTGCTGTCGATAATTCTATGAGCCTTGCCTTAAGCAATTTCTTGATGACATCGGTCATAGACTCATCAATGGGAGCGAATTCCCTTGGTATATAAGTCTGCATTCTCCATGTGGTAGAATGAATTTTAGTCTTTCCTTGTGAATGATTTACAGAAGGGTTGCTTTTCTTTATTATGTTCACTTCCCCTTCTTGAGAGGTTTTTTTGGCTGTGGCTTTATCTTCACTTGTTCGCTCATATCGTGATACTCTTTCAAGCATATCATCAAATGAGCAAGGGACTGCCCCCACACTGAAGAACGTGACATATTCTGGAGTCATGTTCTCTAATGCTATGCTTACCTTCGTGGCTTCAAGGAGTGGAGTTTCAATGACTCGCATAGCGGCCTCTCTGAATCTGGTTATAAATAGGGAAGGAGACTCGCCCAACTTCTGTTTGGTGGAAGTTAACTTACCAAGGGTGACGGGTCTTGGCCTTCCTTTACTATAGCGAGAGAAAAATTGTCTGAACATTTGTTAGAAGTTGCTTAAGGATCCTCCTTCATGAATCTTCTGTTCCACATCAAGGGTTCTTCTTTTAAGCTATGCAAGAACATGACCTTAAGTTGGTTGGGTAGGTCTCACAGTGTGTGGACCATCATTAAGTAGGCATTGATGTGTGCTTCAGGATCCTCTTTCCCTGAAAATCTCTTTCTGAACTGTGGCATCACAAACCCCACTAGTAGATCTTCTAGATATCCTAAAATTTCTTGTACGTAAGCCTTAGGAGTTGAGAAATCCCATATTCTCATTTTCTTTAAAGAATCTTGGAGGTGTTTTATATGAGCGAATTGAGCCGTCATTGTAGCTATGAGCTAGCTTGGTTGTATGGTCTGTTGAACCTGATTTTGTGGTATTTGACTCATATGAACCGGTTGTTGGGTCCATGTAGCAGATTGCCCCAAGGACTGAGCCTGAGGAATGTGTTGAACTTGATGTGCCAGTTGTCGGCTTGTAAACTCACCTGAGTCGAATTGGGTCAGAGCATATCCATTACTCGGAGGTTGCACACTTGGCCCAAGGAGGCCTGCAGGATAGGATCACCACTTAACTGGGATGGACGACTCATACTGCTATGACGACTAGACCTCTGACCTTGGGCGGCTAGGTCTACCTGAACTTGACCTTGGTAAGATGATTTATCCCTTGGGTTGGAGTATTCTCTTGTCCCAGCACTGAATTGAAACAGTGAAGGAATACTATGACTACTACCAGAGGGAGTCTGCCCTTTAGGTAGCCTTGGGCTCGAGTGATGATTAGAACTAGACCCCTAGCGCGTAGTGGGCTGGATTGGCAAGCTAACAACCCTAGGATCATCCTAGTTTGAGCTAAAATGTTGGACTTAGCCTATGGATTGACCTTCTGACCTGACTTTCTTAGATTGAGTGCGATGGATATTGTATCCTCTGTTAAGTAGGTCTTGAAAGTACGCATGCACTTTTGGATTGTCTTTATATCAAGTTAGGTCAAAACCCTGATCTTCACTGGTGATGGGTTGCTTGGGTAGACTTGCTCTAGTTGTATGTGAGCCCACTCGCCTGCTAACTGACTGGTTATCAAGACTGGAATGTTGGATTGCTAATTGACCATTGGGGTTCACACGGCTGAGATCGGCTGAGTCATAGATTTGGGTCGGGGCCTTATTCTTGTTGTGCTGACTGGATTTGAAGTTAACCCCTATGTCTTGGAGGATTGCCCCTGGTTTGACCCCTTGACTATTCAAGAGGCTACGAACCTTACGAACTTGCTGGCTTGTGACTTCTAAAGGGTGGCCTTGAAGGCGGATTGGACGGCTAGGTTTGGTTCTATGTGGGTCGAGAGTCGGCTCATTGACAAGAGTGTTACTGATGATTTGTGAGGGAGAAGTGCGACTATGCCTCTTGGACTGACTAGGTTCTTTGGATCTAGACTGAGCTGGGGCCATAGGGTTGGACCTTGCTCTGCTATGATCATGTGTCGTGATTCCTAGACTTGGTGAGATCTAGACTCGACGCCTCATGGTAGACCTACTATGACTCTAGAGGCAAATCCCTAGCTAAGATCTCGGTTAGGACTAGATTGGATGCTAGACTCAATGAGTTTTGGTTTGAACCCTGAACTAGGGTAAGCTTAGTCTAGCCCTAGAGGATACTCTATGCTAGAACTTAGACTAAGATCTAGACTAGATAGGTACGAGTCTCGGCTTGGACCAAGAGTGAGTCTGGGCTTAGACCTAGGTGTGAGCCTGGTTCGGACCAGAACTGAGTTGGGTGCAAGTCAGGGCTTGGACCAAGAGGCTTGTGATAGTCAGATCGAGCCTTCAACTCGGACCAAGAGGGGATCTGGGTGTGAACTTGGTTCGGACCTGGGCTAGGCTGGGTACAAGCCTGGACTTGGACCCAGAGGCTTCAGCTCGGACCAAAAGCAAGTCCAGACTAAGATCTAAGATTAACCAATCAGAAATAAGCAAGCAAGCACACAAAAATGTTTGACTTAGTAAAGTACTATAGGTAGGCTTCGTTTGAGAGTGGGTTCCTAACTATGAAATGCGGCTAGACTGATATAGGTCCCCACATAGGTCTTGGCCTCCTGTAATAGGATGTTCACTAGGTCCTACTATACATGGAGTTGCTTTGAGGCAAAGGATTACGGAGGGGCGCTCACAGTTAAAGTTACGTGAATCCCAACCGACTCGACTCTCAAAGCTAGGTTCCCCTCATGCTGTTAACACGAATTTTGGGGGTTTGCAAAATATTTGTTTGCTGGTTTCCCGGGCACCCCCAGTCCAGTGTGTGCTAGAGTGTGTAAAGAAGCATGCAATTACAATAAAGTCAAGCACACAATGCACACAAAACAAGCAAGGAAGAAAGTTAGCGCTCGGCATTTATCGTGCCTAGCGATGCGTGCTTCGAGGCAAAACTCGCTGGAAGCACAGTATGGATGGAGGGGTAAGAAACCCCTAAGAAGGAAACGTCAGAACACTAAGACCAGGAACGGTCTGTGCTAAGTCGAGCGTGGTCCGAGTAGAGGGTGACTCGAAAGGGACACGGTTTAGGCAGAGTGCAAGCAGCCCTCGATGTACATTTATTTTTTTAATTTTTTTTATATTTTCTGACCTTGATGAAATAAAGTTAAAATAAGCATGGTGAAAGCAGGAAAAACATTGTTTCAGTCAAAATTAACAAACTAAAATAAAATAAAAGAGTTAGAAATAACACAAACCTATCTGAAGAAAATATTTCCTTTTTATATTTTTAAAAAATTTATTTTAATTCAAAACTTGGTCAACAGGGAGCCAAAAGTCCTTGGAATGGACCCGTGGGGTCGCAGATTTTTTCTGGGACACTTGCAGTTGGGCGACATGGGTGGCGTCACTCGGTTTGCTCTTGCAGAATGGGCGACACTGCTAGTGTCGCCCAAAAAAACTTATTTTTTTAATACTTTTATCTTGTTAATCTTGATGAAATAAGACTAATTTAAAATTGGAAGAAGTATATAAAAAAATTTTTATGATCAAATAAATTAAAACAAAGTAAAGTAGAACAGTGTAGACATAACAATAAAATATTCTTTTGATATTTTTAAAAATTTTATGTTGCTTTGAAATTTTGTGGACAATCACAAGACAGTCCCAGGACCCAGCCTGCAAAATTTCAAAAACCTATGACTTGGGTGACTAGGGACACCAGAGGGCGTGTCGCCCTGGACCTGGGCAGCACGACCCTTGTCGCCTGGGCGGCACGCCTCATGTCGCACAAGGCAAATATGGTCGCCCAAAAAACTAAATTTTTTTTATATAGTTTTTTATATTTTTATCTTGTTAATATTGGTGAAATAAGACTACTTTAAACTTGGAAGAAGTATGAAATATTTTTTTTTTTTGATAAAATAAATTAAAACAGAGTAAAGTAGAACAATGTAGACATAACAGTAAAATATTTTTTTGGTATTTTTAAAAATTTTATTTTGCTCTAAAGGTTTGTGGAAAGTCACAAGAGAGTACTAGAAAACAAATCTGCAAAGTTTCAGATGATTCTGAAACTTTTGATTTTTGGCAACACGAGGAGTGTTGCCCTGGATCTGGGCGGCACTGGTGGTGTCACCCAGTAAAATCAGGGTTTTGGAGCACAAAAACCTTGGATCTTGGTTACTGCAGATTCTTGGGACTTTTTGTGACAGAAAACAGTGAGAAACAACAAATAAAAATCGTAATTTGGCGCTTGGATCAAGCTCGAAATGCCCCATGGTAGGCGCCAAACTGTTTGTGATACAAAATCTGACAGATCTTCTAATGAAGATATCTCAGATTTGACACCTTAAACTGATAAAAAAATAAATGATTAAAATAATGTGATAGAGAAGGAGGGACAAATCAAATTCAGATCTAAGGTCAGATCTGCTCGGAAACGAGCATATCTACTCTCAAATCTGTGGCAAGGCCAGCATGATCCATGACATTACAAAATAAAATTTTTAAGTAAACAAATAGATCAAAATAAAATGAAAAAAAAAAAAGAAAAAGAGAAAAAATGGAAGAAAATGATACCGCATTGGGTCGGGTGGCCTGGGACTCCCGAGCCTTTTGGGGCTCGCTTGTAACAGAACCGGTCCTTTTTTTTCTCTCTGATCCAAATATTAGCCAGCAAGTCTTTTTAGTATAGGGTGGTTGTGCCCTATAGATGGCTCTAGGTTTCCTAGGTTTAGGCTCTCTCAAGCTTAAGGATTTGAAGTTCCAGGAGGCTTGGGGTTTCCTGAAGCTATCTCTAGGGTTTCTAATCTCTTTGAGGTTTCTATCTCTATCTCTAGTTTGTTCTCTCTCTCTCTCTCTGTCCCGGGTTTCCTATCTCTCCCTGAAATGACCACAAAAAGAGGCCTTATAGGGGTCAAACCTCATTGGAAGGATAAGCATGCGTAACAAGCAAATCCCTGGTCAAAAATTCAAATTTTGAGGGGTCACGAATTTGGGCAGCATGGGTCGTGTCGCCTGGGCGGCACGCCCTGTGTTGCCTAGGGCTGGGCGGCACGCCCTGTATTGTACACACTAATTTTGGTACAAATTGAGATTTTTTTTCACTTCTCATGTGTTCCTCAGCCTCTTGTGAAAATCTCAAAGAAAATTTGGGTCAAAACATATTTTTTTACTATTTCTAATGAGTTTTTTGGTAAAATAGGGCAATTGTAGGATGACTTGGTAAAATAGGGCAATTGTAGGTGTCGCCTGGGCGGCACGCCCTGTGTCGCCAAAATCAAAACTTGTCCAAATTGATTTTTTCAATTTGGGTGTCTTTCTCGTCCTCTTGTGAAGCTCTCAGAGAAAATTTGGGTCAAAACGAATTTGTTTACTAGTTTTAATGATTTTTTTGGTAAAACATGGCGTTTACAGAAATTTGAGTCAAAACAGGGTTTCCACAGGGTTCCGGGTAGGCAGATTGCTTCTGGGTCACAAGGTAGGTTGTGTGAACTATGGATTTGGGTTTACTAAGTTAAGTGTGATCTTAAGGGTTCAGGAAACCATAGAAATTGTGATAGAGAGAGAACAAACTGAAGATAGAGATAGAAACCTCAGAGAGATTAGAAACCCTAGAGATAGCTTCAGGAAACCCCAATCCTCCTGGAACTTCAAATCCTTATGCTTGAGAGAGCCTAGACCTAAGACACCGAGAACCATCTATAGGGAACAACCACCCTATACTGAAAAGACTTGCTAGCTAATATCCGGATAATAGAGACAAAAGAGGACCGGTTCTGATACGGGGCGAGCCCTAGATGCTCGGGAGTCCCAAGTCATCCGGTCTGGTTAGGTATCATTTTCTTCCATTTTATCTCTTTTTCTTCTATCGTTTTCAATTTATTTCGATATTTTTGTGTACCTTAGCTTCTTTTAAAGCTCTCAGAGAAAATTTGGGTCAAAAAGGGGTTTTTTACTATTTTTAATGCTTCTTTGGTAAAATAGGATAATTGTAGGATGACTTGGGTGACACGCTCTGCGTCTCTTGAGCGGAACGCCCCATGTTTCCCAAACCAAAACTTGTCCAAATTGATTTTTTTTCATATTGGGTGTCTTCCTCAGCCTCTTGTGAAGTTCTCAGAGAAAATTTGGGTGAAAACGGATTTTTTTTACTATTTTTAATGATTTGTTTGGTAAAACAGAGTGTTTACAGAAATCTGGGTCAAAACCGGGTTTCTACAAGGTTCCGGGTAGCCAGACTGGTTCTGGGTCACAAGGTAGGTTGTGTGAACTATGGATTTGGGTTTACTAGGTTAAGTGTGATCCTAAGGGTTCAGTAAACCATAGAATTTGCTAGATTTAAAATGGGGTGTCTACATCACACAGAAAGAAAGGGGGTGTTACAATCATCATCTTCTTTACAATGGAAGAAATAAAAAGAAAAAGTGAAAGAAGGCACTCGTCAAAATCAGTCAATCACTTCATTGATCTTTTCCTCGTGTGCTGTAGCTGAGGTCTTAGCATGCTAGATGCGTTCCTTCAACTCTACCACCAGCCCTGCCTCATGCTCCATCAAGGTGGTACCTTCTTCTAAGGAGCACTTGAGGGCCAAGATACTA
The DNA here is from genome assembly GCF_054954075.1 of Amborella trichopoda. NCBI lineage: Eukaryota > Viridiplantae > Streptophyta > Magnoliopsida > Amborellales > Amborellaceae > Amborella > Amborella trichopoda. The sequence continues at coordinate 17,023,661 of NC_142340.1, forward strand.
TCAGCGAGCACCTGGTCCTCTGCTTCCCAAGCCGCAATCTCCTTCTCCAACTTGTCAAGCTTCTTCGTCAACTGTAATATCCTCACCCTCAGGGTAATCACCTTGTAGTGGCGGGCGATGGCCTCCTCAACAAGGTCGGATCTCTAGGAAACTGCAACATCCTTTTGCTGCAATTGAGCTTTGACCAGTTCACGGTGGCACATGAATGAGGACTCCAAAAGAGGCAAGTGTGAGCTCTCAAATTGCAGCACAGTTGCTTCTTCTTGCAAGGCCCTTATTCTCCACCCTTCTAGCTCGTTTACAACATCATCGAAATAAGGGAGGACCTCTGGTGCACCCCCCGCAAGTGCGACCTGCCTTAACTGCTGGATTGCATTGTTAAGTTTAGTAAGAGGCAGACCCTTCAATCTTTGCATGCCAAAACGAAGCATGTCCATAATTATGCCAGGTATCCCACTCAATCTAGGCTTAGGCAATGCTGCTGGGGCTGGAGTATCAGTTTCCATGGCAGGGCTCGAAGGGATGATAGCCACGTGAGTTGCTGGCTCTTCTCGAGCGACTGTGAAGCCCAAACTCTCATCATTTGGGATCATAGTCTCAACCTGCTCGGCCCTCACAATATCGACCTCCTCATTTAGCCTGTCAGCCCCACCAATAGCTGGCTTGGTCCCTTCAAGCCCAACTTCTTCCCCTTGCTCCCCCTCTTTTTGAACCGCCATCTCTGTCTCGACAGGTTTGACACATCTCCCCTCTTCTTCTTCGCCCTTGTTCGTCATGGCAGCCATTTCAGCTACTGTTTGTTCTACTGGGCCCACCGCTTCTGTGGCTATAAGGACCTCCACCCCTTCATCGCCCATTGAGACTACTGTCTCAAGGCCCTCAAAGTCTGCCCTCTGAGAATTTCCTACCTCTGCATCCCCTACAGCTACGTCGTTGCCTGAAGCAGCAACCTCCTACTGCTCCGGTAGCCCCTCTTCAGTCCCCGGGGCATCAGCCTCTCCTATGACCACAAGCTCTAGTGGGTTTTCCCTTTCCTCTGTAGGTGCAGCAACCTCTTGGGCCCTAGAGGCCCTCTTCTCCTCAACCGCCTCATCAAGGTTGGTCTCATCATTCCCGTTCATCTCCATCGGGACTGGACCCTCCCCTTCAGCCATGGACGCCACTTCCTGGATCGAAGTGATTTCAATCGGTGTAGCGGGGTCTGAGGCACCAGCCTGAGTCTCTGAAGAGCTAGAGGAGGAGGATGAATCCTCAAGAGTAGAGGGTGATACAGAAATAGCAGGAGACGCGTAAGACTCCGAGGAAGCAGCCGGAGAAGAATCATCTTCCTACTCCCGAACCACTGGACATTTAAGCCCCTTACGCTTCAGAGCCCATCAAGTTTGTGCACGAGGAAAGGCCAGGCAGCCCACTTCCTCTTCTTCCCCTTCACCTGAGAAGGCACAACAGTCTCAGAAGCACCCTTTCGAGAAGAGACAGCAGCAAGTTTACTGTGAGGGCTGCTTCCTATCAGCTCGTTCAAATCCTGGACCGGGCACCTTCATACCCCAGAACCTTTCGACCCTCCTTCCATTTGAAAATAACATCGAGGTTGTTAAAAATGCTCTATGTCTTCTTCTCCATATAGAGAAACCGTGGCAGAGACTTATCCACGGCAATTTGGTAGGGCCACCCAATGTTGCGCCAGTTCCAGGGGAAGCCCAGGGTAAATATCTCCCCCAATGGAGGAGTCATCGCCATCTTCCTCTGCCACATGTCATGGATCTAGTAGGAGTGTTCCCTTTTCCAGGGGTGGCTAGCTTCCCAATACCCCTTACTGGTGATTCACCACCAGCGTTCGTGGGCCTCAATCACTCGCACTGTTCTGCCAAAATATGGCATCACGTACTTGTTGACCTCTGTGAATTCCAAGCACGTGGCCCAAGATGTGCGAATGTGCCTCGAGAGCCAAGTCTCGCGATGGGTCCCCAATTGGTCTTTCTTCATGCGGTTGATTTTGCTATAGCACTTCTCAAAGAACACCAAGAAACCCTTGGTCCAGCCCATGCTGTCGGGCAAATCTATGAGGGAAATACCCCCGAGCTTCGCACTATGGATGGTGGGGTAAGGTAGAACTTCGCTTTTGATGCTCAACATGAACATGAGCTCTTTATGAGTGGTAGGAGCACTATTCAGGCTCTTTCCCAGCTCATCGGCAAAAGCACGATCCGTGAGGTTTTTGACCAGGAAGGCGAGTCTACTCATATGAAGATGGTCATTGTAGAATAAAATACATGCATGACCAGGAGTATGGAAGATTGCTTTCTGTCCAGCAATCTCAGGAGAAATGGGCACATCGTCTCATCCAACACCCTATTTCTGAGCTAGATGTTGGGGAAATAAGCCTCAAGCCATCCATACACATAGTGGATGGGGAAAGGCATCTTAAAGTCCCTTGGGAAGGCTTCACCGTCTACTATGTCGTTCCCCCCTTCATCGCCTTGATAGAATTTTCCCTTGGACACGGCTCCCAGGCGGTAGTATATACTGCACAAGACTGGCTATGTGAGTGCATACTATCGGCCCCTCGCCATGTCACAGGCTACATAGAACATGCCTGGATGTATAATGTTTGCCCCTTCGAGAAGAGCAAACTTACACATAAAGAGTATTAGGTACGTCGCCAAGAATATGTGGTCATTCCCGCGGTGAAGCTCAAATACTGGAAGGATCCCCTTCATGGATTCCTTCCCCTTTCTTCGTGGGCTTGGACCAACCTCATCATCATAGTCTCTATAAAATAATGCCACCCACTGAGTGAAGGAGACGCGTCCTTTCTTGGACTTAGAGCCGAGAAATTGATAAACCCCGAATAGCTCTGTCAGTCCTGCTGACGGGTCGTTTTTCCCCCACTCGTTTACCTCCAAAAATGACCGAGTTCGGGGGCACGAACTCATCGTACATAGCACCGATGAGAAGGAGCCTACTGATGAAGTACACGTCTAACAGAGATATCCCTGCTTCCCCATGACCAAGCGGCCATGTGTTGCTGACATGGCTCCAAGTTTTCAAAAGCACTTGGATCGCGTTGGAGCAACGGTCATAGTATCGTCGAGCATTGGATGGAGGTCAGCAGGGAAGTGCGCTTAAGAATATCCCTGTACAGACTCAGCACGCTTACAGTTTAGGAGAAGTACCCCTTTAGGTATTGGTGCTCCCCTTACACTTGAAGGCCATCAAAAGACCACTTCAATCATGTAGTCTTCACTATCCTCTTTCTTAGGGTCGGCAAGTCCTCGCTTGAGGCTATGTTCCTGTGCAAAGAGTGGAAGAGCCCTACCCCCTCTTTTATTCTTACATTCCCGTCGTTGTCTTCTCTAACCTCAAAACCGACAGGGTCACTAGCAAAGGTGACGCTCAAAGGCCACCTTGGTTCACACAAAGCCTCGGTGAGCCAGATTGGCTCACCCCTCACCAAGCTTTTGCCGGTGAATTCAATAGTGCCAAGCTTCCCTACTAGTGGGAGGTTCTTCATATTAGAAATGGCGCCTGAAGGCTGGGTCATGAGGCTAGAGTAAAAGGCTTCATTGACATACACAAGTCGCTAAGAGGCAGTGCTATCGTCGTGCACAGAAGGCAGAACTATCCCCATGCACAGAAGGCAGGGCTATTGCCGTCTCACGACTACAGGGATATCGCCGTGCACAAAAGGTAGGGCTATCGTTGTCTCACGACTAAAGGGACAATCGACGTGCACAGAAGGCAAGGCTATCGCGGTCTCACGGCTAAAGGGGCTATTGCCGTCTCGCGAAAAGATCAAGACGAAGCATCAGTTAACGCCGTCTGCATCTAACACATGCTACAAGCTGTTCGAACGTGTCACACGTGCGGCACACCATCCCTCGAATTTGGGGACGACACCAGACACTCACGATGAGGCTTGTCACCGTGCGTACGGAGAGTGACTATTCGCCATCTCATGGATCTCCACCTCCCCGACTGTTACAGGCTTGCAACCCTTCAGGCCCCTACCGGTGTTTCCTCTTTTCGCAGGAAACACTTCTCCATCCACCAGGGACCCCCTTCTGACCCTATTCTTTCCCCTTACCGACGACCAAAAATATAGAAAAAAACCACGAGAATTCCTGTAGAAGCTCACCTATGACCCTGCGGGTTTCCTTCTCCCTTTTTCTCACTCCTCTACTTGCCGAAAAATCACTGAACTTCTGACAGAACCACTGTTCAACCTCCGTTCTGCCTGACAGTAATCGCGAAGACGTCGGGAAGTCCCCACAAAGCCCTGGACAAGTACTAGCAGTCCCTGTTTTCCTCCATGGTGTCCCCAAGGTCTCTGCAACCTGCCGGTAACCACGGAACTTCCAGAAAATTACTAAGGACTCCTGGAAGTAGTCGGTAACCCTTGGTTTGCCCTCTTCTACTCCCACAAAAGCCTTGAAACATTGGCAGAGTACCACTGCGACCCTCGTAGTTTCACTAGAGTCTTGGTAAAGCTCTTGGAAGCTCCATGTCCTTGCTCAAGAAGCCTTAACACTCTTTGAAAATGTTCACAAACACTCTGTGAAGGCTCACGACTTGCTGAAGTTCACCGGAAAGCTCCTGAATACCTGTGTGTGGCCTGGCCGGAGGTTTCTCGCCGAAGTTCTCTCTTGCTCTAAACTTTCTTCACTATTTTACCTTCGGTAAAATAGTAAATTGGGGTTTTACGTCTTTTTATAAATAGAGGTTACGCAAAGTACCCCTCACAAGTTCGAAATGATGCTCGAGTCCTCGTCTTCAAGCGGCGATGTGTCCAGGCCAGGGCGGGTCAAGCCCGAGGCCCGAATGTGAGTCGCTGCAGCCTGTGCCTCATGAACCTGCTGCCACGAGTCCCTTCGATGCTAACGCCACACGTGTCACCAAAGAATTATCATCGTGCATGTTACTAAGTCGGTCGTCATGCGCTTCACCAAAAGCTATCGCCATGCACTTCAACAAGTGCTATCATCGCATGCTTCACCAAGTAACTATCGCCGCGAGCTTCACTAAAGTAGCTATCATCGCGTGCTTCAACAAGTAACTATCACCGCGAACTAAAGTAGCTATCGCCGTGGGCTTCACCAAGTAACTATCGCCGTGAGCTTCACTAAAGTAGCTACCACCGTGTGCTTCACCAAGTGCTAACGCCGTGCACTTCTAGGAAATTCATTTTCTGCATTTGGATCATCGTTCTGCATTCCTAGGAAATTAATTCTCTACACCACAGACATCATATCCTCAGGAAGTCAAGTCTTCGGTTACGACTCTTTCCCCATGGAGTCACATTCCTGTACCACATTACGATCTAGGTGCACGACCTTAAACTGCATGGTCCAAACTATATGATCCTAAACTATAGCAGGGGTCTAGTTGCACGACCTTAAACTGCATGGTCTTAGCTGCTTGACTTTAAACTGCACAACTATTGTCCAAACTATATGACCCTAAACTATAGTGGAGGTCTAGTTGCACGACCTTAAACTGCATGGTCCTAGCCGAATGACTTTAAACTGCATAGCCATGGTCTGAGTTACAAGACCTGAAAACTATAATGCACATCCCTGTAGTAAGACGTTAAAAGGCAGGGTAAATAGTACATGCGCATGACTTTAAACTGTGAAATAGACCCACCTCTCCACAGGGTGTATCCTACCACTATCCACACCCATGCTCCGGATTGTCATTCCTAGTGGAGCTACATGCAAGCCACTGTCCCTCATCCCTAGTAGGAGTCACATCCGTATTGCAGCCCATTATCCCCACCGGAGTTAGGGTCATTCTTATCATCTTCAATCCCTAGTGGGGTTACATCTGTGCTTCAGTCTGCCATTCTCAGTAGAGTTACGTGCATACCATTGCTCATTATCCCTGTGGAGTCATATTTACCCCCATTAATCCCTAGTGAGTCCGCTTCTCACCGAGCCACTGTCTCCATCTCCCCATGGAGCTTTACTTACACGACGACGCACACAACGGTCCGTGCTGCATGGCCTTAAACTGCACAGCCATGGTCTAGGTGCATGATCCTAGACTGCATGGTTCAAACTATATGACCTTAAAATGTAGCGGAGGTCTAGTTGTACGACCTTAAATTGCATGGTCCTAGTTGCATGACTTCAAACTGCATAGCCACGGTCCAAGATATATGACCTTGAAACATAGTGCACGTCCTGACCGCATGACGTTAAACTGCTCTGCACAGGTCCTGGAGGCATGACCTTAAACATGCCCTCACATATGCGTACACTCCCTTTACGTGCATCTTCATGCACGTCTTCCTTAACCAACCCCTCCGTGTACGCACACCACCTTCATAATTCCCCAATGAATCAATCTTCCTCCATTACTATTCATCATTCCCCAGTGAGTCTCACTTATGCTCACATAATGGCGAACAGTCCCACCATCCATATTCGTCATCAGCTAGGGGGTCACCACTTTCTTCCTTCCATCCATACATCATCTATCTTTCACAAGTAGCCTCGTGCCATCTCCCCAAAGTGAGTCAAATCACCACCATACACCCCATGGCCTCTACACACTGCCATCCATCTCCACTATGGTCCAGATGTATGACCTTAAACTGTAGTGCACGTCCTGGCCACATGATGTTAAAAGGCTTCGCACAGGTCCCGAAGGCATGACTCTAAACATGCCTTAACAAAAGAAAGAGAAGAAAAGAAGAGAAAAAGAAAAATAACGAGTGTGGTGTATACCTGGATAGGAGAACGCCATGAGTAAAAATGACAGCCGGCATGGTCACGAAGCCATGAGTAAAAGAGTTCCATGAAAATAAAAACCCAGGCATGGTGAAAACCCCAAAAGGGCGTCGTGAACAAAAATGGATGAAAAAGGGTGGACATGGCAGCAAGGTCATCGGTAAAAGAGCCCAAAAATAAAGGACATTGGTGAAAACCGTTTTTACGTCGCCACTTCCTCAGTCCAAGCGAAAACCCACAAAGGGCACTTGGACCAATAAAGTAGGTTGACGCAACATCACAGCCTCAGCCATCACCCAATTGCTAAACATGCATAATCCTGGCTAACGAGGTCCACACAAAATCCTCAACTGTCAGGAGCCAATCACAGCACAAGATGGCTCACCCGGGAGTGAGAGCCCCACAAGATATCCCAAACACGAAAATAAGAAAGAGTCTCTGAGGGTAGGGGCGACGAACAATAGACCCCTCAAAATAAAAAAGAGTCATTGAGCGTGAGGACGTTGACTGAAATATTGAGGGTAGGGGCGATGAACAATAAATCCCTCAAAATAAAAAAGAGTACCTGAGGGTAGGGGCGATGAACAACACATCTCTCAAAATAAAAAAGACAATAGATCCCTCAAAATAAAAAAATAGTCCTTGAGGGTGAGGGCATTGACCGAAAGATCCCTTAAAAATAAAAAAGAGTCCTTGAGGGAGCGGGTGATGAATAATAGATCCCTCCTAATAAAAAAGAGTCCTTGAGGGTGAGGACGTTGACCGAAAGACCCCTCCAAAAATAAAAAAGAGTCTCTGAGGGTACGGGAGATGAATAATAGATCCCTCAAAAACGTAAAATGGCCCTCATGGGTACTGCCGATATGGTGAAGACTATAAATAACAATCTCTCCATGTCACAAACTCGTCTGACAGGGTGAAGACATTAAAAACTAACCCCTATGGTCCTGTGACGGTGAGGGCCGTGACAAGACCCCTCAAAGTCTCTTCTCCCCCTAAAGTCTCCACGGATGGACCTGTACATTACATCCAAACGTCTGAGCATCCTAGTTACAACATTGTGTGAATCTCCTCGGTGTTCACATGGTCTTGTGGCTGGGAAAAAAAAAGAAATAAAGTCAGAGGAAAGTTTTCGAATGTTGTTCTTATCGCTTCTTTTGAAGCACAACATTTAGTGGGGCATGCTGTTTGAAGACATTTTTGGGCACCATGAGTCCCCGTGTGGCATAAAAAGAAGAGCTGGTCAATAAAGCCTGATAGACAGTGGAAATTTCGACAGTCTCAAAATGGCCTCAGAACAAGTCAAGATCTTCATAAGTACTACAAAAAGTCTTCTGCCAAATTTTGTCGTGTTCCAACATCTCTAAGGCAGTGCAGACTGAGAAACAGTTTCGGCATAATTAGCCTCTAGCACCCTAAAATGGACCCCTACAACTAGAACTATATTTTCAATACGTCAAACAACTATCGGACCACTTCCATTGGATTCGAATGGACACTCCAGGAAGAAGTTATGGGTGGAGGACTGAAACAGGAGAGGCAGCACACTATTCCCGTGCGGCCACCCTGCAAGTAATCTCTATTAAAGGGGCAGATCCAAATAGTAACTTGTGATGCTCATATCTCATTCATCTCAAGTCGGATCACACTCAAATTTTGTGAGCATGTTCGTCTCTTCAAGACGAACGTTTTGATATGTGATAAGCCCCACGACGACACCTGAGTGTGGAGAAAAGCTAGAGAGAAGTTGCTAATCTGTGAATAAAGTTACAGGAAAATCAGCGGTGACACGCCTCTCTCGAGCGGCCAAATCATGGCGCTCGCGCATTGGATCGACATGAGACCAGTTCCATCATGTGTGTAAACTCTAGAGATATCATTGGGTCGAACTCCGTACACGATGGATGGTTGGATTTCACCCACGAAGTCATTAAAATGACTGTAATTTTCGACCACTGGAATTCAGATTCAGGCCAAAGTCCAAGATTTCCCAAAACTTTTTTCGAGCACAAAATCGCGTCCCATTTGTCGCAACGCGATTGTGGTAACATACTCATTGCAATGCAGCGAAGAAGTCGAATTCAAGATGAAGACGCACTATCAATAGAATGTTTTCAAGATCTATTCAAATTTTAAGTTATGTGATCATGCCTTTAAAATATGATTCATGGCTTAAAATTAATATCAAAATGATCGTAGCATCAAGCCCTACAATCTTTCGTTCATTCGGATGCCGGATCGTCAATGGATTGTCCGAGAAAAATCAAGAACGTCCCAAGTTCTCAGTAGGGACTGTTTTGAAATTTTCCCAATTGTTATGCAGGGGAAAATCAGTAATTTTACACCCTCTTTTCTTATTTTTCTTAATTTTGATAAATTGTAATTATCATCAATTAGGGTTAGTTTTGGGTGATCCACCCACATTTTAACCCTAGTTTATAAATAGATGCTACCTCTCATTATAAACATGCTCTCTTTTTGGACTCATAGAGACTCTTTCGATTAATAAAAATTCTCTTTCAAGAGAACGAGTTGGGTCACGTTTCTTCTATTAAGAGAGAGAGGAGAGAGAAAGTTTAGAGCGGTACCCCTTCCACCTTCAAGGTATTTTCCCTAACTTTCCTTCTTTTATCTCTGGTTTTCTTTTCTCTCTTCTTCGGCTGCTTCTTCGTCTGAGCCTTTCTCAGAGGCCATGCACGGTGGTGGCAGTGCTATGCATGCCTCTTTCTTCCTTTCCCCTCTTGTGACTTTGCAGGTCGTGCATGGCGATGACAATGCCATACGCGAGCCCTAGTCTCTGTCTCTTTGTTCGTCTCTTTCACTCAACGTGGTTCACGCATGGCAATGTGTATCACCGACGGCGAACCATCTTCCTCTCTTCTCAAAGGTTGCAGGCAGCGCTGCCCATCGCCGCCCGTAGGGGTCTCACCTTGTTGCGTGCTTATCGCAGACGGCAATGCCTATCGCCGCCCGCGAAGGATCGTGGTAGTACCTATTGCCATCCGTAATCTTCTTTCATGCGCTTTGTACCTATCACCATCCGCGGGTTTCTCTTACGCACTGTGCCTATCGCAGACGACGATGTCTATTGTCGCCTGCGAAGGGTCACGGCGATACCTATCGCCATCCATAATTTTCTTTTGTGCACTCTTGCCTATCGCAGACGGTAATACCTATCGCCGCCCGCAAAGGGTTGTGCCACCTTCTCGTGTTGCTGACGGCGATGGCTAACGCCATCTGCAGTTCACTGCTCACCCTTTCGTCGTGAGCAATAGTGTTTAGCACCGTCCAGGGGCCATAACGATATTACTCCACGGTTGTGGGTCGGCGATACCTAACGCCGTCGGGATCTTCCTCCTTTACTGTCTCTCATCTTCTGTTCATTCTCTTTTCTTCTCCTCTCGCTTCTGAGTCTAGCAATGTCATAACAGTCTGGCTGCTGAACAGTATTGCTATCATGTTAATCCTGAGTACCATGACCATCTGGCTACCACACCAGATTAAGAAAATCATATCGCCTTGGTTTCGAGTAGTATTGCTATCGTACCAGTTTGAGTTACCATGCCCGTCTTGCTACCACTTTGAGTTGGTCACTGTACTGGTTTAGTTATCATGTTAGACTCGTCCCCTTGTCAAGTCCTCTTCTCTCTCTTTATTCAAACCATCTTCGTCATCACCCTAACTTCTCATCTTCTTTGTCATATGAATGTGCATTGCCACAAGACAAGGGTGGGTCCCTCGGCCCACTTGTCTTGTAAATTAACCATGATAGTGCTGTGTAGAAACAAGGAGATTGCAGGTCAAGGGAGGAAATTTTGTACCAGATAAACAGCTAGGGGGTTTTTCTTCATGATTCAAGAGGGCGTTCGCGCAAGTTAGCCCGAGTAAGTCACGGACCCAGGTGAGGTTGGTCCCATCCACACTTTTAAAATTCCTCTCTCACTAATTGGGCCCCTGCCCTTGTTCCGTGAACAAAGTTCCTGAGAGAATGGTCTCAGGTCCTGGGTTTTTCTAATCCGAGACACATGTCACCTGATCGTCTAGATCCGAGGGGCCGAGATCAAGGCATCTGACCACAGACACCCATTCAAAGATCGAGTGATTTCTATGAGGGTGCTTCTAGCCCCACAATCGCTAAATCTCAACTTCCCTGTGACTTTCAATTCAAATTCCTACAGCTTGATATGTTGTTTGAGGTCGACCTTTCTGTTCCTTAGTTTGAGAAAGGTCCAGAAATCATGATCTACACTGGAGCTCTATTGGAAGCGGAGATCTCAGGATCATGGGTCCTTGCACTTGAGGTTAATGAGAAGACCTTTGAAGCCAATGATGAGAAGTTGTAGGAGGCCTCAGAAGAATGGGAAGAAGGCGGTAGAGCCACAACTGATGAACTAGAAGAGATAAATCTCGGGGATGAGGTCGATCCCAGACCCACTTTCATCTCGAAAAATATGCCTTCAGAGGAGAAAGAAAATTTCACTGCCTTTTTACGAGCAAACCGAGATGTCTTTCCCTGACATTACCATGAGATGCCTGGTTTAGATCCTCAAGTTGCAGTCCATCGTCTTGGCATCGATCCATCTGTCAAACCTGTCAAGCAGAAATCAAGGAGGTTTAGGCTTGACCTCGAAATGCAAATAGATGTTGAAGTGACCAAGCTCAAGTAAGCGAGTTTCATTCGCGAAGTCAAGTACTCAAAGTGGCTGGCAAATGTCGTTCCAATCAAGAAGAAAAACAGCCAAATTAGGGTCTGCATCAACTTTCGCGACCTGAATACCGCTTGTCCCAAGGATGACTTCCCACTGCCGTTCATAGAGATGCTCATTAATTCTACGGCTCACCGCCAGATCTTCTCCTTCATGGATGGATACTCCGGGTATAATCAGATACGGATGACGTCAGAAGATGAGGAAGCCACCGCGTTCTTGACTTCAAAAGGGGTCTTCTGCTACATAATGATGCCTTTTGGATTGAAGAATGCTGGTGCCACATATCAGAGGGCAATGACGACCATCTTCAAAGACATGATGCACAAAGGGGTGGAATGTTATGTAGATGACTTGATGGTGAAATCCGAAGAGAAAGACGTTGATATGAGAGACCTTGAAATGTTGTTCGAGTGGTTACGCCTTCATCAGCTTAAAATGAACCCACTGAAATGTTCTTTTGATGTGCGTTTAGAAAAGTTCTTGGGGTTCATTGTTAGTCACCGAGGGTTGGAAGTTGAGCTAGTCAAGATCAAGGTGATTCAAGAAATGCCATCACCAACTGCATTGTGAGAGCTACGATCCCTCCAAGGATAGCTGGCTTATATCTGTAGGTTCATCTCAAACCTCTTAGGTCGCTGTAAGCCTTTTACGCACCTGTTGACGAAGGATACCCTATTCATCTGGGATGAAGCATGTCAGGCAGCCCTTGACGACATCAAGCGATATTTACTCAACCGTCCAGTGCTCTCTACACCTATGCTGGAAAAACCTCTCAACCTGTATGTGACCGCTCTAAATGAGTCACTTGGGGAATTATTGGCGCAAACCAACGACGAAGGGAAAGAGACCGCGTTATACTATCTCAGCCGCAGGATGAAAGGGGTTGAGAAGAATTATCCCCCTATAGAGAAGATGTGCCTGACCCTAATCTTCATAGTATAAAAGCTCCACCACTACTTCCTCGGTCATGAAGTAAAACTTTTGATATAAAGCAGACCCTATAAATTTTATCATGAGACGCCCATGTTTGCCGAGACATCTTGTTAAATGGGCACTATTGTTGATGGAATTTGAAATCACATATGTCTCACAAAAATCCATCAAAGGCTAAGGTTTGACTGATTTTCTCGTAGCACATCCTGTATCGTCATAATCTCCTTTATCAAGTGACCTTCTTCATGAAGACGTATTCTGTGCAGAGCTTGCTCACGCGTGGGAGATGTACTTTGACGGAGCCATCCAATCCGATCGAGGAGGCAACGGAGTGGTATTCATGACTCCTAAAGGAGGAGTACTGCCTCTTTCTTTCTCTCTCACCGAAGCCGGTTTCCATAATGAGGCGAAATATTAGGCCCTTATAATTGGGTTGAAGATAGCCTTCGATTTAGGCTTGGAACAACTCAAGATCTATGGCGACTTTGAGTTAGTTATTCGGTAGCTTAAGGGGATCTATGATGTAAGAAAAGACACTCTCAAGCCTTATCACAATATTGCAAAATTGTAGATGGCTCTGTTTGAGGATGTATCCTTGAGTCACATCCCCAGGAGGCTAAACTCGTAGGCCGATGCACTCGCAAAACTCGGGGCTACAATTCAATTGTCCTCACCAGGGCCCACGCCTGTCAGGGTAGCAGAGTGGAGACACATTGAACTGAGAACTGAGGTAGATATAGATGGTGAGAGAAATCCCTTCCCCAAGTGCCCACCTTATCTATTCGGAGCACTTCTATCAGCCAAAGAAGTTATTAAGACTGAGCACGAAATGACGTCAAATCAAGGAGCTAAGGTTCAAAACAAAGAACCGAAGTTCTACGACCCAATATGCACAGAAATCGAGCAGGTAGAAGATTGGAGTGAGCCCATCATTAATTTTATAAAACATGGTAGACTCTCGGAAGATAGTGCCGAGCGCAACAGTGTGCTTCAAATGTCTACCAAGTATACCCTCCTTTAAGGAGATGTTCTCTTCAGACGATCATTTGATGGTATTCTTCTTCTTAGATGTGTGGATGCGCACGAAGCAAATAAGGTGCTGGAAGAAGTACACTCAGGCATCTGTGGTCTACACCAGTTTGGCCCTAAACACTATGAACGGATATGCATTTTGGGGTACTATTGGCCTTCTATGATTGTTGGTTCCTTAAACTATGCCAAGACGTGCCAGGTGTGCCAAATACACTCTAGCCTTTTTCATTAGCCTCTAGAGCCCTTACACTCTACAGTGGCATCATGGCCCTTCTCACAATGGGGTATAGACATTGTAGAGCCTATTGACCCTTCTTCGGCAATGGGTCATGTCTTTATTCTAGTTGCAACAGATTATTTCTCCAAGTGGGCTGAAGCGATCCCCCTTAAGCAAGTTCTTAGGACTATGGTGGCTAACTTCGTGTGACATCACACCATATACCGGTTCGAAGTGCCTGATCGGATTATATCTAACAATGGCCCTCAATTCATAAGTCACCACATCGATCGCTTGGTTAACCAGTTCGGTTTCGAGTGGAAGTACTCAATTATGTAGCACCCACTAGACAGCGGATTAGATGAGGCTTTCAATAAGACCCTGTGCAACTTTTTAAGGAAATCAGTATCTAAGATGAAGAAGAATTGACACGAGAAGCTTCCTGAAGCCTTGTGGGCCTATCGCACTACCACGCGAAAGGCCATTGATTCCAATCCTTATTCTCTATTCTATGGGGGTGAAGCAGTTTTACCCCTTGAAATTTAAATCCCTTCACTGCGTATTGCTATACATCAAGGACTAACCGAAGATGAGAGTCAAACTTCGGTATCAAGAATTGGATGCACTCAATGAAAAGAGGTTGGAATCTCAGCAAAACCTCGAACTCAACCAGGGGAGAATGAAGAAGGCCTTCGACAAGTTAATCAAAGTCCGCTCATTCGCCCGTGGGGATCTGGTTCTAGCCGTCAAGAGGCCGATTGTTGTGCATGGGTAGAGCAAAGGGAAGTTTGAACCCAAGTGGGAAGATCCCTTTATAGTCAAGAAGGTCTCGCCAAATGGAGCTTACATATTGGCACATCCTTATGGAGAAGAGGTAATGCCCCCTATTAATGGGTGATACCTCAAGAAATACTTCCCATGATGCGTACTAAAAAAAAGACTCAATGCGCAACAGGAAAGAGTTCAAAAGGACGGTAAAAAGAAGACAAGCAAGGCAATTCAAACATGGTTTAACTCTTTTTATTGCATTAGAAGGAGTTACAAGCCAAAAAGCCCATTATAAGGGAGGTTACAAATAAATCATGTAGTATTGAGCTCGCAAAGAGATAGCTACAGTGGAATGTCGCTATTGCATCTAAAGAAAAGAAGATGGTTGACCCCAAGTATCGCTCTTGCATCTAAGGAAAAGAAGATGGTTGATCTCAAGCATCGCTCTTGCATATGAGGAAAAGAGAACGATTCACCCAGCGTTGCTCTTGCATCTTAAGAGAGGACGGTTACAGGCTAAAAAATTGCTCTCGCATCAGAAGCGTTGCTCTTGCATTTGATGAGGAGAGGACGATAATAGGCCAAAAGTGGCCTTCACATAGAAGAAGGTGAAAGCGCTTTGATGGAGTATAGTAGACATACAAAGCATACTTCTCTGACAAGGAACTGACATATGATGGAGAGTATACTTTGCTCATAGTGAGGGGCCTTCCACAGAACAACATGGAGTTCACAATTGTGCTGGAGGACTTGGCTTCCAATGGGCTTCATAAGCCAGGCCTCACCATTAGTTACCACCCTTTGCCAACCCAAGTCATCGCCGTGCACGATCATAGCAGAACATGAATCATCGTCACTCATCAAAGGATAAAGCGAACATCATTCGCTGTGCACCACTAGCGCTGCGTGCGTCATTTGCTAGCCATGTGCGACTAAGGCACTGACTAGCGCAGCACAAAACTAGTTCCAGCTGTGTTTTTAAAAAGCCAAGCGCTGGCTGCGCCTTCCAAAGATGAATGCCGACTGTGTTTCTTAGGCCTAGTGCAGGCTGTGTTTCTAAGGCTCAGCATCGGCTGCGTTTCTAAGGCCCAGTGTCAGCTATGTTTCAAAGGCCTAGCACCAGCTGTGTTTTTAAGGCCTAGCGTCGGCTGCGTTCTTTGAGCGCTAACGCCGGCTGTGTTAGGCAAGGGGTTAATGCCTATTGCATCCTCTATCACCACGTGTGCTCGAGACCTTTCGTCTCCCCGTGCCTCCTCGGCTCCCGTGACCCTTCGGTTGCCTAAGACTCTTTGTCTCCCCGGTGACTGTGCACCTGCTCGAGACCCCTCGTCTTCTTGCAACTGATTGAATTCCCAGCAACCTTTCATCTCCCCACGACTGTCCACCTCTCAGCGAACCTTCGTCTCCAAGGGAATGATCACTCCTCTGCGACCTCTCTGTTTCTCGTCGGGAAGCTCCCCTCTTTCGTCGAAAACCGACTGTGACACTGTCCCTCTTCTTTTCGATGGCGAAAAATCTCGAAAACCAGCGGAAGTTTGTTGTCAACACCCTGCGGCAACTTGGATCCATTTTGTCTTCTCCAGAACCCCCAAAACCACTGCCGGAATTCTGAAGCTCCCCGATGAACCCCCTGTGTTTCTCACTACGACCTTCGCCACAGAACCCTACAACCTCTTGTGTTCTCTCTCTCCCAACCGAAACTCTCTTGCCAAGGTTCTTGCCAGCAAAACTTTAGGCACCTTGTGTTTTCACCGGAGTTCTCGTCAGAAGCTTTCTCTCTCACTGTTAAACTTAGCTATTTTACCTTTGGTGAGATGGTAAAAATGCAGTTTACCCCCTTATATAAGCGATGTTCCTCCAAAGTACCCCCAACAAATCGAGAAATCTAAGCACGTCCTTGAAGACCAAACGACGATGAGCCAGACCGGGTCGGGCTCAGACCCGAGACCCGAGTAAAAGTTTACTATCACCCATGAAAACTCAAGCAACAGAGGCCAGGACCGGGTCAGGCTCGGGGCCAAGGCTTGAACATTAACCAGTACCCAGCGTCGGTTGTGTTCTCGATGACCCAGCGCTGACTGTGTTCTCAATGACCTAGCACCGGCTGTGTTCTCAATGGCCCGGCGCTAACTGTGTTCTCAATGACTTAGCGCCGGCTGCGTTCTCAATGACCTAGCACCGACTGTGTTCTCAAAGACCCAGCGCCGACTGTGTTCTTGAGAATTAACGCCGGCTGTTTTCTCAAGTCTACCACCGTGTGTGTTGCCACTGCATGTGTGTTACCTTCGCCCTTGCTAAGTGTCGTATGTGTCAATGATACCACCATTCAAGTCCATAGCCGTGTGTGTTACCTCCCCATACTAGTGCCTCACATGTCTTAGCGCTGCGTGTGCTAGAACCTGGTCACCGCTGTGTGTCTTACCACTATCCCCAGTGGAGTTGCATCTAAGCCGTTGCACCTAAGCTGTGACTCATCATTCCCCAGTGGAGTTGCACCCCGACTGATGCATCCAGGCTATGACTTGTCATCCCCAGTAGGAGTCACACCCATACTGTAGCTCATTATCCCCAGTGGAGTTAGGAACATTCTTACCTCTTTAACCCCCAGTGGGTCTGTTTCGTACCAAGTCCTTATTCCTTTGCTATCTTATCCCTAAAGGAGTCGGATTACCTTTTATAAGCCTATTCTCTCTGGAGTCACACTCACCCTAATCCCCAACAAAGTTTGCTTCTGTTAACCACTCCTCGTAGGGCCACCATCTCCATTTGAGCCCTCTGCTTGTGTATGGCCTTAACCATTTTATCCCCAGGGAGTCGGATTGGCATCCACAGACCTATTCTCCATGGAGCTCCACCTACATCGCAACCCACACAATGGTTCGTTCTGCATGACCTTAAACTGCACAGCCATGGTCCGTGTTGAATGACCTTAAACTGCACAGCCATGGTCTGTGCTGCATGACCTTAAACTGTAAAGCCATGGTCCATCCTGCATGACCTTAAACTGCACAACCACGGTCCGTACTGCATGACCCTAAACTGCATAGCCAAGATCCAAACCATATGACTTTAAACTATAGTGGAGGTCTAGTTGCACAACCTTAAACTACATAGTCTTATCTGCATGACTCTAAACTGCACAGTCATGGTCCAAGCTATATGACCTTAACTATAGTGCACGTCCTGGCCGCATGACGTTAAAAGGCTTAACATCATTGTCCAAACTATATGACCTTAAGCTATAGCGGAGGTCTAGTTGCACGACCTTAAATTGCATGGTCCTAGTTGCATGGCTCTAAACTGCATAACGATTGTCCAAACTATATGACCTTAAACCATAGTGCAAGTCCTGGCCGCATGACGATAAACTGCTTTGCACAGGTTATGGAGGCATGCACTTAAACTCGCCCCCACACATGCACACACGCCCTTTTACGAATGTCTTCACAAACGTCTTCCCTAACCAACCCGTCCATGTGCGCACCACCTTCATAACTCCCCAGTGAATCCCTTCATTATCATTCATCATTCCCCAGTGAGTTTCCACCGTGCTCACAAAACGGCGAGCCATCCCGCTAGGCATACTTGCCGTCAGTTAGTGGGTCACCACTTTTCACCCATCATTCATACACCATCCATCTTTCATGCGTAGCCTCGTGGCACCTCCCCAAAGTGGGTCAAACCACCACCAGACTCACTCTACGGCCTCCACAGACTGCCATTCATCACCACCACGGTCCACCTGTATGACTTTAAACTGTAGTGCACATCCTGACCACATGACGGTAAAAGGCTTTGCATAGGTTCCGAAGGCATGGCCATAAACACGCCTTCACAAAAAGGAAGAATAATGGGCATGGTATATACCTGGATAAGGGAACGCCATAGTAAAAATGACGGATGGGTATGGTCACGAAACCATGAGTAAAAGAGTTCCATAAAAATAAAAACCCGAGCATGGTGAGCCCTAAATGAAAGGAAGTTTGGGAAAATCGTCTCTACGACGCCACTTCCCAAGTCCAAGTGCAAACCCACAAAGGGCGCTTTGATTGATAAGTAGGTTGATGTAGCTTTCGCCTCTATAAGAGGCTTCGGCCCACATTCAAAGAGAAAAATCCCTGGTGTCACAATACTAGGACCCAAAAATTCGAGCTTCAAGCAAGATTTTTACAGCCTGAGTCCATTCGCAAAAAAGACTCAAAGGAAAGAAGACTCGCTAAGAAGGGAAGACAAGTCTCATTAAGAGGAGCACCATTCCCACAAGGTCACTAACACACTTCAAAGATGCTAAAAGTGCCCCAAGAAAGCCAAGTCAGCCAGACCTTGGGCCTACTATGCAGCAAAAGGATTGAGCCCTCAGGGGACGTCTTGGACAAAGAAGAGAGGTATCCTACTTGTTGAAACTGCTAGCAGTGGGCAGGGGTTATACCCAAAGCCGGTCACCTCGATAAACTGAGGTACCCTGCTGGTGCGCAACGTAGACGGACGCCAACCAAAGGCCCTTTAGCAGACCATCCAAAACAAATGAAAAAACAAACAAACCCTGACTAAATGGGAAAAATTCCCTTTAACATGACACTTCACCGCCAGACGGGTCTGATTCTGACCAACGAGGTTCGTACAAAATCCTTAATTGTCAGAATCACAAACAGTCCACGCAAGGGTGAGGACTTTGATAGGATCTCTAAAAAAGTCTCTTCTCTCCCTAAGTCTCTACGGATAGACCTGTTCATTGCATCCAGACGTTTGAGCATCCTAGTTACAACATTGCGTGGATCTCCTCGACGTTCACGTGGTCCTGTGGCTAGGAAGAAAAAAATAATAAAGCCGAAGGAAAATTTTCAAATGTAGTCCTTCTCGCTTCTCTGGAAGCACAACATTTGGTGGGGCAAGCTGTTTGAATACATATTTCAACACCTTGGGTCCTCGATACAGAATAAAAAGAGAAGCCAGTCAATAAAGCCTCGACATAGAGTGGAATTTTTGATAGTCTCAGAATTTACCCAGAATGGGTTAGAATCTTCCTAAGCACTTTGAAAGGCCACCTGTTAAGTTTTGTCATAATCTGACATGTCTAAGGCAGTGTAGATACAGAAATAATTTTAGAAAAATCACCCTCTAGCACTCTGAAATGGACCCCATAACTAAAACTCTATTTTTGGTGTGTCTAGCTGTGGGACCACTACCATTAGATCTGACGTGGTCGAAAACCCCTAAGGGTCAATTTTCGGCTTAAACGGACGTTTCAAGACAAAGTTATGGGTAAAATAATGAAAAAGAGTAGGCCGCACACTATTCTCGTGCGCCCTCCCTACACCAAGTCACCATTAATGGCGACTGTTTTCACAGTCACGAGTAGTACTCACTCGTCTTGAGTTGGATCACGCTCAAATTTGGTGAGCGTGTTCCACTTATTAAGGCAAGCGTTTTGATATGTGGCCCGACTCGTGACGATACTCGAGCAGGGAGAAAAATTAGAGAGAGGTTAGCGAGTCATGAAGATAGTTGTAGAAAATACAATAGCAGTGAGGTTCATTACCCTTTGGTGAACGTAACTTTCTCTCCTCCTTTGATCTCTCTTTCTCTCTCCTCTCATATATCTCTTTCTCTCGCCTCTCATTTATCTCTTTCTCTCTCCTCTCATCTCTCTCTTTCTCTCTACTCCCCTTGTCTATATCTTTCTCTCTCCACTCGTCTATCTCTTCCTTTTTTCTCTCTCTTTCCTGACCTTCTTTATTTACTTTCCTTTGCTCTCTTCTATCTTTCATTTATTTCCTCACTTTCTTAATCTCTCTCTTCCTCCTTTCACTCTGTTCTCCTTTGTTCATGCATGGTGGAGACTATCGCCGGGTGTGATGTCTTCCTACTCCTGGGACATAAACAGTGAGTCGGGTCTTAACCCGAGTGGCGAGCCGAGCCTTTGTCAAAGTTCCCCTCTCTCACTTCTCCATCATGGACGGTGGAAGCTCATCGTCGTCTGTATTTTCTCTCTCTTCTTATTCCTCTGTCATGGACGGTAGAAGTTCATCACCGTCCATATTTTCTCTCTCTTCTTATTCCTCTGTCATGGACCGCGGAAGCTCATCGTCGTCCATGTTTTCTCTCTTCTTATGCCTCTGTCATGGACGGTAGAAGCTCATCACCGTCCATGTTTTCTCTCTCTTCTCTCTCCCATGTTGTGGACGGCGGAAGCTCATCGCCATCCATGTTTTCTCTCTCTTCTTATTCCTCTGTCATAGACGGTGGTAACTCATTACCGCCCATGTTTTCTCTCTCTTTTTATTCGTCTGTCATGGATGATGGAAGCTCATCGTCATCTATATTTTCTCTCCCCTCTTACTCCTCTGTCATGGACGGTAGAAGGTCATCGCCATCTATATTTTCTCTCTCCTATGTTATGGATGATGGAAGCTCATCACCGTCCATGTTTTCTCTCTCCTCTGTCATGGATGATGGAATCTCATCATCGTCTATGTTTTCTCTCTCCTTTGTCATGGACGACGGAAGCTCATTGTCGTCCATGTTTTCCTCTCATCTGTCATGGACGACGGAAGCTGATCGCCGTCCATGCTTCTCTTCCTTTCTCTCTCCTCTGTCATGGATGGCAGGACCTCATCACCGTCCATGTTCCCCTTCTTTCTTCTCTCTCTCTCTCTTTCTTCCTCTTCTCTCTCTCCCTTCTTTCTTTATTCTTCCCCCTTTTTCTCTACTTTCTCACTGCTCGTCTCTTCTTCTTCTCCTCTCTCTCTCTTCCCTTTCCTCTTCTCACATGCACGACATCGGTAGTACTGTGCATGCCTCTCTTTCTCTTTTATTTCTCCTTCTCTCTTCCCACCCGTTGGACCAAGGGAGGCTAAGTCAAGCGCTGCCATGGTAGTCTCGTCGTCTAGCAGTATTGTCGTTGTGCCGGTCTTAGTTATTGTGCTCGTCTTACTATCACGATAGACTAGCCATCGTGCCAGGCTGGTCAGTGATAGTTCTGTCGTCTAGTGATATTGTCGTTGTGCCGGTCTAGTTACCGTGGTCACCTTGTTACCATGCCAGGTCAATCAGTTGCTGGTCCAGCTACTGTATTAGTCTAGCCACTTGGTCAAATTCCTATCTTTCCCATTCTTCTATTCTATCCTCTTACTCTTTTTCTTCTTTTGAATGTGCATGCCCATGTGCATTCGTCCAAAGACAAAGTGGGGTCCCTTGGCTCACTGTCTTATAAATTAACCGTGTGTGTGATTGCAGAAACATGAGAGTATAGGCCAAGGGAGACGATTCCGAACCAGTTGAAGGACTAAGGGGCTTTCTTCGTGATCTAAGAGGGCTCCTACGCGAGCCAGCCCGAGTAAGTCCCGAACCCACCTTAAATTCATCTATCATCGGTTGGTATACCTGCCCTTGTTTCCTAACAAGGTTTTCGAGAGAGCGATCTCAAGTCCCAGGTCCCCTGAAACCCGAGACACATGCCACCAGGTCATCCCGACCCGGAGGGCAAGATCGAGGCATCTAACCAATGAGGCTTTTGAAAATTTTATATTTTCAAAACAAAAGTGAAAAATCAACTTAATAAGAAAATTAAAATTTTAAGAAATGATAGGGATCGGGAGTATTTATCAAATGATTTGAATAAATCTTGTGAAAATAATAATATTATTCATCAAATGACTACTTCTTATACCCCTCAACAAAATTGATTAGTAGAAAGGAAAAATAGAACTCTGATCGAAATGGCGAATGTAATGTTAATAAGTTCTTCTTTGCCATTAAATTTATGGGGTGAAACTCTATTGTTCAACATGCTTTATACTTCATAGAATTCCATATAAATTTTTTGGTAAATTCCTTTATCACCTATGGTTTGATAGAAAACCGTCTATAAATTTTCTTAAGATATGAGATATTCCCAAATAAAATACTTCTTAAAAGAAATAAAAGAAAACCACCTTGTATATGTTAGACTTCTAGATCCTAAAAGAAATCAATTGTGTCCTAAAACCACAAATGGTTTTGTATGATATTCATAAATAGAAATCATAAAGATTTTTAGATCTAAAGTGTAATACTACAGTAAAATCTAGAGATGCTAAATTATTTAAAAAGCTCATTTACAAAAGTGAACAATATAAGAAAAATAATTTACCATGCGTAGTCAATCATGACATTGTCCAAAATACTGATAAATAACCCATAGAAAATAAGGCAATTAATTTGATACCTGTAGTCTTAAATGTGGAGGAAGATCCCACCTCATTAAGGGAAGTCTTGGCATCACCTAATGCTATTTTGTTAGAGAGAAGCAATTAATAGTTAAATGACCTCTATACTTGCTAAAAAAACTTGAAAATTTTCTACCTGGTTTTAAAGCAAAGAATATAACTTTTAAAAGAAAATTAAATGTTGAAGAGTCTATCGATAAATGTAAAGCTAGACTAGTAGCTAAAGGATTTAAACAAAAAAGAGGGCATAAACTATTTCGGCTCATTTGCACATGCGGCAAGAATAGCTACTATGCATTGCTTTTAACAATAACCTTCATGAACCATCTTGTCGTACACCAAATGCATGTAAAAACTGATTTAATAAACAATGACTTAGATGAAAAAAATTATATGGAACAACTGAAGGATTTGTTAAGCTAGAATGGCATAAGAAATTTGACAATGAATTGATATCAAATGGTTTTAAGAAAAAGATGATGATAAATGTGTGTATAGTAAACAAATAAATTATTTGTGGTACAAATGTCTATACATAGACAATGTGCAAATTTGTTTTCCTAATCAGAAAAAATTGGAGAAAATTAAAAGTCTCCTAGCATCTAATTTTGATATCGAGGATTTCGGAAAAGCTTATATGA
Source organism: Amborella trichopoda (assembly GCF_054954075.1). NCBI lineage: Eukaryota > Viridiplantae > Streptophyta > Magnoliopsida > Amborellales > Amborellaceae > Amborella > Amborella trichopoda. The sequence continues at coordinate 17,046,902 of NC_142340.1, forward strand.
TACTAGGTCTTGAGAAAATTAGAAAAGAAAATAAATTAATATTAACACAATCTCACAACATTGAGAAAGTGCTTTATAAGTTTAAGCATTATGATAGTAAGCTAGTCTCCACGTTGATAGATCCACATATAAAATTAAAGAAAAATAAAGGCAACTATGTATCTCAAATAGAATATGCCAGGATAATTGGTAGTTTAATATATGCAATGAGCAAAATGAGGCTTGACATTGCATATGCAGTGGGCAAACTTAGTAGATGTACAGGTTTCCCTAGTAAGAGCACTAAGAAGCACACAAGTGTTGAGATATTTGAATGAGCTATCAATTATGACATGCATTATGGGGTTATCCTTGAGGTGTTAAAATGATATACTGATGCCAGTTAGACCATTAAGGTCCAAAATGTGCTTAATGCTAAAGACACCAGATTTGGATATTATTTGTGAGTTATAATGTCGGTTGATTAACTAAGAAATATGGTTCAAAGCTATATAATACCATGGAATTGTTGAACTTTGTAGTGTATACTCTAAGTATATTCATGGTATGCAAACAATATATGTTTCCCTATGTTTTTCATATTATTTTCAAATAGTGGAGGAAATGTTAGGATTTTTGGATTTGAAAAATTCTTTGGTGTATTTCAAAATGTAGTAACTTTGTGTTGTTTTCTAAAGCCTTTAAGAAGTTTGAGAGAAAAGTAGCAAGTCTTAGTCTCACATTGAATATTTTAATCAGAATTTAGTGGTATAAATGTGGGAGTATGTGGGAGCTCATAAAACAAAAGTGAGAGTGTGGGTGCTTGTATGGAACACACAGCGTGTTTAATGGTATATGTATTAAGGCACAAAGGTGCTTGATGGTACATTTTGTACTTCCAATGCTTACATATTAATTGTTGGACGGTTCGGTTTCCAATAATCAAAGATAATCCAAAGTCATAGACAAGCAAAACAATCACTTCTAAAAGCTACCAAGAACCTCTATAAAATGGGTTCATTTTTTCAAGAATTGTACACTCTTTTCTGTCTCTTTCACTCTCATGTACTCTATCACTCTACCCAATTTTTTTTCTCTCTCTATACCTCGAACTTTCTCTCTTAACTATTAAACTTCTCTGGTGCAAACAATAACTTCTAGTTCATCTGCACAGAACTTCGAAGCAAATTTGAGACCTACTATTTTGCTATATCGTGAGGACCAATTTGTTTAGGGGTGCAGTTAGCATACGGATGCATCCGTAGCTGTAGAGGTAAGGTGCACCTTCAAATTTTATCATGGTATATAATTTTGATGTAAAATGTTCTTAGAATTATCTAAAAATCTATTTTATATCTAATTATAAAATTTTAAATTTCATAGATGGTTAAAATCAAGTACATCTATAAACATATAAAAATCTTAAAGTTGGACGGTGTAGATAATATGTTGTAAAATGCACTATTTCTGAGACTTAAAATCTTTTTATTTTTCATGGTCATACATCTCGATGTCGAGATGATCAATCAAAGGGTTTTACAACATTAAAACTGCATTTTCTAATGGATTTTTGAGGTGCATCTGTAGTTCTACATATATGGTTGCAACCTTATATAAACTTTTTCCTTTGTTTTAATTTCTATGCATTGATTAAAGTGTACAAAGAGGGCAAATATTACTTTAAGAAAGGACTACTGCATGCACAAAATCAAGAAGGTTTTCTATGTATTTCTGCCCTTATTTCACCCTCTTATGCCAACAATAGATTTGGGTCTACCTTAAAAGTTGTATTGTTTTTTAATATTGTATTAAAAGACATGTTAATTCTACACATTTCAAATAAAATTGACAATGTAAAGTATCACAACTTTACTTTTATTTAAGGTCGCTATCTTATACTACTATTCACACCCTTTATATGTGTGTGTACTAACCTAAATCGTGTGCTTTTCACATTCTATAAAAAGTACAAAATAAACTCTTGATAATTAAAGTATTAAAAAACACTCTGGTAGTTCAAATCTATATCACACCCTGGAATGTCGCCTATTAACTCATGGAAGTTAGATCTTTCCAAATTATAGAGTAAATAACAATATTTATTTGAGAACGAGTTGGGGTTGTGGTGGTAGTAGCACTGATGCCCTATTTAAAGTCTAAGCTTTTATTCTCCCTTAACGTATTAAAAAACCACTAACGATTTCAAAAAATAAGTAGAAGCTCGTCATCACTGTCGAAATACCCCAAAAAAAAAAACACAAAAAAAAAAAAAACAATACTTATCGTAAGCCTTGAGATGGACTTGAGGATAGAAGTCCAAAATCTACGCTTTCATGTAGGAAAAGTACGAAACACGGGCCGTCTCGTTTTCCCAGTAATTTCTTAAGGCATCCTTATAATACCTACCGGGCATACATCCATGATGCTAGAATATACAAGAGAGTACACTTGTTGCTTTCAAAGAACTCTCACAAAATCATTTCCTCCATTCACTTCTTTAGATAACAACCCAATCCATTTTGTATCCCCTTCAACTTAGCAACTAACCTCAAAAAAATCGTATTGCTCGTTGTATGTACTTTAAAAAAAAAAGTTAGAAAATGAAAATAAAAATGTTAGAAAATTAAAGAGATACTACTTGATTCTTGAATGGCTAGATTTAACTTAAATATCTACAAACTCAAAATTTATTCTTTAAAAAATGATCACGTTTAATTTTGTTTTTTTTCTATAACGTAGATTAGTGGGGAAGGATTTATTTATATAGAAATAGAATTCAAAATATCATGTTGTAGTACCCACCACTCTAATCACTTATACCATGAATCCATTTCTAAATCAAGGGGCTTCTTACGAGAGTAATAATCCATGGCAACCATGAGATGAAAAACTAAATGGTGAAAAGACATGGCACCAAAAGGATAGATTATTCAGCGGGAGAGAGAGAGAGAGGGGGGGGGGGGGATATAGGACCAATTGCCACCTAGGAAACTGTCTTGTAGCATGCCAAAGCATGGCCCTTGGTTGGGTGAAAACAACCCATATTTGGAACCATCCTGACCCCCACTCAATATCGAAAACAACTCTTCCTTTGGAGGTATTAGTGGGGGATTGATTACAATGACCCCTTTCTCTCTCACTGCATCATCACTTGAGTGATATGCAACCTTGCACGTAGCCATGCTCTCAATCTGAAAAAAGAAAAAAAGAAAAAAAAAAAAAAAAAGAAAAAAAAAGACAGGAAAAAAAAAAGTGAGTAAGAAATTTGAAAAGAACTTTATAGGCAAATGGATCATGTGGCCAATATTTGATAAGACACAACAAATCCAATGGTCCTGTTTCCAGAACATTGATACTGTTTAAGCTAAAGATAAGCTACAAACCATTCCTCTTTGGAAAAACCTTCTTCTTTCAATCTTTTTAACCCTTAAATGATCTAAACGCTACAAACCATTCCTCTTTGGAAAAGCTTCGTCTTTGAATCTTGTAAACCTTAAATGACCTAAAACCTTTCATGCCACGTGGCTCTGACATGAATGTTTTTCCTTTAAAAAGCTGAAAGAAAAATCATAAATTAGAGGCGGCAAGTATTGTGAAAGTGTTTTCACTTAGGGCTATTTTGCTACGTGTGAAAATATTTTCAAAAAAGTACTTACAACTTTTATATGTGATTAGACATGCGAGTTTTTCATACCGTCCCAACACATTAACTTACAATAAATTGATATGAAAACGCTTCTTACACCTACTCACAGGAAGGAATTCTTTCATATGAGGATACTTTTATGAAAATAGTTTTATTTTTACGAAAATAGTTTTTCATACCAAATGTTACCTTATTCATTTATGAACTATCCAAGTCCTAATCACATGATATGAAAATACTTTTCACACTTAATCACTGATGATATTAATTATTTGACATTTTATTCATATATTTTGAAATAATTTTAAATTTCCCATAAAAAATGCACAGTTTTTAACTAGGAATAGTAGGAAAAGGGTAAAATGTTAAATAGTATAAAGGTTAAGTGTATTTTAAAAAATCTCCCCAAAATTACACTTGTACCCCAAAAACTCCTTGTTTGTCATCGGAGGGCGCTTTTTGCTCACTATAAGAAAGTTTGGTCCTTTGAGAAAGCAAATCGACTTTATCACAAAAACATTTGGGATTGTCTACAAATATACTATTTATCTTTTGTTTATGGAGGTCATAATTATTTTCACTCATTCAAATTGGGTCGTTGTAAAAATATCATTGAATAGACATAAAGATTAAAAAATAAAATTCTTTGGCTTCCTGACTCACCCCAAACTATCCAATTTGACATCTAATGAGTATGACTTCCATATACGAAAGATAAATAGTATATAATCCCAAAATATATTGCCCTCTAAAAAAGATTGGGAGACGGCTTCTTCAATTGCTATAGTGTTTACTGCTCTCCCATGAAACTTCAAATGCTATAGTGTCTACTGCTCTCCCATGAAATTGGAAAGAGGAAATCCATCACAAAGAGCAACTTTTCAGAGAAATCTTTACCGTGAAACAAATATATGACTTCGTTTTCTCATATTTTTGAGGGTGCAAAGAAAAATAGGACACTATATACCCTTTACAAGGACATGGGGTGTCACCGTTGTACACGTGTCAAAAAGTTTTGTATGATTTTTCTCTACTGGGGTGTGATAACGATGTAACAGCTGTAACTTAGAATGGCATGATGTTAACATATATCCAAAAGCTAATTGTAAGTTTTCTTTTTGTATTTTTAAATTTATGCTAAGTTTTAAGTGGGGTTGGCTCAGGTGGTTGGTTAGAGGGTTGGGAGTCTCAACATCACCTCTTGCTCTCTATTTTTGTTCAAAAGAAAAAAATTATGGAAAAAAAATGATCATTTTTGTGGACTAGCTTCAATAGAGAATTCCACTCAAGTAATTTAGCTTCAAAGGGTCAACATGTTTATTTTACATGGATTGTCTTTAAAGAGACAATTTTTTCTTTTATACATGGAGGTCACAATCATTTTCACTCATTAGATGTCAAATTCAATGGCTTAGGGTGAGTCATCAAGTCTGAATTTTTTTTCCGAAAGGGGCTGTGATAGTGGCATGTCTATCGCAACCCAAGATGGATCCATTGTTTCCAGTTGCCATAGAGTTGGTGTTTCATTTAGGAAATTTGATGTTTGAAGCTTTAAGAAATTATACAAGTCAAAAGATTTTATACACCCTTCAGAGCAACCATAACGTCCATTTACTCCATTGCGAAAGGACGTGATTTGTATAAGGTTGAGGCCCTAAACAATCAAAGTAATGCTCATCTTCAAATAATGTTGAAAGATGTCGTCTCAGCATTGAAAATATTTATGATGGCTTCAAAATTTATTTTCATCTTTAAATATGAAAATTCAAGCTTCAAAAATAGTTTAGATAAAACAGATCTATGAACACTTAATAATCTTGAAGATTGGCGATCCAGATAATACATTACAAGATGTACTATTTTCAAGACTTTAAATCCAATTTTGTATGTATGCCCATGTATCTCAATGTCAAGATGATCGGATTTGAGGGCTTTTCAGCTTCAAAACAACTTCTATTGCTAAATTTTTGAGTTGCACCTTGATTGTTTAAGGCGTCAACCTTATGTAAACTTTTTCCTTGGGAAAATCTATATCAGAGCATTTTTGAGCGTCAAACATTAAGGATGAATTATCTTAAGGTAAACTAATAGGAGCATTTTCGCGCCTCACATGTTGGAATGTATTCTCTTCAACCAAGTGAACTATTTAGAAAATGAAAAAAGTAATTCATACTGAGCTTGAAAAACTCAATGTCCTCAATTTGAATTGAGACAATCAAATTTCAGGGAGCTAGGTCTAAGTCGCTGAATTTTTATTTTTTATTTTTTATCTTTTTTCTGGTGACTTTTCTTTAGTAGATCCCAAAAATTTCAGATCCAAAAAATTCACCTACCTAGCTTTCTCATTGTAGTATGCTGATAGTAACCTTCATTGGGAGGTAAATATTCCTTCAATGAATTTACATAAGCCTAGCGGCCAGTTTTATCATTATATACTATGAGACATTTACTATTAGGAAAAAGGTTATATAAGGTTACAACTTTACCTCTATAGCTGTGGATGTACCTCAAAAATCGATCGAAAAATGTAGTTTTAATGTTGAAAAACCCTTTGATTAATCATCTCGAAAAATAAAAAGATTTTAAGTCTCAGAAATAGTTCATTTTACAACGTTTATCTACACTGTCCATTTTCAAGATTTTCATATTTTATAGATCTACTTGATTTGGACTATTTTTTAAATTTAAAATTTTATAATTAGATATAAAAATAGATTTTGAGATAATCTTAATAACATTTTACATCAAAATTATAAACCATGATAAAATTTGAAGGTGCACTTTACCTCTACAGCTACGGATGGACCTGTATGCCAACTGCATCCTTACTATTATTACCAAGAGGTAACAATCATTCCTAATTGTTAAATGTCAAATTGGATGGCTTAGGATATGTCACAAAGTTCGAGAAATTTTATTTTGAACTTTGAGTCTAGTCAATGACATTTTTACAAGCCCCCTATTTAAAAATCCGAGGATAAAAGTGATTATGACCTCCTTGTATTACAAGTAAATAATATATTTATATGGGATTGTATACAATAAGACCATTTATCTTTGATACAAGGTGCTCACAATTATTTACAACCATCCGATGTGAAATTTGATAGCTTGGGTGTGCCACAAAGTTCGAAAAAATTCTTTTGAAGTTTGAGCTTGGTCAATGAAATAAATACAACCATCCAATTTCACATCCAATGACCAAGATTATGGTTAACACTTTACCAAACATAAAGGTATTAATCAAACGTAAATGGTTTCATTCTATACTTTTCTATTTTATATACATTTCCGTTTTCAAAGTGTGGTGCGGTCATTGTATATTTTTCGTACTTACAATATTAAAGTATTTTCTATAGTCTTATGCTCCCATTTTGCGCACAATATAATGAAGGATACTCGTGTCAATGAAAGTTGACAGGTAATTTATACTCATTTTCCTTATTTTCATGTTTTCCTTTAAGTTTCCAAAAAACAAAAAAGCTGTCCTAAAAGTGGTTATGGAATTGCTTACAATCCTACCGTTGACCTATGCAAAAACATAAAACTTAACCCAGGGTTGTTGAAAAGTGAGTAAGTGCTAAAACCTTTTATAGAGTATCAATTGCAAAAGAAAATGATATTTAAAAAGCAGAGTCATGTTGGCTTTATTGGATTCTTGTTTCGAGAAGTATGCAAAGATATTATGAAATTTTTTATAGAATAAGTTATGTCGAACCTAGGCTCTAAACAATCAAATTAGAGCCTACCTCAAAACTTTCACACTAAAAGAGATTGTTTTGATGCTTAAATTTTCTCAAATTTATCATTTCTGCATCAAGATGGATGGATTTGAGAAAAAAATAGATTTTAAATTTTGAAAATATTGCATCATGTAATGCATTTTTTGGATCGTCAGTTTTTATGTTATTCAAGTTTTCATAGATCTACTCTATATAAACTATTTTTTAATAGCTTTAAATTTTATAATTAAAGATGAAAATATATTTTAAGGCTAATAAAAAATTTCTAGTATTGAAACCACATTTTTCAATACTATTTGAAGGTGGGGCCTAATTTGTTTAGAGCCTCAACTCTATACAAACAACATATTTTTTTATTCAAATAGGTCGCCATTGTTCTAGTCAATCATATTTCAAATGGGGTAGTCTTCAATGAAGTATTAATTACACTCAAAGTTTCAAAAAGAAATTTTCAAATTCTATCATATACGGAAGTCAACCAAATTGACCTCTATTGGCTAATACCAAAAGATAAATGGTCTAGCATACAATCTCTCTTTCTTTTCTTTTTGCTTTTTCCACATCAAGAGTTTAAAACGTGATGTCTCCCACCAGAACTGATACACTTGTCTTTAGGCCAAATCACAAACATACATTATGACATGGCCAATTACTTTTTACTGTAATGATAATTGCTTGGGGATTGTATCCAATGAGAACAAGGTGGTCACAATTCATTATAATCATTTGATGTGAATTTTAATAGTTTAGATGTGTCATAAAGTTTAAGAATTTTTTTTTTTTAAGTTTGAGCTTGGTCAATGGAATAATTATAGCCATTCAATTTCATATCCAATAGTCAAGAATAATGTGACCACCTTGTATTAAAGGTAAATGGTCTCATTCTATCATTTCCCTAATTGTTTGTTTGAGTGGCAATATTTTCAAAGAAAATTTTTTGTGAGGTGTTAATCTTGTACCGTAGAGTGACGTGCATATTAAAAAATTCATATGAAACGGTTGTCCCTATGTTAAAAAATCTTCGAGTTGATCAACTCGAAATTTGAAATATATGGGTATGAAAAAATAACGATTTTTAGTATTAAAAATATTGCATCTTGTAATACCTTATCTAGGTCGTCTATTTCCAAGATTTTCAAATATTTATAAATTTACTCGATCCACACTAATTTTTAAGCTTTCAACTTCATAATTAGTGGGTGTAAATAAAGTTTTGGGCAATTTTATGAGTTATTGGCCCCGAGATAGTTTCTTCTATCTAAGTTAGAAGGTCCATCGTTCTTTGATCGTTTATTTTTTTTGGGGTAAGTGAAAGTGTTAAGTTAGGGGATGCAGTTTATATAAACCACCCCATATTTTTTTTAGCACTAATATGTGAAGGTGTCATGTAAATCGCCTCCGAGATGCATGCAATACAAATTGTTTTTGCATATGACACCCTCACTCCAATGTGCAAATGGAACCACAGCTAATTAATCAGAGCTGACCGAACAAGTGGTCTCATTGGTCGATCGCCGACTGTTAAAAGTAAAAACAAGGTTTGATAAAAAAAATCGACTAAAACAAATGTGTTTGACTTATTGATTTCGACCTATTAATTTCGAATGATTCAACCAACCCAACTAAGTGGGCAATATTTTTCTAATAAATTATGTATTTTAAAATTATTATTTATATAATTTTTCATATTTTTAAAATTTTATTAAACTGATTCAACCGATGGTAGAATCGATTTTAACTGGAACAAACTCTTAATCAGTTGACTGATACCACTGAACCGAACCTCAACTCCATTGCATCTCAAAATTTAGTAAGACATTTATACGGGCACCTTTGTTTTTAATGGAATTTGCAAGCATGGAAGAGAACGCCAATTTTCTTCAATAAATTTATCCATAATAACCTAGGTCCATGGAATCATGCTTCACAAGATTACTTGCATTCAAATCCTTGAGGAATCCAATGGCTCAAAAAGTGGGAATCCTGGCCAGTTTGACGTCCATGGGGCAAATGAGTTGACAGCAAAAGCATGGTGTCACAAGAACCCTGGATTCTGTTCTCTCTCTCTTTATGTGATGTTGAGTTCATAAATAGTGGATGCACCACTTTTTAGTAGACAATTCCTTGTACAATATTGAATAATAAATGCAAACTTCAAAAAACAAAGATTGAATCATAAATGCGAAGAGCTTGAAGCCCACGGCACAACGAACATTTGCGGTTGGTACATTAATACGGCCCCAGAATTGCTCACACAGAGAGCTTCTCCATCCGTGCTTTCAACCGGGCTAAATAGAGCAACGGTTTCTTACATTTTAATCCTTAAAGCTAGGGCGTACTGTAAATTGTCGGCACTGTAATTTTCCTGAATTTTAAGGAGGGTTTACGCCTGGCACTTTTTTTTTTTTTCCAAAATTTGCTACCAATTGATGTTCCATCATAATACCAATTTTATATAATGGTTTGATATTTGGAACATGCGGATTGCCCTAAAGTATGGGCAGTTTGAGGGTTGGGTTATCCTACCGATGGGTATTCTAATGTTTGAAACATTTGATCGACCCCAAATTGGCCCCAACCTACGGGACATCCCTAAACAAATGTGAGCATTTTGAACTCTACATAAAATTTAGGAAAATACTCCAATACCATATTTGATTCACATTAGTAACTTGAATTTCGGTAAAAACTGGGAAAGGCTATTTCTAGCTTCTGCAATTAATGATCCTGATAATAAAAAAAGTCAAGTCTAGCGAAAACAAAATTTTCCAAATATACTCCCATTAAACAAAGGTAACCCATATTACGAAACAGGAAAATAGAACACTTTTTTGATTAGCGTTGCAATGGTCTGCAAGACCCGGCCCTAAAAAAAGTAAGGCCTCACCCAAAAAATGTGGGCTGGCAGGGCGGGGCTTGGGCCAAGACCACAACAGAGCCCGCTGGGCTTGGCTTTCTATTTTTTTACATTTTTTATTTTGCTATTTTATTCTACCTAGGCCAGTTCAGCCACAATACGGTTACAGCTAGGCTTCAGCCAAGGTCTATTTGGCTCGGTCGGCGCTAGGCTGGTCTTGGGGGAGCTCTTTGGCTCACAGTATTTTCTTGTAAGAAATGTTGAACAAGACTAATCACCCACTTGGCCAATCAAGATCGGTAGTTCAGATCTAACAAAGCCATTGTTCAATGATGATTCTAAAACCAAGCAATAAAAAAAGAGAATCAGGCGAGACCCGGGGGGTCATCGACGCTGACAATACATCAAATAAAAGAATATGGGCAATGACGATTAGGGGATCCGAAGGAAAAATAAAAAAGAAAAGAAAAGAAAAGAATATGAGGGAGAGAGAAGAATGAAGCAGGAGTGGACTTAAGGCAGAAGAGGGAGTAAGGGGTGGGGATGTGTCTTTGGCCTGCAGCCAGCCTGCAATAAATGCATTTTCGCGACGCTTCGATGGCAGTGAGAGGCGCTCTCTGTTCACTTTCTCACTCTAAAATTTCCCAAAATTCATCATATGACAACACCATTCAGTTTTTGCTTTTGAGTTGGTTGATTTTACTGGAAAGATGGGTGGGCGTATCAGAATAAAAAACTTTTAGGGTTGGTCTGATGCAACAACTAATGAAGCTCAGTAAATATTGCAGATAGGGTTTTGTCATTTTGGAATGTCCAGTTGCATTCTCCTCTTTTCCCCTCTCTGTGCCTCACTTTTGTCTTTAGATTTGCTTTGCAGTCACGTGAATCTCTCTGTACACAATCTCTACTTTCCTCTTTTATGCCCTCATCTCTCTCTCTCTCTCTTAAAACTCGTTGGAATAACAACTTTTGATGCTAAGTTTCTCTCTCTCTCTCTCTCTCAATGAAGTCCTCTTGGAGTCTTGGATCTGACCACCCCAAAATTGGTTGATCAATCTTAAAACATTAGTTCCCTCAGGCACATAGAGAGTATAATCACTTAGCTTGTAATCTTTGTTTAATAGGCACCTAAAACTCAATGATCCAAAAAGAGAAACAAAAGGCACCTAAAATTCAGCATGTTTTAAGGAAATCACCATATCTGTTCTTCTATTTTTTTGTTTTTTTCACAAAAAATATTCCCTCTATGAGATAGAATGTTGGGCGGACAAAAAAATAATATAGTTAGAGTGAGTGTAGTGGAGATAAGGATGTTGAGATAGATTAGTGACAAAATAAGAAAGGATAGAATTAGAAATGAATCAATTTGAAAACTTTGTGTGGCGCCAATAAACAATAAGATAAGAGATAGTAGATTTAGGTGGGCTGGCCATATGCAGTTAAAAACTAGTACAACACTTGTTAAGATGTACGAGTTAGTTCAAATAGAAGGCTCAAAAAAGATAAAGAATATGCCTAAGAGGACGTAGTCAGAAGTTGTCCGAAAAGATATGAAAACTTATGGCCTCACTGAGGGTACGACACGTAATAGAACAACATGGAGAACCATAATTCATGTAGCCGACTCCAATTATTTGGATAAAAACTATAATGTTGATAATGATATTGGTAAATTTTTAACAAAAGATCATTGTGAAAAGTTAAATGTATTTTTATATGATGTCAATAGTATTATTCTTAAAAGGTGTTCTTTTCACTTCTTTCCTTAATATTTGGGTGAGCCATACATACAGTAGATAGCCCATGCTCCGTCTATCCAATCTTTTTGTAATGTAGGTAACCCTTTACATTTATAATCATGAGAAACTATGTACAAGGGATTGAGGCTCCATGCAATATCATTAAAGGGGTTAAAAAATTTTAAATTATATTTGAAGTGTATGCTTGTAAAATTCAATATCAATCACGTACTTCTTTAAAATAAAAAGTCAAAAAACTCCTTAAATCCAAAGAGACTTTTACCCAATGATAATTATGGGTCAAATTACTATAAGTACTCCTAATTGTTCTAGCTTCTTATCACCTCATTGAGGCAATTTTTTTTAAAAAAAACTCAGTTTTTTCTTGAGGACTTAATATAGTAATTTAAAATTGTATCATTAAGTGTAATTCATAACCTTTTAACCCCATAGTGGTATTGTAAGGGGCTTCTACTTCTTTTTTGATATTTTCTCTTTTAATATTAGTTGGAATACAAAGTTTAGTGTTTTTTTAATACCATGGTGATCACGACTGACTCGACCAGCCGAACCAATCAGTCTGACAACTAACAAATATCTTGTGTGGTCTAATCTAAAAAATTAAAATTTGAAATAATTTTGGTTAGTCGAATCAATCAAGATTGACTTAGTCGGTTTAGCTAAAGAAATCTGAGTGATTTGTACAAGGCAGCAACCTTAAACAATCCAAGTAAGACGCGCCTCTAAATTATGCTTAAAGATGAAGTCTTGGTACTGGTAAATTTTATGATGGCCTAAAAAAATTATTTGTCCCTAATTATGAAATTTAAGGCTCTTATGGTGTAGATCGAATAGATTTATAAACACTGGAAAATAGATTGCCCAAATATTGTGCTACAAAATGCCATCTCTCTCTCTCTAAGTTCACTAATTTTTGTATTCTCTCTTTCTCTACTTGTGTCTTCTGTAATCTCCTGATATCGCTTGTGAAATCCCCATGTGCCATGGAACGTGAAGCTCGAGCAAGTTTCCAGCGACCTCTGCAACAAAATCCGGCTGCTCTTTTGTTTGATCCCGAATACAATTCGGAAAATGTCAATGAAGGATGTGAAATCAGGGTTTCAAGAAGCTCAAATGATCATCCAAACAATCGCACAAGAAAACCCTTCCCTAAAACTATGATCAATACCATAGTTACCGGGAGTGCCCAACTAGGGTGGCGCTTCTGCTCTGGGACCCAGCTTCGACGCTCCGTAGCCGGGATCTCGACTGGAACTCATTCCTTACTTTTTGGGAGCTTGCTTCTATTTTTAGGATTCTCGATCCTGTTCACAACGGATCTCGCTCCTATTTTTAGGATTCTCGATCCTGTTCACAACAGAGCTCGCTCTAGATACTGCACGGAACGAGTTCCTTAAATTTTAGGATCTCATTCCTGAGTAAATTAGATACCCGCTCTCAGAGTTTTCGGAGCACAATTCCTACTTTTATGGAACTCCATCCCTATTTTTCCGAACATCCTAAAAAAAACTTCTTAAATAAAAATTATTTTTAAAATAAAATAATTATATTTTAAGCTAAATTTTTATTAAAAGTAGAGTTTTGCGATAGAGTGTGGACTAATCATGCACAGAACCCGATTCTTCCTTGAATGGAGCTCGATCCATTCCAAATAGGAACATAGTTATTCTTAGATGGGGGTGCGATTTTGTTGTCGATGGGAGCACAATCCTAATGAATATGGGAACACAATCCCACTTGACATGGAAAGCGTTCCCGTTAATAGGGATATCGATCCCGATGTATTGGAAACGCGCTCTCTATTTATACGGGATCTCGATCCGCTACTTTTACCTTCACTTGAACTCGCTCTCCAAACTCCGGAGCTTTGGGCAGATGTCGCTCCGACGCTCCAGCTCCCGAAACCGAAGCCGTTCCCGCTCCCGCTCCCAATAACTATGATCAAGACACCAAAGGTCGAACCAGTTGAGGAGTGTGATCTTGAAAATCATGCCACTAGCTTATAGGATCTGCTTTTTTAGAACCCCACAAGCCCTTCTAGTGGCGAACTGATAAACCCTTTTAATGGCGAAAGGAGCAAACCATGATTGAGTTTCAGGCTTGCTCGATCAACTCTCTCTAGAGAGTGCCTTAGAAACCCAGGTGGCATATTATTCAATCCGCCTCATTGTTTGAGTTTAAGTCATTTCTCCACTTTGCATGAAACTATGCAAACAAATTCTTTCACATGCTTTTTCTCCGATTCAGGTTTTGAGTTCAGAGAGAGAAAAGTTATTGCTTCACAGTTTTTACAAAGAACAGGCCATATCGAGTGTTTATCGAGTGTTGTTATTGTCAAATAGGAGGGCAATATAGGCCAAAAAAAAAAAAAGCCGAAGGTGTTTTTCATAATTTATAAAAAATCATCAAATGATAATAAAGGCCCCCAAACCATATCGATACATAGACGGCTCAAAAAAAAAAAACTTCAGCTAAAAAATCAATCAAGTGTAGCGATTTGATTGGTAAGTAGCCAGTTTTCACTCAAACCCCTCCACTTATCAGTTTAGGCATTAGTCAGATTATGCTAACACAACTTTTATCAGTTTAGGCATTGGTCAGATTATGATAACACAACTTAATACTTGCCTTTGTTAACAGCATAGCCTTTTTATAAGAAAAATTCCAAGATTCAAACATCACACTCTCTCAAATATGGCATCAACATAACAGAGGGAAAGGATTCCAGAATTGTATATTCGTCTTTAACGCAGTCTCTCTCCACGGATAAGGGATAGATTAGTCATTTCTCACAAGTCCACAGAGATAAGGGATATATTAGTCATTTGTCACAAGGCCAAAGGGATATATAGGCACAGCTACATACTTGAGTAAAGGGATCAAGAAAGAGAGAAAGAAAGGCTTTTACACACTTTTCCCTAACTACCCTTATTCTCTCTCTCTAACTCTTCTTGTTCTCTCTCTCTCTAGGGCTCTGTTGTCTCCCATGACCCCCAATTACCTCAGGCCACACTCCTTCTCTTCAGCTCAACCCCATGAACTCTCATGGAGGCAACAGCCTAATAGAGAAGAAGAAGAAGAAGATGATCAAGCAGGTGAAAAAATGGTGCACCCCCATGAGGGCCACCTCAATATCACGGTAGAGACCCAAGCACTTCACCTTCATCCTCATAAACAACATCAGTTTCATCTTCTTCACTCCTCAAAACTTCAATTCCAAAGAAAAAACTGTCAAAAGATTGAGGAAGAAGTGGAGGAGTCTTATGAGTACAGTCGAAAGGTCCATGGATCTTCCACTCAAACGTCTTCGATGGGTTTTGTAAGGACCTGCTCGGATTGCTACACCACCAAGACACCGTTGTGGCGAAGTGGGCCTCAAGGTCCCAAGGTAAATTTCTACTGACCTCTCTCTCTCTTTCTCTCCAATTGTTCTTGATCCCGATCACTAAGATTGTTTTAAGATCTCTGCCCCCGCTCTCTCCGTTTAATCCTGCTCATGATCACTTAAATTTTTTAGGTTTTTAGGTTTTCTCTCACTTCCTTCCTCCCTCCCCCCCCTCTCTCTCTCTCACACACACACAACACAACTGTTCTTGCTCGTGATCAGTATTTCAAGATCTCCCCCTCCTCTCTCTCCAGCTAATCTTCATCGTGATCACTGAAATGGTTTTTGATCTCTTCCATCCTCGGACCCCAGAAAAAACTAAAAAAAATATAGCTACTCTCCCTCAACTGGCTTTCCTTTTTACTGTTATTCCTGATCATGATCATTTAGGTTGTTGGGTTCATCTCTCTCCATCTCTCTCTACCCCGTCGCCCACCCCAATTGATCATGATCATGATCACGACGATGGTTATGATCCTCACTCATCCCTCTATCTCCTCTTCTTGGTCTTGATCAGTGTCATCGATGCACTTAAGATCACCACCACTAAAAAATTTTAGCAGCTACGGTTTGTAATGCTAAACTGATTTTGAACTGCCTCTTTCCCCTCGTTCAGTCTCTTTGCAATGCTTGTGGGATTCGACAGAGAAAGGCAAGGCGAGCAATGGCAGCTGCCATGCAAAAAGAGTTAGACAAGGAGAAGAGAATGGACCCCAATTTCACCACCACAACCGCTGCGACCTACTACAAGAAGCGAAGCAAAAAGATAACCGCACAACGACATGCTCCAAAGAAGAGGCTTTGCTTCGAGGAGGAGGAAGAGTCAGATTATGATGAAACATTAGCACAATCCTCTCCTACACTTCCCCCTCGTGATCGCGATGTGGATTTACGAAAGGGATCAGCGTTTCATCGAGTTCTCCCACAAGACGAGGAAGAAGCTGCCATCTTGTTAATGGCACTTTCATGCGGCCTACTTCATGGTTGAGTTCTGTCAAAGAAACCATCTCTACCATACATAGATCAGATTGATTCGATGCGAGAGTGGAACGTATGGATCACTAGGCAAAATAAGTTTATCTATCCACAGGAATTAAGATGCTCTTGTGGAAAGCCACAGAGCCAAATCCCTTTGTTTTGAGGAGTGAGGAATAAGGAGGGATAATTCGCCATTGTTATTTCATTAGGTTATGTCCTTTCTCTTTGTTACTGTCTTGTTTTTTTTTTACATTTTTTTCTTTCTGTTTTCCCCTTTTTTTTTTGGCCTTGTTTGAGAGAGAGAGAGAGACTATGTTTATTTGCCCAAACTGGGTAGTAAACTAAATGGATTGGTGATGCCATGTCAATATTGTAACCAGGGAGTAATTAGAATGTGAGCATTGCCTTCCATTTTTGATGTTAAAGAGTTTTGAGGCATATTTATTGTCCATAAATCCCCTTAACTAATCCATTACCACCCCCCCCCCCCCCCCCTTCTCTCTCTCTCTGGTTTCATGACCGTTTTCTATGTCGACAATTGAAATATGCTGGGTTCACTAGATACCACTCTCTCACTCCCTCTTAAAGTATGAAAGGTCATGCTTTACTTGTCTTAAGTTGAGCTATCCCTGGTTTAGCATTTACTAGACTCTCTCTCTCTCTCTCTCTCGTTTTGACCCAAGGCTGTTCCGATAGATTGACCCAACAGTTCAGACAGGTTTTCAGCCAACATTGTTGTTGCAGAATGCGTGGCGACATGATTTGATGCGCCCAAAAACTGAAACCTATTTTCCGTTCTAACAACTTCCACGATAAGACCACAATGGTGAGTGGGGTAAATTTTTCTAGAATCCCTTTAATTGCTCTACCTCCTCTAGTTTTTGTCTCATAATATCCTCACAATTATTTAATGTATATCTTCGCATTTCCTTTTATTCTCACACCGCCACGTTGATAGGTATGACAATATTTTCGTGAAAAATATTTTCATGTGAAAATTACTTTACACACATTTGGTACGCGACAAATACATATACATTTTTTCTCATGATAAATAATTTTACCACAAATTGGCAAATTCATGTGAAATTAGAACTGCGTCTCTTGAAGAAGGGAAATATTTCTACTGATTTATTTTCACACACTGGAGTTACCTACTTTGTCAAATATAATTAATTCTGCCAAAACAATCCCACGAATTAGAGATAAAAACTATATCAAATTTTAACCTTAAAACGAGAACTTAAATTTTTATAAAGATAAACTATACATAAATTCATTATCTGGGTATATATATTCAAGTTTCCTTTTTTTTCCTCATATCAACTCATCATTAACAACGTTTAGAACTCTCACTCTATCGTCAGCCCCCCCACCCCCCCCCCCCCCCCTCCCGCCCTTTCTCTCTACACACACAAACATCTTCCCTTTTTTAATCACATCAAATCATCACTAATCTCGAGTGCTGACCTGAGACCAGAAATGGGTCACGAGGTTCAACCAAATCAACATGCTTCAAGAAGACCATGATTGAAGGAAGGTTTCTTAAGGTGCTTGACTGAGAAGGACTCATACAACTTAGGACTAAGTTCTATTTCGGTTCTAGGAAACTTAGGGTTCAAGCCCCCAATGGTTATGCTATGACGGCTCCGGTTCTGACTCTTAGAGTCCCTACAGGGGGTCTATGGGACCCTAACCCTGTTGGACTTGACTCTCGCCTTGAGTAGGTTGATCCAAGTCTAGTTGACCTCGTGGGTCAGGCGAGTTTTAGGGACTAGGGTTTCACCGAAAATGTAAATTTCCACAAAATTTCCCCTAGATCTAGATAATGATGGGACCCTAGTTTGGCAGCATTTCCCCTAGGCCTAGACATTGAAGAGGGGTGTGATATAGGTTTTGCACAATTTTCCCTAGACCTACATGTTGAAGAGGGGTGTGACAATGGTTCAGCCCCCTAGACCTAGACGCTAAAGAGGGAGGTTACACCGGTTCGGCAACGTTACCCTTAGACTTAAACATTTGTGAAGGGTGTAACCCTAGATCTTTAGCCCTAGTTTAGAATCCCCCTGACTATTTAAGGTGCTACTAACCATGCAGATTTGCTGGGCTATAGGGCTCGGTTTGACAAGAGGTGGGCTAAATAAGTTAACCCCAGGACGTGGGAGCATGGTCCCATTGGAACCGAACTTAGACTGACCTGAAGTAGGGTAGGCTCAGTGGATTGAGCCATAGGGTCCTACAGTTGAGTCATACTAGGAGCTCTAGATTATGCAGTGGACTCAGTATCCAAGTCACTGTGGACGACAAACATGACAACTAAACCTAGGGTGAAACAAAGTAAGCAATCAATCACAATTTGAAACAATTTGACCTAAACAATAGTTGGGTTGGACTTGGTGGGATTCAGTGCTAAGTAAAAAGTTGAAAGGCTTGATAGGTACCACAAAACGTCCAGCTACAGTCGTTTACAGAGGCTGGTCCTTACTATAGTGGGATTGTTTCATGGTTAGAGTTTCCTCAATGGGATGCTTTGCTCACTTACTGGACACATTCCCAATGCTCCACATACGAAACTAGGTCCCGCACGAAGTCCACCATTAATTAAGTGTCAATATAGGGGTTTTCAAAAATTTGAAATTATTTGTGTATGTTGATAGTGGATACAAAGACTAGAAAAAATTTTCAAGGCAAAATGGACACCTTCAACAAGCCACATGCTAAAAACTAAGCTAAATGAATAAGTTACAATCCATTAAATAACCATTTCTAGCTTTGTATAACCACTGTAAATAAACTCAAATACCAAATCCTTATGGGGCAATTACATATAAAGCAAGACTAGCTTATGAATTACACTTTCGTAGCACAAATTACATAAACTATGTCCCAAAGCTTAAATACATCATGCAACTAATTTAAATAAAATTCTAAGGAATAAAATCAGGTAAACAGGGAATTAGAATGCCAAATTAAAATAGGGAAGCCATGTTTCGAGCCCCTTGTGCTGGGGCCACGCAATTAGGCCCTATAATGACTTAATTTTGTCCCTTCAGATTGTACAAAAGTGGTTCAATCTCACAAGAGTGTCTAATCCTAATGGAAAGCAATTGCACACCTTAAAATCACTTCTTAAGATCTCAACACATTGGCATTATCATCTAAAACATAATGCAAAGCTTTGAATAGAATTGGATAAAGAACAAGAGAGTTATAGCCAAACTACACATGGTGGTTCCTCGGACCACCAAAACAGTCTTGTATGGAAAGATTATGAACCCTCATTGGTAAAACGTGATGAAAAGGTTATAGAAATTGAGTGACACTCTGAGACTAAATTATTTGATGGATTTGAAACAAAGTAATCAATGGACACCATGCATGATCGTGGATTCTCATGCATATAGGCCATAACTCTTAAAGGACCATACTATGAATAAGCATGATAAAAAAAATTATCAAATGGGGATTCTAAGATCAATGAAACCTTTCTAAATTCAAAACTCTAGAAACTATAGATGCCAAGAATATGATCTTACGAAAAAAAAATTCAGTGGACTTAAGCATAAGAAAGGAGGACCACCATCAAGATCATCATTAATGGAACTCTAAATGCTCTCTCTCTTCGATTTTCTCTCACAAAACCTTAGAAGAAGGAGGGGAACAATAATTTTTCAAAATGGTTTTTAAAGTTGACATAGCTAGGGTTTAATATCTGATGATGAGCTTTTATAATATGGGTGTAACCTTGGACTCAATCAACACCCTTGATACACTAATCCAAAGGCACATGAGAGGCTAATGTACCTAGCCACCTATCTCCATCCAACCAGTAGGATGAAGGGATGGGATTTCACACCATTATCATTCAACCTAACCCTAAGTTATGCCACTTTACCATTTTATCCTTGGCCCATGTTTTTGTTTCAATTGTATCCAATATGGCTTTACAAAAATACCACTAGTTTTTTTAATAATGTATTATACTAGATAACCACAAAGGCTAAAAGGTAAATAAGTAATTGGCAAAGGTCACACATGTGGAGATATACTACTTTATCAAAGCCAATCACTTTGTAGATCTAAAATTTTAAACCAATCAATTTAAAGATAATGTCTCCTTCACACATGCCTGTAAATATGTTTTTCAACTCAAATTTGAAAATGCATTTTCTCTTTAATATCAAATAAATTAATTCATTAAACTTCCAACAAGCCATGCATGACCCCATATATGAGTTAATTAAGACATGTGATAAAAAGGAGGCCTTAATTTATAACATTATATAACAAAATATAACAATATATAACATGGCACCATAACACAACCCCTTATAAAACAAGTAACCAAATGCCAATCTAGTCCTCCACCTAGGGATTAGTGCCCAACAGGGCGGTGATCCTAGAGTGAGGCGTGAGGTGTCACGTGGCAGTCCTATGACCAATCGGATGTCACATGGCACTACCGGGTCAAGAGTAAAGTGGAATTTGAGTCAAATAATATGCAAACCCTCAATTTTTTAACAAATAAAATTTCAATTTTTTTTTTAAAATTCACAATAAATATTTAAAGTATTTTTGAACAATTATTAGGTTTATAAACTTAGACAAAAGGTATAGTGAGATCTCAGGCTAATAACTTTAGGTATCGGAGTACTCCATTGGGCTAGTCCCGAATGACGTTCTGCCAAGTCTCAGATCGACCCAATAGACCTATGTTCCACAGTCTAAAGCAAGGATACATATTTGGCCATATCAAAGCCGCTGAACCAGAACTTCCGATCATTCGGCTCTCAATGGCTTACAAGTGTACCCTTGTGGGACATGATCTAACTAAATTACAGGGGTCATGTCAAAGCACATGTGCACTGGCTCTTCCAAACTCGGATAATGCATTTGGAAGAGTGGCTTTCCGTACGAAATGAAATGCACAGGCCATGCAATAGTCTCGTGTCAGGATACAGACTTATGTCCCATAAGTCTTGACGATTCCAAACAGGGCGAATACTCAATCAGTACGCAAGTTCTATTTTTCTCGTTTAGATTCTCCAAGCCCTGGCCAATTGCAGCTAAACATGAGGCTAACCTATAAATCCTGACTACGAGGTGACCCTCACACCTCATTGAGATATTACTTTCTCAACACATGAACTTTCGATACCTCAGACACACACTCGGGGTAAAAGAGTATGGACTCCATTTCGCAAGACACCAAGATTTCGATCTCTCAATCGCTCCCACTGAATGAGAGACTACTAGAATTTAGGCCTTGATTAGCCATATTTCCAACATTCTCCCACTTGGCCTTTTGAGGCCTAAATTCGTATATATCTCTCTCTCAATATCGTTCACAATAAATCAAAGCATGCATACTAATCCATGGATTTATCATTCACAAGCAATAGACAAAGTAATAACAACTATATCAACCTCCTTAAACCCATCCCATGCACATGCCTCACAAAATCATTTGCCCCCAAGCCTTTGGTTAATGGATCTACATGCATAGCCTCAGATGGAATGTAACCATCTTCTACTTCAGCAGCTGCTATCCCTTCTCTTACTCTATGATATTGAGCTTTAATATGCCTTGACTTGCTGTGGAACCTTGGTTCAACTGCCACTGCTATTGCAGCTTGATTGTCACACATGATTCTAATAGCTCCAATTTTTTAGAGGGTTGAAGTTCAGATGATTCAAGAACTTCTTAATCCAAATGGCTTCTAAAGTTGCGAACTTAAAGCCATATACTCGGCTTCCATGGTAGATAGGGCTACAATGTCTTGCTTCTTGGTGCTTCAAGAAATGGCACCACCCTCATAAAGAAATAGATAAGTCGAAGTAGATCTCGAGTCGTTCGGGTCTCCTTGATTGTCGGAGTCTGTGTATCCCAAAACTTTAAGCTCACTCACATTGCCATAGGTTAATCCATAATCAAATGTTCATTTCAAATACCTCATGATTCTTTTCATGGCTTTCCAATGTTCTATTTCAGGATCACTTTGGAATCGACCAATCAAGCTTTGAGCAAAAGCTAGGTCAGGTCTAGTTCCCATAGTTAAATACATTAGTGATCCTACAGCACTCCGATATGGGATCATTTCTCTCAAGATCATTGTTTGGTTTCATATTGACATTTAATTTTCTTTTCCTTTCCACAGGTGTATCTATAGGCTTGGATTCACTGATACCAAATCCCTCAAGAACTTTCTTGCAATATGTAGATTGAGATAATTGAATAATGCGGGCTGCTCTATCTCTTATAATATGAATCCCTAACACATACGAAGCCTCTCCCATATCTTTCATATCAAAATTACTTGATAGTATTGCCTTTATGTCCCTTATATGGTCTAAGGCACTGTTAGCTATTAGAATGTCATCCACATATAAAGTCATGAAAGTAATGCCAATCCCACTGGTCTTATGGTATACACAATGGTCATCCTCATTTGGTTTAAATCCATTTCTAATCAGGGTTTGGTGGTACTTGAGGAACCATCTTCTTGAAGCTTATTTGAAACCATAAAGTGATTTGTTAAGTTTATCCATGAACTTTTCCTTTCTTTCCACAACAAAACCCTCGGGTTGGTTCATGTATATATCCTCTTTTAAGTCACCATTTAAGAAGGCAATTTCACATCCATTTGATGCAATTTTAGGTCAAGGTAGGCTGTTATAGATATGATCATCCTAATTGAAGTTATTTTGGCAACAGGTGAATAGATGTCAAAATAATCTACCCCTTCCTTTTGAGTAAAATCGTTTGCTACAAGTCTTGCCTTCTACAAGTCTTGCCTTGTACTTGCGCCCTTCGGAGTTAAGTTTCTTTTTCCTTGAATTTATCTCATCTTGCATGACTTCCTTCTATAACTATGATACGGACAAGACATAACATGTAGGTAAGAATAAGGTTCACCATCAAGTTCTTCACTAATCCTCTCATAGTTATCCCCAAGTTAAGTAAAAAAGGTAGGTGGTTTCCTTATTCTCTCACTTCACTTAAGTGGGATGGTTTCAATTTCTTTGTTAGGCTAAAGCTCATGGAAGTCTACTCTCTTTTGGGTTGATTCTCTCTCAAGGAATTCATCTTCAAGGAAATGGGCATCAAGGCTTTCAATCACTTTACAATTCAATATGTTATAAAACCTAAATCCCTTCCCATGACTTGGGTATCTTATGAAAACACATTTTATGGTTTTAGGATTAAGTTTGGACCTATTTTGGGATGGTATGAGAACATGGGCTGAACATTCCCAAACCTTGAGATGGTTGGCCCATGAAGAGTTTGTAAGGAGTTGATTGAATTGCTTTGGTGGGAGTTCGATTAAGGACATATGTGGCAGTTAGAATCGCCTCCCCCCAAACTCTAGTCCAAGATTAGCGGTACTCATCATACTTCGCACCATCTCAAATAGGGTCCAATTCCTTCTCTCGGCAACCCCATTTTGTTCGGGGTGAGTAAGGCATGGTAGTTTGGTGGATATCCCATATTGGACACAAAGATTTTGGAAAGCTTGGGAGGTGTATCTCCACCATATCTTATCCAAGGTTTGTGATGGTTCGACCTAATTGGTTTTCAACTTTCGCTTTATATTATTGAAATTTGTTTATGGCCTTACATTTGTTTCTCATAAGATAGGTGTGACCAAAATCAGAATGGTCATCAATGAATGTTATGAAGTACATTGATAGGTTCACACATATCCGAGTGAATTAGTTCTAAAAGATTAGAGACCCTTTCGACCTTTTGGTGGGACTTCTTTACCATCTTTCCTGTAAGGAACGCCTCACATCTATTATGAGAATTGATATTATCAAACAATCATTCTTTCATCATAATATGCATTCTAGATGGATTAATGTGACCTAACCTTAAATGTCATAAAGTAAAATTTGTAAATCATCACCCAAGCAAACACCTGTTTCATTTTAATTTCATAAAGCACTTGAACCAAGTGGGCCACAAAACAAGGTTTCCATTAATAGAGTCATCATGTATATAGACCTTTTCTTTCGTGAACAAGAGCACAAACCCTGCTTTACTCACCTTAGAAACCAAGATGAGATTCTTCTTCATCCCGGGTGCATAGAGGGTGTCCTTAAGCATGGGAGTCTCACCATTAGTGAGCTCCAACACATAGTCCCCTTTTCCTAAGACTTTTTCCATTTGATTTCTATCCATATAAAGATTATGAGTACCAAGTTTGACATCATAAAACCTTCTAAAGCCCTTCATAGAATTTATTACATGGATAGTAGCCCCCGAGTCAAGAACCCACAAATCCGCCTCCTCATTGGTAATCAAAGTCTCATGGACCACGCAAACTCTCTATTTCCTTGGTCCTCCAGCGGTATTGGGCTTAGGAGGAAACTGAGGACTTTATAGAGGAGGAGGATGCCTACAAAACTTTTGAGTACGCTCGTATTTCTTACATCTAAAGTATTGCACCTTCGAGTAATCTTGGCTTGAGGGCCAAACCGACCTCCCACCTACCATCATGGGTGTGGGTGGTGGTTTAGGCCTAAAAGGCATGGGGCTAGCATGATTTAGTGGGTCGGCATGGGTTTTAGGAGGGTAAGGGCTAAATGGATAAGGGGAGTAGGATTTTCTCTTTTGCTTCCCCTTTCCTTTCCATTTGCCTTTTCCATTGTCTTTTCTTGTTCTTAACATTGTCACTCCCACATTACATGTATTCACCATAGAACAGTTAGGAAAGAGATAGGAGTAATGAGTAAGGGAGAGGAGAATATGAGGGTTAGTAAGATTTTACCATATGGACCATTGAAGATGGTCCATCCATTACCATCATTCTTTGATTTTCCCCTTCCATGAAAAATGCAAGATCCTCCACTATTATAGGCGCCTCTTTGGCCATCAAATTGGCCTCAAAGGTCTCCTACGAGGGTGAGATCGAAAGCACAAACATCGTCTTTTGTGTCACCTCATCACGTGAGTGACCGGCTCTCTCACTCTCTCTTATACAACTCTTGAACTCGCTTAGATGATCACCCACTTTGGTGCGATCATCCATTTTACAACACATGCAACTCCTCATTCTAGTGATCCTTTGAGCTTCATTTGGTGTGTCGTATTTCTTTTTCATGCTCATATCTTTGACACATAAGGAACATACTCATTAACAAAGGAATCACTCATGGTTGCAAAAATAATATTCATGACACTTTGGTTTTTATTATGCCATGTCTCATATGCATCCTTAACAACTTGAGAAGCATTGACTGTGGGCGGATTAGGTGGTCTAGAAGTCAATAATGGTAATAGACCATCTTCATGAAATACATAACCAATTTTTCTTCTCTGTTCAGAGAAGTTGATTCCATTGAACCTCACCTCCTTAAGCAATTCGGTGAGTATCGAACGGGCTGCCATGGGTTCCTATTTGGCACTCTATAATCCCTCTAAAGACCCTTAAAGAGGCTGTGAATGAGCCTAGCTCTGATATCAATACTATACAAAGACTCGAGCAAATTTGTAAGACGAAAAACAAGGCAAAATAGACACCTTCAACAAGTCACTTGCTAAAAACCAAGCAAAGTGAATAAGTTCAAATCCTTTAAATAAAAATTACACCAATTTCTAGCCTTCTATAACCACTATAAATAAACTCAAATGCCAACCCGTATGGGGAAATTATATATTAAGCAAGACTAACATATGAATTACACTTTCATAACACAAATTACATAAAGTATGTCCCAAAGCTTAAATACATCATGCAACTAATCTCAAAAAAATTATAGGGAATAAAAGCAACTAAAACTGGAATTAGAATGCAAAATTAAAATAGGGAAGCCATGTTTTGAACCCCTTGTGCCGGGGGCCACGCAATCGGGCCCTATAAGGACTTAATTTTGTCCCTTCGGATTGTACGAAAGTGGTTCAATCTCACAAGAGTGTCTAATCCAAATGGGAAGAAATTACACACCTTAAAATCACTTCTTAAGTTCTCAACACACTGGTATTGTCATCTAAAACAGAATGAAAAATGTTTGAATCGTTCCGGATAAAGAACAAGAGAGTTATAGCCAAACTACACATGGTGGTCCCTCGGACCACCAAAACAGTCTTATATGGAAAGATTATGAACCCCCATAGGTAATAACGTGATGAAAAAGTTTTGAAAATTGAGTGGCATTCTGAGACTAAATTATTTGATGGATTCAAAGTCAAGTAATCAATGGATACTATGCATGATCATGGATTCTCATGCATATAGGCTATAACTCCTGAATGACCACACTATGAATACGCATGATAAAAAAAATTATCAAATGGGGATTCTAAGATCAATTAGACTTTTCTAAATTCAAAACTTCAGCAACTATAGATGCCAATAATATGATCTTATGAGAAAGGAAAATTCAATGGAGTTTACCTTGATAAATGCATATTATGAATTTAAGCATAAGAAAAAAGGACCACCATCAAGATCACCATTAATGGAACTCTAAAAGCTCTCTCTCTTCAATTTTCTCTCACAAAACCTTAGAAGAAGGAGGGGAGCAACAATTTTCCAAAATGGTTCAAGAGTTGAGAGAGTTAGGGTTTGAGATCTCATGATGTGTTTTTATAACATGGGTGTAACCTTAGACTCAATCAGCACCCTTGATGCACTAATCCAAATGCACATGAGAGGCTAATGTACCTAGCCACCCATCTACATCCAACCATCTGCCCATGTTTTTGTTCCAATTGTATCCAATAGGGCCTTACAAAAATACCTTTAGCTTTTTTAATTATGTATTAGAGTAGATAACCACAAAGGCTAAAGGGCAAAGAAGTAATTGGTCAAGCTCACACATGTGGAGATATTCTACTTTATTAAAGTCAAATCAGTTTGTAAATCTAAAATTTCAAACCAATCAATTTAAAGATAATGTCCCCTTCACATATGTATGTGAAGATATTTTTTCAACTCAAATTTGAAAATGTGTTTTCTCTTTAATATCAAATAAATAAATTAATTAAACTTCACACATGCCATGCATAACCATGTGTGATTTAATTAAGACATGTGATAAAAAGAGGGCTTTAATTTATAAAATTATATTACAAGATAAAACTACATATAACAAGACACCATAACACAACCCCTTATAAAACAAGCAACCAAATGCCAATCTAGTCCCCCACCTAGGGATTAGCCCTCAGCAAGGTGGTGATCCTAAAGTGAGGCGTGGGGTGCCACATGGTAGCCCTATGACCACTCGGACGCCACATGGCACTTCCAGGTCATGACTAAACTGGAATTTGAGTCAAACAGTATGAAAACCCTCGTTTTTTTAAATAAAATTTAGAAAAATTTTCTAAAATTCACAATAAATATTTAAAGTATTTTTGAACAATTATTAGGTTTTTCTCATCATTATAAAATTGCACAAAAGGTATAGTGAGATCTCAAACTAATAATTATAGGTATCGGAGTACTCCATTGAGCTAGGCCCGAATGATGTTTCGTCGAGTCTTAGATCGACCAAATAGACCTATGTTCCACAGTCTAAAGCAGGGACACATATTTGGCTATATCAAAGCCATTGAGCCAAAACTTTTGATCATTCAGCTCTCAATGGATTACAGCTGTACCCCTATGGGACATGATCTAACTCAATTACAGGGGTCCTCCCAAAGCATATGTGCACTGGATCTTCCAATCTCGGATAATGCATTTAGAAAAGTGGCTTCCCGTACGAAATGAAAATGCACATGTCATGCAATGGTCTCGTGTCAGGATATGAACTTATATCCCATAAGTCTTGACCATTCCAAACAGAGCGAATACTCGATAAGTACTCGGGTTCTATTTTTCTCGTTTGGATTCTCCAAGTCCTGGGCGATTGCAACAAAATATGAGGCTAACTTATAAAATCCTTACTAGGAGGTGACCCTCACACCTCTTTGAGAAATTGCTTTCTCAACTGGTGAACTTTCGATGCCTCATGCGTACTCCAGGTAAAAGAATCCGGGCTCCATTTCGCAAGACGTCAAGATTGCAATCTCCCAATCGTTCCCACTAAATGAGAGACTACTAGAATTTAGGCCTTGATAGGCCATACTTCCGACATATGTTTGAATGTGTGGGTAAAGGCTATAACATCAACACTCAGTGGTGTGTACAATAAGTGAAAAATCACATGCAAACAACCTACTAATGCAATAAGTAAAGATGAAAATAAAGATTTAATCTAACGAAATAAGATCAAAATAGTTATAAACTAAAAAAATAAAGGAATAAGATCTAAGCAGATTTGTCGGCCCTAGATTTTTTTAAAATTATTTTTTTGAAAAGAGATGTGTGTCGCACCTGCTTTGGTGCATGCGCGTATGAGTAGCTCCTGTATGTGTGTCCACTAGGATAAGAGTGGGCAGGGAGGTGAGCAATTTGAACCAACAAAAGATAGGAACGAGGTAAAGCTTACCTAGTGAAGAAAGGTCAGATGCACCTGAGCGGATTGCCCTCTTAGATTTCAGTGCTTTGATGCGTCCTCGAAAATCCCCCTATTCGTCAATCGACACAGTTTGGACTCAACCCCTTCGTAATCCTCGTCTTGATGCACCCTTCGGAGATATGCGCACACATATGATCCGGGTCGTCTAGACCCTTGGGATTGTGTCTTTGGTTGGGAAAACATTTGAATATAGGTTTAGTTAGGGTTGAGGTAGCTGGCTAAACTAGGTAGGCTAGATGACTAGACTAGGCAGGTTAGGTAGGCTAGGCAGACTAGGCATGCAAGGTTAGATAGGTCGAGTAGGCTAGGCTAGGCAAGGTAGGCTATGCATGGTAGGCTAAATGATGAGATGACCACTCAAAAATCCAAGGGTCCTCTGGTGTCACCTCCCTTAGGTTACAATACTGGCTACAGGTGGAAAACGTACTAAGCACACAACCTATGTACCATGGAGACTTGTCTAAGGTGCTCACTGGCACGAACCCATTCCCTTAACCATAGATGCAAGCCTCCTTAGAGAGTGATCTAGGTAAGGGGCTATAGGA
Organism: Amborella trichopoda; assembly: GCF_054954075.1. Classification (NCBI taxonomy): domain Eukaryota; kingdom Viridiplantae; phylum Streptophyta; class Magnoliopsida; order Amborellales; family Amborellaceae; genus Amborella; species Amborella trichopoda. The sequence goes on from NC_142340.1 coordinate 17,076,263, forward strand.
AGGTACAGAGTATGGATGGATAGAGAGTAGGGATAGGTATGGGGTATGAATGGGTATGGGCTATGGTCTAGCTAGGGAGTATGGGTAGGTATAAAGTATGGATGGGTAGGGAGTATGGATGTGTATGGAGTATGGATGGGTATGGGGTATGGTCTAGGATGGGAGTGTGGTCTAGCTAGTGAGTATGGTAGGAGAGGGGTGTTTTCGCCTTGAAACAAACTTTTCTAGCTCCTTTCTCAAGAGTAAATGCATTTTCAAGAAAGCACAATGCAAACCACACACTCTCTCTCTTGGGTTTAAGTCGTTTCTATTCACTTTTCCCAAAAAATTTCATGCTTCTCAAGCAAACACATTACAAAGCATGGGATTTATATAGAGGTAACCCTTGAAACATTGGTGTACACTCAATACCCATAGATATTGATGCAAAAAAAATAAAAATAAATAAAAAATAATCCTAAAATAATAGGAAAATGACAAATATGATCCCCAAAAAAATGTAAATGACACCCAGGTCCCCAAAAAGGGATATCTTCCCATTCAAAAGGCTGGGGGCCCTCTTTCCAGCTTTTCTAGTGACATTTAAGACGATCTATTGCCTTGCAAATGTGAATCGTACCAAGGTGACCATTTTGATATAAGATTTTCCCAGTATCTTGGAGTTTGATAGTGTTCCTGTAAATTTTTACGTTTTTGTCATCATGCAAACTTTTTTTTTTTTGCTTAATCTAACCAAAAGTGATGCTTTTATTATCTTGTTTTTGTTGGAAAATAGAAGGGGATGCCATCACAGTCGTTTTCCATCAAGAACTGTATGAAATGACCTTCGTTTCACCATTTTGGGTTTCCAAGAAGTCGCCAAAAAATCACTTTTTCGGCATCCCAAAACTTGTGCCCACTTGCGAGCCTTGTATGGGTATCCTCTTAGACATCATTCTTGGTGTATCATACCACAAATCGAAGTTCGTCGAGCTCTAATTGAAATGCCTCCGTTTTGGGTCGAACTGACCTCGAAACTTCGAGGTATGATCGTTGGAACGAGGGCATGTCATGCACACAACTTTTTTGCATAATGCGATTTTATGCAAACTTACCTCTAAGATTTCTCTCGATCCATTTGTCATTTTCATCTGTGGCATATGTCAAAAGGTTGCAATCGTTGAAGAGCACAACATGTCCAAATTTGGGCTATCAGCCAAACAGATGATAATTTATGAGTATTGCAAGGTTGTCCCTTTTTTGAGAAGAGATATAAGCTTTTTTTCTATTTTAGAAAACTAATTTTTCTTATCGGTCATTTAATAGTACATGGCCTACGCATTTTAGAAAGTAGGACATAGAGAGGTCTATTTGGCATAAAACTTGCTAGTCAGAGGTTTGTCTGCCTTCTTAAGCCTTTTGCAGTGGTCTGGAGACCATCTAAGATCACCTTCAAGGACTTTTGCTATGGTGTACACTGTACATACATAGAGCGCAGTACTCCAAATAGTATCTTCTTCCTGTCTCTTTGTGCCTTTGCCCGGTCGGGGCAAATTTTGGGGAAGGACTTTGGGATATTGAACGCTACTCTTATACATATTTTGAGGCCAAGATGCTAACCATGCAGTGGCTCTTCAAAATTGGGCTTATTCTACACGAGCTTCCGTAGTCCCTAGGCATATCTATCCCTTGTCGGTACTGGTTGCACCCACCTCCTCTTTTATTAATTTTAGGGAAAATATGCATAAAAAATATATGCCAACAACTTGCCCGCGGAATGTCGCTCTTCGAGAGGAGAGAGAATTGTGACATTCAAAACAAAATCATATGAGTTCGTCTTTCGAATCCTTACGGTTGTATTGGTTTTTTTGGTTTTTTCCAATTTTGTTTCCCAGTTACGACCATCAATGTGACCTTTGAAAGAGGGTAAGTCACGCCTAGCCTTTTAACGGAGTAACTATTAGGTATTTTTGGTTGTAACATCTGGGGGCTTCTTAGGGGCCAGTGACCCATCCCATCAGAATTTGGGTTTGTCTAACAGTCAAGGGCCTTCTTAAAGGTGTGTGACTTGATCTGTCAAGTTTGATAAATTCTGGTGGTGGGGACCCTTTTAAGGGGCTTGTGACTCAATTCTGCAAGCATCAATTTGGTCTAGTGGTGGGGGCCCTTTTCAGGGGCTTGTGACCCCATCCAATAGACATTGATTTGGTTTAGTAGTCGGGGGCCCTTATTGGGCATACGAGTGTTCAAATCGGATGAGCAGTTGGGGGCCTCATTGGGGTTTGTAATCCAATCTGCCAAAGCCCATATTGAGAAACAAGAACCTCATGGGACATGTAATACAATGTTAATGTAACACAATGTTGGGGCATGGATGGGAGTGGGGGGCCTTATCGGGATATTGATCTGGCTTGAGAGTCAATAGCCTTTTAGGGGCTTGTGACCCACTCTGTCGGAGTTGTTTGCTTGATTGACTTTCGTGAGCCCTTTAGAGGGCTTGTGATTCGGTCTGTCTATTTTTATTTTTTCTGACGTTCAGGTGCTCTTCAGAGAGCTTGTGACCCAAGTTGTTGAAGATTTTCTTGAGCTATTTTAGTTCAGTAGTTGGGTGCCTTTTGAGGGGCTTTACCTCCCACATTGTTGATATTTTGAATCTTGAGTCGGTTGAAGCCACCTAACACGACAAGCGCTGCATCAACCTACTTATTTGTTCAATTTTCCTTTCGAGTTTTCACCTGAACGTAGTGGGGGTAGTACTACAAAGCAGTTTCACCAACTATCTTTTTATTGGGCTTGACTCTCGCCTTGAGTAGGGTTATCAAAGTCTTGTTGGCCTCGTGGGTCAGGCAAGTTTGGAGGGACTAGGGTTTCACCGAAAGTGTAAATTTTCCCAAAATTTCCCCTAGATCTAGATAATGATGGAAAGTGTGACACTAGTTGGGCAGCATTTCCCCTAGACCTAGACATTGAAGGTGGGTCTGACACTAGTTCGGCAACACTTCCCCTAGACCTAGATGTTGAAGAGGGGTGTGACAATGGTTTGGCAGCATTCCCCCTAAACTTGGACGTCAAAGAGGGAGGTTACACCAGTTCAGCAGCGTTACCCCTAGACCTAAACATTTGTGAAGGGTGTAACCCTGGATCTTTAGCCTCAAGTTGGATGCTCTGACCATTTAAGGTGGCACGAACCATGCAGACTTGCTAGACTACAGAGCTCGGTTGGACAAGAGGTGGGCTAAATAAGTAAAGCCCAAGACATGGGAGCATGGACCCACTAGAACTGGACTTAGACTGACCTAAAGTAGGGTAGGCCCAGTGGACTGAGCCATAGGGTCCTACAGGTTGAGCCATACTAGGGGGTCTAGATTACACAGTGGACTCAGTATCCAAGTCACTGCAGACGACAAACATGACTATTAAACCTAAGGTGAAACAAAGTAAGCAACCTAAAACAGTTTGAAATAAGTTGACCTAGACAATAGTTGGGCTGGGCTTGGTGGGATTCATTACTAAGAAACAACATGAAACACATTAGGCTTGATTGGTACCACATAAGGTCCAGCTACAGTCATCTGCAAAGGCTGGTCCTTACTATAGTGGGGTTATTTCATGGTTAGAGTTTCCCCAGAGGGATGCTTTGCTCAATTACTGGACACATTCCCAATGCTCCACTTACGAAACTAGGTCCTGCACGACTTAAGTGTCAATATAGGGGTTTTCAAAATTTTGTAATTATTTGTGTATGTTTGAATGTGTGCGGGTAAAGTCTGTAACATCAACACTCAGTGGTGTGTGCAATAAGTAAAAAAGCACATGCAAACAACCAGATCAACTAATGCAGTAGGTAAAGATGGAAATAAATATTTATTGTAATGAAATAAGATCAAAATAGTTCTAAACTAAACAAATAAAGGGATAAGATCTAAGAAGATTTGTCGGCCCTATATTTTTTAAAGTTCTTTTTTTGAAAATGAGATGTGTGTCGCACCTACTTTGGTGCATGTGCGTGTGGGCACATGGGTAGCCCCTGTATGTGTGCCCACTAGGATAAGAGTGGGCAGGGAGGTGAGTAGTTTGAACCAACAAAAGAAAGGAACGATTTAAGGCTTACCTCGAGAAGAAAGGTCAGATGCACGTGGGCGGATTGCCCTCTTAGATTCCGACGCTCTGATGTGCCCTTGAAAAGCCCCATGTTCGTCAGTCGACATGGTTTGGACTCAACCCATTCATAATCCTCGGCTTGGTGCTTCCTTGGGAGATATGCACACACATATGATCAGGGTCGTCTAGACCCTTGGGGTTGTCTTTTCGGTTTGGAAAACGTTTGAATGTACATTTAGTTAGGGTTGTGGTAGGTAGCTAAACTAGGTAGGCTAGACAATTAGACTAGCCAAGTTAGTTAGGCAAGGCAGACTAGGCATGCAAGGCTAGGTAGGTCGAGTAGGCTATGCTAGGCAAGGTAGTCTACGCATGGTACGCTAGGTAGGCTAGGTAGACTAGGTGATGAGATGACGACTTAAAAATCTGACGATCCTCCGGTGTCACGTCCCCTAGGTTACAATACCGGCTATGGGGGGAAAACGTACTAAGCACAAGGTCTATGTACCATGGAGAATTGTCCAAGGTGATCACCGGTACAGATCCAATCCCTTAACCACAGATGCAAGCCTCCTTAAAGCGTGGTCTAGGTAAGGGGCTATAGGCAGGTACAGAGTATGGATGGGTAGAGAGTATGGATAGGTATGGAGTTTGAATGGGTATGGGTTATGGTCTAGCTAAGGAGTATGGATAGGTATAAAGTATGGATGGGTAGGGAGTATGGATGTGTATGGAGTATGGATGGGTATGGGGTATGGTCTAGGATGCGAGTGTGGTCTAGCTTGTGCGTATGGTAGGAGAGGGGTATTTTCCCTTTGATACAAAGTTTCTCTCTCCTCTCTCAAGAGTAAATCCATTTTCAAGAAAGCATAATGCAAACCACACATACTCTCTCCTAGGTTTAAGCCTTTTCTATTTACTTTTGCCAAAAATTTCCAAGCTTCTCAAGCTAACACATTACAAAGTATGGGATTTATATGGAGGGAACCCTTGAAACATTGGTGTACAATCAAAACCCATAGATATTGATGCAAAACAAAAATAAAAAAAATAAAAAGTTATCCCGAAAAAATTAGAAAATGACCAAAAAGATCCCTAAAAAAAATGCAAATGACACATAGGTCCCCAAAAAGGGGCCTCTTCCCATCCAAAAGGCTAGGGGCCTTCTTTCCAGCTTTCTTGGTGACATTTTAGATGATCTATTGCCTTGAAACTGTGAATCACGCCAAGGTGATCATTTTTATATAAGGTTTGCCCAATATCTTCGAGTTTGATAGTGTTCTTGCAAATATTTACTTTTTTGTCATCATGCAAACTATTTCTTTATCTTTTCTCAATCATATTGTCTTGTTTTTGTTGGAAAACAGAAGGGGATTCCATCATAGTCATTTTCCATCAAGAACCGTACGAAATGAAATTCGTTTCGCCATTTTGGGTTTCCAGGAAGTCGCCAAAAAATCACTTTTTCGGCATCTCAAAAATTGTGCCCACTTGCAATCGTTAGACAGGTATCTTCTCAGACGTCATTCTTGGTGTATCGTACCACAAATCAAAGCTTGTCGAGCTCTAATCAAAATGCGTCCATTTTGATTGGAGCGAGGGCATGTCGTGCACACAACTTTTTTGCATAATGCATTTTTATGCAACCTTCCCTCTAAGATTTCTCGTGATCCATTTGTCGGCTTCATCTATGGCATATGTCAAAAGGTTGCAATCGTTGAGGAGCACATGTCCAAATCTGGGCTCGATCGGCCGTACGGATGATAATTTATGAGTATTGTAAGGTTGTCCCATTTTTATGAAGAGATATAATTTTTTTGCTAGATTAGAAAACTGATTTTGCTTGTCGGTCATTTCATTGTAAATGGCCTACCCATTTTGGAAAGTGCTGGAAATGTAGCCTATCAGCCCACTTTTCTCCTGAAAATTCATTTTTTCAATAATGGTACAAAAGCTATATTGAAGTCTATGTGAAATCCCATGTGGTTAACATGAGGCAATGCCATATACATAGATTCATTTTTTGAGCTTTAATAGGATGTATCTCTGAAGGGAAAAACCCAGCATCACTCGAGGGAAAACCCAGTGATGTGTTCACATTCCTTGTAAATTGTGGGAATGCTTGGATGACATCCTGTTATATCAGTCATTAGTAGACTAATGACAAGTTTAGGTCATTACATAGGATTAACAGTTTGGTGACAACTTGTTAATCCTATTTAGCTGCACTTAAGGGAATTAAGGCAAGAGCTACACTTGGATCTCAACTGCTATAGACCATGAATGTGAGAGTTATTAAATAAAGATGTTCTCTATAAAATGAGGTTAACCCCACAAGAAAACATAGAGAAGGATAGAGAAGAGGTGAAGGAGATTCACCTAGAGGACTCTCAAGGTAGCCTTTCACTGGATGGCTTGGTCTGTAGGTTTTGGTATGGAACCTTAAGTCCCTCGTGTGATTTAAGGACAAATCCAAGTAAGTTGTTCTATCGATTTCAATTTTATTTATTTGTTATTCTTTTTATTGAGATTAACAATGGTATCATAGCGACGTTTGTAGATTTATGTTTGTAAAAGAGGATATCCTCGTAGAAATCAGGTCTACATTAATAATGTGGGATGTGTCCTAACAACAGTTAGATTATGTTTTATGGATACAAGCCACTGGATGCATTCCTATCCAATGCATTTTATCTGTGGTTTTCATATTATTTTTTACTTACCTTAACAAAACTATGATTGAACAACTGTTAGAGATATCATACAATATTCATATAACTTTATTTTCTATGTGATTAGTCTTGTATATAATAGAACTAGACTTATGTATGAACTTATGATTATGCAAACTTCTTAATAGTGAAGTGGGAATTGAGTTATTGACTTTGAACTACCAATCTTAAGATCATTTCTATAAAACAAAGGTAGTTATATGTGTCGGGGAACAATGCTTGCAGTCAATACATTTTTTAAGACCATATGCCCTGGTAATTCAAGTTTTAAAGCCTAGTCTTTCTTAACTTCAGTGTTATCCAGTTGTTCATATATATATATATAAATAAAGCATGCAACTCACATTGACAATTCCTTCTCTCTTACCTATTAGAAAAAGAAAAAGGAATTCATTATTTCTTCTGTAGGGCTCCTTTGGTTATTCCACTCATGTATGAGTAGTGAAGGATGCCGATAATATAAAGCAAGTGTCGGGCACAACAATCCTTCCAGCCTATCATCTTTACATGCCTTCAGAGTATTTTATGACCTGGATTTTTTAAGAATATTATGATGATTAATTTACCCAAATTTTATTACAAAGCATTTGTGGTAAGCTCTTTATTGTTTTAAATTAGAATTTAGCAGGTTTCAATTATAAAGCATTTGTGGTAAGTTCTTTATTACCTTAAATTAGAATTTGGTAGGTTTCAATTACAATTATATACATTATGATGAGAAATATATTGGTTATCAATTTTATTTAAAAGAGATACTTGATTTAAAAATTTTCTTGGTGATCAATGATTATGAATATTTCATGTTCAACAATATATGTATATTTGTGCTAGAATTTTTTTCTTGCTTTCTACAAACATTAAGAATATTTTGTTTAGATTGATAATGTTGTTTATTATTTTTAACCAAGTTGTAACTTACTTTTCATTTGTACCCATGAGGATGTGATGCCGAGCTATTATTTTTCAATGAGATGTAATTATCATTGGCATCTTATCATGTTTTGTGTATGTCCAAATGACATTAAAATATTTAATTATGTATCATGTTAGATTGAATTATCATATTGGTGATAGCAGTTCATTAGATAGTGGGAGTAAATCATCATTTATCAAATTAGAATTGAATTTGTTAGCTCTATAATTATCAATGCACGTTAAGAAAGTGAGGGCAATTACTGATCTAGCAGGCTAGACTATATTGGACTAATTTTTGTTATTATGATGACAACCACATATTGAGAATAGTGGGAGCCATTATTGAATTGTTTGATAACATCACCGATTTGAAACTTATTGTATATGTCAAAAAGAAATGATATTATATTTCTTTCTGTTATTATTAATAAGGTTGAGACTACTTAAAGATTTCTTTATGTATATAATAATACCAACAACTTTGTCAAATTATTATTGTTTTTATTATTTTGATCTATGATCTAAATCTGAGCTTTGAACTTAAAAACCACTTGTGACGACATGTTTAAGAAACAAGAAAAAGCAATAGGCCTTTTTCTCTTGGCTAAAAGATGAATGTAAATAAAATTCAACATGTTGGTGAATAATTGGTAAGGTATATGAGAAATCCCATGTAGGTATTACGAGGCAATGCCATATGCAAAACCATTGAGGCCAAGAAATCTAAGTGTGGTGTTTGACCACATTGGCAGGGTATATGTGAAATCCCATGCAAGTAGCGTGAGGCAATGCCATATACAAGGTTATTGAGGCCAGGAGTCTACGTATGGTACGTTGTAAGGTATATGAGAAATCCCATGCAGGTAACATGAGGCAATACCATAGACAAAATCATTGAGGCCAAGAAATCTAAGTGTGGTGTTTGACCACATAGGTAGGGTATATGTGAAATCTCATGCAAGTAGCATGAGGCAATACTATATATAAGGTTATTGAGGCCACGAAATCTAAGCATGATGTATGACCACTCTGGTAAGGTATATGAGAAATCACATGCAGGAAGCATGAGGCAATGCCATATATAAAACAATTGAATTGAGGCCAAGAAATCCAAGTGTGGTGTTTGACTACGTTGGCAGGGTATATGTGAAATCCCATATGGAATGTATGAGGTAATGACATGTACAAGATGTTAAAGGGCTTTCAGGCTAAGTGGGAGTTGTTGGAAATGTGGCCTATCAGGCCCTTTTTCTCCCGAAATTTATTTTTTACCATATTGAAGTATATGTGAAATCCCATGTGGTTAACATGAGGCAATGCCATATACATGGATCCATTTTTTGAGCTTTAATCGGATGTATCACTGGAGGGAAAACTTAGTATCACTAGAGGAAAAGCCCAGTGGTGTGTTTGGATTCCTTGTAAATTGTGGGAATGCTTGGATGACATCCTATATATGAGTCATTAGTGGACTAATGACAGGTTTAGCTCATTGCATAGGATTAACAGTTTGGTGACAACTTGTTAATCCTAATTAGCTGCACTTAAAGGAATTAAGGCAGGAGTTACACTTGGATCTCAACTCCTATAGACCATGAATGTGAGAGTTACTAAATAAAGGTGATCTCTATAAAATGAGGTTAACCCCTCTAGAAAAAATAAAGAAGGATAAAAAAGAGGTGAAGTAGATTAGATAGAAAAGAGGTAAAGGAAATTCACCAAGAGGACTCTCAAAGTAGCATGTCACCGGATGGCTTGGGCTATAGGTTTTGGTATGGAACCTTAAGTGCCTCATGTGATATAAGGATAGATCCGAGTAAGTTATTTTATTGATTTCAATTTTATTTATTTGTTATTATTTTTATTGGGACTAACAGAAAGTAGGGCCTAGAGAGGTCTATTTGGCATAAAAATTGTTAGTTAGGGGTTTGTCTGCCTTCTTCAGCCTTATGAAGTGGTCTGGAGAACATCTGAGAACACCTTCAAAGAGTTATGTACACACATAGAACGCAGTACTAAACAATATCTTCTTCTTGTGTCTTTGTGCCTTTGCCCAGTCGGGGCAAAATTTGGCAAAGGACTTTGGGATGTTGAAGGCTACTCTTATACACCTTTTGAGGCCCAGATGATAACCTTGCAATGACGCTTCAAAATTGGGCTTATTCCGCACGGGCCTCTGTAGTCCGTAGGCATATCTAGCCCCTATGGGCAATGGTTGCAACCACCTCCTCTTTTATTCATTTGGGGAAAAAGATGAGTAAAAAATATGCGCCAACAACTTGCCCATCGAATGTCGCTCTTCGAGAGGAGCGACTGACATTCATAACAAAATCACCTGAGTTCATCTTTCGAATCCTTGCGATTGTATTGGTTTTTTTCCAATTTTATTTCCCAGTTACCAGCATTAATGTGACCTTTGAAAGAGGGTCAGTCACGTTTAGCCTTCGAAAGGCGTAACTGGTGGATATTTTTTGTTGTAACATCTAGGGACTTCTTAGGGGCTAGTGACCCATTCCGTCAGAATTTGGGTTTGTCAAGCAGTCGAGGGCCTTCTTAAAGGCTTGTGACCTGATCTGTCAGGTTCGATGAATTTTGGTGGTGGGGGCCCTTTTAAGGGGCTTGTAACCCAATTCAGCTGGCTTCAATTTGGTCTAGTGGTGGGAGCCCTTTTTAGGGGCTTGTGACCCAATCCAGTAGATATTGATTTGATTTAGCAGTCAAGGGCCCTTATTGGGGCTATGAGCTACTTTACAAGTGTTCAAATTGGATGACCAGTTGGGGGCCTCATTGGGGTTTGTAATCCAATCTGTAAGAGCCCATATTGAGAAACAAGAGCCTCATGGGACATGTAATCCAATGTTGATGTAACACAATTTTGGGGTATGGTTGGCACTGAGGGCCTTATTAAGGCATGTTTCCCTGCCAGTCGAAATATTGATCTGGCTTGAGAGTGGGTAGCCTTTTGGGGAGCTTGTAACCTGCTCTACTAGAGTTGTTTGCTTGATTGATGTTTGCAGCCCCTTTAGAGGGCTTGTGACCCGATCTTCCATATTTCTATTTTTTTTGAATTTCAAGTGCCCTTCAGAGAGCTTGTGACCCAAGCTGCTGAGGATTTTCCTGAGTTTTTTTTGGTTCAATAGTTGGGCTTTACCTCCCCCATTGCTAAGATTTTAAATCTTGAGTAGGTTGAAGCCGCATAACACAACGAGCGCTGCATTAACCTACTTATTTGTTTAATTTTCCTTTCAAGTTTTCACCAGAACTTGATGGGGGTGGTGCTACAGAGCAGTTTCACTGGCTCTCTTTTGATTTGGCTATTGTACTTATGACTTTATGGTCACGTCTGCTTTTTATCGTTACTTACTCGTGATGTCCCTTATTAGGTTTGTCATCACACCCGGTTTCTTTTGAGCACTTTTATCCGTGACTTCATCACTACGTCCACCTCTATTTTTCTTTCATTTTTCAATGATGCATATAAAAAATGGATGATGAATAATGGGGAGGCTCCCTCATTGGTGAGACGGATGGAAGACTACATATGAGATGGTTCATGTGAAGTTTGATTTGAGAGATGAGTGGTCTAAATGAGAGGATACAGACTCGAGAGAGTTATGAGAGATTTTAGAGATGCGAGGTTGATAAGTATAGTCTTGAGAGATGCGAGGGTGATAAAAGGAGAGTTCTTATAGAGTTGGAGGATGTGTGTGATGGATGAGGGATGGGGTGAAGGCATCGACGCCTAGGCTGCTGGTGTGAGGAAGAAATGACTGAGATAGAAAGAGAGATGAAAGTTAGAGGTAGATAGAGAATGACTGAGAGGTGAGAGATGGGGGCACTGACGGCCAAACCACTGGTGGGAGGGGCTATGAGAGAGACAGAATAGAGAGAGTGAGGAGAGGAGGGAAATAGCGGCTATGGCACTAGTGTGAATGGGTGAGAGAGAGACCAGCAGCTAGGCCGCATTTTTGCATTTTTTTTTTAAAAAGATTAATTTATTCTATTGTAATTTAGCACTTCCCTAAGAATTAAAGAAAAAAAATCACTTTTGAGGTAATTTTACTTTCCAAAAATAACGATATATTTGGCCTTTATTTATTCTATTTTTTTTCTTTTCTTAGTTAAAAAATTCACGAAAATCACCTTTTCTTAGGTCTTTGCCATCTCCAAAAAACAAAAACAAAAAAAATCTGGGCCTCTAAAACCAAAATTTGCTTCAAAAAAGTAAAAATAAATAAATAATTGACAAGAGAAGTTGCAGTTTCGTTAACATCATCTTGATTTTTTTTATTCAAAGAAAATATAAATAAATAAAAATTTGGGAGCCCCTTACTATAGACACCATTTTGTTAGGCAACTGGAGCAGAGATTCAAACGCCTCACACTGATGCAGCTGAATTTTATTTTATTTTGTTTGCACCACTCTATCAGGCGCTGGAGGCAGAAATGCAAAACGCCTCATAAGCGTTCAAGGCACCAGGCTCTCAAAATTTCTTGCTTTGTATTTTCATTCTATTTGCACTTTAATTCTCTGCATTCGCATTACTCAAGCTTCCCTCTTTCTCATAAAAAAAAAAAATAGAAATAACAAAGCCAATAAAGTGACTTCATTGGTAAGCCGCGGGTCCTTTTAATTTCAATAGAAGCCTAATGCTCTCTGTTTCCTTTTCCTGATATTTTCTCTTCCTAGATCATATTTGTTGTATTGCATACAGCCACTTGCCAAAAAAAAAACCAAAGGTCGTTTATCTTGTTCAAGAAACCCACTTTGCATCCAATTCATCTCTTTAAAAACAAAAAAAACAAAAAGTTTTTGCTGAAAAATTGCTTTTTATATCCTAAAACCAAGAAGGGATTTTTGCTAAAAAAACAAAAGAAAAAGAAAAAAAAATACAAATTTTTCTTTCTAAGACTTTGTAGCTTCCAAAACAAAACAAAAAAAACTCTTCCGTTTGAACATTTTTCATCTTTCTTCCAAAAAAATAAAATAATTTTTGTAAAAAAAAATTCTTTTTAGCATCTTGCTTTTTTTAAAAAACGAACAAATCTTAAAAAAATAAAAATAAAAAATAAACACTTAAACTTTTAAGGCCTTTCTTATTTTCGAAAAGACAATTAGCTTTGCAAGAAAACAAAAGAAAAAAGAAAATCTTTTAAGGCTTATTTGACTTCAAAAATAAAAAATAAAAAAAATCACTTTTGCTTCAAAAGTTGCTTTTTAAAGCAACTTCATATTACCAAAAAAAAAGAAAAGAAGAAGCGAATCTCCACTTTAAAAAAATATATATATACCTTTAAGACATCTTCCTCTTTACAGAAAAAAAGATACATGTTTAAATAAATCTCTTTCATTTATTTTCTTGTAATTCGGCATTTTTCACTTCTTTCTCTTTTCACTAAAAATTAAAAAATAAATTAAAAATAAAAAATTTTGGGGTCACCTGCACTCTCTCTCTACTTGTACCCTAATCGAGTCACCCTCGACTCGGGACGCACTCAACTAGGCACGAGTTGTGCTTGGTTCCACTTTTATTAATTACATACCTTATTAGGGGTTGCTCATCCCTACACCTCAACCGTGCTTTCGGTCAGTTGAACTCCGACTCAAAGCACGCATCACTTGGCACAGTTTGTTCAAAGTGCTCAAGTTTTCTTCATTGTGTACTTGGTTGTTGTCATATTCTTTTCACTTGCATGCTTTTTACACACTTCTTGCACATAACGGATCGAGGAAGCCTGGGAAACAAACAAAAATTTTCAAAAACCCTCAAAATCCTGCATTAACATCATGAGTGGAACCTAGTCTTGAGAGCTGAGGTCGTTGGGATTCGCGTAACTTTAATTGTAAGCGCTCCTCCGTAATCCTTAGCCTCAAAGCATCTCCACATACTGTAGGACCTAGTTTATTCCTCGAACAAGTGACCAAGACTTCCATGAGGACCCAGTTAGACTAGCCGCACTTATGTAGTTAGGAACCCACTCAGACCTAGCGTACTCATAGTTCAGGGTAAAGCTTTCGAGTGCATTTGTTTGCTTATTTGAGTTGTTTAGTCTTAGATCCCAGTCCGGATCCACTTCTGGTCCGAGCTGAAACCTCCTAGTTTCAAGTATAAGCTTATACTCGGTCTAGCCCAGGTCCGAACCAGGTTTGCACCTAGGCCCACTTTTGATTTGATTCAAGGCTTGTGTCTAACCCAACCTTGATCCAGTCTGGGTCAACACCTGGTCTGATATTCGAAACCCTCTAGGTTCAAGCCCAAGCTTGTGCCCAGCCTAGCCTAGGTTCGAACTGAGTTCATACTTAGGTTCGAACCTAGACCACCTCTCAGTGTGATACAAGACTCGTACCATCTAGTCTAGATCTCAATCTAAGTATTAGCTTAAGTCTAAATATAGAGTTGCCTCTAGAACTAGACTAGATTCATCTTAACTTGAGGTTCAAATCAAAACCCATCAAGTCTAACAAGATCAATCCAGTTTGGTCTTAGCTTTTGTCTAGATTCATAGTTGTTCCTAGACTTAGACTAGGTTCACCTTAGTTTTAGGTTCAAACCCAAGTCAATCAAGTCAAGACCAAAATCTTTCTAAGGCTAGGACGATGCTCATACCCAGTTAAGCCCAACTCTTGGATTAGATCCAAACCAGGTTTCGACTTCAAGTCTATCCATAAGTCCAAGCAAGGCTCACCCTTGGTCTAAGCCTGAGTTTAATTTGTATCAAGTCTAGGTCTAGCTAGGTTTGAGTCTTAGGCCAACTAGGTCCAATTAGGTTCAAGTCAAATCCTAGTCTAGGTCCAATCCCAAGCTAGGTCCAACCTTTCTAATCTAGCACAAGTCTAGGAATCATAACCCAGAATCAAAGAAGAGCAAGGTCTAACCTTTCTAATCTAGCACAAGTTTAGGAGTCATAGCCCAGGATTAAAGAAGAGCAAGGTCCAACCTTTCTAATCTAGCACAAGTCTAGGAGTCATAGCCCAGGATCAAAGAAGAGCAAGGTCCAATCCTACAACTCCAACTCAGTCTAGATCTAGGGAACCTAGTCAGTCTGAGAGGCACAGTCACAAAGCTCCCTCACAAATCCTTAACACTCGTGTCAGTGAACTGAGTCTCAACCCACATAGAATCATACCTAATGATCCAAGCCGCCCTCAGGGTAATCATTTGAAAGCCACAAGCCAGTAGGTTAATAAGGCCCGTAACACCCTGAACAATCAAGGGGTTAGACCGGGGGCAATCCTCCAAGACATGGGGGTTAGCCTCAAATACAATCAGCACACTAAGGGTAAGGCCTCAGCCTAGATCTTTGAGTCAGTCAATCCCAGCCGGGTTAACCCCGATCTTCAATTAACATCCCAACATTCCAGTTTTAACAATGAGATAGTTAAGGGCCAAGTGGGTTTACACACAGCTAGAGAAAGTCTACCTAAGCAACCCCTAAAAGTCACGGTTTTGTCCTAACACGATATCAAGACAATCTTAAGGTGCAAGCATTCTTTCAAGACCTGCTTAACAGAGAGTACACCATCCAACATAGTCAATCTAGGAAGGTTAGGTCAGAAGCTCAAGCTATAAGTCATGTCCAACCTGTTGGTGCAAACCAGGATAACCCTATGGAAGCTAGCCTACCAGTTCAACCAACTCGGGGCAATGGGTCTAACTCTTCTCATCACTTGAGTCTTGGATTACCTCGAGGGAAAGCTCCATCTGTCAATAGCTATGGCCTCCCTTCACTCTTCCAGTCCGGTGTTGGGTATATATATATATATATCCTAACCCTAGGGTTAAATCATCTAATCAAGGTTAGGGACAAGCAGACATCACTGCCCAAAGTTAGAGGTCTAGTCATCATAGTAGCTCAAGTCATACATCGCAGTCAAGTGGTGATCCTATCCTGTAGGTCTTCTTGCGTGGCCACGTAGTCCAAACTCCGAGCAATGGGTTAGCTCTGGTTCAATTTAACCGGGCGAGTCTATAAGCTGACAACCGATACATCGAGTTCAACACACTCCCCAGACTCAATCCTTGAGGCAACCTACTACATGTGCCCAACAGCTAATCTATGCAAGCAATATACCCCAAACATAGGTCCAATAGACTATACAACTGAGCCAAGTCATTTTATAACAGCGACTCAATTCTCTAAGATGAAACACCTTCAAGGCTCTTTTGAGAGAATGAGAATATGGGACTTCTTAGCTCCCAAAGCATATGTACTAGACACTCTAGGACACCTAGAAGATCTACCAGTAAGATTTATGATGTCAGGATTCATAAACAAATTTTATGGGAAAGAGGATATTGAGGCACACATCCTGTTAATAGTCTATACACTACCATCTAGCCAACTTAAGGTGATGTTCTCTAATAGCCTATCAGAAGAACCCCTGATGTGGCACCCGAAATTTATTTAGAATAACCCTCAAGCAACTCTTGATGAAATGTTCAGGCAATTTTCTTCCCGTTATTGTGGGGGAAGACCACGACCCATCACCTTGGTTAGTTAACATCCATCAAACAAAAGTCAGGAAAATCTCCCTCAGATTTTATAACAATATTCAAAGAGGCCGCTTCATGAGTCGCCGAAACTCCACTCCCTGAAGCCGCAAAGGTAGGCATGACATTGGAGAATATAACCCCATAATATGTCACCTTCTTCATCAAAGGGGTGGTCCCTTACTCATTTGACGTTATGCTCGAAAGAGTATTGCGTTATGAGCGAGCCAAGGAGGATGAGGCCAGAGTCTTTGATAACTCGACTGGTGAATAACCCTCTCAAATAGGAGAGTTGAAGTCGATCGAGAAAAGCAACCCTTGTGCAAACCATTCATGAGAAGAGACTAAAACTTACTCTACCACATAGAGGATGCAGACTTTCATGCCAAGGGAATTCACTCCCATTGACGATCCTTTTAACTCATTATTCCAAGTGAGTGCGCTAGAAGATGACTCACACATGTGGGATGGTGAATCAAACTCTTAAGGGATCCGAGATGAACCCGAGCATAAGCTTGGTCCAGGCTCCAAAACTAGTGATTCCTAGAATGATGAAGATAATGGTAGCTCGAGGATAGTTAATCAACAGGAAATAAAAGAACAAATTTTTAAAGAAAACTTATCACTCCGAGAGCCAGAACCACTAAGGAAAACCGACCTTTAATAAGTTCTTCCCGAACCACCTTCACAATATTTCTTGAATGACCCACCAATTTGGGATGAAGAGCTGGATATTGAAAATCTAACCATGTTACCTCCTCAAGAGGTAGGCTCTCTAGAAGGCATTAATGACATGGGCATGATCCTAATTACTCGGGCACCCCAAGATCAAGAGACCTCATTTAATCATGAACAAATCATTGTTGATTCAGAAGACTCTGTAGTGGCAACCCCATCAAACTACTCAGTAGGAACAGTCTCCTCTCATGAAGAGAACACAACAGGGACTGTTGATGAAATTGAGCCCCTATTCATTAATTCCCAACCTGCCATAAGGCCATCAAGTCTTAATTCAATCACTCTTCTTATGCGAGAGTCTCACCCAAGTTCGAGCACTGAGAAGGCCTATTACTGAGTTAACCTCCAAACAACATTACAAATCATGGAATGAAAAAGATAATAAAAAAGGAGTTGGGTGATCAATCACCCCCTGCAAATAACCAAATGGGGGACATGTATTCTTTTAAGGTTAGATGTGATTAGCCTAGGAAATCAAAGAGAAAAAACGTTGGAAATTGAGAGACTCCAGACATTAGAGAGATAACGTGAGAAACCCTAGATCCAGGAAAAACCCTAGCAAACCCTAACAATTAGATCAGATCCAAGAAAACCATTCAACCAAGCTAAGGCTTGGTCTACACTAAAGAGAGACATGGAGGATCCACAGAAAAAATTCCAGCCATTTTCTTGAAAAGGAAGGGCCTTAAAGCCTCGAGTTTGCTGGGCCAACCGACCTGGCCAGGTATTCTTCTTATCTTCATTTTCTTTATTTTTTCAGTCATTTTTGTTAGATCTAAGATCTTATTTGCGTTTCATTCAATATTTCGTGCCTTTGGATAAATGTTGGCTTTGACACTTATCTGAGAGCGGATCTACTCATTTTAGAGTAGATCTGGCCTCATATCAGTATTGGAACTTTCCCCACTCTCTATCACTCATAAAAAAATCAGTTTGTGGTTCGAATTTAAGGGATCTTCTTCTGAAGATCTCGTCAATCTGCATTGTAAACAAAGCTCATTGAGCATTAAACTTGAAGATATTTGCACGGATCTGCCCTTGATATGATATGAAGAATATGATATGTCCAAGACTCATCATATGAAGGCCCCAATTTGCCTTTGGAGTCCTGATTCATCAGTCACCCATACATGTCCTAACTTATGACCAATGATAATGGGAGGAGTCTAAGCATCTCAATATGAGACATTCTTGGGTACTATATACTCCTAAGGCCCATATATGCATCACCACAAGATACTAGAGGAATTTGATACAAAATAATACACTTCCTGACCCATCATCAGCCACACATGTGCATTGTGATTATCAATCAATAATAAGAGACCATCAAGCCATCTCAATTTGAGACAAACTTTAGGATACATATACTCCCATGGACCATACACACCTCTCCATATGATGTTGAAGGAATTGGATGAGAAGCGACATGCTTTTTGAATTCATCGTTGACCAAGGATAAAATGCTTGACGGACAGAGCATAAGGAAAACCTCATAATATAATATCACGATGAGGTATATCCTTACAAATATGTTTCATGAGGAATTATATACCTCTAAGTCCAAGAATTATACTAAGTAGGCATCATTCAGAGTGGGCTTAACCCCATCATCCTTATTCATTGGTGATAAAGATATGTTTTAACTGACACCCCAAAACTTTATTTTTGGGATTGATCCAAAACATTCAGGGATTTATATTTGAGGCATTATATCCATCACCTTGAAGTTTCACATCATTCATAGATGGTTTAACCCCTCATTCGTATCCACCAGTAGTTAAGAGTTTTATGCAATGTCCGTCAAAAGCCAGGATGACCCCCGATCACCAAAATTAAGATTTCTCTCTATCTAAGAGAAATCTTCTCATGGGACCAGAATCTTTGGATTCATGACTTAATGTTCTATGATCCTTAAAAGGTGTGACGTTATATTGATCCACGAGGTGAAAACGGTTGTACCTATAATCCCCTAATCTTGTTGATGACCTTTCCAATTAAGAAGGGCCGATTTTGGTTAATCATATTGCTCTCATATATGATCCATTTGAAGTGAGACTTGAACCATTGTGTTTGTCTCTGAGTCCGCTGTATCTCCTAAAATTTCATGATCAAAGGATTTGTTATTAGGAAGTGGTTAAAGAAATGCAAAGATATGGCACAACTATGTTCGAACAGCTTGACCACGACAGATAAGAGGTAACAGAATCCCTTACACATAGCATTTTGTTGAAGCTTGGGAGCTACAAGTTCAAATTCAAATAAAGCTACATGGTTATTGTCTTGAGGCTAGATCGTGAAAGATAGAAGCATGTGGTCAACAAATGGATAGACATCACAAGCTTTTATGACTATCAACTCGTGGATGATTGTATAAACCTCGTTTCTTGATGCGGAAGGGGTTGAGTTGGTTTTTTTTTTTAGTTAGAGAGCGAGACTGAGATATATATGCATTGCTTTGTGTGTGCAAGAGAGAAAAGAGAGTGACTATTTTTACTAATAGTTAAGGAACAACCCACTGATATTGTTTCTTTCTAAACTACAGTGCAAGAATCCAATGGGGAGAGAAATGATATTGAACTTAGACTCATTTGAGGCTCGATATCAAAGAAGGATAAAACCATACGGATAATATTCATGTGTTTAGTTTAGGTATATGGGCTCATATCACCCTTGATATTGATTTATTTTATTTGTGCATGTATATTTTCCTTCTTAGAATCCTATGTATAAGCTTCAAAGCCATAATCAATGGTATTCAGCTTAGTTTTTAGGCTGATGTAAATTGTAATAGAGGTTAAAGACTTTGGAACTCTTTTGTACCCAGTAATCTATGTAGAAACCATGTGTTTCTATAATGTGAAATGCATGGGAAAATTTGGCCCCGATTGTGTTTGTCTTATGGTTATCAATTTTCGAGTCACAATGTTTTTAAACATTTTTCATTAAAACAAGCACATTCTGGGAGTGACCAAATCTCTTACAACTCCATTGGGTAAGAGTTCACTCTTCATTTCGGGTTGAGTCTAACAAAGTATACATATATAATAGCATTTCTCTCTCTAGGATTGGGCTTCATGTCAGTCACTCTCGGGTTCAATTTCTCTATTTTTATCCCTCTCTACTTTGACGATCAATCCCCTATGTTTTTACACAGTTCATCAAGGATGTTTTTTGTTTTAATATCTTCCATTGCGACGTCCTTCCTAGTCTAGACTATCAATGTCCCGTGTGCATTTCCAACGTTGAGGTGTGAACCAGCCTTTAACAAGGCTTCAGCCCAGTTGCCCTCGGTAGTCATCCATGTGAGTTACCCTTACTTACTCCATTAAGTGATAATGAAAGGTCAATCTCGATCATGGTTCTGAGAGATGTGGTTCACAATCCTATCGACGAGACGCCTCTTGCAGGCCCAAAGTCCTCTTGAATAGTAAGGACAGACTACGGAAGTATCACCATCTGTCGAGTTCGCCAACAATAGGTGGGCACCGGGCCAGCACTGTCACTACCCAGAGATGGAGATCAACCCTTGATAACTCACACCCTAGACGTTATGTGCAAAAGGGTGCTATGGGTTCATCCTGCTGACAACCATTTCGTTCCTTTATTGAGAACTGTAGGAAGTGAGCTTCTAATTGTATGGATACCATACTTGTCAGGAAAGAAAGATGCATAAGTCGATGTTTAGTCCTCATTACGAGTCTAACTTGTCTAGATCTTCACGTCATGGCCATAGGTCGACGTTTAAGCCTCAGCTCATCATGAGCGTAACCTGCCCTTGTCTGGGTTATTGACTCATGAGTTGGCGATTAGTCCTTGTTACGATTCTAACTGGTCTAGATCCTCTAGTTATGGGCACAGGCCGGCGGTTAAGCCTCATTGCAAGCCTAACCTACCCGAATATGGGTTGTCAACTCATAAGCCAGCGGTTAGTCCTCATTGCGAGTCTAACTTGTCTGGATCTTCACGTCATGGCCATAGGGTGGCTGTTAAGCCTCATTGCAAGCCTAACCTGCCCGTGTCTCGGTCGTTGACTCATAAGCCAGCAATTAATCCTCGTTACGAGTCTAACTTGTCTGGATCTTCACATCATGGTCATAGGTCAGCAGTTAAATCTCATTGCAAGCCTAACCTGCTCGAGTCTGGGTCATCGACTCATAAGTCGGCAGTTAGTCTTCATTGTGTGTCTAACTTGTCTGGATCTTCATGTCATGGCCATAGGCAGGTGGTTAAGCGTCACTACAACCCTAACCTACTTGAGTTTAGGTTGTTGACTCATAAGCTGGCGGCTAGTCCTTATTGCGCATTTAACTTGTCCGGATCTCTACGTTGTGACCATAGGCCAACGGTTAAGCCTCATTGAGAGCCTAACCTACCCGAGTAGCGGTTGTTGAGTCCTAAGCCGACAATTAGTCCTAGTTACGAGTCTAACTTGTCTGGATCTTCATGTCATCACCATTGGTCAGCGGTTAAGCCTCATTGTGAGCCTAACCTGCTCGAGTAGGGTTGTTGACTTATAAATCGACGGCTATTCCTTATTGCGAGTCTAACTTGTCTGGATCTTCACGTAATGACCATAGGACAGCTGTTAAGCCTCACTGTGAGCCTAACTGCTCAAGTCTAGGTTGTTGACTGATAAGACGACAATTAGTCCTCGTTAAATGTTTAACTTGTCTGGATCTTCATGTCATGGCCATAGGCCAGTGGTTAAGCCTCATTGTGAGCCTAACCTTCCTGATTTTAGATCATTGACTCAGAAGCCGACAGTTAGGCCTCATGACAAACCTAACTCGCTTGGCTCATCACTTTCTGCTAATAAGTTGGTGGTTAGGCTTCATTACGAACCTCACTTTCTTGGCTCATCACTTTCTGTCCATAAGCCGGCGGTTAAGTCTTGGTCTAAGTTAGACCTAACCAAACCTACGACACACAAACACATGCAAAGTTTGCAAAAGATAACAATCCTCAAGAAGGCGCAAGGGGCTCTTAGCTAATATGTTGTTCTTAAAGCACGAGAAGCCCTTCAATCATACGATGTTCTCATGACAAGAATGTGGTCCGTATTTGCAGACTTGGAGCCTAAGATGGTTCCTAAGGAAATCAAAAAGGATATGGGAGATGGTCTTTTCGAGATATTCCCATGCAATATGACGGGGATTGCCATTGGGCATGATGATAAGAAAGGCAAGAAGCTTAGAGAAGATAAAATTGAATTGAACTTTGACGACATTTCGTCCCTCTCATCCAATGAGGGACCTCCATACGTCAAGCCTTCAAAGAATAAAGGAGCGAATAAGGATGTCGGGTTAATATTAATCTAAAGTATATCACACGGAGTGTGACTAAGGCTCAAAGGACCCAGTCCATGCTCGTGGATATTCAAATGATATCATTGGAATCAATAGAGCTAGCGTCACATGCCTTAGATAACGAGTCATCTAGACCCACATTGGAGGGAATCTGTAGCAATTGTGATGGTGGCAAGAGGAGTGAAGGATGCTCCAGCAGAATCAAAAGAAAAAGTATGCTAAAGGGCTATGTTGGCTCAAAAGGAGCTAGAGCTCCAAGCACAAAATGTCGAACTTGAAGCACTAAGAGTAGTGTGTCCCTCAGCTAACTTGGGTGATGCTTCGAAACAACAATCTTCCAATCCTTGTATTGGAAATCGGCCAGCTAATGAGCCAACTTCATACCATCTCCATGACCAGCAAGCAACACCTTAACTACCGAAACGGTGCGTGATTTAGTATTGGAGAACTTTTGAGCATTGCATCTCCCGAGTGTACGATCAATAGACACATACCAAAAGTCATAACCAGCGTATGTGGATGAGATACCTTCCCTCTGAGAATCAATGACCAAAATTCCTAAAATTTGATGGTCATGGCTCGCCCCATCAGCACTTGGCTCATTTCATATTGGTCTGCTCAGATACCGCTAGCAATAAATACCTCTTAATGCGACAGTTCGTTCAATTATTGGCGCGGGGCCAGCCTTTACATAGTATTCACAGTTACCCCTTGGATAGATGCTTACATGGTGATAGATGCAAGAAACATTCTTAGCACGCTTTCACAACACTGAAAGGGATGTTGACCTATTCGTGCTTCTTAAAACAAAGCAAAAGGACCATGAACCTGTACAACAATATATTACCCGATGGAAAAATCTCAAAGTGGGTCAAGTCACTCCACTTCCTGAGCTACAATAAGTGCCTATGTGCATCAAGAATATGAGGTTGGAGATCGCATTGCATCTGTAAGCCTCCAATCCTCGAACTTTCAATGATCTAGTTTCCAGTGCTATGAACCTTGAAAGTCTCTTGGAAGACTTTAGACTCAATCTGAAACTATTAACCATTAGGAGCGATCATGATAAGGGAAAGTTCAAAACCAACCAAACCAAAAGAAGTACTCCTTTGGTAAGGAAGATGTACTTGAGATACTGTAGAACTTACTAGCAGCGGGGCCAATCACACTGCCTCCACCTAGATGTTTAGATCAAGTTGGGGAGACTGATCAACCTAACAATGGCATGTACCATCATATGGTGGGACACGTAGTTAAGGATTGCCTCCCCTTAGAAGATATCATTGAGAATCTTATCAAGGAGGGAAGACTTAAGCCCAATGAGCATAGATCCCCTAAGGCAATAAAAAGCTCTCTCTATAAAAAAACAATACGCCTGCGACTGCAACGAAGTGTCGTATATTTACGAGAAAATTGTCATCGCAAGGCTGATCACCCCGTTATGGAGGAGAAAAGCTTCAAAGAAGAATGTTGATTATCAAATGATGCCTTATTGTCAGTATCATGGCACCTGGACTCATGGTCTAGAGGATTGTTGTCCTATGAGAAATATGATACAAAATTTTATCGACCAAGGGGTTATAGCTTTGTCTTATGCTCCCCCATATCATGAATCTCTGACTTCGGTGTCACAGCTCATGAAGTGGCCATATTGGAACAGGTATAAGGATGCTCTCACCCCAAAACTATGCTCGGAATATTCGAGGACCCTTAACTCCTTGGTGGATACTAATGAAATATCGGAAGATGGGTGGACAACATATGTAAGTAAGAAAGCAAAGAAGCGAATGTAGTTTGAAGCTTTGAAGAGAGAAGGCTTGGATGAGCTAGTATGGAATTTTCTCATTTGCAAATATCTCCGAGTCATGACAGGAAAGCTGCATCTACCCCGTAGGACATCGTAACATGTCAAAGAAAGAATCAAGCAAGTGATCTTAAGAGGGAGACTGGAATTTATCCTTATCACCATTCCCAACCCTAAAAATGTTGGTGATATAAGACCAAGGAGCTAGAAACACAATTTAAAAATTACCTATTATATTGAAAAGCATGAGGTTTTAAATAGATAAGACTTTTATAAAAGGCTATAAAGTATTGATTCTAGCCCACAAGCTAAACTTATGCACATCTTCAATACTTAAAAATTGAATTCTAATGGGTCCCTTACTCAAAATGCAAATAAATTCAATGCAATATCTTAATGCTCATAATGTTTCTCTACATGACATGTACCCAAAATTCCTCCTCCTTTCAAAAATTACAAGGATATTTCATCTTCAATCTTCATCGTCATCAAATACCACAAATTTATAACCTAATATGATTTCAACTTGCATGAATAATAAAACATGGCATAAAAGCGTATACTACAATGTTATAAGAGCAATCTTATTTTTCACATAACATAGTCAATTCATTCAATTATGAATCATTCAATAATTGTAAATAAATTAAATTAACATGTAAAAAAAATGGAGAAAGCCAAGGTTGAACCCTTTCTACCCAAGTCACAAGCGGACCTTTTGAAGACTTAATTTTGTCCCAAAGATGAGTGCATGAGTGGTTTTATAAGCACAAGGTGATCTACCCAAATAGGAAGCTTAAAATACTATTAAATACACTTCATAAAGTCCAATTAGAGAGTGTAATATCATGGAGATCAGTTTGCAGCAAGTAGAGAAATCGGACTCAAATTGAGCCAAATATGAGCATACTACCCTATGTGGTCCACCGGTCCACTAATACTTTTCTCAATATAAAAAGAAGAACTCTAGCCCAACAAATAATCTTCTAAAATAGATAATAATTCTATAAAATTGAATATTAACAAAGGATGTACTCAAGAAAATTTAGATAGATAATATCTATGAGAAACTAGACAAGATTCAAAGGTAATCTAGGTATTTAACTCATTATCAAGATAAAGGAGCACATTATATACTTTTAGCATAAAGATCATATAAAAATAATGATAAAAAGAAGTTAAAACTTCTGTAAATATGAATTTACAGTATCCTTGATTATGAAGAAGTGAAACTATGAAGGACAAAATCACAAATTATTGATACCTTGATGGTGGCATATGATGGACTTAACACTGTAAAAGGAGGAAGCACCATTAAAGATCATTTTGTGATCAAGGGGAATGAAGAACATGAACCAAAAGGAGCTGGACGATGAGCTCAGGTTTTTTATCTCTTTTTCTTCTCTCTTAGATCACAAAGGTTCTTTGTTAAGTTAGGGTTTGAGTTGAACTTATGGTATATTTATATAAAGTATCTAAGTTATGGATTGATCATGACCTGTAATGCATATAATCAATAGCACACCCCATCCACCACTAAGACGAAGGGATGAGATTTAAATACCTTATCACTCTCTTAAAACCTTTAGTTAGATGACACTACCCTTTAATCCTTAGTCGCATAGATCAATTCCAAACATATCAAAAAATATGGTTACAAAAAAGCCCTTAATTTTGATAAATTCCATTACTGTAGAGAAGGGATAAGGGCAAGGGCAAAAAGGTAAAAGGTAAAGCCATCATGGGAAAGATAATCATGCTTAAGACACAACCAATAGAATTTGATCAACCCACATCCTCTACATGCACCATACGACCTTTACATGAGCCATACTAATGGGACACATCCATATGTTTTGTTCACATAACATATCTCTTATGTGGATTATAATTTTAAAAATAAATTTTATTTCAAATTTCTTGGCTTCACACATTCCAAACATGCCACATGTGTGACAATTAAGCATATGACAAAATTGTCACCTAAGTTATAACAACATAAGATAACACAAAATAATATAACAAGGTCTCCAATACCAAAATTATCCCCCATGTCATGCCATCAATACAGTGGGACCTGGAGTTGCCACATGGCCACCCTATAGTGACTCGAGCGCCACATGGCATGCTACAGGGATGTTCTTATTTGGAATTAAAGCGAAACAAATTTTAGAAAGGTTGTTTTGGTTTTTCAAAATTTCTGAAAAAATTCTCCAAAAATCCCAATAAATATTTAAAGCATATTTGAACATTTATACATGCTTTTTCATAAAATTGGATTAAAGGTATGTGAGATCTCTAGGTCTTGACTCTAGGTATCGGAGTACTCCATTAAACTTTTCCCAAATGATGTTATGTCATGTCTCAAGCTGACCCAATTGACCTATGCACTACAGTTTATGGAAGGGACACATAATTAGATAGATCAAGTTAATTAAAGAAGAGCTTCCCATTATCGAGTCCTCAATGGATTACATATGCACCCCTGTGGGGCATATTCTTACTCAAATACATGAGTCTCTTCAAAGCACATATGTATTGGCTCTTCTAAGACGGATAATACCATAGAAGAGTCGCTTCCCATACAACTAGAAGTGCACTTGCCATGCAACAGTCTCATGTTAGGATACAGGTTCATATCCCACAAGTCATGATTATTCCATACATATGCAATTCTCAATAAACACCTAATCACTATGCCTTCTTCTGCTTTGGTCATTCAAGAATCTCATCTGGTCGGGCAAGTAATCGAGAACTCAGGAAGAGCCTTTTTCTTCTATAGGTTCTACTATACTCGATGGGATTCTCTAAGCCCTAGCTAACCAACACAATTATGAAGTATCATAATCAATAGACTCCTACCTCAAAGGTGACCCTAATACCTCCTTAAGAGATTACTCTCTCATAATGTAAACTCTCAATGCATCATAAACTCAGGGTATCAGAATCTGGGCCTCAATCCGTTAAGCACCCAGATTCTATGTCTCTTTCACTCTCACTAAGCAAAAGACTCTTAGAATTAAGTCCTTAAAATGCCATATTGACAACAAAAAGATTTTATGCCGGGATCCTCGGCACCTAAAACCCCAATGAAGGAGAAACGTTGAACGAAACTGCAATAAGTGCCGCTTGCAATACGACATGGGTGGTAGAGATCAATCCTGAATCTCAAACCTTACACGTTGAACTAAGGTTTGGAAGAAGGGTTGTTATCTGATAAGTACAATGTGGCCTCTCACTTGCGGAGAATACCCACCACTATAAGCATCTATGACACCCATCATGTTATCCAAAGAGCTTCGGGCTGAGCTCATACGATCCTTGTCATCCACCGAGGATTTTCAAGCTAAGGTTGATCATGTCGAACTCGACTCAATAGACCTAGTTGACATTATGCTCATCATATTCTCTGATGCTGACTTGCAATTGGAAATGAGGCACCATAACTGCTCTCTCATGATAGGCAGATGGATGCTCCAAAATGTGAATGCTTAAAAAGATGGGTGTTTAAAAATATTCAAGACTCCAATTAATTTCTTTACCTGATAACATCACATTCAAGTCCAAATTCACCGACGTATTTCTCAATAACAAAAATACAAGGTCTTTTATACATGTATTATTGGTAATGGTGTAGTTCCCGAGGTTTAATCCCTTGTTACAATTGACATCGATCAAATAAAATAAACAAGGTGGACTACCCTTGATTCTATGCTTGAGACCTATACATCCGTTTATAGGAAGAAAACTATACAAATATATCAAATAATGGAAATAACATCAAAGAGCGATCAACCATATACCTAATCAACGGCAAGGTTGTCACCTTTGTGTCTGCTTCCTTCGTCGAGAACGGAATCTCAACTGGGTATACAGAACAAATCTTTTTCTCTCTTTTCTCTATTACAATTTCTCTTTTGTCACTCTTTTTCTCTCACTTATCAATGTTTAGCACTTAGAGTGTACAAGAAAACAATTGTGAATCAGATAAAAGGTGTAAGCCCCTCTCTTGATTAGGGGCAAGGTTTGTATAATCTCGTATGAGATGATATGCTTCAATCTTCAGCTAATAACCATAAGGATAAGGTCTTTCAATCTGCGTCGTTGATTTTCTGCTACTGCCCATCATTTCTTTTACCTCCACACTAATTCATCATGCCATTTCGTCTTTGAATTCATAAATCAGGCTTTGTGCTTATCTTCATCCTCTTTGAATTTGACCTCATGAGTTGCTCCCCGTGATTTTTTTATTTGTTCAACTAGTCTTTGGGTCTCACGCTAACTCGATTTTGCCCATTGGTCTTGCACTTGTCCTCACCCTTTCAAATTTTAATTCTTGATTTGATTCTTTTAGATTATGTGCAAATCTTGTATTTGAATTTATTTTTATCTCTTCACATTGCTTAATATGTTTGATGACAACCATGCATCCAATTGATATCTTGAATTTTAGATTTCAAATTTTGTAGATGCAAAATCCAACCAGGATGCTTTCGTTTTTCATCACATGTTTGTTCAGGTTCTGTTATTCAATTGGACACATCTCCGCATATCTTTGATCGCTCCCTCCATGTGTGCTCTTTAATCACAAATATTGGTGAGATTAAAGAGAGCTCAGAGATGAATCCAAGGACTCAAATTTTGTTGAAAATGGACTTTTGATGAAGAAGCAACGACCTTTCAAATTCAATGCACTTCCACTAGAGTACACCTCAGAGTTATTAGAGAACTACGGACGAAACTGTTTCCTTTATATGCCTCAAATATTCTCACACCTTTTAAGGGTGATAGAGAATCAAGTCAAGAATCTAACAACCCTGGTCCTATGATAAAACTCTTCATATTGAGGGGGGAATTTGAATTTCGACGGTCAGGTGTCATGGGGAATAGAGATTATAAGGATCCAACTGCCGGACAATATAGATGATATATTAAGCCACCTCCGATTAATATGAAACTTCAGAGAGTGGGCTATAATGCCTCAAACATGGGTCCCTGAGGGTCTCAGCTTAATCCTGAAATCATCAAGTTTCGAGGCATCAGTTAAAGCATATCTTAATTTACAGTGGGTATGGACATGGGTTACGCCGAGTCCTAGCATCGCCCAAGTTATATCACTCTCGGTCTTTAAGACATATGAGGCCTTAACATGTATATCTTTAGGGATTTACCTCAATATATCAACACATGGAGAGGTTATCATTATGCTTCGTCTATTAGAACCCCATATCTTAACTAACTTATCAATGCTCGTAAGTTACCACATTTATGTACAACTAACAGTAGATGCCGAAAAATCAAGCCTATCTAGTTCTTTCATATATCACATGGACAAGCATATCAAGACCTACAACTTGTCTCAAATGAGGTGGTTTTGATTCTCGAACTATGGACATCATATATTTATCGATTATAAGTTAGAACAATTAGGGGCTAACTAACAAATCAACATTCTTTAGGCACATCAAGACTTTGCGAATCTTGATCATATCACATATTTCATATCATCTTCGGCATATCTGAGTAGGTATTTATCAAGAACCATACTCGTATCTTATTTATCGTGCATTAAGATAATCATTTAGTGTCCATTATAGGGTTTGTTATATATCAGTATTGAGCATTCCTTAGAACACACTCAGTCTCATATGTGACTAAGAGACATATTCACCTTTTCGATTCATGTCCTCAAGGGATTTTCTCACGAAGTTTGCATATCCTTATTGAGCATATGTTGAAATCAATACTCAAGATATACTCAACTCGAGGCATATCATTTCAGTCATTATCGTCTTATTCTCCCATTGAGTGTTTGTTAGAATGTATCTAGTCCTATATGTGATTAAAAATACACCCAACACCATAACACTCCATGACACCCACGTCAATAGAACAATGGTGGATCAACAGTTAATATGCTTCCTCTGACAACATTGAGAAACATCAATAACCTGCAAGAGGGACACCTGTTATACAGCGTTTCAACTAAGCTACCCTGTTACACCTGGTATGCAGCGTTTCCTTCCAGGTCATTGAAACCGACGTATAATGCACTGCTGGGACGCCCTTGGCATCATGATAATAGCATTATCCCTTCAACCCTTCATCAATGCTTCAAATACTTACATGAAGGGAAGTAGTGCATAGTTTATGATGAACACAAGCCTTTTGCTAATGCAGAGGCTTATTACGTGGTTGATAAGTTTTATAACCTTGAAAATCTAATTCCACAGCCCAAGATCATTGTAAAAAGTGAAAGTGACTCTGATGAAGAACATGGAATTTGTCAGGCTTTAATTAAGGCCTTTTATGGACTGGATATTGAAGGAGGACCAGACCACTCACTTCTATTATACCTGTAAAAGTTGAGCCGATGGCATTAGATCATGACAATGCAGATTAACCAACCTTTTAAAGCAAGTTTCAATAAAATGCATTAGAAAGCATACGAGACCGCCCCTTTGAGAGACAATGCTTCAAAACCTCAGTGGCAATTATACAGCCCTTTAGCCCACAAAATCATAAGAAAAATGAACTATGACCCATCTACCAACCAAGGGTTGGATTACGGGAAAGTAATGGTAGCACCATTTCAAGCTATCGAAGAAGTGTCGTATAAGAAGCCCGATACTCGAGGTCTGGGATACACGATAACTTTTGAGTCAGGCTCAAGGCGTATTTAAAAGGGAAAATGGACAGTCAGTGCATTATGACCATGATAACTAGTGGTGGTGATGAATCCTCAAATGATAGTACTACGATCGAGTCCACTCCTTGAAAATTGAAAGATGGAAGCCAAGCCACATTCGAAATTAACTTGAGAGAAGAAGGGGATCACAGACCCATCTTCATCAACGCTACTTTGGACTTAGACTAGAAAGAGTCGTACATCAATTTTTTTCAACTTAATTGGGATGTGTTTTCATGGAACTATCAAGAGATGTCGGATTGGATCCTATAGTGGCTACTCATAGGCTGGTTGTCGATCCCAACATTAAGCCGTTAAAGCAACCACAAAGGAAGTTCCATCCAGATGTTGCTCCCCAAATAAAAGCAGAGGTTAATAAGCTAGTGAAAGTTGGGTTCATCAGGGAGGTGACATATCCAAAGTGGTTAGCAAACATAGTGTCATTCAAGAAGAAGAATGGGCAAATCGGTTTCTACATTGACTTTCACAACCTTAATGCAACATATCCTAAGGATGACTTTCCTTTGCCTCTCATGGAAATCATGATTGATTCCATGGTAGCGTGTGAAGCCTTCTCATTTATGAACAGGTGTTCAGGCTACAACCAAATCAGAATGGCACCTGAAGACAAGGAGTTAACCACTTTTAGATCCACTAAGAAAATATATTGCTACAAAGTGATGCCATTTGACCTAAAGAATGATGGTGCCACCGATCAGTGCACAATGACTATCATATTTGAAGACATTATTCATGATGTGGTGGATTGCTATGTAGATGATTTTGTAGTCAAATCAAATGATCAATCAACTCATCTCCAGGATTTAGAAGTCATATTCAAAAGATTGAGAAAGCATCAATTGAAGATGAATCCCCTAAAGTGTGCATTTCGGGCAAAATCGAGAAAATTTATGGGCTTCATTGTGAGGCATCGAGGAATCGAAATCAATCCAACCAAAATCGTAGCTATACAAGAGATTTCACCACCAAGGTGTTTGTGTGAGTTCAAATCATTGCAAGGGTGATTGACATACATCCAAAGGTTTATATCCAACCTTTTTGAAATATATAAACCCTTTTCTCGTCTAATGAAGAAAGATGTGCCCTTTGTGTGGAACAAGTATTGTCAAAAGGCTTTCCAAGATATCAAGGAATATATGTTTAATTTATCAGTCCTTACTGCCCCAGTACCAGATAGACCATTAATCATGTATGTCACAGCTTTAGATGGGCCTTTAGGTGCCCTTCTTGCTAAGCATAATGATGAAGCCATGAAGGTAGCATTGTACTACCTATGTTGCCCCATGATGCCGGTTGAACATAGTTATTCCCCCATTGAGAAGTTGTGTTTGGCACTCGTATTTGCACAAAAGCTCAACATTATCTTTTGGCGCACCTGATACGTCTGGTATCTCATGTTGATCCTATCAAATATTTGATGAAAAGGCCGGCTTTGTCAGGTCGGTTAGCTAAGTGGGCCCTATTCCTTACGGTGTTTGACATTACTTATGTCCCACAAAAGACTGTCAAATGGCATGCCCTTGCTAACTCCTTGGTCGTCCATCCATAACCTAAAGGATCGCCACTGAATGAGCACTTTCCAGATGAAGAAGTCATGTATACTGACGTATTTACAAGGTGGAAAATGTTCTTTGATGGTGCTTCTCAAACCAGGGGAGCCGAAGCTATCATCTTTTTTGCCACACTTGATAAGGGCTTTTTTCCTTCTCTTTGAAGGAAATATATTCGAATAATGAAGCCAAATACTAGGCATTGATTATTGGCCTTGATATGGCACTCAACATGGAAGTGGGATTTCTGAATATTTTTGAAGATTCCTAGTTGGTGGTCCGGCAATTAAAGAGAATCTATGAAGTTCGAAAGGATGAGCTCAAGCCCTCCTATAATATTGTGAGATACCTCCTTAAGAAGATAGATGAGATCATAATGACACATATACCACGAGGATCCAACATTCAAGTCGATGCCTAGGCAAAGATTGGGGCTGCTATGCTCAGTGAGCATGAGATCTTACTTCACGTCCCTGTTTAAGAATGGTGTATTATCACCATGATGTACATGACCTTGAAGATGAAAATGACCTTTGGGCTGAATTTCCTCCATACCCTCAGGGATTTACAACAAAGTTGGAGGCAGATTATGTCCCCACAGATGTTGTTGCATCCGTGGAAATGGCTCAACAGGATTGACATCAGCCTTTTTGGAATTACATGATATATGGGCAACTTTTTTCAACCAGGAAGGAGAGGCTGGCCTTGAAGAGGTGTGCTACATGATTTACCCTTTTGGATGACAAACTCTATATGAGGTCATATGACATAATGTTATTAAGATGTTTGTCAGATGAGGAAGGACAGACAACCTTCAAAGAAGTGCATGTCGGTGTGTGTTACATGCATCAATCGGGTCTTAAGTTGTATCATCAGCTTCACCAACTGGGATATTTTGGCCCGCCATGATGAAAGATGAACTTAAATATGCCAATAGGGGCCACGCATGTCAAGTACATGCCAATTATATTCAGCAGTCACCTGAGCCGTTACTTCCAACTCTCATGACCTGGTCATTATCTTGAGTTGATCACCCCTATGGCAACAGGATATCATCTCTACATATTGGCAGCCACTAACAATTTTTCTAAATGGGCGGAAGCCGTTCCTCTTCAGAGAGTAACCGGTAGAACAATGGCTGACTTTGTACACCATCATATTATCTATCGGTTTGGAGTCCAAGATAGGATTGTATCTGATAATGGATCTCCATTTAAGAATGATCATATCACACGATTAGTCAACCAATTCAGTATTGACTAAATCATATATAACCTAAGAGAAAATGGTCAAGCGGAAGCCTTTACCAAAATCCTCTCTAAGGTCTTGAAGAAGACCGTTAAGGAGAGTTGGAGAGATTGGCATGAAAGGTTACCAGAAGCTCTTTGAGCATATCGAATGTAAGAATTGTTCCTCAGCAACCCCGTATTTGTTGGTATACAAAGTTGAAGTTGTCTTACCCCTCGAAGTGCCGCTACCCTCTTTAAGAGTAGCAGTCCATTATGGATTAACAATGGACGAACAAATTAAACTAAGACTTCACAAGTTGAATGCACTCCATGAAAAGAGATTCATCACATAACAAAAATTGAAAGTCTATTAGGTAAGGATGAGTAGAGCATTTGATAAGAAGGTCAGACTGTGGGCTTTAAACTAGGTGACTTGATTTGAGCCATGAGATGCCCCATGGAGCATCACAGTTCAAATTTCAACCTAAATGGGATGGGTCATACATAGTCAAGATGGCATACTCTACCAAAGCATACCTATTATGCAAAGAAACAGGAGAAGATGTTATAGCCCCAATATGTGGGAGATACTTGAAAAAATGTTACCCTTGAATATATTAGTCCACGATGTAAGACTCTAAACTGCCTATCACATCGTCCGTGCTACAAGACTTTCAACTGTCCAGCATATGACAGTTCATTTTGTAAACCATCATGGCCAAGATAGAAATATTTGAAATGGTCGTTATATCCTTCATGATAAGTTCAAGCTACAAGACTTTAAACTATTTAGCACATGCAGTTTGTTTTACAATTGTTAGGGTCGAGGTATAAACACTTGAGATGGCCACAATATGCCACCGACACCCATAATTGACTGACATCTTTTATATGTAGTTCAAGATTATAAACTGATTGATATATGGTTCATAGTGCATGACTATAAAGTGCTTGTTAGTATCAACATATACAACCACCTAGTATGTCACGCAACCCGACATCTGTCATTTCTCAAATTGAAATGATATGCTTGACATGCTCTCATATATCATCTTGACGCATGACTTTAAAAGGCTTCACCTATGGTCTATTAAGCACGACTTTAAACTGCCATATATATAGTCTTGTTCTATGACTCTATACTTCCTCATATATGGTCTATTCGACATGACCTTAAACTGCCACATATATTGTCATGATGCATGACTTTAAAAAGTTTCACCTATGGTCTATTCGGCACGACCTTAAACTACCACATATATAGTCCTGACGCATGACTTTAAAAGGCTTCACTTATAGTCCGTGATGACTCTAAACTGTCTGTTGTATGGTCCACGATGCATGACCTTAAAATGCCTATAATTGGGTCCACAGTGTATGACCTAAAATACCGCTACATAGTCCTTCTTGTATGACTATAAATTATAAAAGTTCTCAAAGTCTTATGACTCCGAGCATTGGTTACCCATACCCTTTATAAGGGTGTGGAAGGCTTTTACATAGTCCATCTTGTTTGACTATAAACTACATAAGCTCTCAAAGTCGTATGAGTTCGAGCATTGGCTACCCATACCCTTATAAGGGTGTGGAAGGCTTTTACATTGTCCTTCATTTATAGTCAACTATAGAAGTTCTCAGAGTCATGATTCCTTCTATTAGAGTGCTAGTTGGGGCTATGGTTCATTTTAATGGTGGTAATGTGAAAATGCCTTTGAGATCTCGAGCGTAATGAATGCTACCAAACCAAGCGATAGAATGTTAGAACAAGAAATATGTATATTTGCTATTTTGACAAAATAAAAAAGTAGTTGTTTATACATGCAATCGAAAGTTAAAAATATATACAAAACTTCAAAGCATTTTTTTTTCCTAAAAAAAGGGGAAGTACCAAAAGAAAACACAAAAAGAAAAGAATATGTCAAACACACCTAAAGCATCGTTGTCAGTCCTTTATCTCAAGCACCTTCTTCTCCATCTGCTTCATGGTAGGCTCCATGTTTTCCTTCACTTAAGCAAGTCCATTTAGGGCATCCTCAAGATTCTTAGCGCTTTTATTTGCACGCTCCATGGCTGAGAAAAGTTCAAGAGCTTCGAGGTCAATCCTTTCATCAAGATTAAACATGAAGGCCTCGTATTCAAGGAGCTCCCTTTTCTGAGCCTCAATAAAGGCTTTCGCCTTTGCAATGTTCTCCAGCATACCCTGAAGGAAACCTTTGCTCTCACAGATTGAGCCTTGAGTTTCGTAACCTTGGCTTCAACTACTCTAAATTCTCGACGAGCTTCTAGATTTCAATATGATCATAGAGCTGCAAAAGCCCCATCTGGAAGCAATTCAGTGTATTTTCCGATATGTAAAGAACATATGGTGGATTTTGGGATTCTTTATCTGTGACGGTCCACAGCTGAAGCACTTCGAGTTATCTGATACAGACTATGTGGGCAACATGAGGACTAGCAAATCAACTACAGCGTACATATTTAGCTCGGGGTCAGAAACAATCTCTGTGTAGCTGCGTAGCAAATGGCAACTAACAATATATATTTCTCCGCCACAAGTGTCCTGCCAAGATCATATCTAGAAAAATGTTGATCTGAGACTCTTTGGAGGAAGCAACATCTTGAGCATATTAAACAATCTTGTTTACCAAATTGAGAATCTCTTCTTCATCTACTCACGCTGAACCTGAAAGAGATATCATTTAAAACAAAGAAGTTGAAGTTGTTTTAACCTCCACCAGTGAACAATTGCCCAATGACCTAAAAATGGACCTCACCATTTCCTTAGACATTTTCCTCTACCATTCTCCTATGTCCACAGAAGCCTTTATCATAGGCTTCACCAAGTCTTTTAGGAGATTAGGAACAGTGACCAACACCCTTTTAGAATTGACACTTGCACCTTAGGGGCATTAGCTCCATCTAGTTCAGGAACATTGGCTTCAGTCGATAAAGGAGGAGAAACGTTGATTTAACTTGGACCAGAGACATTGGTTTCAGCTGTGAAAGAAGTGGGGCATTGGCATCGCTTGACTCGGTAGGAGGAGTGATAGCCAAGGCACTTATCGACACTTTAGCAGTGGAAGGAGCATCAGTAAAAATGTTTGACGATGCCTTGGCACTAAGAATAGAAAGCACAAGTCTGGGAGTATCATCTAGAGCCTCAAATGAAAAAGTCCCTATGAAAGCTTGAAAGTTTGAAAATGAGAGTAAGTTTATAATAAGTCTCATGGAATAGTGGTTAAAACAAATACCTAAAGAGTTGGATTCATTCATGCAAGGAATGCAAATTGAAATTTGGGGGCTGCATAAAAATGTGATCTTGAAGTAAGAAAACTAGCGGAAAATGGGATCTTCAATGCTGCCAAAATACTAGCAGATACCTCAACTTGAGACAAGCATTCCCTATGAGGATGAAGTGAAACACCATCATCAGGTGTGACAGTCAACATCTTCATCCATTGGAGCCTTCCCCTTTAGCTGCCTCAATAAATCCCCAATAGAAGCTCAGGCTCTTCAATATCCATACAGATGGGTTGCGTTTAGAAGAAGAAGCCTCATCAGATCTAGGTGAGGCAGAAATACCTTTTAAGGCATCTATTACCTCTTAGTCGTTATCAAAAGAGGTTGTTGGCTCCATTAGCTCATCAAACACAAACAATTATGTGCCATATTGCTCCGTCTCATGAACCGGAGAGAATGATATCGAAGGAGATGGGAAGGTTGTCCAACTCGATCATCTTAATCCTTTTCTTCTTGACTATGCTCACTTGGCATAGGGTGGGAGAACGACTCAACTTCTCAAGAGGAATACCATGTTACTCCTCTTAGGCGCGAACATTGGATCGCTAGCCTCAGGGATGTGCACCTTCGAAATGCCCACAAGTTGTGAACTTTGTGTTTTCCTCTTACCCTTGGGATCCAATTTAATGGTTGGCTCCATGAGAGGTGCCTCTGCAAGCGAACAACTCCTCGATTTTCTTTTACCCTTGGCTTTGGGATCAGCCTCAAGATGTTTGGATTTTGAAACAGAAGCATCAGATTCCTTCGTAGGAACCTTTGAAGACGGGCTCCTTGCCTTTCTCTTACTTTTGGACTTTCCATGGGGAGCAGGAACCTTAGGAGGTTGAATGGTTTTGGTATGTTTGGGATCAACCACTATATTGATGTTTTGAACTAGAGGGTCTTGAAACCTCTCTTAAGCCCCTAACTGCTTGTCTTCATCCATTTGTTCCTTTGTGAGCTCAATGTCCATGGGATGCTCAACATTGAGGGTGTTCCAATTAAAAGAGAAATTCATTCTAGTAGCCCAGTTACCAAATACATAAGCAATATGTCTCCTACAATGGGTAACTATCTTCCCATCAAGCCAGAACTTAGGCATCTTCTCCACCAGCTGAATTTAGAAACCTCTTTGAGGCCCGTGGTACCAATGGAAATAGCGGTATGTTGTAACCCCACATCTTCCATAACATGGAACAATGAACTTGCAAACATTATTTACTGTTGTACAAGAATCCCAAGCAATCTTCACACTAGAATCGAGCCAGTTCACTTCTGTGAAAAGAAAACAATAATCGGTAGTGTTGATCTATTTCATGTTGCCGTGAGAATCTATGGGAATTGTAAAACTTGATCATTTTCTTAATACCAAATCAGTGTGGGAGTACGACACCATGAATACCTAGGAGATATATTTCTCCCGATGGGTGGTCTGGTCATCGTCAACCCGAGATCCATACTCATCTTCGAAAAGATGATTTGTTGGACTTCCAATAGGAAAGGACTTGACCAGGAAAAAGCTATCACCTTGAAAAGCTTATGTGCGTCATTGTCAAAATGGAAAATAGCCTTATATCTCATCAAGTGCAACTGGAATGGGAAGGTGTTGGAATCAATATCATTTGCAAGACGGTAAGTGCCTAGAAAGCAGGCACCCAACCACCCATAAACATAATGGATAGAAAAGCCCATCCAGACATGTCCCAAAGTCTTCTCTACATTAGTCGCCACGTTAAGCCCATTATAAATGCTACATAGAACAGGTTGGGCTAGAGCATACTTATGATATTCTGCCATATCACAAGCCACATAAAGGCACTCAGGCCTAATTGCATGACCCCGGGAGTTGGGAAGAGTGAACATGCACAAGAAGAGGGTGATATAGGTCCCTAGGTAGACAGTGTCATCCAGGTCAGTAGGGCTGGTAGGCATATTCACCTTAAGGACTTGGGGCTTGTCGTTTGAATTGAAGATAGGCTATGGTCTTGTCCAAATCAAAGAAATGGGTGATCCACACCTGGAAGCTAACTTTAGGGCCTCTAGAAGGGAAGCTAGCTTCAAGAACTCCTCAAATAACATTATCAATGTTGTTGACTTTCGAAGACCAGGGTAAACTTTGGCCCCAAATATTATGTCATTATTTGGGGTAAATTCTTCATAACAGTTTCCGAGAAGGTAGAGACCACCAATAAAATGAAGATCCTAAAGGGATATCTCAACGTCCCCATGGTCGAAGAAGTTAGTATTTGTCACGGACCACCAAGTCTCCAAGTATGCCCTCATGACATTTGCACAATGGCTCTATTGGAAATTTTGAATTTTGAGTCGGTTGAAGTTGCCATATATGATCCAGCTTTGGAGATGGCCTTCACATCAGCCTGTTTTTGTTCAGGTATCCTTTTGGTTTTTCACTTAAATTTGATGGGTCGGAGCCATAAAAAGGTTTTCACTAACTCCCATTTTTATTTAGGCTTTATTACCCATGACTTTGTAATCATGTTCGCCTTTTACCCATTTTTACTTGTGATGTCCCTTTCGAGTTTACATAACACCTTATTTTTTTGGCATTCTTACCTATCTTTTTTTTATCATTTTTTTTATTTTTCATGGGGTGCTAGAGATTATGGGAACGATCCCTTATTTGTAGGAGGGATGAGAGTGAGTGTGTAAGGTTCTTGGGAGAGATTGCATGAGTTTGAATTGATCGCATTTGATGAGATGAGAGAGGACAGAGTGGAGGGGATAGGAGAGGGGACAGGCAGCTAAGCCCCCACTTGAGAGAGAGAAGAGGGAATGGGAAGATCGACAGCTTAGTCATCAAATGAGAGATAAAGGGAGAGAGGAGAGGAGAGAAGAGAGATGATCGGCTGCAAAGCTGCCGGTCGAGATAGAGTGAGAGAGGAGAGAAGGGATGGTAGAGAGAAGAGAGAGGACCAGCGACTGAGAGATAGAGGGAGAAGATAAGGAAGAAAATGGAGAATAGAGAGGATCGAGGCTTGGCCTCCAATCGGAGAGAGAGAATAAGAGAGAGGAGAGAAGGGGGGAGAAGAGAGGAGAGAGGATCGACGATTTGGCTGCCAATTGAAGAGAGAGAAGAAGAAGAAAGAGAGAGTGGGGTGGCTTATCCATCCCATCCATTGGGGGTCCAGCACCCCTATTTCAGGCACCAGGTTTTGTCTGAAAATGGGCTATCCCAACTCGTCGGGGACCAAGCTCCGCATCGGGCCTGCCCGAGTTTGTGCTGTTTGGAAGCCATTGGTTGCTCAAAAGTGGGTTTGAATGAAAATGACATTTGCATTTGTTGAGGGCTAGCCTTGTCCAATGGAATCAAGGGTTTTGGAGAGGGTAAAATTGATCATTTGTCCATCTCATATTTACCTTTATGCCCTCCCTCTTTTCCAAAATGTCCTTGTTTAAGAGAAGGACATGGTTAGGTAAGTGGGCTAGGGGGAGTTATGGGGGAAGTACAGTTTTTTTCCGATCTCTTTAGAATAAAAAGGGGTTGGGCCCTTCAGATTTACCACCTCTCCTCATTTTTCTACTTTCCATTATATCTTTTCATTTTGTGCCCTTAAAGAGAGGAGGAATGAAGTGAGACATGGGGATCCTAAGCATGCTCTTAGTGCGTTGAGGCCATGGCGAGCTCTTCGTAAACCGGTAGTGATAGTTCTGATAAACTTAGTCCTTCTTTTCTTAGCTTTTCATTTAACATTTTTCTCCTTTTTTTATTCTCTTTTGAAGGGGACTCTTCCAAGGAAGTGCTAGGGTGGGCTTGACCCGACGAAGCCCAACCACAAATTCCTTTAGGGAGTTACAGGTCAATCTAGACACTTTTCTTTGTTGTTAAATTTCCATTTTGCAGGGGTGATTCTACCAAAATTTTATCGTCTTTGGATTAGTTTTTCTATTTTATGAAAGCTGGAATGTTGACATGCTCAACTTTGGCCTTTTTATGTCTTTATGTAGACAGAACTTCTCAATGTGAGTAGCTCTCGAAGATGGGGGAAGTTTGGATGGACCTATGCACTAGGATTAGCCTTGCTTGACATCGTCTTCTTCAATCTTTCGTGCCCAAGTTACGGCTGAGGTGGCCGTTGAGGGTGAGTTTTGTAGCGATAGTATCTGCTTTCATCCTTATGAAAGTGGCAAGGATAATCCACCTGTGGAGGATGTTGGTGCTCCTTACTTACACTATCTCCATCAAGATTATGATTTGCGTTTAGATCTTCCCACTCTCACGAAGAGGATGATGGCATTTGATGGATTAGTATGGCCTTTATCTGGGTTTTTCTTTCAAGGGGGGCATCAATACATCAGAGGGTTTAGCTCCTATACCATAGATGTGTTCTAGTGTTTTGAAGACTACCTCCACATGGCCTCGTTCTTGGCTGCATGCCAATGCTCTGCCGGTTACTATGACTGCTTCAATATACTGAAGGCCCTTTTGGAGTCATGAAGTGGCATAAGCAACACTTGCCTATTTGATTATGGGGAGGCAAGGAGAAAATTAGAATCCTATGAAGTTGAATTAAGATCAGAGAACTCCACTTGGCACGACGCAAGAATCGCAAGCCACCTTCTCAGTATGACCCAATAGACTCATGTCCCACAGTGTATAATCAGGGGCTCATGATATTATCCTATCAAAGTCAAACTAATGAGTGATCTTAAATCCTCAAGTACTATTGGATTTCAGATGCACTCTCTAGAGGACATGCACACACAAGGTGCG
This sequence comes from Amborella trichopoda, assembly GCF_054954075.1. Classification (NCBI taxonomy): domain Eukaryota; kingdom Viridiplantae; phylum Streptophyta; class Magnoliopsida; order Amborellales; family Amborellaceae; genus Amborella; species Amborella trichopoda. The sequence goes on from NC_142340.1 coordinate 17,117,829, forward strand.
GGGGTTCCTCTCTTGGCACATAGACATATGTCTTCTCAGTGGATTTCTAGAAGCGTTGGCTTCCCATGCTTTGCAACTATTTATACACATACTATGAGAAGGTTCTAAGAGTCGGGAATTTGTGGCTAATCATCAAGTTGAAATCGTCATACAAACAAAATCACATTGTCCTGGCCCAATCATTTAGTCATGAGGCCCAATCAAGCTCAATAACAATTACAATATCCGACCTTGATTAGAGGCAACCCTTAAACCTCTCAGTGCCTCTCATATATACACAGTCCTCCTCATGATTGTCCCAAGGTTTTCATGACTCTTGATCCCAGTGCACCAAGTTCTTAGAGTCATGTCGCCCTTTTTCAGTCCCACCATGGTTAAGAGATATAACATTTTAGTAGTACAAGTCCTTGAAAGGTTATAACTGCAGCAGTTCCTAGGATTTAATCTTGATTTTGGAAAGCTTTTTTGGAGGGTTCAGGCTTAGGGGATTTTTCCTAAGGCTTTTCAAGGTTTTTCCCTATTTATGTAAGGATTTGGGAGTTTTCCTATTTTCCTAGGATTTTGGACAAATTTCCAATTTTTCTAGGCTTTTTAGGATTTATTCTTATTTTTTCAAGGATTTTTCTTATTTTCCTATTTATCTGGAATTTTCTAAGATTTTTCTTATTATCTAGGAATTTTCCTAAGGATTTTCTAGGGATATTTTGGTGAATTTTGAGGGATTTTAGAGGGGGTATTTATAGGTTTCCACTAGGGTTAGTGAAAACTTATTCATCTAATCGCCTAGTTCAAGTTGGATTAGGTTTAGGATTTTTTTGGACCACAAAACCGACCTAAAATGGGTTTCTAGAAAGATTAGGGCGTCTTGGCCCATCGGGCTGTGCAAAGCGTTAAATAGAGAGAACATGGGAATAATGTGTGAATTATAGATTCCCCCTTCAAAAAAAGTCATGTCCTGTATGGATATGTGCACAATATTCCAATGGTGTACGAGACCTCTTTTAGCACATATACACTTCTTACCCCTGAAAGTTGTATCCCATAGAGGAAATTATCATGTATCCATGTCGAGTAGTGGTAATGTGAAGGATTTGAGCCTTGCCCATATATTCCAACAACCACGCACAGGGGATCGGCAACCTCCTAACTCACCACCACTGGGCATCTCTTAGACCTTAATAAGAGCTAACCTTGCAAACTCTCCACGGTTGTGTCTCATGCCCATGGCTAAAAAACTTCAAACTTAATTCTTGGGCCGCCCAACCTTGGTGAGTCGGCAGGCAATACAAAACATGCCCCTCTAGTCTCACATGGACCACACTCCTGCTGGAGTACAATATCATCACAGCCATGGTTTTTATATGCTCTCAAGACCTTTGAAGGCCATATACCCCAACACTTATGGATTATCAATTATTCAGCAGAACCACCACGGTCGAGATCCTCATGGCATGAAATGATAAGGAAATATCATTGTCACTAAGAAGTGGATACCCTCTAATTTTGATATGAAGGATATGAGTGAGACGCATTACACGCTCCATGTTAAGATCCCATATAGTCATTCTAAGAGGATCCTTAGTTTGTATTAAGAGACTTGCATTACCAATTGAACAGTCGAGGATGAATACCTACAAGCACATAAATACTCCTACTGAGCAGGGTCATATGCTCAGTCTAAATCTATGTCTACAGATGGACGCTGAAAAAGAAAAGATGCCTTGTGTATAGTTTGTGACTGTAGATGTTTGTGACTGTAGATGTTTGTTCTGTCATCAAACCTATCAAATTTTACCAGAGAAATCTGGGTTTAGAAAATTAGCAGGTCGGCCAAGAAAAGGATACTTTGATAGCTTCAGGGAGCAATGGATTACTTATTAATCTTTCACAGAAATGATCTAGGGTGGCGAGGATATAATAAGTTTGATTCAGTGAATGACTTGGAAGAACGACAATCAACATCAAGATATTTCTTTGCTCTAGTGGTGGAAGCCATTTCCTGGTGCTACAAGAAGCAGGCATTTGTGTCACTTTCTCCCATAGATTCGAGTAGATAACTTGTTGTTCGGCATTGTAGGAGGGTATGTGGTTTACTAGCCTCCCATAGATGCTTTGTAAAGAGTCATGGCATATGTTCTCACGAGCAAGCTCATACCAAACCCTGGACTAAGCCCACAACTCGAAAGAAGTACAGGGCTTATGTCAAGGAGTTGGGATTTTCTAATTATTTTTCTTTGCCTCGATCGTTGTTGACTCTTTTAGTACATGTATGCCATTTAGATTTTAATTTTTGCCATTTATATGATGATCGATGAACATAAAAATCACTTGTATCCACATTCAGTTTGTGCAATAGAATACTAATTCGTCATTGCTGTCATCTGTGATACCCTTAGGCCAAATAGGGTGAAGGTCTCGAGATTCCTACCAACCCGAAGTGAAGTGAAGGTGTAACTTGCATATATGTTTCTGTGACAGACCATTGTGAAGGGTGCTAAATTAGTGCTATCAAGCTTCTAGTTAATGATATAGACTTAGGGTCCATGAGGTCACTTAGGGTCACTTGGTGACTAATAATTCTTGTATGTTGTAATAGGGAGTAAGGATAAACATTGCGGTATAAATAATATAAAATAATAAAACCCGTTAGATTTATACCATGTAGGTCTTAGTTCAATGCAACCTATTGGGTACCAATCAAATTGTGACGCCAATGGTCTTCCCTTCCTATAGTGGAGACGAAACATAAGAGAATTTCAGACGAAACATAAGAGAATTTCAAACCTTGTTTATGTTATTCAAAGAAAGCCTCATTGAGTTTTGAGAAACTTTGTTAAGTGCACGTACATAAGAGGATTTGAGAGTTTTATACAAAGTCCCTTTAGATAATGCTGGGAGAAAATAAAAATGAACATGATTGGAATGAGTAAGGAACGAAAAATATCATTAAAAACAAGAGACTGATTGACCAAAGATTCATACAGTTTTATAGGAAAATTATCAAGGAAAAAAAACCCTAAGAAATGAACTATTTAACATCTAGGTGATTTTTCTTTGGGTGTGGTCTCTATGAGGTTGTTACAACCTTAAACAATCCAATTAAAGCGCACCTACAAATTTTATCATAATATGTTATTTTGGTATAAAACATTCTTAGGATTATCTCAAAAAATCTATTTTCATATCTAATTATAAAATGTTTGAGCACCAAAAATAGTTAGAATAAAGTAGATCTATAAACATATGAAAATATTGAAAATAGACGGTCTAGATAATGTGTTGCAAGATGCACTATTTTTAGAACTCAAAATATTTTTTTTTTCATATTCATATATCTCGATGTCAATATAATCAGTTAGAAAGTTTTTCAAAATTAAAACAATGTTTTCCAACGGATTTTTGAGGTGCATTTTTAATTTTACATTTTAAGGTGGCAGCCTTATATAAATTTTTTTCCTTTTTTTTATTTATTTATTTTAAAGAGCCCATGGAGCGAGAGATATTCATGAATTAGAATAGTGGATATTTTTTAATAATGGATGAGATGTTAAATAGTTCAGGCATATTTTGGTAAGCTTCCCTTGTCTCTAAATGAACCATGACCTTACTTATCGAACAAAGGAATGCCTCTTTTGAAAAATGTTAACTCAAAAAAAGGGAGAAAAAAAAAAACCCTCGAAGAACTTCATTTTTCAAACAGAATTTTATGCAAATTTTCTATGTCCATGCCAATGGATGATGCTTATTATAAAGAAACAGGTTGTACTGGAGAAACCATTTTGTGAACATAATAACAAACGTAAGATATTGTCCACCAAAAATATCTGAAAGTTCATTTCTTCTGTTTATTCCACATCTCACATGAAAAGTGAGCTAGAAAGAATAATCAACAGTTCACATGATCAAAATATAATTCATTTTAAAATCATGAACTGCAAAGAGTGTTAACTCAAGAAAATCTTATTAGGTGGTTTTATTTGGAATGGTAGTATAATAAAAGCTGAATACCTTAATAACTTAAACATACCTTATAACTGCAACCATATTTCATTCGAAGTATTTAACTTTGATATATTTCAATAGTCATAACATGCAATCTAAAAGGATTGTATAATATGGAGATTATTTAATTTTTATAAAATGTGGATGTGAAACTCTACATATTAAAGTGCGCCACAATATTAAAAAAAATTATGTTGGCAATCAATTTATTTTGAACTTTGTTGGCAATCAATAACATCTCTGCTTTACTACTCGATTTCGATTTCCTCTTACCAAAAGTAAACAGTTATATTGTATACATTTCTTAATTTAAATACTGTGTCTACTTCATAGGGAAGTGAAATATCCAAGAGCATTATCAATATTGGGGATATTAATTGAAGGGTGTGGTTTGTATAAGGTTGAGGCCCTAAGCAATTAAAGTAAGACGCACCTTTAAATATTGTCAAAAGATGTTTCAATAATAGAAATTTGTGATGGCATAAAAATTTATTTTCATCTCTAATTATAAAATTTAAATCTTCAAAAATAGTATAAAATCAAACAGGTCTATGATCACTTGAAAATCTTAAAAATTAACGGTCACAAGGTGCATTATTTCCAAGACTTAAAATACATTTTTGCTCATGTCCATACCATAATTAATAAGTCGGGGAATAATAAAATATCGGCAGACCAGAACATCGATAATAAATCGGTTTATTTTAAAATCGTTTAAAAAATAAGGATCGCCAAAAAATAAGATAAGTTCTAAAATGATAAATATCAATTTTGGTTAAAAAAAATGCAGTGAAAAAATTGGATATATGAAGATAACACAAATATTGGATTATGATTTGGACCTATTGTTTAGATATATTAAAACCATTAAATAATAATTTTATGGCCTTACTAATGTCATTAGAGTAATACTTTACAATTTTTTGTTGAAACTTTCAATAAATCCGACAACAATGCTTGCTTCGTAGTCACAATACAAAAGCATATCGTAAATTTTTTGGGAGCATAAAATGAAACAACAAAAATAATACTAAATACAAGAACTAATTAACAAATAACAAGAACTTGAATGAGGATATAAGATTAATTTTCAAAGAAAAAAAAACAAAAAACACCCTAAGATTGCAATTAATTAAAAGAAAACACAATGACCCAAATTTATAAAATATTGGTCCACCCAAAATGCTATGTTGTATACACCAATGAAAAAATAATAATAATAAAAATAAAAATTAATTAAACTTCTTTATACATAAAGAAATGACAAAATATTTAAACAAATTCAAAATCTCGCACTAATTCCTAACTACCTAAATTTTTAGTATCATTGAATCTTTATCTCGCCATAGGCTTAAAGAAAAAAAGAGTTTTCAGTTACTCTCCTAATTCTACATGTCATTTTGAGATATACAATTGTTTTGACTTTTATTTTGTTTTTTTAGAATATACTGCTTGTATTTTTTCGTACACTTTTTTTAAAAGAACGAATTGGTGAAATTTTTTTATAAAATGAATTGGTGAAATTTTTTATTAAAGTTTTTGTTAAATCAAGATCCTTGTGTTATTCCCATTGGTAAACATTTAGTGAAGAGATCGGTTATAGGGAAGAGGTTTTTTTGAAGAGTTCTTTTGAAAAAAGATAAAATACATATTTATATTGGTTCTGCTAAAAAACATGATTGTTTGAAGATCTATTGAAAAACTCCAAGTTCTTAACCGATTCCAATTTTTTGAAAGAAATCAAGTTTTAAACAGAGGCTTACCAACTATGGTCCATACTTCTTAAGTTTGAGATAATCGATTTGAGGATTTTGAGCGTCAAAACCACATACTAATTTAATGGTGGAGGACATCACCCTCATATAAAGGTTTTCCTTGCAAAAGCCCTTCACAAATCTAAATAGACATAAAAAAACGTATTCTGTAGTGAACAAGCAGCAGGTGGAATCGTCCATGGTTAACTAGAATGGAAAATTGCACAGAAATTACAGATATGCACTTGCCCATTTCTCTCTTTTCTCGAATATACATCTCACTGTATTCCAAGGCCCCAAGCCTCCACCGCACCCAGATATAAATAGATAATTAAGTTTCTGTTATTCACAAATCATCTGTTATTCAACACCCAACAAAAGAAAAACAGCTGTCGCTCGCACTGCACTTCGCACAGACGAGAAAATGGATAGAAAACGAACATTTCAAGTATTTGGACCTCCTTTGCAGGATCGGCAGTTTCCACTCTTCCTTGGCCTCCAAACTTCAGGCGATCAAAAACCAAAAAAGATCAACAAATGAAAAGGACATGATGAACCCCTTTGATTCCCCTCTTCATGCAGTCCATTCTGCAACTGTTATGTTGGCAAGACACAAAAGTTTAGCGAAAATCACAGCAACAGATTTGTTTCCCTTTTGCTTAAGAGGACTGAACCTTGAAATTTTCTCATGCGTGCATACATTTAATCTACATTTAATCGTTGCAGCTGTTTGAGATGAGCAATAAGCTGCCCAAAAGACGGCCGCAGAGCTGGATCACTGCAGAAGGCATCATCCATTATTACTAATGAGCAGTAAACGAAGTAGACTACCACAAGTATTAAGGACAAATTTAGACAAGGGAAACCATTGATAGAAAGAATCACATCACATTCCAGAGCACACATGCGCACATGCATGGAATGGGCACAAACAGCCACCAAGTCATAAGCTATAAATAGCGACATGCTTAAAGCAATCAGAAAATAAAATAACCATGAAAATGACATGTCAACTTTATGAGTGAAATGTTTAGAAGACACTACAAATGCTACCAATTTATTATAGACAAACTCTAAAGATATGAACCTGACCCAAGAAGACTGAAATAGATTTGTGAAAACACCAATGTTTTCAAAAGCAACTTGATCAATGTATACCTTAAACCCCACGCCTGAAAACCAAAAAGAAAAGGTTCTCCTAAAACCGTAATCAATGTGCTTAAAAAGAAAATAATTCTTTTTGTGAATAGGGGAATATAATGTCTTTGAATTAATCATATTCAATAAAAGAGGATATGATTTCAATTTGTCTTAGAAATTGAGTGAGGTTATAAGAAGAGTATTTAGGCGATTTGGAGTACAAGAATCAGTCAATAACATTTTGATTTTTGAGGTGCCAATCAAAGTTAGAAGAGTACTTTCAAACTATAGTGTACTCTGTCATATGACTCAAAAGTTTATATTTATTCTACACTCATTAAGCCATAATTAAGGATAGCACCAACTGCGTACAGAGAGAAGAAGAGACTTCAGAGTTTGAGTATGAACCTGACAAGTGGGAGTTTATGGTAATTTACCACCTAATCCAATTCAATCTATCTCTTCTTTCAATGCATATCTTTGTTTGTAATTAAGTGGAAATATATACTAGAAAATTAAATTGGAAAAGGAAGCTCTCTATTTAATAAATATTTTTTATCTTAGAAGTATGAATGTACCCATAGAATTTCATCTATACTCCAAAATACTTGGAAGCACATTTGTCAAGCGCATAAAGGATTGGTTTCACCAAGATAAATGCAAGTACATACCTTTGCCAACAGTCAAATATTATTTGGGCAACCTTTGGGTCAACTTCTTTTGGGATATCGAGGTGCCTATTCTGAAATCCAACAGCACCAACAACCTGCATTGCGTTCATCCCACTCCAAGGCATACACGTTGTAGCCAACTCCCATAAAATTACACCAAAGCTATAAACATCACATCTGAGGAAAAAGAGTACCTCAAATTATCCTTGAGAACTTAAGAGCAAATGTCAAAAGTGGGCAGGGAATTTCCATATTTTTTGCCCCGCTGAAATACAGAGTACTCACTTCTCATTGGACGGTTCATTTCGTAGTACTTCAGGCGCCATCCACTCCGGCTGCAGTTAAAACATTTCAACAATTTTCAGAAGACGAAAGCTCTAACTGAAAATTCTATGGGGGAAAAAAAAGCTGTGAAGAGAATGTGCCATAATTATACATAGAAAAGACACTACTAAGTTCCACGCAAGAGCAACAGTATAGATAAATGCGTGGTACAAGTTTTAACTAATTCCGTAAAATAAATCCTTAAAAATTGATGAACTATGTTGAGAGATTTGAGAAGAAATCTAAACTACACAGCGACATGTGAAGTCCCAAGTGAACTCAATTAGAAACCTATGTGCAAACTAACTAAAATTTCAAAAAATGTAAAACTCATTTCAGTTTTGATTTTAAACTAACCACCAAATGTTTTGACCTTGCAAGGAAACTGATGAATTACCATACCCCATCAAGGTTTATTCAACCCTAAACCCTTAGTGGAACATCAAAACCATGTAAAACATCGACATCCAAAAAGTTAAACTCCTACCAGAAATTTGAAAGTAAAAGCAAATGCAAAAGGGATTTGTGTTGGAGCACATACTGTTCCTGCTGTAGAGTTTGCAGAGAGAAATGTGTGATGCTTGAGACGTGAGAAGCCAAAATCACATACCTGAACACATGAAGCAAAACTCTAACTCCGAATTGCTTTCTCCAAGAAAGCACTATATGCATCAGCAAAACAGCAAAAGTAAAACATAATGACGGTAACAACAGAAAGGAACTGATGAATGCAAAACGGTTATTATTTACAGTGAAATCATATAACACTAAACTCCTCATTATTCAATTCTCATTTAATTAAATATATACAGTTGATGCACTAGCCCAACATTCCCGGTTTGCATTAAGAGTCTTGATTTTGAACCTTGAAACCAAGCCGACCAACTCAAAATAAATGATTAGCCCAACATGTAAAAATACTCTCAATATTTTGTCTGATTATATATGAATACATTCTAGGGAACTTGGGGGTAGCTCCAATAGGCAACAAAATAAGGGGAAATAGACCTAGGTGGACTGGTCATGTGCACCATCGATCTAGAATTACAACGGTCAAGGGGTGCATACGTTCAACTGGAAGGCTCTAAAAGGGGAAGGTAAAGGCCCCAAAGGACATGAATGGAAGTAGTGAGAAAATAAATGGTGATTTATGGTCAGACTGAGGCTATCCTTGATCAGGCGGAATAGAGGAACAGAGTTCGTATAGCTGACCCCAAATAGTTAGGGTAAAGTTCGGATGATGATGATGATGATTTTGTTAGATCCTGTAGCCACTAACAGAACCTTGCTAATCCATGGAAATTATTATCATGATGCATAATAGAGTTGTGTAGAAATACACAAAATGATTATTACCCAAATAGGTCAAAAATAGAACATTATCATCAAGGAGAGACATCAAAACAATTGTATTAATACCTAGAAAAACAACAATGTTCCTGTCTGGATCATCATACAAATAACAAATACAAAAAAAGTCCAAATACCATAACAATGGTAAATGAAGTGAGAAATGATTCAGCTCAATTCACCAAAAGCAATGAGAAGACAAGCAACATCTCTGTTCTCATTCAGCCATTACTAATTCTTAAAAGTAAATGCAAGATCAGATAACTTAGCAAACTTGATGACTCCTGTAGTCTCTTCCCCTCCCCTCTATCGCTCTTATGCTCATCTCTTCAAGCCTTGTCCCCCTCTCACCCTCCCCACTCAACCCCCTCCCTCTAATTCTTCCGCCCCGTCCCTCCCTCCTCCCCCAACCCTTCCTCCCTTTGGCTTACCCCCTTCCTTTTTACCCCTCCCCCCTATTCCTTCCTCCTCGTCTTCTCTTAAGCTCCCCTCCTCCCTGGTTGGCTCTTTCAAACCTTGTAGGAACGATCTGAGAGGCATCGAGAGATGGGCGCAATCCCTCTGGCGAGACCGAGATCTCTCCTGTCGCCCTCTCTCCAATGGCAGATTCCTTTTCACCTTCTCTTTTGTCGGTCTGGAGTTGGCTGCTCTCGAAGCCCCCTCCGGTAGCTTCAAAGGTGCTTCTTTGTCCTTAGCCAAGTGGACACCCTTCCTGGACGTGGCTCCTTCTTTCAAGGTCTGGCTCCGTATTGACGGCATCCCGCTCCAAGCCTAGCACCCAGCCTCTTTCAGGGCCATCGGTTCCAAATGTGGTAAAGTGATCACCATCAACTGGCAATCCTGCGAATATCTCCCCTTGGGATCCATCCTTCTTCTGATCGAGGCCCTAGACCATCCCTTCCACTCTCTGGGTTTGCTCCAACCAATCCTCCTTGGTTATGGTTCAAATGTTAGGCTGAAATTTTTCGCATACCCCCTTATAGACCTCATCTATAGAATCTTTCACAAAGCTTCAAGAGCCACCCAAGCTGCACTGCCTAGCAGGAACTGACCCCCTACCTCTTATTTTACGGCCTCCCAAGTGCGAACCTTAAGTCTTGAAGTGTCCTTGACTCATACCCTCCACCAAAGTTTGGCATCTCCGGTGCGATACATGGAGTAGTAAATGCCAACTCTAGCTTTCTAATGGGCGTGAGCATCTTCAAAACAATCTATACATTTAGCCGTCAAGCCTTCAAACGTCTTGAGCCATGGCATTCTCAAGCTATGGGAGTTCAAGCTACTCATGGTGTTTCACAAGGCCATCTCTACAAAGACCATGTCTTCTTGCAAGGCTACAAGACTCGCCTTCAAGGCATTCGCACGTCTTCTTGCAAGGCGGAGACTTTACTCAAAGGCACTCTCGGTTTGAGGCCCATCCACTAGCCATCCTATGAGCATCGCAAGCGCCATATCAATCCTTGCAGTTGGCCTCCAAGACACTAATCCAAGCCTCCAAGGTGGTGAAGCTCAGCCACAACCCACTTGGACCCTTGGGTCATGACTTGCTCCAATTGCTCATGGTGCCTGACACATACAAATTTCGACCAGGAAACTACCACTCATGGTCAGTAAACCACACAAAAGAACCGGCCCATAAGGAGGAAGAGCTAAATCACCCAAACTAGCACCAAGTCCATATAGGGCTTGCAGGTCCTTCACAAACCATCGCCAAAGGAGGTTCCACACACCATGCTTAGCCCTTATGCATGACACTAAGAAGGATTTTTGTCAACCATATAAACATGTGATTTCCCAAGAGTTATTACCCACAAAAGAAAACAGACTGACACACCCTCAATCCCTCATCAACACCCAACAAGAAAACAGACATGCCCCACCTACGGTCCATAGTTACTGGGATATCCCAGCCAAGGGGTGAATCCCACTTATAAGCTCGCTGGTTCACCCCAAGGATGGGATCTCACTCTAAGATTTTTACTCATTGGGACCTTGATTCTTCTCATAAGGAATAGGGATCTTGAGTTATGCAGGATCCAAATTCCTTTAGATATATCTAAGGGTTCATAGGTAACCGATGTTCCACCAATGTGCGGACAAGATTCCCTTAGTGCTTAACTTCTGGACTTCAGCTATTTTGCCTATTTAGTTAACATTTTTAAGTACCATATAACATGTTAATAGCATCTTTGGTTCACACCCATAATTTTCGATGGTGGTACTACATTGTGTTTTTGGGCCCTTTTAACATGTCACGAGTTACCTTGAGCTTCAACTTAATATTTATCTTAATTCTTTTAATTCAACAAAGAAGATTGGCCATGATTGTTGTTACATAACATGGAGTCATAAACTAAACTCAAAGAATACAACAACTAAAATATTTTATATGATATAATTCTCTTAATTTGCAATGCAATTTCAATTTCTTTAAAAAAACTTATCACTTAAACTACACTCAGAACGAGTAAAAAATTTCAAATTATTATAAAATGACTGGATTCTTACAGTTATACCAAAATTCTGAATTTTTTAAAAGTTCATTAATCATTTATCCTATTATATGGATGGCCCTCCTATCCTAGGGAACCCTAGTTAAGCGGACTTAAGGACATTGATTTCTAACAAACCTTATCGTTCAAACCCTAAAAGTTCGGATAGAGCTCCCCAACATATTGGGATCTCGATCCCCAAATTTGGAATACATGGACAGTGATCCCCAACCTAGAGACCCTCCAGCCTTTCACAATCCCTAGTTCCTGATCTGATGCCAAAACCGATCCCGATGCTGATCCTGATAATTATGCTCCTATCATTACATAGCTACTCCATCAAATCAGAATGCCAAAAAAAGGACCATCCGTCCAACCAAGAACCAGGTTCGTCATGAGCGAACTTGTTAATTCGCCACGAGTGAACCTAATGGTTCACTTGCATGCACACTTAGGAGGTCACTTTTGCCTCCCATTTTTGCTTAACATGTGTCACCCTCTAGGATGGTGAGAGTACCATTCTTAATATGACAAATAAGACAAATTGGTTCCCAGACTTCACTTGGATACTGTCAGCACACTTTCAAGGGGCCTCACCCCCTTTTATTCGTGCCACATACCTCCTTTAAGGGAGATGTGACTTTGTCACTTATATAAAATAAGATAAATTTTATTGGAGTATGTTGCTCCCTCTTTTTGAAACATTTGGTCCTAACCCTTTTTAAACAATGATGCACTATGCATGTACACACACACACACACACACACACACACATATATATATATATATATATAGGGTGCAGTTTGTATAGATCCTAGGCTCTAAACAATCAAATTACAGCCTACCTTCAAATACTGTCGAGGACTGTGGTTTCACTACTGGAAATCTTTGTGATAGTCTTAAAATATATTTTCATCTTTATTTATAAATTTTAAAGTTTCAAAATAGTGTAGATCAACAAATCTATGAAAACTTGAAAGTCTTGAAAATTGACGGTCCAAAAATGCATTACAAAATGCACTATTTCCAAAACTTGAAATCCATTTTTTCTCATGTCCATGCACCTTGATGTCGAGATGATCCATTTGAGGATATTTGGGCTTCAAAACAACCTCTCTAGTGAAATTTTTGAGGTAGGCTCCAATTTGATTGTTTAGAGCCTCGGCTCTATATAAACTTTACCCCCCCATTTAAATGGTAGTCTCACGTAAGGATAACCCGTGGCAAGCAACAAGGGGAGGCCCATTTAAATGGTACTCACATGAGGATGACCGGTGTTAAGCAAAAAGGGGAGGTCAAAAGTGGCCTACCTGACTTCGCATGCAATAAGTTTGCTGACAATGAAACTTAACAATTTCGCTCACAGCAATCTTTTGAAAAGTCCATAGAGAGTTGATAAAACGATTATAAAAATAGTTTCATGGTCCTACTAGCAGAATCCAAAGATAACAGTTGGATGTTAAATGATTAATTAATCATGTGGCAAGAAGTGCTAGCCAAATATCCAGATGTAAATACTATCAAATCTAAATTCTAGCATTCTAGAATGAAAAATGGAAACTCCATGAGACATTTATGGTACTTCGTAAAATAAGAAGGAAAAAAATGCCTTTGAGGCATGAATGAAGTACAAAATAGTACAAACAAGATTATATGAGGGCAATGCCAGCAAATTGCAGATACATAATGCTATCTAATTTTTAAAGTATAGCTCAAGAGATTGACCTTCACCACCCAATTTTTATCAACAAGAAGATTGAGGGATTTCAGATCGCGATGAACAATGGTGGGATGGCTTGTATGCAAGTAGTTCATTCCCTTTGCCTGCAACCAATAATCTTAGAAGTTATACATTATATTGTATGTAGTTAGTTGTACTCACAGAAGCAATAGAGAATCAATCAACTGGTACCACATCCAAAGCCATTCTCAAACGACGTTTCTCATCGATTTGAACATTTGGATGATGTAATAGCCTGTATAAACTCCCTCTGCATACAAATGAAAAAGGAAGACCAGAAGAACAAGGTATCAAAACAAATTGCTGCTATCTCCATTGCATGAACAAAACTGCAAAGAGTGTACTTGAGTATTAATACCAAGTGTGATGCGGAAGATATCTTAGTTCCTATGTTCAAGTTTAGTGCAACAGAATTTATTATTAAGCAATGGACCAATGAAACAAAGGTTAGCACATTTGACACATTCTAGAGAGACCAACATGCAACTTCAAGTTATCCACACATCAGACATATATGTACCCTACAAAATACTGCAAAATGGATTTATCTTCTACTCTTTATACAACATGCTTACACCATCCATACTGTACAGAAATAATATGGATTTGTGTTTCGAAGTGTTGTATAACGCATGACTTTTGGTAACATTGTGCATGACACATGTTCAGGCCAGACAATAAATTGATTACTCATTTTCATTAATTATAACGCTCAACCAGGGAACATTCTCATACACAATGCTTCATATAAAGACTCACTCCTTGGAGCAAAGAGGAAAAACTTCAGCTAGCTTTCTAGAATCATTTTGGCCCTACACATTTTAATAAACCACATGACAACCAACCCCAAGGGCCAAGGCTGCTTCAAATCTACTGAAAAGGGCGCAAAAAATGGACATTTCCCTCACTTTTCCTTTTTGTTCACGATAGTGCAAGAAAATTGAAGTTCTTATCTATGAAATTTTTGGCCTCTAATAATGACACAAAGATTAAAAAAAAAATGATACTAACTCTAATATTTAAAGTTGTACGATAAAAGTAGAAAGTGTCACCATGTTTGGGATATTTGATGGTGATCTTCCGTCACAATTCAATATAAATAAAGATTTAATAGCTGAACCAAATTTTGGTCTAGTATCCATTATACTTATGTTTCGATGATACTTCAAAAGCTTCCCAATCCAACAAGTGCTCTTTCCAAGGACTATAGCCTTTTGAGTTCCAATCCTGATATTTAAAACTTAATTTTATTTATGTTCAATTATGGTATAAAAAACTGCATAGATAATTTTATTGATTTCAATAAATTTCTAATGTACATTTAGTTATTTAAAATATAAACTTTATTTATTGTTTAGGTAATTCAGTGGGGAAGACAGGCCCCTACCCGTTTTTTCAAGTAGAATGGGAGTTAGCTTTTTTGAAAAAAATTTGTAAGTGAATAGACACCAGATTCTAAAAATATAAGCTTTATCCCTTAAACCTTGACATATGAACAAATTCTAAAAAAATTCTACAAGTAATGCAGCATGCAAAAACTTACCACATCAATACAAGATAATTTCTTATACAAAGCACTCAATAGCCAAAATGGAAAGGCAAAAGTACAACAATACCTTGGAAGGAATCCCGTTAAAATTGATAAATTAGGAGGACACGTAACAGCTCCCATGAAGAGTACCACATTTGGATGGCGTAATCGTAGCATGATGTTTACCTGTAAATGCCATTGATACCCATCTAGTCAAAATGTTGCTTCCCATAAATAATCTAGGTACAAGACAAAGAGTCAAAAGTCTTCATAAGAAGTTCTTGACATCTTTATAGTACATACTTCATATCTGAACTGCTCCAATGCATATCCTGAGATGTCCTGATCCAAGAATTTCTTCACAGCAACCTCCTTTCAAGCCATCATAGTTGCTATAGTAAGTAAAGCTTTGATTTCATCATGACTAAGCTCCAAATCGTTTTGTTTTATTTTTCAAAAACTAATTAGAACCAGTTTCATATGATATCAAGATTGTTAACCCTCTGACGAAAGATAATCAGAACATGTCCACCACATCAGAACAACTTAATAATTATAGTGTCTCATGGTTCAGGAAATACAAGTCTAGAGTGAATCCACTTGGACAATGAGTGGTATTGATGAGGCATTCAACTCGGAACTACAAAAATCTAACACATGAAACTCCATGACAACATATGAAACAGAACAATTTCTTTATGCAAATAACGATGCATCAATGGCAGTAAAAAGAAAGAGCATTATTGATTGCTGAAGTAACAATCAAGTGCAATGAACATAAGGATTCCATCGAAATGTTAAACAGCAGAAAAGAAAGTAGCCTTTTTGAACACCTAAAAACGGTTGCCACAATAATAGTACATAATTGCTTTTCACCAAAGAAATCTTTAGGGAGTATTTTTTTGAAAAGGAAGAGGAGCTACTATTAGGGTTTTGTGACCTTTAAAGGCCGTGAAAGCATGTAAAATGATATTTATGGTAGATTATGCACTTCAGTGAGAGTGTATGTGTGTTGACTAACTAAGGTTAGACGGTTTATGGCCCTAGTTATGTCTTAAAACCCTTACCCCTAAGCATGTGGCACTATCGAAAAGCGTTTACAATTGGTCATTTCCTATTAAAATCGAAGAGATGCCTAGAGATGATGTTTGTAGGCTAGGAGAACTGTGTGGTCTCCTGTGTGCGGTTGTAGGCCTGTTAAAGAGGGGGTCAAAGTCTCAACAAACTTCCACATGGCATGTACATGTGACAGCCTGGATTATCATGAAGCAACCATATAGAAGGACACGTCACATATATAGGAAAAGCCCCCCTTGAACAGTAGTGACAGGTATTAGACTTGTTCTTAAGGGGCTAGGAATTGAAATCCACAATTTGAGATCACAGTACCATTGTTTATTGGCCAACTTTGATAAACCAATCATAACCCTTGCATTAGACTATGGGTCATGGGTCTTTGTTGGGATGATTTGAGAAGGCATTTGTGGATTGTGGTTACTAGGTCGGGTGGAGTGCCCTTATAGTCACTTATTTTGACCCGTTCCCAGAGGAAGGCGGGATATTGTTCTCGGGTTGTGTCTATTTGCTTTGGCTTATATCACAATCTTAGTCCATGTGAAAATAAGCATGCATGAAGTGGACCAAGGCCTATGTGTCACTAAAGGCCTATGTGTCACTAATGGCTTTGCAAACAAAAAACAAAAAAAAAAAAAAAAGGAAAAACTAAAAAAAACTAGAAAAAACACCGCCACCCCCACAAAATGATGAGCCATTGATGATTGGCTTGAGTTTGGAATGGCTACAACATATATAGGCAGTAATGGGGGTGGAGACCTTAATGGATGTTGTTTGGATCATACTTGGGGTTATATAAACCTCTTGCCCAGACCAATGAGAAGCATCCATGGATGTAGATGAGCAAGTGCTTAGTGATATAAGAGAGGGTTACAACCCTTCTGAAAACTTTGTGCATTCCTTGTGCGATCTCCAACTCCATTCCTCTTTGTATTGCTTGTGGAAGGCATGACTTACCACAGTAACCGGGACCAAAAGCGAGGGTCGCTCCCCAGATCAGAAGGACTGCGGGATCTAGGGAAGCTCAAAAATCCATAGATGAGGGATCGAGATCCTTAAATCGTGAGGTATAGAGTTCCCCAACATTATGGGAATGAGATCTAAATTTTCCTAGGAGGGAATGCTTAACAATATGGGAGCACGATCCGTCAAGCTTAGGATCGAGGATCTCGGAGGCATGAAAGGAGCTTAGTGTCCTTCAAATTCCTTGATGGAGAACATTGTGATATCTCTCTCTCTCTCTCTCTCTCTCTCTCTCTCTCTCTCACACACACACACACACAAATTCCTTCAGGGGGAACGATGTGATCTCTCCCTCCCTCCCTCCCCCCCCCCCCCCCACCCCCCCCCCGCTATCTTTTCAAATTCCTCAAAGGGGAACATTGTGCTCTCTCTCTCTCTCACACACACACACACCAGTGACAAGAATAAACTCTTGTATTTTCCCTATTGGAGGTGAAATGAAACCGGTGAAATGACAAAAAGCAGGAATAAAGAGCAAGCATTTCACAAAGACCATTACGTCCTTTCAATACAGTGAGGGAACCCTTTTTTTCTTTTGAAAAGTTTATAGTTCGATACTATTAAAGAAGAAGAGGTACAGTAGGTCAAAAATTGAGGCTTCCCATAGGCCGAGAGCTTTAAACAAAAGTTTGGCATCCCCAAGAAAGGTAGGCTCTGTACAAAAATATAAAGGTCACCCTAAAGGGGAACCCTATACAAAATCACCAGTATAGAGGTCGAAGAAAGTACAAAGAACCATGGTAAAGCTAGAGTGAGGAGAGACATGAGTATCTAAACGAAAGATGCTACCTCCTTCACCAGAGAGTCAGCTTCATGGTTTCCTTCCTGCTAAATATGCCTCCAAGAGACATCCACATCCCTAGAAATATGGGCAATCTCGTCAAAAATATGAGCAAGCAACCAAGGCCGAGGAGAAGAACCGGAGGCCCATCGAATAACATTCTAGAAATCCCCCTCAACCACTAACGAAGAGCTCCACAGGGGGTTAAAAAGTCTAATGCCCTCAAGGAGAGTGAGGGCCTCTGCTGTATTGGCATTCACGTGGCCGATGTTCTTGGAGAAGGAAGCGAGGTGTAATAATCCTAATATTCAAAAAAAAAAAAAAAAGGAAAAATAAACTTTTAATAAGTGATGGTCCATATGAGCATGATGGTCCTTAAGGACCATCACTATTTTCAAAAGCTTTTGGCTTAAGCTTTTCTTATCTTATGACGTGGCTTGTAGTTTCTCTTACGTGTTGGCCCTTGACAATCCACTATGACGTGTAAGTAAATTAAATGTGCCATCTTCCTATGGTATAACCATGAGATGTGTCTTTTTAACTGAAACTTTTATCACTGAGCTCTTGTGCATACTGATTCCATAAGATCTACTGTAAACGGGCGGCCTTTTAATGCCCCAACCAACATACACCAAAAGCATCAATTTCGTGAGTGATTAAAAGTAAGTGACATCGTCTTCCTGAAAAATAGTTTGTTTTTAATAAATAGTGATATTTCCGTCCAAGATCTTTATTTTATAAGTTTTGTGTGTAAGTGACCTCATTGTCTCGAAAAATAATCCATTCTTTTTAAAAATAAAATGAAATAATTATTTCTGCTTATTATCATGAATTTTAAGCGCGATAAATTTTATGCGCACGCGACCTCATTATCTTGAAAAATAATCTTTTTAATAAAAATTGTGATATTTTATCTATGCTAGAAATTTTAAATGCTGTAAATTCTTAGAAAAATAAATTTATTTATTTTTCTTGTCTATTGTTAGAAAATTTTAGATACTATCAAATTATTAGAAATAAATGTGATATTTCTGCTTTTAGTAAAATTGTGAGATTTCTTTCTACTGTTTTTAAATATTTAGACATTGTAAATTTCATGTGCAAATGACTGCCTTATTATCTGAAAATTGATATTTTTGCATTTGATTATAGCATTGTTGTGAAATGTTTATTTGCAAATTAACATCCCATAAATTGTGATAATTCCGTATTCTTGAATTTCTATAAGAGTTTTTCTATACATATTAGATTGGCAATTATGCTAGAATATCTTTACGAACTGCTACCTTTCTAAATTTGCGCCCAAAATATTTGATTGGTTATTTTTGAAATGTTATTGAAAGTGACTGTTATTAATGGTGTCAATGAGATTCATATTAATGATTTCAGTGATATGTTGAGTACATGATATTTGCTGCTTTCGAATGTTTAAAGAGATTTAGAAATAATTTAAGTATGCAAGTGGACTCATCCGGTTCGCCGGTGAGGTATAAGTGGACCTACCCGGGACGCCGGTAAGGATTAAGTGGACTCATCCGGTACGCCGGAGAGGTATAAGTGGACTTGCAGGGATTAAGTGGACCTATCTGGGACGCCGATAGGGATTAAGTGGATCCATCAGGACGCTGATGGAGTATATAGGTGACCTACTTGGGACGCCAGTAGGGTATTTTGTGAAATCCTTTGAATTATGCACTGCCGTTAAAGTGTTATGTGCATTTCAATTATTCGGATTATACTTAATTATGCATTTATTGAAAGTGAAACTGTTGAGACATTTCTGTCAATAGATCTTCTTTTTGAAAATATTGATATCTTTCAACCATGATTATTTTTTAGGATTATGATGATCACTTACTGAGTAGCCAAACTCATCAAACTATGGTAAACATTTTTTCAAGATAACTGCGGATTCATTTTGAGTGCTAGTCAAGATCAACCTTGGAAGATACTGTTGTTGTGCTAGCTTTCTTTATTTACTTTGTAAGACCTCGCCACTGTAAATTTGTCCTATCAATAGATGTATATATGTTTTGTCTGTCACATCTCAGGAATAACAGTATTGTAAATTCTTGGGGTGTGACACGAGGATATGGCCCGCATGGTCTCTAATGAGAATCCCGCTCCCTGAGGGGCCAAGGTTACTCAGAGAGCATCCATCAAAGTTCAGTTTAGTATGCCCTGGGATAGGTGAATTCCAAAGGGTAGCACAGGGAATATGAGCTTTTCTAGTAGAGTAAGGCTTCCCAGTCTTGGAAGGATGCTGAGTGGGGTATTCCATTGAGCAGTTTGTGATTAGTTGCCCCAAAAATAACCTGGGATCTAATCTTGTCAAACATTACACCCAGCAAGGACCTTTCTCCAAGGATTATTTTGTTGCTACACTCGTTCCAAAGGATCCAAAGGGCAATAGCAACTGAGGCCTTCCATAAGAAAATATCAGCTTTGGGCCAAGGGAAAGGATGGAGGGAGCAAAAGGGAAGTGGAACTGAGTTGGGTGTGACCCATTGACACTTAAAAGAGGAGAAGGACCCCAAAAATCTCGTGAGCAACAGGACAAATGTGGGCATTGCTTTCTTCATCTGCACAGCACAACATGCACCTATTATGGATGGTCAGACCCCTTGTTTGAAGCTGGTCAACAGTACGGGCCCTTTCGGACAAAGCCAACTAGTTAAATACTTGGATTTTTGCTGGGGAAATGGAAGACCAAGATTGGGCTACAATGGAAGTAGGAGATAGGGGGAAGTTTATGACAAAAGGAGTAGACTAAGAATGCCCCCGATGAGCTCGGGGTCCAAATGATAAGGTCACTACCCTGATGGGTGAGGAACAGTGAGGGAACCTTTTTTCAGCTATCTATACATATCTTATGTGTGATGTAAGACACACTTGTAGTCATCAATTGTATGTTATCAAGTCCGATAGTTGAAATGAACCATGTTCTTGGATGAATGCAGTCCTTGGAACTTAGCTATAATTTGACCTTCCTTGAATATGGTGCAGGTTACATATGACACTATATCTGGGATTTCCAATTTCAATGACAGTTTTACTTTAATTATTCGCCCACAGAATTTGGAATCTCAGTTACAGTTACACATGGAAACATGTTTGGATAATAGAGATCTGGATCTCATTAATTTGGGATCTAAATCCTCAAATTTGCAGATCTAGATCCTCAATTTCACATATCAAGATCTTCAATTTTGGGGATCGAGATCCCTAAATCAATAAACAATTGGAATCGAGATCCCATGTCTCAGAGCGCCGTATCAAGCTTCCAAAGCAGGATCGATCCTTTGGTTAGGGACTCCCAGTAACTACGTAATTGACCATTCACTTATGTTGGGAAGGTGTTCAAGTGTGGGTCCAAATTGTGCAGCTAGCCCAAACATGGGCGTATGTAACTGCCATAGCCATGTCAGAGTGGGCAAGTTCACAAGTAATGGCCCTTTGTGGCATTGGAATAGGTTCACCAAAATGGAAACCAAGCCTTAATGAGCCACGATGGACAGGCCATTTATGCCAAGGCTTGAATTTGTCACTACCACCAGGTGCTGGGCACTATTGGTGTAGACCAGAGCCATGCAATTAATGGCCAGGAACCTTAAGGGAAATCCGTGACTGTATACAAGCAATTGTAGTAATGTAAAGTGAAATAAGTTGCACCACCACACTTTCCTGTACTACATTCCTCTTGTGTGTGATTGTGGAAAGCAGGCTTAGCCATGGTTTGGGTCCCACTTAGGCTAGATGTCACCCAGTTTGGCTCAAGTCTAAATTAGCCCCCTTGGCAACAATCTTCCACAATAAGGCCATCAAATCTTCAGGAACGCTGTCAAGTTACATGTGTAAGCTGAAGCATAGTTGCAAGGGAACTTAATGTGGATGGGAAGCTTGTTTATTGAGTGAATGATTCAGAAACTACACCATTTCACACATTTCAGAGGAACAATTTTTCATTGCATGCTCCTATGTAGCGTTCATCACAATTCTTGGACTGATTCCCGTTTTGAAGCATGTCCATAATCAACCCCTGGTTTCTAGCTCCAATTTAGTACTTATTGAGTCGTCTCTGAATCCCATTTCGTGTTCCAAAATAATGGGCTGAGCTCATTGCAAGTTTAGAAAATGCCACCGCACTGCAGTTCATATCATAAATACCAGCACCGGGAGTGAGGTCAAATCGCAAATCGGGATTGGAACGTACATCGTGAGTTGAATGGATCATGATCCCAGTATGAAGGAAGCGCGATCCAAATTTGTCCATGATCGAATTATAAAAATATATCAGATTGAGGTCCATCCAGCTTAGAATTGAGGCCTCCCCAAGAGCACTTAGCTCGGGAACAAAGTTTGTTGAAGGATATGATGGATGTTTTTTTTATAATTGAAAAACCGAAGCATTATTAAATACAAACAATCCTGATTTTTAAAATATATTTTAACTCTTTGTTATCACTGGAATGCGAGTGAGAAGTAAAACTGAAAACCAAAAATGAGGATTCAAATTTCAGTCTTCAGGCATGGAAGAAGCTTTAGTGTTTGATGAAAATGCGATATCCTTGTTTTCCCTTGTTTGGGTCCTTACATGTGATTGGGCATGAAACTGGTCAAACACTCTTTAGATTTGGAGGAAAAAAATGGGTCCAGAGGGAAAGAAAGGTTCAACCTGCAAAGGTCCTTGTAATGGTGGATATGCTCAATGAGAGGGCATTAGAGACAAAATTCAATTGTAAAAAGCTTATAGAGGTTCCAGTAAGTGAAACGAAAAGGATTTAGGATAGAACAAGGCGAAGCTTTAGCTCTACAGCTATTCTGCTTCATCTAACAATTCCCTAACATATTATGACAGCAACTTGTATGTTATAGTGTTTATTTTCATGATTTACAGGCTCAAAGTTCAAACCTCAAGCTTCAAACCCTCTTTGCCTTTCTAGGCATTCGGGCTGTTTCTCAACTGGTTGATCTCTATACAAAAACCCAATTCATATTTCAGAATTTTTAGAGAAATATGCTCTTGCACACACACACACACACACACAAAGAGAGAGAGAGAGAGAGAGAGAGAGAGAGAGAGGTTATGGGGTCAGGGAGTTAGAGGATGAGTGGGGGAGGAGTCATGACACTCGAAATGTGCTGGTGAATACTTGATTCCACCTTGGTGGAGGCTCGATTCCACTAATCATGGATCCATCATATGGGTGGGACAGATCTAGATCCTCAATTTGGCAGATCGAGATCGCTAAATTCAAAAAACATCTGAAATTGATTTCCCGTATCCCGAAGCACAGGATCAAGCATCCAGAGCAAGAGCAACCACCTTCCTTCTTACGAGACCCCGGGTACAAAAATTCGGCCGCCCAGCCTCCTAGGCAGCCATTTTCTCAAATCGCCTAGGCGCCCACCCAGTACCACCCTTTTTAAGTACTCTCTCTATGGCTTTATGGTTTTGAACTTTTTTCTGCTTTTTATTTTTTTTTTGACAAGCATGTGTTACTACTTTTATTAATCCTTGGTTTCATGAGGGACCACCCACCAATGGTTTAATTCCAACACACCAAAATATTTCAGGCTTTGCTTTCAAGAAACCTATACATGGAATATCTCCTCCTTTAGTTGATTATAATTTATAGTCACCATCAATTTTCTCTTTCACTATTTTTAACTTTTTTACTTTTACCACCCCGTCACTTTGCACATGGAGCACTCTTGCATTGCCACCTAATCTACTCATCAATCAATGCTTCATTTTTGTCTCCCCTTGTGTTGCCAAGATTATGTTGTCCTTTTCCCATGTCAAAACTCTCTCTCTCTCTCTCATACATATATAAATATGTCACATAAAGAAACTTCCTGCCTCCTTTTGGTCCCCCAAAACAAAGTGCCGCCTAGGTATCTGGGCGGCCACCTCCGCATTCTTGAACATTGGTTCAAATAATCTATGTGACCTATAAATGGTGGTGTGCATTCATGCAACTTCCTAAAATGAAGTCAAACAGGTCATACAACAAATTGGTAAATATTAAGTTATTCTACACACATATTAAAATGTTATAGATATCGGCAAAGTTTGGATTTCAACTAATCACTTAAAGTACCCTATGTAGATAATCAAACAACACTGAATCGATGTGTTTAATCAACTATATGACTTACAGTGCCATTCCAATCTGCATGATAAACCTCCCCATATGACCCTGTAAAAATGAAAAAAGTACAATCACCAAGGCTGCATTTTCATTCAACACTATTCCAGAAGTATAAAATAGCATATTGCCGAAGTTAATAATTTTCCATCAAGACTCTATGATACAAGGATGTTTCATTCAAGAGAAGATCAATGTCAAGAGCAAGTGCCCAACAATTTTGACAGACACTAGACATGAACATAATACAAAGTAGAAGGCAGTACACCAGAAGCTCACTATGCAGACACTACAAAATACCCACATAAGAAAACAAATTTCAGAACGATAATGCTTATAATCATAAATAGCATAAATTAGAACCTACCAATCAACCTCCACTAACAATTTGAACTACTTAAGTTAAAATAGCCATATAAGTCACATTTCAGACGAACATCAAACATATGAGCTAAGAAGACAGTGTTTGGATCTTAGTCATTGATAAATGATTCAGGAATCATTTCCAGTAGAGTATAGCATAACTTTGAAATTGATATTTTTATTGAAAAAAGATCTGAAATACATCCTTACCGGCCATCGAGATGCAATTGGTCTAACTTACATTTTTTAATTTGAATGTGACCATAAAACAAAAAGGTAAGTAGGGAACAGTTACTTAAGCTTTAGCTAAAAAGAATTTCACAAAAGAGGTCCTACCAAGTGTGCTCCAGGAAGGCTGGCATAACTCTCATTGTGTTCTGAGTATTATATTGGCCCTGCTTCAAAGGAAAACAATGTACGGAGTTTTCGACAGAGAACCCTCAACAAAAGGCATGTAAAGTGCAGTTTGGCATCAAAATTTTTAACCCAGAAGATTACTATTCACAATGTCAGCATATAAATTTCTGAAGTTTGCAGACCGAGTCAGTACATTCATTGTTACATGTAAAGATTCAATTATTGGTTCTCCTTCTTGTATCCACTGTCTTCTGGATATTCATGAAGCAAAACACAGGTGTGTAATGCATTCACTGATTGTTCCTAATATAGTGATATATTGAACAGGATACACAAAAAAAACAGTTCCTATTACACTATATTAGTATATTTCCTACAAGTGATTTTGTTTATATATCAAGCAAAGCTGGTTACACATCCAACTTAGAAAATGGTTGAAAATAGAGTAAAAGAGCAAGTTATAAATGAAAAATAATGTCCATAGAAAGTGCAGCAGGCTACATCCAGCTAAACAATACTATTGAGGGTGAACGATTTTCCATGATACAGCATTATACAGGAATGGACTTCTACATGGATAGTACATGCAGCGCCCAGTCTAAGAATCCTAGCTCAGAGAAACCATACTCATGAAGTAACAAAATCACTTGCACTTCTGAAAGCTTTTATGCACATGCACATACACACGAAAGTGCACGCACACACACTAGAAAAGAAAAGAAAAGGCACAGTATGAAGGGTCCTAGCATCACAGGGGGATGGAGGATCATTCTGTTTTCAGGGAGATTCATCCTCTAGGTTGCAACTCCATGGAGTTCGTGATGGAGTTGTGCAGGGACGATTGTTCACATCCTAAAAAACAGATGATTACACAGGACTCTGTTTCCTGGCTGTGGAACGAGATAATAGGGAGGAAATTGAATCAGCCGGAATCAGCTGGGATTCCCCCTAATACTACATAATGGTCGCCTGATAATGGTCCGACACAGGCTCGAAGTCTGAACGGGCTATAGGGCAGGGAAGTTGTGGCCATTCCCTATAGCTATATTCCTCTAACATATTAGGGACTCATTGATTTAACTAAGACGATGAATATTCACAAGGTCCACTGTACAATCCTTTTTATCTCTCTGTACTTCTATTGAATCATTAGCTCAGGCTACATAATAGTACATATTATTTCTTGTGATGTCAAAATATGAACAGGTGATTTCCTAAAACTTTGATTAACAGAGCATTTGAGGATATGCTGAATGCCACAGATTCTTCCTTGGGAAAGGTTTTCATTCAGAAGCAAATCTGAAAAGCTATGGAAGGTCCTAAGGTATCAGTTTGACTAACCAGAAGCATATTCTTTGTGGTTTCTATGGGCACAAGATCATGCTCAACATATGGTTCAAGAGAAACTGGTCTTTTGCTGAAATAGCCTGCAAGCAACCCGAAGGAAGATCAACGGTAGTCTCATAGCCTTAGACTGAGTCACTTAATGTTGCCCATACATGTATTGAGCTTAATATCCATATAAGGCCCCCAGTCTGGGTTTATCGAAATATTGGCCCACAGGGCCTCTCTAAAATAATACTCTGCAGGAATACCTCTAAATACTAATCAAGTCCATAAATGTTGCCCCAAAAAGTCCAAAGTTCAGAATGTAAATCCTAGGCAGCAGCTAAAGCTGCAAAAGATCATCAATGATCATCCGTGTATGTCAACAATCAGAATCAGCTGCAGGAGGCACCTGAGACTGATTCTCCATGTCGATGACTACCCTGACGAAGACACTACCACGTTCCCAAAACCGGTTTAAGCAGAACTTCAAAGAAGCCAGTTCTACATGGTCAGGAGAATCATCTAGTGACAAATCTGAACAGAGGATCTACTTCTATTACAGAGCCTAAGAACGATACTGGTATTCCATCTGGACTCTGATCCCACAAGCAAACATATTCATCATGCTAATGGACTTTAATGAACAAACCTTCTTTTCTTGGTGACAAAGACCATCTGGTTCCAAACTATCTTACTTTCTGACATCGAACTATGAGTTTAGCAAATTACAAGTACCACCCAGTCGAATGCCAATAATCTTTTCATCTATTCTCTCTCATCTCCCAGCAAGTACAAAGGGGACCATATGGGTATATCACCCTTCTCTTCCAAACTTCAAATTCGCTAGAATAAACCCATAATTTCTCCTGGTCCAGTCACCCAGATTCAACACCTCTATTTTCTCTGACACTATCATAATGATTTAGGCCTTCATTAATACTTAATACATTCGGGAGAACTTAGGTATGGCTCCAATAGACGATAAGATGAGAGAAAGCAGACTTAGGTGGGCTGGCCATGTGCAACGTAGACCCAATACAACACATGTTAGGAAGTGCGAGTTTGTTCAAGTGGAAGGCATAAAAGGGGCAAGGAGTAGGCCTGAAAAGGCATGGTTGGAAGTAGTTTGAGAAAAGATATGGGGTCCTATGGCCACATTGAGTATGGCCCTTGATAGAGCAGAATGGCGGACTAAGATTCATGTAGCCGACCCCAAATAGTTGGGAAAAGGCTCTGATGATAATGATGATGATTATCGAGCAAAAAAGTACAGGATTTGAAGAGTTCAAAAATATTTAAAACATGGGGGTCCTCGTTTTTTAGTAACTTCCCCCATCCGTAAACTTCAAACTGTACATCTACGAAAGCACTTAGAGGTCCTCGGTCCCAATTGTATGGATGAGTGCAGTTACTAAAATAGTGTGTTAAAAACTCACCGAATAGGAGAAGGAGAAAAGGTTATGTGGTATAATTCAATCATATGCAAGGCATATGACACAAACACAAAGGCACATACATTGATAACAACCATACACATACACATACACATGTACATACATATATATAGACAACACAGTGTGCATGCATGCTCGCGCGAGCACACACACACACACACACATGGTTGTTAAGTATTAGGAACAGTATTCACTAAATATGCTTCTGTCCAAACTCAGTATGGATCATTAGGTCTTAAATGAGCGCTTTGATATAATAGGAAGAAACAAGATAGTAGTCAAACTGTCAAAGAAGCTAGGTACTTAAGTTTTCCCTTCTAGTGACAAATGAAGTGTTTCCTTTAAGTAACATTCAGTGAAGTCATAACAATCAGAGAATGATCAACAGTCGGCAAAGGGTTGCAATATGAACCTGAGGAAACGTGATAAGAGACCCATCCATATCTTATATCAATGAGTGTGGACTACATTTGCATAGTAATGACATTTAGGATCAGGCATATGTATTTTGGAATATGAACGGTCTATGGACTACCCCAGGAGTAACAATAGAAGACTGCCGAACGCCACTACTAGAAAGAAAACCTCTAAACAATTAATCCATCAAAAGACTTTTGTGCACCAAGAGCCTATACAATGAAATCATAGGTCTTACAAAAATTTGCAAACAATAATCTACAAAACCACTTAAGTAGTCAATGAAGTTCAAGCTACAATGGCATGATCACGAGCCATTTTATACAGATGGATGGCTCCAGTACAGCCACATGACAAATCCAAAACATGGACAAAATTTACCGGGAAAAGCACAAAACTAATGCACGATGGCCACCGTGTTGTGGGTCCCAAATTATCATTCAGCAGTACAAATTTTACCACTAAATATGTCCTCAAATGGAGAAATGCATGACTTGAATATCCCAAAATCTGCAACACCCATTACCATCACAGTACTACATTGATGTGTGAAACTTTGGACATCATTTTCAAAAATGTGCCAATACAAAGTAGAGGCATTGTTCAGCCTTAGCAATTAGATGGGAAAATTCGAAAAATAAATTTGAGAAAATTGCGCATATATCCATTATTTTTAGCATTATTACAATATCACCTAAGATATTCACTTATTGCATTCAAAATTTCAAATATTACATTTATACTCGTTCTCAAGAGCCCAGAATTTTTTTAAAAAATTGCCCTATTTTCAGATCTTCAGAATCCAAAATAAATAAATAAATAAAATTTGCACATTCAAGATCTGAAATTGTGAACTTTTGGATCTTGGAAAGTCACCAGGGCTCTCTTTTCTATGTTTTCCTCAAAATTTTTGCATTTGCAATTTTTGGATTTTGAAAATCCAGAAATGTAAATTTAAAGTAAATTTCAGGTTTTCGAAATCCGAAAATGTTGGGACACTACGAATGAAAGCTTCGGAAAATCCGAAAAAATGCAATTTTTGGAGTGTGCAATTTTAGGATTTTGAAAATCCAAAGAAAATTGCAATTTTCATACATATTTTGGATTTTCAAAATCCAGAAATTTTGGGGGACTCTGAAATAAAACTTTTCGGATGTTGGACATCCAAAAATTTAAAACACATTTTGAAAATCCAAAAATATAAAATTTTCAGATATTGGGAATCCGAAAAATTTAATTTCAGTTAGTTCACGAAAATATAAATTTCGGATCCTGAAAATCGAGAAAGGGCAATTTAGTCATTCTTTTTAATGCTGAACAAAATGTTGTAATAATGGATGTAAAATGGTAGAGTGATAACAATGGAAAACTTTAGGTGAAATTGCAATATCATTAAAAAAAAATGGATATATATGTAATTTTCCCAATAAATTTCATCCTTTCCAAGATAAAAACGAAAGCAGATAATGTGCTGAAAGTCCTTATGGAAAAAAACACATCGAATAAATATGGTGCATGCAGACATCACTAGGAACAGCAGCAATAACCTGCCTTTCATAAACATCTAGCTTTACACCTGCAGCAAAAGCATTAAATTGCTTCTAACCTTCTAGTCTACTGCCAAATCTCATAGGTCCATGCCGGGGCACCATAGCTTACCCATTTCACTCCTTTCCCTAAGTCCTTTTTTCTATAAAACTTCTACATCGACTCTTAAAAGAAAAAGAAATAAGAAAATGACATAATGTTAACCATTACTTTACTAAATAACATATAAATAAACATGTAGCACTTTTCAAAAAAACTTACACCCAAAACCTATAAATACAATAGTAATTACGTGAACAAATATTCTACTCCAACAATTCTTATTTCATAACGTTAACCATTACTTTACTAAATTACACCATAAATAAACATGTAGCACTTTTCAAAAACACTTACACCCAAAACCTATAAATACAATAGTAATTACATGAACAAATATTCTACTCCAACAAATTGTATGTTTTCACAAATTATTGATTTTGATACATATATTGGCTTCATCTGTCGTGCAGTTTTACTAACAAAAGAAAAATCTGGTGCTGCACTGTATTTATCCACTAAGTATGCTCCTACAGTTATCCACAAGGTATGATCTTAGAATTTTTCTAGGTTGTACAATATATCGTGCCATCTATATTCAGAGTCTATAAATAGTGAATGGATGCCATTGACTACCTGAGTCTACAGATATGATCTCTTTCCAATGACGAACAACCAATACGTGCCTCAGAGTGGTCAAGCCTTATGATGTAGAAAATAGAACTACACCGCATTAGGGAAGTAAAAAGGCCAAAAATAAAAAAGAATATACTTCACTTATGACAATGGGGAAGTAAAAATATACTTCACCTATGACAATGGATATCCATCTCTCATTTGTTTGGTAAACATCCAATTAATGGATATTTAGATGCTTGACCAGTAAAATATAGTGTTATAGTTACGCACAAATATTGAGATGTTCAATTAATGGATATCGAGATGCTCAATTAATGGATATTTATGTGCTTGACCAGTAAAATATAGTGTTATAGTTATGCACAAATCAAGTGAACTTAGAAACATTGAAAGAGGTTACAGTTCTTCAGGTCCTAACGGAACTGAAGTCTGTACTACTAAAGACAAGAAACCATGCCTCTATCAGCAAATTTAAAGTTTAATCAGCAACCATAATGGAATTATAATGCTTACCAAGGCCAATCCGTTCTCCAATCTGAAGATCTTCCCAGCGTATTTCCCATTCTGCAACACCATCCAGCATTGGGTTCATAATTTCATTATAATTACTGGTAAGCAGTGCTTTACTGTTTAGAGTTTCTTCCTTATTACCCAAAGGCTCCTTGGCAACTTCTTTACCATAGTCAGTGTCTATACCTAAAATTTCTTCAATTTTTTCTTTTCCTCTCACAACTTGGACTTCTTTATAGCAGTTTGTATTGGCTCCAAATATAGCCATTTCAGAATGCTGCTGAGATGATTTAGCAACATGCGGCACCAAACGTTTACCCAAATCTAAAGAAGGTCCACGAAGCTCACCACCATACAAATTTGTTGACGACAAATGAGACGAATCAAGAGATGTGGCATTCTGTTTAGCCGCCGCATCATTCAGGACATATTCATTTGTAGCATTCTCAGTTGCAATGACTGGATCACAAAGCTTAGCACTTTTTGGGCTTGGAACCGGCAATGAAGAAGAATTAGTGGCTGATGTCCCTATATTAGAACCAACAGGTAGATGATGTTTGTCCTGACCTGGATCTTTCCTTCCAATATCTTTAGCAAAGTCCACTTGTTTGCAAGGACTCAGCTCTCGAAATTTCTGGAAAGGCTTTATATCAGAAAAAATATCCGGAGGAGGTTGTGCACCACTCTCCAGCAAAACTGCATGCAATTTATGAGCAAATTCTGGGTGTTGTGCCGCACTGATGACATATTTCGAGACATCCTTGACCTTCATCTTCTGAGCGAATGAGATTGCCCCACTATTAGCTGATGGACCTCCACCCAGCTTACGCAATGAAGGAAGAAGCATTCCAAATTCACGCTCAAATCTCTCTTTCTTATTTTTATCAGTAAGATTTATATCATTCCTCCGAGATCCAAAGCTTTCTGGTTCCAGACAATTAGAACTATTAACCCTTGAATCAAATATTTTATCAACTGTATCTGCATGAGACCTCTCATTTTTACTCCCATTGTCAAGGTCAACATGAGTATCAAGGGAATGTAATTCCTCAGCAATCATTCCAATGGCATTAATGCGCCCATCATCAAGTTGGTATTGTTGACAATGTGTACCAGGAATTTCTGTGGGAATCAATGTCCCCGGAGCCGCCATAAGATCAATTAAGAACTCACTGATGCCATCAAAAATAAATCACATTCTTGTATTTTGAATTAGAAACTCATAAAGAACATACAGAGAACAAGGAACTGCTCCAACTAGAAAGTATATGAATGGAAATGCAAACTGGACTATGACATCAGAATAAAATTTCTAAACAGGAAGCATGAACACATCATTTGAACTAGTGTACCATCAAATTAAAACATAAAACGACCTCAGTAAAATTATTACACAAAGTATATGAATGGCAAAAACAAATATACGAAAAAGTGAAATAGAATGCTACAACACATCTCTTTGACATGTACTGAATCCACCCACCAATAAAAAACTTTGCTACCATGATATAGCTATAAAAAGAGTAAATGACGTCAAGAATACAAATTGTACCCAAGAGATAATGAGAACTATCAGCATATCAAGTCAGATAGTAATAAAATAGTCTAAGTTTTGAGATTTTCTAATTTCCAGGAGCAACTCCTATTTGAGTTACAGTTTCTGTCTGAAAGGTGACACTTCAATGATAATCTTTAAACAATTCATATGGAAGGTAAAGTTTCAATAATTTGTAAACCAATACTTCTTGAACTTTTGTAGTAACACTAGAGGAAGAAAAAAAATCTTGAGTTCAGAGCTTGAAAAGTTGTTTTCCCCATGGAAAGGCTATTTGCAAGGTATTTCTGCAATTCAGTACTCGAGTTCTCTAAGAATTATAGTTCCATATTGAGAGACATGATAATGTTAGGCCTTTTCATCCTGGCCTCAAATTCAATTCCCCAAGGGACATTTACTGCTGATCTAGTAGCATATTTGTTGGAAAGGTATGAGATTTCAAATCGTTTTAAGAATTAGAATCACATAATCAATGCTGGCTAGAAGATTCCTGTTTTTGAATCAACATCCGTACAAGGGAATTGCGAGAAACGAGATTCTTTCTATATAGGAATCCAGATTCAACCCAAATGGAATCGATATCCTTAAATATATGAAATCGAGATCCCGATCTTTTTGGAATCGAGTTTCTGACCTATTTAGAATCGACCCATATGGAATTGAGATTCCTTCAAACATGGAATCGAGATTCTAACATCTTTGAATCGAGTTTCTAACGTACTTGGAATAGAGATTCATATCAGCTTGGAATTGGGTTTCCACCCACCTGGCAATCGAGATTCAGAACTCTATGGGCTCGAATTTCAATGACCTTAGAATCAAGATTCCTACATCAACAACGTCTCGCACCTTAACAACTTACAACCTCATCAAGCAATTGAGATCAGAAGTCTCTAAGACCTGCAAAAAGGTTCTTTAGACTATTGAGCCTTAGACACAGTATTAGAAATAAGGTCAATTGATAGACACTTTTAGTCCACTTAGGGAAATTTTCTACAAAAGATACAAATATTATCTCATGTATTTTGAAATGTGATTTTGATTTCATTACTATAGTTCATATTGGAATTTGTTTACGCCATGGTGTTGTTTGTGTTGCAGTATGTGCCTTTGATACCAAGAGTGAAGAATTGGAGTATTCAATTTTCAACATGCAACAAGTTCTCTTAATTTTAATGCTCCAATGCCCAAGTTATATTTGCCTTGGTTACCTACAAAAGAAACGATCAAA
The DNA here is from genome assembly GCF_054954075.1 of Amborella trichopoda. NCBI lineage: Eukaryota > Viridiplantae > Streptophyta > Magnoliopsida > Amborellales > Amborellaceae > Amborella > Amborella trichopoda. The sequence continues at coordinate 17,151,307 of NC_142340.1, forward strand.
ATTTAGAAGAATATAAAAATACTAAGAAAAATGCTAAATAAATTGTAAATAAAGCTAAATTTAAGGCATATGATGATCTATACAGTAATTTGGGAACAGGAGAAGGTGCAAAATATATCTTCAAATTAGCAAAAATAAGAGAGAAAAAGTGTAAGGGATCTAAACCATATTAAATGCATTAAGAGTAAGGATCAAAGGATCTTGGTGAAGGATGACGAGATCAATGAAAGGTGGAGAGTCTATGTTTAAAAATTATTAGATGACAAACACAATAGAAACATAATGATTGTGAACATAATGGTAGAAGGGACTGTTGGTACATGTGACGACGGAGGTCATAGATACATTCATAGGATAAGGAAGCCGGAAGTGAACGACGTTTTGAAAATGATGAAGATAGGAAAGGCTTTAGGACCAGATGGTATCTCGATAGAGATTTGGAAGTGCATGGGGAAAATTGGCATTGAATGGCTGACGAAATTATTCAATAAGGTGCCGAGAACAAAGAAAATGCCAGATGAATGGAGGAAAAGTATTGTGGTACCTCTTTACAAGAACAAAGGAGACGTACAAAATTGTGCAAACTATCGAGGAATCAAACTTATGAGCCATACTATGAAGCTCTAGGAGAGAGTCACTAAGCAACGACAAAGGCATGAAACGAGTGTATCTGGAAACCAATTTGGTTTATGCCAGGAAAGTCAACAACGGAGGCCATTTTCCAACTTAAGCAACTGATTGAGAAGTTTAGGGCGAAGGGAAAAGGACCTCCACATGGTCTTTATTGATCTAGACAAAGCTTACGATAGAGTAACTCGAGATTTGATTTGGCGGGTGTTGGAAAGAAAGGCGTCTCTAGACACTACATCGACTTGGTGAGAGATATGTATGATGGAGTGCTAACTAGTGTACAAACAAATAGTTGACAGATGATTGAGTTTTCAGTGACAATAGATCTACATCAAGGGTCAGCATTGAGCCCATACCTCTTTGTCTTTGTTATGGACGACTTCACTAGGCACCTACAGGATGAGGTATCGTGGTGCATGTTGTTCGCAGATGACATTGTTTTGATTGACGAGACCCGAAACAGCATCAACACATAGTTACAACTTTGGAAGGATGCTCTAAAATCCAAAGGTTTTAAAATTAGTCAAACTAAGACAGAGTATATGGAGCGCAAGTTTAATAATAATAGGAGTAGAGACGAGGAAGCAGTTAAGATTTGACGATCAAAAAGTACAAAAAAGACCGTACTTCCAATATCTTAGGTCAATAATCTTAAAAAATGGAGAGATAGAGGAAGATGTCGCACACAGAATTAGAGCTGGGTGGGCGAAGTGGAGATGTACAACTACAATTTTATGTGATCGATGCATACCAATGAGGCTGAAGGGCAAGTTCTATAGGACAACGGTGAGACCAGTTGTGCTCTATGGGCCGGAATGTTTGGCAGACAAAAAACAATATACTCATAAAATTAGTGTAGCGGAGATGAGGATGTTGAGATGGATGAGTGGCAAGACAAGAAGAGATAGAATTCAAAATGAAGCTATTCGAGAGAATTTAGGCGTGGCACCAATAGGCGATAAAATGAGAGCGAGTAGACTTAGGTGGGCTAGTCATGTGTGGTGCCGACCAAGTACAACACCAGTTAGGAGGTGCGAGTCAGTTCAAGTGAAACGACTGAAGAAAGCAAGAAGTAGGCAAAAAAGGACATGGTTACAAGTAGTCTGAAAAGATATAAGAACTTATGGCCTCAATGAGGATATGGCCATTAATAGAGCAGCATGGAGAACCAGGATTCATATTGCCGACCCCAATTAATTGGGAAAAGGCTAAAATGATGATGCGGTACAAAAGAAGTTATACTTGCATTTGTTACCTGCAAAATACATTGGAATAACACTTGTTAAGAACTTACTCTAGATATTCGCATTTGAAAGTTCATTTATGGAACCAATACTTCGACAATATGCTCATCAGATTATTATTCGGAGCACATAAGAATTATGGGAGACAATCACCTCCAAACAAGTTTCCAAGTACCTCAAATCGAAATTTATAAATATTTAAAACAATCCATAAGTCACAAATTTGTGCACCTAGAATATTAGTATTTGATTTTGTGGTATTACGATTCCAAAAAAAATCAAATCAAGATTCTATGAGGATGGAAGTAAGATTATTAATTTGTGTTTTCTTGCATCTATGATCCGTGGTACTTGAAGTTCAAGAATGTGGATTCGAAAAAAAAAGTCTCATGTGGAAAATTCAACATTAAGGAATCGAGAATCCATAAATGTTAGAAACAAGATTTTATAAGTGTTGGTATCGAGATTCCTGACTTCACATAAACATATTCTATGAAGATTCTTTGTAGGGAGTCGACGAATCAGAATCGTGACCTTGGGTGAGAGATTTCAATAACTATGTCCAATAGTCCCACAAAGGCCACAATTTTGTAGGGTTTGAGAATGATTTCCTGGGGTATTTTTTGTTTTGAACGCATGACTATTGATAAATGTCTACAACCACTTGGATCACACATGCCCAGCTCACTACTGCAGCTGTGATCGAGTTTGGTAGGGTTCAAAATTTATCTGAGACTCTCATGGAGTTTTTAGATTTGGATTTGAAACAAGCCAAATTGCCAATATCCACATGTCTAGCATATTAAAGAGTCCAAAGTTATAGATGTTCACTTTTCCATATCTATCTTCCTACAAAGTTTCATGACATTTGGCTGAGCATCAAGTGAGATACAACATAATGTGTTCAAATTTTATGTGTCATCCATACATAAAGTTCTTAGTGGGATATAATTCATTTGGCTGTGTATCACTTGGCTGAATATCAAGTGACACACAATGAATTTTATTATTATTTCTCATTTATGTCATGCTTTTGTCAGAACTCAAATGCTTTGCATAAATTTCTGATCTGAAGAGAGAAATTCGTATTAACCAACTAAATGTCATTACCTTGCCTTATTATAGCTGGAGATTCACTGAGGTGACATGTCACAATAAAAAATATGCAGGAAATAAGCAATTTTCTTAATCATGTGGGAAATCCTGGTCATTACCTTGGTAAAACTAAATTGGAAGTTTTCTACCTTGGTCTCCAATCTGCAATGACGTGAAATGGAGGGAGACTTAAGCTAAAATAATATTAAATGGAATCTAATAAAATCAGTAACTTAATATCCTAAGAATGAAAAGAATTGAAACCTAATATCTTCTAATAAAGGACTAAGATCGCAAATTGAATAGAGCCCAAGAACAGCAATGGGTTACCAGTTCTGATGACTGCCAAAAAATTCAAGATAATTAATCAATTGTAATCTCAAAATATTCTGGCATCAATAAATTAATCAATGGTACTATGACATGGCAGAGACAACATGACAGACCACGAAGTGAGTATTAGTGAAGGACTCCATAAAGAGATAACATTATGAGTCAATTTCTTCCCCCAGTTTCCAAGGATGCAGGAAGGTATGGAAAAGTTGTTGAGCAGCATTGGGAGCTTCCCGGCAGACTCATCTTTGCATATGAGTAAATATAAATCCGAATCCTAGGACATGAATTCTAACTTCATCAAGATCAATGGATGATATCATCAAGAAAGATGATAGCAAAAGGGGTGCGATGTAGCCAAACACCAAAATAATCTGACTATTGCAGGAAATCTGAATGCAGCCATGGAAGAGGACATGTAAGACAGGTCTCACGTAAAAAATCTATTGGGGTACTCATAGTCAAAAAACTATACTCCCATTGCTTTGCCAGAGACCATCCGTCCTTGACTTTAGACAGTGTGATTCGAGTTCCTCCAGAAAAATTAAATAATTGATGAAAGGTTGGATACTCAAGGATAAGGGCAGCAATAATCCAACGAGCAAGTTATGTTGCATAGATACCTCATCTGCACAAGGTACCAGTGTCGCTACAGTCAGATTGTGGTGCTAGCATGGGATGTAGTGGGGATACGATTCAGACATATACTTGTCACTTTGCAGCTCTCAAGAACTTGATATCTCAATTCAGCCATATATTATTAAAGACGATATCATATACTATTACAACACTTATTATCTAAAAAATGACTTAGCGAATATTACATATGACGTGTAAAAAAATATCATAATAATACTTCCAAGAATAATGAATAATTAAAATTCATTATAAATGTTGTTTTTAAGGAATCCAAAAAGAAATGGGAGTACTCCATTAAGAACTTTCATTTTTTTGCATCAATATGAGAAATTAAAATGTTCTTTCCCTATATGAACTACTGTTAAGCATTAAATTTACCTCACAAAAAGATAATCATGAAATTAGCATCGATTATAATTAGAAGAAAATAGAAAAAAAATTATTCTTATACTAAGAGAAACAAGAACATACAGTCATTTGATGTATTTATCAAAATTTAATTACGTATCTCGATTCAGGAAGATACATTTTAGTGCATAAAAAAAATGACGATAAAATTAAAACTTTCAGATATCATCTCTTTTCCCAACAAAGTATAAAACTTTTCCCCCATTCAATACTTTAAGACGTCATCATCTCTTCAAAAGACTTAAAATGCCAATAAATCAGAAAGACCACAAGCACAAAACCATGAAATGATGGCAATGAAACATGAATGCACAAAACTATGAAACTTAATAAAGGCATTACATTATTAGCATTTACAGTCATAGAAGAAAAGGGAATACAATGAAATGCCACAATCTCCATAAAATTTCAAGAAATAATATTCCATATTTGAATAACACTTTAAAGTTCCAAACCCCCCTGATTTTGATCACAAAAACCACTTATTTCTCCTAAAATTAATCAAATAGCGGATTTTATATGATATTTATGGTTCATCAGGAATCAGTCACGATTCCTTCATAAATTGATAAAAAAAAAATTTGTTAAATATCAAAAAACTTATACAAACAAAAATCGATTTCTTAAAAAATTGAGCTCGATTTCTTCAAAAATTGAGCTCGATTTCTTCAACTCATAGACATTGCAGATCGAACTCAGTGACAGCACCCGAGCTCGATTTCTTAAAAAATCAAGCAAAAGAAGAGTTGAATCAGAAACAATACTTCTACAATCCTCTGAATCACACATTGAACTTTAAAAACCCTCTGATTTTGATCAAAATAACTCACTAAATCAGCTCTAAGTCATGAAAAGGCGGATTTAAATTGAAAGATAGGGTTCTTCGTGATACAGTCACGATTTCTTAATAAATTGATGAACAAATATTTGTTAATAACAAAATTAAATTATACAATCACCTGATGAACATCAAGAGCTTCAAAAAGCCTAAAAAGTCATGAATTTTGGTACCCAATTTCAGAAGAAATCTTAAGTTTGGCAGATCGAACTCAGAGACATTGCCCGATCTGGATTTCTTCAAAAATCAAGTAAAAGATGAGTTGAATCAGAAAAAATTCTTCTACAATCCTCTAAATCACACATTGAACTTTAAAAACCCTTTGATTTTGATCAAAATAACTCACTAAATCGGCTTTAAATCATGAAAAGGTGGATTTTAATTGAAAATTAGGGTTCTTCATGATACAGTCACGATTTCTTCATAAATTGATGAACAAATACGTGTTCATAACAAAATTAAATTATACAATCACCTGATGAACATCAATAGCTTCAAAAAGCCTCAAAAATCACACATTTCGGTGCCCGATTTCAGCAAAAATCTTAAGTTTGGCAGATCCAACTCAGAGACATCGCCCGAGCTCGATTTCTTCAAAAATCGATCAAAAGAAGAGTTGAATTAGAAAAAATACATCTACAATTCTCTGAATCTCACATTGTACTTTAAAACCCTCTGATTTTGAGTAAACTAATTCACTAAATCGACTCTAAATCATGAAAAGGCGGAAATTTGAGAAGTCCACCTGCTTTTTGCAAAATCGTGGATGCAATCCATATTTATAATATTTTAATAACTATTGTAGACAATAATGCTCTGCAAAGCCTACGATGCTTCAATAATGCATCAAAAAGTGAAAATCACATGATATTTTCACTGTTCATGCATGGAATCAGTGAGACTCGCCCCATAATTGGTCAGACTCAGCTTTTTTTATGGGAATCGGGCGAATCCCGCTTTTTTGCAAGATCTGGATCGTGCTTGCTTATTCCCGATCCGGATCACCTGGTTCCAGATCGGATCGGCGTTTCTTTTAACCCTGCTTAATACATTTGGTTTCCTAAATTTATATTCATTATATTCCTTTCATATCATATCCCATAGTATCAACATGTTAGAAAAGATAATCTTACCTATATTCATGTCCTAAATTTTGGAAAAAGCTGAGTTGTATATCAGCACCTTGGATCTTTACTCGTGTTCGTATCCATATCCATGCACCATAGCCAGCAAGACCTCAAATTTACGTATGTTTCTTTTATAGTTGTTGGAAACGCCTCGGAACCCAAATCATTTTAGGAATCGGAATCGGAATCGCATAAACGCAGTCAACTAGAAGATTCATGTTTTCGGAATCGACATCCATACAATGGGAATCGTCGAGAGCAAGATTGCAATTTTTTAGGAATCGGGAATTGACCAAAATGGAATCGAGATTCCGCCACATATGGAATCAAGATTCTGACCTCTTGGAATTGAGAATCCTACCTCCTTCGAATCGACCCCGAAGGAATCAAGATTCTGAATCTTGGGAATCAAGATTTTGAATCTTGGGAATCAAGACTCCAACATATGTGGAACCAATATTCGCACCAGTATGGCATCAAGATTCCGACATATTTGGAATCAAGTTTCTGACATTTGTGGAATCGTGATTCAGTCCAGTTTGGAACTGGGAATCATATTAGTTTAGAATGAAGTTTGATCCCAACTGGCAATCGAAATTTGTAACTCTATGGAGTCAAGTACGAAGCCCCATCCATAGAAACAAGTTTCCTATATCAACAACAGCTTGCGCTTTATCGACTTAGAACCAATTTAAGCAATCGATATCAAATGTCTCTTATTAGATCTGCAGAAGGGTTCCACAAATTTGAAGTCAATATATTGATTATTGAACTAGGGTCAAGTAGTTCACTAGGGAAATTATCTACAAAAGATGAAAGATACAATCACACAAATGTTATCCCATGCATTTCTAAATTGTAATGTTGACTTCATTATTACGCAAACAAAATATACTTTAATGTGACATGGTATTTATTGTATGCGATGTAGTTACCAATTATACATTAAAGCAGAGATCAAAACAATGCCGATCCGATCCGGAACCGGACGATCCGGATCGAAAATTGGCGAGCACAATCCGGATCGGGAATTGGCGAGCACGATCCTGATCTTGCGAAAAAACGGGATTTGCGCCCTATTCCTATCAAGAAATGCCGAGTCTGACCGATTTTGGGGCGAGTCTCACCAATTCCATCCATGAACAGTGAAAACAACATGTCATTTTCACTTTTTCATGCATTATTGAAGCATGACAGGCTTTGCAGAGCATTATTGATCACAATAATTCATTAAAATGTTATAAAATGGTGAATTGGATCCACGGTTTTGCAAAAAAATGGTGGTGTTCTGAAATTTTCACCTTTTCATGATTTAGAGCCAATTTAGTGAGTTATTTTACTCAAAATCAAAGGGTTTTCAAAGTACAATGTGTGTTTCAGAGGATTGTAGAATTATTTTTTCTGATTCAACTTTTCTTTTGATTGATTTTTGAAGAAATCAAGCTTGGGCAACGTCTCTGAGTTCGATCCGTCAAACTTAAGATTTCTCCTGAAATTGAACACCAAAATGCGTGATTTCTGTGACTATTTGAAGCTCTTAATGTTCATCAGGTGATTGTATAATTTAATTTTGTTATTAACAAGTATTTGTTCATCAATTTATGAAGAAATCGTAACTGTATCACGAAGAACCCTAATTTTCAATTAAAATCCACCTTTTCATGATTTAGAGCCGACTTAGTGAGTTATTTTCATCAGAATCAGAGGGTTTTTAAAGTTCAATGTGTGATTCAGAGGATTGTAGAAGTATTTTTTCTGATTCAACTCTTCTTTTGCTCGATTTTTGAAGAAATCGAGATCGGGCAATGTCTCTGAGTTCGATCTGCCAAACTTAAGGTTTCTGCTGAAATTGGGCACCAAAATGCGTGATTTCTAAGGCTTTTTGAAGTTCTTGATGTTCATCAGATGATTGCATAATTTAATTTTGTTATTAACAAATATTTGTTCATCAATTTATGAAGAAATCGTGACTGTGTCACGAAGAACCCTAATGCAGCCTTATATTAACTTTTTCCTTTAAACATATGTATCACTTTTTTATATTGTTTCTGTTTTAAAAGAGATATCAAATCTACAACATCCAATTAAACTAAACGGTATATAATAGTGCAATTTTACTTCAATAAACAGAGTTGCTACCCTAAAAACTGCATCCTTTCATAAATGAAAATGTTAATAGACATTTAAATCGCCTTTTCGTGATTCAGAGCCGATTTAGTGAGTTATTTTGATCAAAATTAGAGAGTTGTTAAATTTCAATGTGTGATACAGAGGATTGTAGAAGTATTTTTCCTAATTCAACTCTTCTTTTCCTCGATTTTTAACGAAATCGAGCTCAGGCAATGTTTCTGAGTTCGATTTGCAATGTCTATGAGTTCAAAGAAATCGAGCTCGATTTTTTAAGAAATCAAGCTTGATTTTTGAAGAAATCGATTTTTTCTTGTATTAAGTTATTTTTGATATTTAACAAATTTTTTTTAATCAATTTATGAAGGAATCGTGACTGATTCATGATGAACCCTAATTTATATAAAATCCGCTATTTGATTAATTTTAGGAGAAATAAGTGGTTTTTGTGATCAAAATCAGAGGGGTTTTGAACTTTAAAGTGTTATTCAAAGGATTGTAGTCATATTTTTTATGATTAAGCAACTATTTTGCTCGAATTTTGATGAAATTTTCCTATTTTTCTTAACTAGATGTATTGGATGTAAATATCAAATATGGAATATTATTACTTGAATTTTTATGGAGATTGTAGCATTTCATTCTATTCCCTTTTCTTCAATGACTATAAATGCTAAAAATGTAATGCCTTTATTAAGTTTCATAGTTTTCTGCATTCATGTTTCATTGCCTTCATTTCATGGTTTTGTGCTTGTGGTGTTTCTGATTTATTGGCATTGTAAGTCTTTTGAAGAGATGATGACATCTTAAAGTATTGAATGGGGCAAAAGTTTTATACTTTGTTGGCAAAAGGTTTATAATTTGTTGGCAAAAGAGATGATGACATCTAAAAGTTTTAATTTTATCGTCATTTTTTTTTGACGCACTAAAATGTATCTTCCTAAATCTAGATACATAATTAAATTTTGATTGATACATCAAATGACTGTATGTTCTTGTTTCTTTTAATATAAGAATATTTTTTTCTATTTTCTTCTAATTATAATTCCATGCTTCTCTTTTTGTGATGTAAATTTAATGGTTAACAGTAGTTCATACAAGGAAAGAACATCTCAATTTCGCATATTAATGCAGAAAAATGAAAGTTCTTAATGGAGTACCCTCATTTCCTATTGGATTCCTAAATAACAACATTTATAATGAGTTTTAATTATTTTTTATTTTTTTTAAGGCTTAATCCGACTGATTCGGCCGATTCCCGATCCGGATCGCCGATTCACCAATCCGGGTGGGTTATTGGTGCTCGATCCGGCGCACCAATCCTTTTTTTAAACCAAGGCTTTAAAGAAAAGGCAGTCCATCCAGCACTATTAGATATGTGATCCTAGCACTCTTAGAAGCGTTTGATTCGAATGAAGATTTCTATTCCAATTACCTTTAAAAAGTGGTAATCATTCAAGAAATTCGACAGTATGTAATTCGATTTGTTTTTTTATTATTTTATTTATTTTACTATTATTATTGTTATCACATGTACATTATTTCAGTGTAGTAATCAAGCACACACATGGATACATTCTTGCATGAATTAAAAAACAACATGTGGGTAGAGAGATTTTCACATGAAACAGGTATCTTATGGAGGTCGAAGCAAAATTCCATGTTGATTGAATTGCAGATCCAAAATTCCATGTTGATTGAATCACAGTTCCCTGCTCCTACGAACCGAGGCGATTTATGTTGTAGATTCTAGATTCATAAGCATAATGAATCAAGATTCATCACATGTGGAATCAGGAAATCAAGAGATGTGGAATCAAGATTCAATAAATGTTGGAATTGAGATTCGAAAAATTTGGGACCGAAATTCCACAAATAATGGGATCGAGACTCTTAAAAAGGTATGAAACGAGATTCCTAACTTACGGAATCCAAATTCCTAAGTTCCAGGAAACGGTTTCTGTAATGCAGTCTCTCTATTTGGTAGTCACTAAATTCCATGTATTGATGACAACGTTTCAAAATCAGGACTTGCTCTAGGACTCTGCAAGTCCCGCTTAGTCCCCAGTGGACTTGCCGAGTCCTGCCCGAGTCCAGGAAAAAGGGCTCAATGAACCCAAAGAATTCAGGGAAAATAGGCCAAATAAAAAGGGATAATTAAAAAAGAGAAGTCAAAAAAAATATGAAAAACCATATACAAAATGAAAAATAATTGAAAGTTTATTTTCATATGTAAAAAGGATTGTTTCAATAAGCTTCGCACACACTAAGCAAGTCATAAGATCATCTGACGTAAAATCTAATGATTCTAAAATTCTTAGTGCAAATTCATAAGACTCCCATCAGTTTCCAAGTTCCCACGTCATATTAAAAATAACAATAAGAAGTTCTACATCATCACCATTATCTTATTTGGGACCGGTCACACGAATCTTATCCCACTGTTCTACTCTATCAAGAGTCATACCTTCAGTTAGACCATAAGTCATCGTATTTCTTCTCACTTCCATCCATATCCTTTTAGGTCTTCCCCTAGTTCTTTTAAAGCCTTTCACTTGAACCAATTCGCCCTTCCTAACTGGAATGGTATTAGGCCTACGCTACACATGGCCAGCACACTAAGTCTACTTTCCCTCATCTTATCGTCTATTAGAGCCACTCCTAAGTTCCCTCTTATGTAATCATTTCGAATTGCATCCTTTCTTGTCTTGAGACTTATCCATCTCAACATCCTTATCTCAACTACACTCATC